>NW_024066040.1:0-1200000 GCF_014898435.1 Botrytis sinoallii
GAGATCGCTATTCTCCTTTATTCTGTATACCCTCTATCTTACTGAACTTCTCAATCAAGATAAAGTACAGTACTTCGAATATACTGACGATATAGCTATATATCACATATCTAAGAATCTATCCACGAATACATATATACTCTACCAAACCGTTTAATACATCCTATAATAAGGAGATCAGAATAAGATCTTTTTCGCTTCAAAAAAGTTTGAGCTACTTTATATATCGAGGAAATATAAAATTGCAAATCCAGTTATAAAGATAAGTTGGAATCTAGTTATTACACTGATTCCTTTAGAGTTTATTAATGGAGCACAACCGACCTTACACTGACTTGATATCTTTTTTGATTAGTATTTAACATTTCTATAGTATATCAAAACGCATATTACAAAAGCTATACATATTGCATCCTACATCCAATCAATAACTCATACAGCCCACAAACCATCTGTAGCCTGCTTGCGAAAAGCGATCATTACCTGTATACTCCTCATCGTTCTCTTTGACTTCGAAGTATAATTCGATGGGCTATACAAATAATATCCAAATGCAGGCTATGTTCCGGTTAGCATCAGGATCAAGAAACATATCGACCTAGTTAGCAAAATGATTTACAATACAGTATGGAGAGCTTTACCCGTTTACAAAACAATTCCGATGATTGTATTTCTTGTAAAAGCTAGTCTCTCAGTTGAAATTGTTGTATTAAAGCAAGCTAGATTGAGGTTTGTGTTTTGGCTTCAGATAGTAGATGTATAATATCTATTTGTAAACCGATTGAAGTTGTGCATCAAGAAGAGAGGACGAGGTATAGGTACTCTGAAAGGTCTTAATACAAAACTGCAAAGAATAGAATAAGCGATCCCTATTACTGAATGCCCCAAACTCTTATGGTCTTATTTCTCTCCCGAGTGTTGTATTGATTCAACGAATAATATAAATAAAAAGGATGCTGCAAAAGTATTTAAGGAATAATAGGATTTAATTCCCTAAAAAGATTATTTTGTGTTTTTAGATAGGTCTAAATAATATAACGAATACAATCACCGCATGGGGTACGGCTTTGTAATCTATTATGGCAAGCAATAGATCGATAGTGGTTATAGCTGTATATACAAACAATCATATGTTTTTGATGCTGAGGCAATCGGCGTGTAACGGGGATTAGAACGCCTCCTGAGTATTATTAATTGTCCCTACCAGGGACGAATATGGTTATACATTGATAACATCTCAGTAATCTGGGGAATACAAGGAAGTGCTACTGTCTTTTTTCAATAGGTATATTATAAATATTATCAAGCAATACAATACTACAATATTGTAATCAAGTGGTCCTCTGGGTATACTGAGATTGAGAACAACAAGGTAGCCGATTGTTTTGCTGATTAGGGCACGGCTAGGCCGCTTGACCCTGGCCCATCCTGCCTCCCTACAATCAGCAGCTCCCGCTCTGTCCTACATGCCAAATGTCGGTGTTCCGAGAATAGATAGTGAAAGGAAAAAAGGGGTCTGATCTTCGAAATATATAATGCATAGAAATCGATATATAATACCTCAAAGCTGAAAAGCCTCAAGCTCCCTCGCAGGGTACTATACAAACTTATAACGATGCGAACCGAATACAATAACTTTACAGTCTATTATATTAAATTCAATTACAAAAATAGTACAAACATCTATATATACAGGATTGAGAAAAGCCTATTATACTTTTTTTAATATTCAATTAATAATCAGATACGCAGCGATTGGCCGTTTGTATCAAATCGATTTCGATCTGAATGGAATGCGATAGTATATATCAATTGTATCCTGCGAATACAATATAGCTTTATTGACCTTTTCACTAGATCTAGATTCTATATTAGGATATACTCAAATTATACGAAACTACGCGAATTCCAATCTACTCCAATACCCCGAGAATGAGCTCTCCACCCCAATCAACCTAAGACCCACACCGAACAGCCATAAGCACTCCAAGCACTCTCCCGATCAACAGCAATCGACCTGATCATCCGCTAACATCTAGATGATATACAAAACAAGGCCCTCTAAAACAGAACCACAAACCCTTAGATAGAACAGCTGCAGGATTGCCATAAGCGATACTGAGCAGGGGAATACCAAAGACAACAAGCCCCTGATTACTAACATTACACTACTATAAGCGGCTGGAACGCTAGCGGCCTGTAGGCCCGCTCCTTAGTATGTCTAGAATACCCCTTGGGAGGTCAGATATTAGACGTTAATCACTATAAATAAATAAATAAATAAATAAATAATTCAATGATTATATATCTCGAGCTTTGTTTCTTTCTATTAACAAGATAATATTCGTGTAATACAAATTATCTGAAACAAATTAGATTAGGTTATAGCATTCAAATATAAGTTTGATTATATTTCTATAAATAACTTTACCAAAAATAAGCAAAGTTATAAAGATATACTTCAAGGATATAATAGCCTAACAAAAGCACTTTCTACAATACCACCATACTTATATAACTTTGTTTGAGATTACTATAAACCAGCTTATCTACAACACACAAACAAATTTCGAAGGAAACTTTTTCTTCGAAATACGACCTTCTCACGATCGCTCTAGATCATAGTTATCAATACAATTCCATTGCAATTATCTCCAAGTGATTCTGGCCAGTAGTTGTTGTGATACTGCCGCCGACGCTTCGAAACACGAAACGCACGCGAAAAAACGCGTGAAAAACTCTGTTCCAAGACTTCAGAAACAGACAACCCAATCTCAACATCAATATGGAACACTCCGATTGTATAGTTGTAGAGGTTCCAAATACTAATCTGAATACTCTTTCAGATATAGATATGAGAGAAGCCACCCCAGACCAATCTATAATACCAAATACCTATCCAGCAATCACTTCCAGCCCTCCTACAACCCCAAATTTGCCTACTTATTCCAGAAGAACCCCAATCGAATTATCAAGCCTTACTTCATCAATCAATCAAATAACCAGTCCTGAAATCAGAATACAAGATTTCAGTATACCTAGCGATCCTTTTATTACTCAAAAGCCAAACAACATCACTCAAATTTTCAACCAAAACAAAAAGCGAAACTCTACTACACTACTCACCAATCCAAACAAGCAATTCAAAATCCAAAACGATCCAATCACTCCTAAAGAAGCTATTCTAAAAGCTAGAGATCTCATAGTTCTAGCTTCCACTCTCTCTCAATCACGTGACGAACAATCTAAGCTATTAGATCTTTTAGAAATCTTTAGAGAATACACTGAAAAAGGAAATCTCACTACAGCTTCCAAAATCATCACATCCCAAATCAATCATTTGGAAACAGCTACACGGAAAATCGAATCTCAAACCAAAGCTTTAACCAAATCGGCTCCCACCAGTACCACAATATCAACATCAAACCTTCTTACGCTAATATTACAAAAGAAGGGGAATGGAATCTAGTTACTAAAGGAAAAAGTAACAAATCTATTCCAATAGAGAAAAAGACTAGTATTATCCAAAAACGATTACTCTTAATCAAACCAGAAATCCCTAACTCCAAAACCTTCTCGCCCTTAACGATTCGAAACAAGATTAATGAAGCCTTCCAGGAAATTGGAATCAAAGGACCAGTAGTTGCTGCAGCAATACTCTCTCTCAATAACAATATCATTATCACTACTAATGATCCCTTTACAACACAATTCCTAATTGAAAAGAAAGCCATCTGGAAAAATGTTATCAAATTCGAAAGGATTCAAAAAGACCAAGAATGGCATAGGGTTATTATTCACAATATCCCTATAAAAGAGTTCTCTGGCCCAAAGGAATGGATTTGATTACAACTGAAATCAAAACCTTCAATACAGATTTCAAGCCAATAGGAACTCCCTTCTGGCTCACTCCAATAGCCAAAAGAGCCCACCAAAAAGACGGCGCTATCGTTATAGCTTTTGCCTCAAAATCAGAAGCCGAACTAGCTATTCGAAAGCGGTTGTATATTGCAGGCACTAGTGTCAGAGTAGAACAATTCTACGAATCCAAACCTACTACACAATGCCAAAAATGCCAGGGCTTTGGGCATCAAAGCTCGTATTGCAAAAAAGACCCTTCTTGCGGATTGTGCGGAGGCAAACACATTACAGCAATACACCTCTGTATGGTCTGCAACTTAAGAGGAAAACTCTGCTCTCATATTATCACCAAATGCTCTAATTGTCAAGGAAATCATACAGCTAGCTCTAAAAGCTGTGAAATCTTCAAAGCTATTCAACAAAAAAGCCAACAGCACTAATCAATGTGTTACAATAATATCAGATTTCTTCAAATAAACCTCAACAAAAGCTCCCAAGCCACAGAGAACGTTCTACAGCTTGCTCTTGAGCTCAATATTGATCTGATTTTAATTCAGGAACCTTGGATTCAAAAAAATGGAACCAATTTCTCTAATTGCAGATCGACTATACACTCCAATTTTATACAAATTCTCCCCAACTTCAACCCCGATCTCAAACCCCGAACCCTCCTATATATTTCCAAAGACCTCCGAGCTACAGTTAATCTAGCCCCTCATTCGCCAATAGACCCGGATATACAGATAATAAACTGCCAAAATGAAAGCGAAACCTTCCAAATTATCAATATATATAACGAAGCAGATCAAGCACAGGAAAAAGGATATACAATTGATCGGTCCCTTTACAATCTATCGATTAATCAACAAACAATAATATTAGGCGACTTCAACTCCCATCATCCATTATGGAATCCCTTTTCAAACAAAAGCGCTAATGCCGATCAACTAGCAGAGTGGATTGAAGATCAAAATCTAAGTCTATTGAATGAGCCTGGAGCTACTACTTTCTTTCGAACTAATCTGACAAATCCAAGTATACTCGACCTCACACTAGCTTCTCAAAGCATCTCTTCAAGGATACAAGATTGGCAAACACTTTCTAATATTGGATCCGATCATTCAGGGATTCTATTTGAATTAAAAGGAAAAGAGATTTCAAATACCCCTCTTCAAGAGCCAATAATCAGATATCATACAAAGCTAGCCAATTGGGAGCTATTCGAATCTATTCTACAATTCAAAGCCAAACACTCGCCCACTCTAGCCGAACTAAGTATGTTTACAACAACTACACAAGATTCGATTGATTTCCTTCAAGAAAACGATATATATCGTTCCAAATTGGATCAAGCTGCTAGCGAACTTACAAGGATTATCCAAAAGGCAATGGAAAGCTGTACTCCGAAGGTTATAACAAACAAAAGAGCTAAGCCATGGTGGTCTCCTGAATTGAAAGCCCTTCGAAAAGAACTAGGAAAAGCAAAACAACAAGTTGAATCCAATCTCGAAAATATTAGTTCAAAAGAAGCTTATCGAATTATCAGAAACAAATACTTTCAAGCTATTAAAACAGCAAAGAAGAATCATTGGAACGATTTCCTAGAAAAAGAGAACACTCAAACTATTTTCAAAGCAATGGCCTATACAAAGGATTATCAAAATCAAAGGATCCCTGATATTACTTCAGAAACCTCTTTTGAAGGAAAATGCTCTGCTTTTCGAACTACTCTGTTCCCTCAACCTCCTATCACAGCCGAACCTGAATGGGAAGGATATCAACAATCCAACGAATGGGAATGGCCTGATCTCTCTAAAAATGAACTAAAGAACGCCTGTTCGGCTAAAATTCAAGGGAAAACTCCTGGTCCAGATGGTATTACTCAAGAAATCATTACAAGAGCGTATAAAGCTATTCCACAAACCTTCTTTATTTTATATAGCAAGCTTCTCAATATTGGATACCACCCACAATGCTGGAAACAAGCCACTGGAGCAATCCTAAAAAAAGCTTCGAAACCAGATTATTCGATACCAAAAGCGTATAGGGTTATTGCACTTCTCAATTGCTTAGGAAAAGTAAGCGAAAGGATTCTAGCTCAACGATTAGGATATCTAGCGGAAACTACCCATCTCTTACATTATAGCCAAATGGGAGGACGACAAAAGAAATCGGCAATCGATACAGCTCTCCTTTTGAATACAGAGATTGAAAGCAACAAGCGAGCTAATAGTAAGACTTCGGTTTTATTTATGGATATAAAAGGAGCATTCGATCATGTTTCAAAAAATCGATTATTGGATATCTGCAAGAAGCTGAGACTACCAACCAATCTTATCTCCTGGATAGCTTCATTTCTTCAACAAAGACAACTAAAACTATCTTTTAATAATCAAATCGAATCTTTCAAGCCAATTTCGACCGGAATACCACAAGGCAGCCCTATCTCGCCAATCCTCTTCTTGATTTATATTAGAGATCTTTTCCAAAACAATTCAATCAAATTCCTTTCATATATTGACGATATCGCTCTTATCACTAAGTCATCTACTTGGAGAAAGAATGTTAATTCGTTAGAAAGAGCTACAAAACAATTATACGAACTCAGCTCAAAGAATGCAATCCAATTCGATTTAGCTAAAACAGAGCTAATGCATTTTTCCTCTTCCAAATTAACAGCTCAATATCCTATTACTTTACCCAATTCGGAAACAGTAATACCCCAATCTCTAATTAGATGGCTTGGTATCTGGTTCGATCCGAATCTCAAATTCGATCAACACGTCAATATCAGAGCAGCACAAGCGAAAAGAGCCTTTCAACGAATGGCTCGCTTAGCTAATACAGAAAAAGGCCTTAGTCCTAAGGCTATGAGACAGCTATACATAGCTTGTATAACTAGTATTGCTGACTACGGATCGGAAGTTTGGTGGAAAGGCCAGATCAAATTCAAGGACACGCTTCAATCACTTCAAAATCTAGCTCTTCGAAAGATACTTGGAGTCTTCAAAACCGCCCCAATCCTTCCAATGGAAATCGAAGCAGGACTAAAGCCAGCAAAAATCCGTTTAGACTCAAACATAAAACGATATGCCTTTCGATTAGTGAAACTATCACCAAATCACCCAATCAATATCGAAAAAGAAGTGCTATCTCAACACAAATCGGACCTAGAAGCAATGGCTACCCCTCGAAGGAAACGTTACAAGCCACTTCAATTAGATAAAATAAGAGAATCCATAGAACAAGATTTCAATCCATCTACTCTCGAAAAGATTACCCATTTCAACTTCCCTCCCTGGAAAAGAGATACACCTTACAAAGTCAATATTAGTAAAGCCTCGAAAGAAGATACAGCTACTCTTCACAATATTATATTTAAACACAGAGATCAAAATACAGTTTATATATATACTGATGCATCTTCTACCAAAAAAGGAATTGGAATAGGAGTAGGGATAGTTGCAATACAATCAAATGGATCAATCTCTTATCGAAAACGTTCGAATATTGGTATCAATCAATTAGTATACAATGGAGAATTATTGGGAGTTACAAAAGCTATCGAATATGCTAGCACTGTAGCATATGAAGGACAGAAATTCAAGATCTATTCGGACAACCAAGCTGGACTCTATCGTCTAAAAACCCCCTCCGATCACCCCGGGCAAGCCTACCAAATACGAGCAATCAAGGCAGCAGAGGATATTAGAGCAAAAGGAGCTGAAGTCTCTTTAAATTGGGTTCCAGGTCACACTTCGATACAAGGAAATGAAATGGCTGATAAATTAGCGAAAGAAGCAACTTCAATACGGGCCACTTCAAGCGAAACCAGTATAGGGCTACTTGGTATGATAGTAAAGAAACACGACTCCGATCAATGGCTAGAGACTCTCAATCAATACGAATCCAGATCAAATCAATCAGATACAACCTATTCGAAACTCTTCCCATGGAAAATCAGCTCCAAAATCAAGCTACCAGAAGGTACTAAGCGAAATACTGCTAGCGCCTTCTTTCAACTCAAAATCGGCCACGGTTATATTAAGTCTTATTTACATCGATTCAAACTTTCAAACAATAAGTGTATCTGCAACAATATCGAAACAGCTGCACACCTCCTTATTGGTTGCCCAATATATAGAAAAGAAAGAAAGGAAATCTTCAAAGAAATACCAATCTCGAAAATCAACCTACAATTTCTGCTACATACGAAAATAGGTATCGAACTAGCAATCAAATTCATCAATACTACCAAAATCGCTACTCGAACTTGGCACCTATCAAGAGCCGAGATACAAAACGAAATTGTGGAAGAAGAAGAGACAATAAGAGAAGGAGAGAGAGCCATTTTGGAAATGGAAAGAGAAGGAGGAGGATGAGAGAAAAGATAGAAAAGAAAGGGTTTAACCCTCTCTACTCTATATCTTACTATACGCACTTCGTATAGTAAGCGGGAACGAGTCCCCAGTATTAGTTTTCACTTACCCTATTGTTAAAATTCCTAATTTTGTACTTTAAAAGTTATCCGCTAGACCATTTGGCCTAGCCGTCCTATATAGTCATAGACTGAAGGTGGACGTTAATTAAATCAATCAATCAATCAATCAATCAACCAGCTTATCTACAAAGAATCTCTAAAACTGATATATCAAAGTTCTTAATAGGAAAATTAGACCTCAGTAATAAAGAGATACGAAATATACTCCCTAATTAACTTCGAAACAAATTACCAGCTTTTCTTTTCGAAATGCTAAGGTACTATTATTACAACAAACTTGGGATTATAGAATTGAATTAATTTTATTTATTTATTTATTTATATTAATTAATGTCTGTTTTGGACCTCCCTAAGGGTATTTAGATATGCTAAGATAAGGAACTATTTGAGCGGTATAATCGTCGCAACCGAATTTAGCAATTTAACTTCAATGCCAGGGGCTATTCGCTTCTCTGCAAATGTGATCCGCTTTTGTTTCTAGAAGGGAATATTTGATCCAGGTTATTGTTGAGGTAAAGCTTGATTTCTAGATAGATAGATTTGTTGTAGGCTTCGATCCCTATAATAGAGAAGAAAAAGCGAGAGTGGATTGCTATTTTGTTTAGCCGAGCAGCAGAGCTTTTGTATTATATATTGGGTTTGCAGTTTTTAAAAGTGTAATATATTCGAGTGATCAGTTGAGTGATGAGTTTATAAGGGATGAGCAATAAGCTTTGTTGAAAAGATTATTGTTTTCTAAGGGTCCTTTAATAGTTAGGATAGATCTGAGTATAAAACTTTGAGTTGGTGATCAGCTAAGTGAACTTGCTAGGTGTGTGTAAGAGTTTCTTGATATATGTGATCGCCTGTTTGTTAGATTACATTTCTATAGGGGCAAGGGGCCAGTTTGAATGCTTTAGGTTGTTTATAGTGCATTTAAAGAAGTGATATAGTTCCTTAACACTGCCACATAAGCAGTCCAGCTTGTTGTTTTGATAACCAAATCGCTAATAATAAGTGGTGTAATCGTTGTGACCTGTTTTCATAGCTATTAGTCGATATAAGACTACTCTTGGTAGAGTTAATTTCTTTGGCTCCTTTATATTGTATTTAGGAGATTACTTTTTGTAATTAATGGAAAGAGAGGAGTTCATCTCTTCCTATCAGGTAGATTCTGTGTGTAGACGCTTCTGACAGACGATCGTTCGGACCCTACTAATTGTTGGTAGCTTGTCGATTGCCTGGTCCATGAGCCCAATTGTGCCTGCGTTTGCTAAGCGATCTGCTTCCTCATTGCCTTTGATCTCTATATGTCCAGGTGACCACTTATCCTGACGTCGAGTTGTTTCATTGCTTTGTGACACTTGTGAAGGCCTATTGCGTTGTGGGCGGTTAGAATTGAATTAATGCTAGATAAAGAATTACTTTATTTCAAAAACTAGCCACTATCACTATTAAAACTCAAGATAGTTTGGAAATAGATTGATAATAACCTCTCT
This sequence comes from Botrytis sinoallii, assembly GCF_014898435.1. Lineage (NCBI taxonomy): Eukaryota > Fungi > Ascomycota > Leotiomycetes > Helotiales > Sclerotiniaceae > Botrytis > Botrytis sinoallii. The sequence goes on from NW_024066040.1 coordinate 9,841, forward strand.
AAAAGATTTATTCGGGAATCAAGATTTCGCAAATACAGCACCACTCCTTTTAACAGTAAAGCTAAAAAGCGGAGTTTGTATTTATCAAGATTATCGAGAATTAAATAATGTTACAATAAAGAATCGCTATTTTTTACCTATTATACAAGAAACTCTTGATGCATTGTGCAACACTAAGGTTTACTTCAAACTAAATATTATCGCTGTTTTCAACAAATTATATATTGTAAAAGGAGATAAATGGAAAATAGTTTTTATTACATATTTTGGATTGTTGAATCTCTTATTATACCTTTTAGATTATATAATATATTAATATCTTTTTAGTATTATATTAACTATATACTTTTCAATAAACTCAACAAATACTATACAGTATATCTTAATAATATTCTTATTTATTTCAATAATAAAACAGAATACAAGGAGTATATACAAACAATTATCCAAAAACTTGTTGATACAAGTTTACAGATTGATATCAGTAAATACGAATTCGAGACAATATCCATATAATATTTAGGTCTGATTATTATCACAAACAATATCAAAATAAATACTAATAAAATCAAAGCAATTATATTTTGGGAGTAATCTTTTTCGATAAAGGATCTACAATATTTTCTAAGATTTGCTAATTTCTATTAATAATTTATAAAAGACTTTTTGAAGATTTTGTTATTCTTTAAACAACTTATTATATAAGAATATCTTTTGGGTATAAGATTAATATATAAGAATACTTTCGAAATATTAAAACAAATTTTCACAATCATACCTGTTCTTATATATTTTATTATAATAAATGTATGGTTTTAGAGATTAATGCTTTGAATTGGGTTTTTGGGGGAATGCTTTTTCAATATAATAATAAGAATATTTTACAATTAATAATACTACTTCTTATTAAAGTATTCAGTAGTGGAGTATAATTACAAATCTATAATAAAGAGCTTCTAGTAATAATCAAGTCAATAAAAGAATAACATCTGAACTTTAAAGCTTGTAATAGAAATTCGAGATTCTTATAGATTACAAAAACTTAAAATATTTTATTATAATAAAGGCCTTCAATCAATAACAAGTTAAATAATCCAAATTTTTATTTCAATACAATTTCCATATTATATACAGATCAGGTATTAAAGCTATTCATTCGAATACCTTGAGCCGCAAATAAGAAAACAAACTAGATCTTTCGAATTCTGATAATAAGTGGTTGAAGAATAGAGAAAGAATAGTTTTATTAGTATAAAGGTTCGATATTGATTTATATAAAAAATTGATAAGGGAAATAACGTTGGTATTTATGGATTTGATAATATCTATGGGAAACAAGTTTATCAACAAATTGATTAACAATATCTATACGAAATCTGATATAGTATAACAATTGTTAGCAGTAATTAGAGATCTGTATATACAAAAATGACCAGCAGAATTCCAAAAGACTATGAGAATTGCTATACAGGATTGTAGAGTATCCAATAATAGGATATATTATTGTGATAAGCTTTGAATATTGCCTGATGATGAGCTGAAAGTATAAATTATCTACAGGATATACTTTTCCGGTCTAATTGATTATCCTGGATATATTAAGATTATTGATATTATTTTTCAAATCTATTAGTAACCAAATATATATCAGAAGATTAATATATATATATAAGTATATATATTATATATTTATATTAAGTCATTAAAGTTAGTTCCACTAGGGTTCTTAAAGTCTCTCCCAGTTTTATTTCGCGTATGGTCTAATATATTAATCAATTATATCATACTTTTTCCAAAGAATAAACACTACAACTCGATATATAAGCATATTCTGATAATGATATATAGATTAACAAAGATGTGTTATTTTAATAATATAAAAACCTTGACTACAGAAAAACTAGTTAATATATTTATTAATCGGATATATACTCTATAGTACACCAGATAATATTATTTCAAATCAAGGTATATAGTTTGTATTAGGATTTTAGGTGTAGTTATTGGAAAGACTAATAATAACTTTAAAATACTCTTTAGCCTTTTATTTGTAAATGGATGGGCAAACAAAATATATCAATTCAGTTTTCAAGCAATATCTATACGCTTTTATTAACTTTCACCAAAATGATTGGATAGAATGGCTATTATTGGCAGAGTTTGTTTTTAATAATATAGTTTCGAAAACTATAGAATGTTCTTCATTCTTTACTAATTATAGTTTTAACCTAAGTATTAATATAAAGCCAAGCAAACCCTATCTACCAAAAATAATATTAACTCAAAAACGTGAATTCTTTAAGAACAATAAAACAGTGGATAGAATAAAAAGGATTCTAGATCAACTTCAAGTATTCGTTAAGTAAGTTATAGATATATACAAGAAGCATGTAAATCAACACCAAACCGATTTATTTCAATATTATATAGAACAAAAAGTATTCGTTAATGTAAAGAATATAAAGATCTCTTAAAAGGTAAAGAAACTAGATAATAAATAGATTAGACCTTACAAAGTCATTAAAGTTTATCTACAATCTTGTTTTATTTAATTATCAAAGAATATATAAATCTTTTTTGTTTTTTATTATTTTTTATTTTTATCAATATATAATAATAAATGATTCCTAATACAATTCCAGATTAATGAAATAGAAACTGTTATTATATAAATAAAATCCTTGAAAAGAAAGATGTCACGGTGTGAGCTCACGTGATATGCTAGTCCTATCGGAGAGGACCGAAAGGAGCGCTCACACCGAAGCGCAAGCGAGCTAGGGCCCGATTCAGGCTAGCTCGCTATGAAAATTCCGTATATCTTCAATTCAGAAGATCCTGTATTATAACTCTTTAAGCTATATCTTAATCCTCAATCTGAACCTATTATCCGAATCAATATAACTTTGCCAGATTAGGGTAAAGTTATTAGAACCCTATTCCACCCGCCTGCCCCCGTAATACTACGTAGCTCTTACCTATTAAATATCACTTTCGCGATAACTACTCCGCACCCTGCCTGACTGATTTGGGGACTTCTCAGAATTTGGTGCTTTTATATCGGAGAACCCCCAGATTTGGTAGTAATACCTTCAGTCGGCATCTATATATTATACTGAACTAAAGGAGATTAATAAATCGCTCGAATACGAAATTTCCGAATCCCTAGTTTGCAAATGTATTCAAACCACTCTGTATAAGCAGATTGCTATTCAAAACACCTGTTTACTTGATTGCCTTACCGAATCTATGTTTATTATACCTGCTTGTTTGGAAACCGTATCTCCCGAAAACTCCTACTAATTCTATCCCTGAACTCACTATACCTACTCCGACTACTTAATTGAGTAAGCATATCCCCGATTCGAAAGAGTTTGATAGCATCCACTCCGATCTACATAAATTTGTTCAATAGATACATGGAAAATTGAATATAAATAATAATAGATTCCCAACAACTTCTGCCCATTTAACTTACATTGCTGGAAGACTTACTAGAAAGGCATATAAGCTTATACTACCTAAGATCTCCTATGGAATTCCTTAGTTCATTAATTATACTGTACTTTTCGAATATCTCGAAAACATCTTTAGGGATTTTGATTGAATACAAAACATATAGAATAAACTATATATACTGAAGTAAAGACATCTTGATTTTAATACCTTCTTCACAGAATTCCAGAGATTCGCTCTAGAAGGAGAGATGCTTGATAATACTCTAACCCCGTTCCTATTTCAAGGAATCTCTTGTGAACTACAAGACATACTATGCATAACCCTGTTCCAACCTGTGAATTTCGTTAATATACTAACCACCTACAACAAACTCGATAATCGATTCCGTTAATACCAATAATAAGTCCATTGTATTCGTCTTATCGCTTCCGAAACTTCATCCCGAAGAATAATCGCTGCTCCGCCTCTACGACTTGCTAGCCTGAAGTCTACTCCTGGAGACCTAATGGATCTGAGCTTAGGAAAAAGGAATACATTACTAGGAATCTGGGTTCGCGGTGGAAACGCGGCGAATGCTATTGCTGCGGCTCTGCTAGCCATCTGATACGAGACTGCTCGCACCTCGATACCCGTTCTGTTCAACTCCGAGTTACCACTATTATAACCAGCCCTACAAAAACCAGCCCTGTACTGAACAGTCCTTCGAGGGACCGAGTCCCTATCCGTTCCCCATCTCGCTCTCCTCTCTGCTCACTGACCAGCTCAGTCAATTCGGGAAACGGGATACGCCTGACCTAAACTGTGATCAGGACGATTCTCCGCGTATTTTTCGCTTATTTACTGCTACTATTTATAGCCTTCCTTTGGAAAATGAACTAAACAATTGTGCGGATCTGATGATTCTATCCGTCACCCTACTCTTGGAAAAAGACACTCTCCCGATATATGTTATGGTCGATAGTGGATGTGAAGGAATTGCCTTCGCAGATTATGAAGCTGGGTATTTTTTCAGAAAATATTAATATATCAATTATCTACAGTGTTCGAAATATAGGATTCGATAGAAACATTCTGTCCGATAATCGAATTACTTTCTATATCCGAGTAGGATTTAGAATCAATAATCATATTGAGAAGAAAATCGTTTTGTATATAAACCAAGCTAGCTCACTATCTTATTATACTAGGAATAGCTTAGCTTAAGAAAAACAATCCCTGTGTCGACTTTACAATAAACTCATTCCAATTCGATAGCTCGTTTTGCTATGAATTTTGTAATACTCCATTCTGCTGTCCTGTATAAAAACTTTGCTAGATGTTTCTCCAAAGCCTGATCTGTACACCTATCTACCCGCCTCAAAGAATTAAAGAATAAGGATATAGCTGTGATCTCCTTGAAAACCTGTTCGGCTTACACCCGTTGGAAATATGAAATGTTTCAGATATCAATCAAACAAATCGATAATATTCTAAATAAAAAGAAGAAGATATTCAATCCCAAAGACCTATTACCCGAATTCCGAAATTGGAAAGATATCTTCTCTTTAAAGAACTAAAGAAGCTACCCCCTCATAACTATACAATTATGAGATCCGTTTTAAAAAAGAACTGTTTCTCTTTTCAATATCTTATACTCTATATCCCACTTCGAATTAGAAGCCCTAAAAGAATAACTAGAAAAGAATCTTAGAAAAGGGTTCATTCAGCCAAGCTCTTTCCCTATTGCTTCCTCTATTCTGTTTATCAAAAAGACTAATGGAGGCCTCCGGTTTTGTATAGATTACTATACTCTGAACAACCTTTCGGTCAAGGATCAATACCCTTTATCGTTAACAAAGGAATCTCTAAACAATCTAAAAGGAAATAAAGTATTTCAATAAGATTGATATTATCTCTACCTTCAACAATATAAAAGTAAAAGAAAGGCAGGAGTATCTGACCGCATTCCATACCCGATTTGGACTGTTTGAATCCCTGATTATACCATTCGGGCTAACAAAAGCACCCGCAACCTTTCAGAGGTTTATCAACGATTCCCTACAAAAATACTTGGACATATTTTGCACCACTTACCTAGATGACATTCTGATATACAACCGAACCCAAGAGAAACACATCCATCATATCCAGAAAATCCTGCAAACACTGCAGGAAGCCGGTTTGTTCGCTAAATTCGAAAAATGCGAATTCCTGAATCCGAACCAAGTTTCTAGGCTTTATTATAAAAAGAGATGGTATCCGAATAGACCCAGAGAAAATCAGAACCATCATGGATTAGAAACCGCCTACTATTATAACTGATATTCAAGCATTCATCGGGTTTGCGAACTTCTATCGACGATTTATTAGAGATTTCTCGAAGATTATCAGCTCGATAGTAAACCTGACCAGAAAGAATGTTCCGTTCCTGTGGAGCTCTGTCTGTCAAAAAACGTTTGACCGATTGAAGTGAGCGTTTATCGAAGCCCCTGTCCTGGCTTCCTTCGATTGGGAAAAGGAAATCATCTTAGAAACTAATGCCTCCGACTATATATCTACTAGAGTACTCTCCCAATATAACGATAAGGGAGTACTGAGATCTATTACGTTTTTCTCTAAAAAACATTCAGCAGCTAAATATAACTACAAGATTTATAATAAAAAACTGTTAGCTATCATTCACTATTTCGAAAAGTGGCGCCCGGAGCTGAAAGGCGCTGCCTCCCTAATTCAAGTTATCACCGATCATCGAAATCTAAAGTATTTCATCACTACAAAGCTACTGAATTGTTATCAAGCCTGCTGATCCGAATTTCTATCTCGATTTAATTTCCAAATCATCTATCGCCCCGGAAGCTAGATGCCAAATCCGATACACTACCAGAAGGTCAGAAGATCTTCTTAAGGAGAGAGATGAATGCCTTCTGCACCAAAGTCATACTATCCTGAAACAAGAGAACCTAGATCCCGATCTATTTCCCACTACTATTATTTTAATCGAATCTAAGATTGCTAAGAAAGTATACTTCGCTATAACTACTCATAGTCAGAGAAACCCCGCGATCCTACCAACACCACCGATCATTTAGATTCCGACAACACTATAACTTTACCAGAAAATAGCAAAGTTATAAAGCCTGCAATTCCATTTGCTATATCTATACCCAATCTTGCAATACGATTAAAAGATTCAGAAACCCTTTTAAACCTTCCTGTCGAACCTGCTTACCCTATTCCACAAAGACTACCAAGCCAACTCTGTACCCGATCTGTTCTGAAATCCCTACGAAAGGGATCCCTAAAATACCCGAAAATCACTTTTGCTAATATACCGAAAACAACAACCTGCTATATTACAAGGGAAACTATACATTCCCGACCACAATCCCCTGAAAACCTATCTGCTCCACCTATACCACAAATCGCCCACTGTCGGTCACCCGCACCATACCCGAATCTTCGAATTACTGTCCCGAAACTATTACTAGCCTGGATACTACGATTATATTTACACAGTGGGTCCGTAACTGCTATAGTTGCTACTGCGCTACTCCAAATCGTAAAGGCCAGAAGAAAGTTCTCCGCCCACTCCCGATCCCGTAAAGAGCTTGGCAAGATATCTCGATAGATTTCATTATACACCTACCCAAAAATACCGGTTTCGATGCTATCATGGTAGTAGTCGACCGATTGATAAAAATGAAACATTTCTTGCTTTATTATAATATCTGTAATTTCGAAGAGGTCGCCTGCTTGTTCCGGAAAAATATCTGGAAGCTCCACGGCTTACCCTTGTCTATTATATCTGATCGTGGAGCTCAATTTGTCTCTGAATTCTGGAAACATATCTGCAAGCGCTTGGGCGTAGCCGCCAAGCTCTCGACTGCTTACCACCCCGAAACTGATGGATAAACCGAGAGGGCTAATACGATGCTAAAGCAGTATCTCCGATTATACATAGCATATCTACAGGATGATTAGGTAGAGTGGCTTTCACTTGCCGATATTCTCTATCAACAACATTTGGTCCGAAAGCACCGGATAACCCCATTCTTCTCGAACTACAGGTTCCACCCCCGCCTGGACTTCGAGCCTATACCATCCCAAAGTAACCATCCTGTTGTGCGAGATGCTGAAGAATTCGTTGTTAAAATAGAAAACCATCTCCTTATACTTATAGACCAAACTGACCACTAATCAAGCTCGATATTCGAAGAATGCCGACGCTCACTGTTTCCCCTGCCTGTAGATACCTGCCTGGCGACCTGATCTGGCTGAACATCAGAAATATCAAGACCCTGCGCCTACAAAAGAAGCTCGATTGGAAGAACCTCAGGCCTTTCAAAATCTTGAATCCGGTAGGCCCCCTATACCTATAAACTGGAGCTCTCGGTCTCAATAAAGATTTATTCTGTTTTCCATATCAATCTGCTATATCCTATATACAATGATTCTGTTTCTGGGTAGTGTAATTTGCTACCACTCCTTGTAAAAGTAGACAGCCTTAAGCGTTTTGAGGTTACCGAAATCCTGAACTCCTACTAGGAAAAAAGAGGTTGTGGAGGACCTTGCCTGAAATACACTATCCGTTGGGTCGGCTACGATACGCCGACCGAAGAACCTGCGAGCTACCTGGAAGACGCACAAGAACTGATCCGCAACTTTCACCATAAATACCCTGACAAACCCGGTCCCGTTTGACCAGGCCCCGCTTGCCTGTAGATTGTAAACCGTGATATACCGCCTCGATGGAGCTCGACCCTTAGAAGGGGGGGTAATGTTATAGTATGAGCTCATATAATATGCTAGTCCTATCAAAAAGGACCAAAAGGAGCGTTTACATCGGAGTGCAAGTGAGCTAGGGCCCGATCGGGCTAGCTCACTATGAAAATTCCGTATATCTTCAACTCAGAAGATCCTGTATTGTAGCTCTTTAAGCTATATCTTAATCCTCAATCTGAACCTATTACCCGAATCAGTATAACTTTGCCAGATTAGGGTAAAGTTACTAGAACCCTATCCCGCCCGCCTGCCCCCGTGATAAAAGACGGCGAAAAGGAGCTAGTCTAAAAGTGAATATTCAAAGACATTTTAAATAATCATAATAAGAATAGATATTACTACTTAGTTAAATAAAGATATTACACCCCAACTTGACAATCAACCTCAGATCTTAAGAATAATAAAAAGATTATAATTTACTATTATTACTTACACTTAGAAAAACTAGATTTATCAAAATAGATATTAGAAAATCCAAAGGCGAAGGCAATTTTGATTTTTAAACAAAAAGCTACAAAAGAATTTAGAAAGCGAAAACATTCATTACAACAAAAGAAAGTACGGTTTGCATAGTATACTTTCTCTCAGCTTGCTTGGGATAAGTAAGTTTTAAAGGAAGAGGTACTGTTACGGGTTCACTAGTATAATATATTAGCGTAGTGGATGCTTAGTCATCTTTGCCATTATATGGCAAAGTTACATTGTACCACTTTCAACCTCTTTGTAGAATATCATATATCCAATCTAGTACCTATCCCTTGCACCGTGATAGTCACGGTGTGCGGTGAGCAGGGGCTAGAACTCTTATAAAGTATACTATGAACCATTCGGGTTTCAATTTGTTTCAAAGAGTTGAAAGGTTTGATTATAAATCCGAGAAACGATTTTATCAGAATATAATCTAGATCCATATACAATATCTAGAAGCTTAGGCCCCTCCATACCTACTATATTCTTTTAAAACCCTCGCTCAAAGCTAGCAAGGGTTGATAACTTAAGCTCATTATAGAGTTACGGTTATAGAAACTATTGAAGTTACTTGATTCGCTCAATCAGTAGATTATTCATCGAATACCTTCAGTTTCTTGAATTTCCAATGAATCTTCCTATTTAGAGATGTTTTACTATCTTTAGAGGGAAGCTAATGGATATTAAAAGTAGTGGTCTCTGTTAGCTTTGGGCGAGGTTGTTAGGAGAATACGGTACGGTATATAAACCGTTTCTCTAGCGTTAACATTAAGAGTTTCGGAGGGGACTAGGAGAACTTAGTTAATAAGGTTGCTCGAGGCCATCAGAGCGTGCTCCAAATTATAGTCAAACTCATACGGTATTGAATCAGAGACGCACATAATACTCAATAAATCATAAATCATATTAACATGAAATTGATATAAGGTTTGGTATAGAATTGTAGAAAAAATCACATCTTCGACAGATTTCAACGACTTTTCAATAGTACGTAGACAAAAGTGGGGCCACATTGAGTGAACTTGAGGGGCTATCAAATACTGACGTCAGTATTAATCAATAAGTAAGACTCTAGCTCCCGACTAATATATGACGAATAGCTATAAATTTAATCAATCCCCCACCAAAGAATCTTTTTCTTACATCGATTTGAAAATATTTTATAATACATTCAAATTTGGAAACAATATCGATATTTTTAACCCAAATTCTACCATCGTAAGTAATCATTTTCCCAGCTCAATTGATTTGATCTTAGCCTTTATATATCTTCCAGGTATATAAGCGGATGAAAGCATAGTGCTAAGAATTGTATGTAGTAGTTCATTTAAATAAACATGCGGGGGGATTATCGGGACAACATACTTGCAATCGCGATGTGCGTATCTTATATTGTTTCGGCAATTTTTTTTTGGTGGTTCCAGAAGCAATATTTCCAGGCAGAAATAGAGTTAGAAGTACGAGCTCAGGTTCTCCGAGATCTGCTGCATACTCCAGCAGAGCAGCGATCGACCCGAGTTTTAGATCTATGTTTCTTCGCCGTGGCAAATTCTCTCATCTCGAAGGAGTTTCATAGCAACGATCCACATATAAATTCCGAAGATTTTAACACACTTGAATTGAGGCTACATTTGGCAGAAAGAATTAAGGAGTCTGAGGCAAAGGTACATGGCAAAATTGAAATAGGGGCTCGGAGTTTTGTAGCACTGACGAGGAAGGAAGAGAAACAGTTTGTGGAAGGTATGAAAAAGTTGATTAAGGGATGGACTATGGAGATGGACGGTGATGAGGAATGCCATCTCCCAGGCGTACACTATTCACAGGATTTGAAAAGGAGATCAAATATATTAAAAAATGGATTGAGGATCAGAGCAAGGAGAAGGTGGAAGAAGTATAATTCTTTTAGTTTCGTGATATGATATAGCCACATTCATCACAGTTGTCATGATATGCTGCTTTCTAAGGCGGGCTGCGGGGGTACAATTTGACTATTGAATATATGAATAGGGTTAAAAGTAAAAATGGAAATTTTAGAGTGTATTTGATTTCTTTTAATTCAAGGAGTTCAATGATATTATTTATATTCTAATCAATCAATTTTTAAAGAAGTTATAATAGATTAAAGATAGACTTTAAGATTATATTTCCTAATTTAGCGAAAAACAGAATATTGCCAACTGCTTACCGCTTTCTGAATTAGGATTTTTCAAACATATATTCTTATTAATCGATTTTTCACCTTTCCTAATCAGGATTTTTCAAATATATATTATTAGTTTAATAATAACGTAGTTTAACATCGAGTGGTCTACTTTTACTTCAATTTATATCTTTCTCTTTCAACATGCGTTTTATCAACAACCTATAATGAATTCGAATAATCAAGAAGCTCGTATACTCCTCGTTATCGAATTTATTTATAAAGATAAAAAACTAAGTATTCGAAAAGCCGCTATACTCTATAATATTCTTCATACAACTTTTCGACATAGAATGAAAGGTTTATCTCTTTATACAGAAACTCGAGTCAATAGTTATAAGGTTACAGAATTAGAAGAAGAAGTGATTGTTCAATATATATTCGATATGGATTCAAGAGGATTTCCATCAAAATTAAAGAATGTGGAAGATATAGCGAATTATATTCTTAAATCGAGGGATGCGAAATGTGTTGGAAAGCTTTGGGCATATCGATTTGTAAAGTGTCGAATCGAATTAAAGATGTATTTTAGTTGTATTTATAACTTTCAAAGGGCTTTTTGCGAAGATCCTAAGCTTATTGAGAAGTGGTTTCGATTAGTTTCGAATATACGAGCGAAATATGGTATTTTTGATTGTGATTTCTATAATTTCGATGAAATGGGCTTTATGATAGGTATAATATGCTTTGGAATGGTAATAACAAGTACTAAACGAAATGGCAGAAGTAAGGTAATATAATCAGACAATAGGGAATGGGCTACAGCGATTATATAATAATAAGAAGAATGAAACTATACCCCCATTGCTAGTAATTCAAGAACAGGTTCATCTTTCCAATTGGTATATAGAAACCGATTTTCCTGCGGATTGGGCTATTAAACCTACATCTAATAAATGAACAAACAATGAAACGGATTTAGAATGGTTGAAATACTTCAATAAGCATACTAAGAATTGAAGAAAGGGCAAATATTGAATGTTGATACTAAATAGATATAAAAGCTATAAATCAAGAGCTTTTTAAGCATACTGCAAAGAGAATAATATTAAATGTATATATTTATTACTACATTCAAATCATTTAACTCAACCACTTGATGTAGGTTATTTTAGCAATCTGAAATGTTTATATAATATTCAGATTGATAGATTTATTAAAGTATATATTAATTATATTTCGAAAGTTGAATTCTTTATAGCTTTCAAAGCTACATATAAAGAATTAATTACCTCTCAGAATATAAAATCAGGATTTCGAGGAATAGGTTTAATCCCATTTAATCCTAAAGCTATACTCTCAAAATTAAATATTTAAATTCGCATACCTACCCCCCCCTTTTTCAACCTAAATCAATGGATTTCTTAAATCCCTCACAACCCAATTGAAACTCTTTTTCAATTAATATTAATTAAATCTCGAATAACTCATCATTAATCAAGCTCTTCTATATCTATATTTGAGATTGTACTAACTCTAGCTAAAAATACAAAAAAATTAGTTTATGAGAATATATTTTTAAATGTAGAGATTTATATACTTCAGGTAGCAAATAAAGTATTAAATAAATATCGACACACGAAAAAAACCCAATTACATCAAGAAGAAATACTAACTGGATAAAAGGCTTTTGATATATTATTTCAGCAAAAGATTGATATTCAGATTCAACATAATAAGCATCAAAAAGAGGGAAATTCTAATAGAAAAACATTTTTTAATCGATATTATAATAAATACAAAAAAACAGGACATAATGCAAGAACCTATCAAAATAATATAATAGATCCTAGATTATTAGATTCTTAATAGTTTCAATTAATTGATTCAATTATTGTTGAATAATATGAATTTAAAAATATAAATTGAGATGAAAGTAGGCTACTCAGTGATATGAGCCATTTGGTGTTAAATTATGTTATTCTTAAAATTAAGGATTTTTTTTAAAAATTCTATATATCCTCTAAGATTATTTTAAGTTAGAATCACAAATATCTAATTAGAATTAAATTATCTAATAAATTAATCGATCTGTAATAGTTTTATTAAATAAGATTATATTAAAAATAGAAACAACCCTTGATTATTTTTTACCCCATAAATTATATTATCGATTTATTCACCACTTTTTGAATTAAGATTTTTTAAATTATATAATAAAGTATTATATAAAAAATAAATCTATAAGAGATTTTGATAAATTCTAAAGAGAAAGGTGTCTTAAAGGAATTAACAAAAAAACTCGAAAAAGCTCTAAGAGAATTAAAAAAAAGACTAAGAATATATTAAAAGGGAACCAATAAAGAAACAGGGATTGATTTGTTAAATAAGGGTAAATGAATAACTAACCTCGATTTGGGGTTAGATCTTTATAATAATATATAAAGATTAAGCTTTTTTCTTTACGGTATACTTTATCTCTTCTATAAAACTAAAATGTTACCCTTAAAAAAACACGAGCAGTCAAAAAAATATCAAGATTTTGAAGAAGCTAGAAAAGCTAATATTGAAGTTACTGCTTTCTGTCACAAAGTTAAAACAACCCAATCTTTAGGTTCTATTGATTTTATTATTTTTAAACCTTCTTATCCAGAAATCCCTATTAGTATTTCTTTTACAACTAATCTTCAAATATCTATTCAAATCCCTTATAACACTCAAGATATTGAAGAAGATAATATTTCAGAAAATCTATTTCCTTTATATTCTATATAGTTATCTTCGATTAATAAAAATAACAATACTGCTATACAGATTGAGCTGATTCAGATCAATAAACAATTAGATAATCTTGAAAGAAGCGAATAGGCTACAAAAAGAATAGAAAGTTTTATAGTATTACAAATAGCTACAACAACTAATCTTATTAAAGAGTCAAGATCCAATAAATTACCAAAAGAATATCAAAACAATGGAGTTGAAGCTGTAGTTCCTGAATTACGAATAATAGAAGAATCAATAGCTTACAAAACCTTTTGCAACCTGACTTTTTATACTCTCTATTAATAGTTTTTAATATATCGAATAATTCATTATCAATAATGTAAGGGGGTTATAATAATAAAGATAATGATTTATCAAATATTCAAAGACTGGTAATAAATTCATTATTATTACAAAGTTCGGTTTTAAACAACTAGCTTTTATTTAATATTTTATTAAACAGTAGTAAGGGCGAAAATGATATTTATATCAATAAACCTCAATCTTCTTCTCGAATTGAAATCTTTTTATTGTTTCAGATTATCCAATTATTATCTTTATAATTATTATTCTGTTAGCCAATCTCTCAATTAACAATTCGAAAATCACTCCTTCCGATATCTTCTAAACTCAATCTCCAAGCTAATTTTATAATAATAATACCTCAAGCTTCAAGATCTCTTTTAAAGAAAATATCAATTTCAAACTCCAAAAAGTTTATTACTCTCAGGCTTGCTAAGCAGCTTTAGAAATTTCAAGGTTATATTTATAATTAGTATTATAAAGCCAATCATTTCTATCAAAGACATTATTAATATTCAGATATATATTCTGAATATTTATTCCTACCTCAAATTATTGCTTTTCTTAAAAAAGATTATATTGAAGGTTTATTTTTACTTAATATTTTAAATAATTCTAAATTCATAAAAGTAAGAGATTATAATAATATTGATTTTCAAATAGTATTTGAAGGGACTAGTGTATCAACAGTTTCTGAAGACAATAATATATAAAATAAGAATTTGTCTAAGAATCTATATTTATCTCAATATTATATAAGTAGTAAGAAAAATCGATTGTTTAAAATCACATTTGATATTGATAATATTTATTGTTTTCCTAGTAATTTGGTATTTGCAAAATGTGATATCAATTGGCTGTCTAAAGCGTATATTATTTTCAATATTAAAAGCAATATTCATTTTGGATTGTAGATGTCAAAATATAACAATTACGAAATATTAACTCGAGAATATACCCCCCTTCACAAAATTCCATATTATTGTTTTGGTTTTGTAATTGGAATTGAAATACTATATGTTTTTATCTTTTTCCTTAATCTTTATTTAAAAAATAATTACTATAAATACTCTATTTATTTGAATAAGCAAAATAATGAGCTATTTTATAATATTATTATTAATTCAGTATTAAATAAAATAATCAAATCCTCTAACACACACAAAAAACATTTACATACTCCTTATTTATTTCCCCTGCCCCGGTAGGCTTAATCCTATCAAACCTTGTAACCACAGGAGGCTCCCATTACGCCAATAGCGATGTGCGCCTCTGGTGCGCCGAGCGGTTCCTCAACCCAAGGGGTATTCCCCCTCCAAACAGTCACTAATACCTTAGGGGCTGGCATATAGCTTTTATCAATTATAAGATTGTTTATAGGCTCTATTCTTGATATAATTAAGAAACGATTTGAAAGGATTAATAAGATAAAAGGGGAAAGACAGAAGGTGATCAAAGTATTTGTAATACTAGTAGATAAGCTTACATAAGGGTTTCAAGGTCAATAATATAAATTCACCGCGAAGTTTAAGAGTATAATCATTTCTGTTCTACTAGGAGTAATGAAGATTACCTTTAATCAAGAAAGAAAGCTTACAACAGAACAACTATAGCCAGAAAGCAATTTACAGAAAACCTATATTGATATACTAAAAACTCAAATGAGGCCTGAGATAGTAAGCCCTATCACAGGCTTTATTAATATAATACGCTTTGCTTTTAGTAAAAGTATGAATACTGAATGCTCGGGAGCATGTAGACTTAAAAGGGAAAATGATTGGATCGAGAAAACAATCCTTATAATAGCTAGCGGGGAAGCTCTACTTTCAGAGACTAGCTCATTCCTATTCAGATTCAGAATAAAAGAGATAGTTGCTGGGATCATATTAGTAGAGATCTCTTTTCTTTAAAGGAACAATACAGGCTGGACATTAAGATACAGTTTTGGTACTAGCCGGGAAAAGATTATAAAAACAGAAAATATCGAGTGGGTATTTAAAACCCTTCATACAATAAATATATGTAGATTAGAAAAATGATTTATATATACAATCTCACAAATACTATACGATTTCTATTACATCAAAGATACTCCTGCTCCTATACCTATTAAGCTTATCAAAAAGGAAATCATAGCTTAAACCAGCAAGCAGTCAATCAACTATAGATTGGTATATAGCGAGATCAATTCGATTACTAAAAGAGCCACCTGAATCATTAGCTTTAATATTATAGTACCGCGGTTCCAACTATTCAATAATAGCTCCTACTCGGTTCTCCTAGACAAACCTCGGGAAATTCAATTTTATAGCACTAGCTACCTAGAATATTGTAATCTCTTTATCTACAATAGAACCTCAAGATACTCGATATACAATAAACTAAATACTAAGCATAAAAACGCACTTGTATATTAGCAATGTATTAGAGCAGCTCAATGCGCTAATTATCATAGGCCCTTCCGCGCTGGCCATTCCAACTGCCCAACTGCTCCTAGGGTCTACGCTAAACGACGGATTGTTCTGACCGCAAAGAAACTGGCTGTAGTCAGAGCTGTTGGTAGAAAAGACTATAAGACGCTATATAGAGCAGATACAGACAAAACGAATCATATCTCTAAACCACCTCTACCTCTTAGAGTAATAATTACAGAAACCCTGGTTACTCCGGGGGTGAGGATTATAGTATATAAGAATAAACGCTTTAGCAAATGTCTGTACAGGCTTAGTACAAGTCTGCCGATTGTATTAATTATACTATGTATACATCTAGCTTGTAGTCAAAGCTAGTGGAATCTCAATATAAAAGCCTTAGCAGAAAAAGCCTTTACTTTAATAGATCTGAAATGAATAATGTAGAGATCTCTATAACGGTAGATATTATATCTAGATTCTCTTTATAAATAATATAATTAATAAGTATATTTAAAGGAATAAAAATCTTATTATTATTTAGGCAAATATAGGCTAAAGATATGCAAATTATATCATACTATTACAATTAGTAGCTAAAGCTTAGCTAGATATAATCTATTTATAGAAGCCAAAATTATACTAGAATTTAATTATGTAAAATCATAATATATACAATTGATATCAGCCAATCGATAACTGGAATCTTTAGGGAGACTTAAAGGAAAATGAATAAGGCTCTTAGATTATAATATATATATGAAAAGATGTGTATTTGAAAGTAAAGTAAATGAATTGATTCGAAAATAGAGATCTACTCTAGATATGAGTTAATAGATACTTGATTCTGAATGTTTATAGAGTTTTATATATTTTGAATATTATTAATTATATTATATACTTGATTTTAAATAAGCGTATAATTATAGAAGGGGATTTTAATGTAAAACATGAGCTATGGGAATCAGGGGTGATTGCAGCCAATTAAGGGGCGCAGTTTGTAATATGGGTAAATAAGTAGGGTATGGAGTTTATAGATATCTTAGGTATACTCACTTATGTAAAAGGGCATATGCTAAATCTAATCTTTTTCAATGTACTATTCACTTATATAGAGATATTGAAAGAACTCTATTATGGATCTGATTATACTATTCAGGTTATTAATTTAGCAAATTATAGAATAACAGAGTGGGATCAGTATTACTATTGGATAAAGGAGACGGATCTATTGAGATTGGATAGACTGATAGCCAATCAGCTAGCTCACTTTAATAATATAGATATCCAAACTATAATCGAGATTGAGATTTATATTAATAAGCTTACGAAAATGCTAGACAAATTAATTCAAGTAATTAATAAGATTAATCGAAAGGCAGGGAAAGTTTTATTATAATAAATGGATAAGTGTAGAGAAGCTTATTGAGTATATATAGAAGTATAAAGAGGAACAGATTTGGAAAGGAAGATTTATGCTATATACTTTTTACAAAAAGTAGTGTGACAAGCTAAGAGATCCTATTAGATTATATATCTAAATAGGATTAAGGATAATAAAGAACTCTATTGAATAATAAGATAATATAAATTGATCCCCGAAAGTAATATGAAATCCCTCTTTCTAATAATCAATAAGCAGAAGATCTATAATATAAAAGAGAAAGCGAACGCCCTATTTACAATGATTCTGAATCGATTCAAGGTGAACAATAATCTTCCAAACAATCTACTATATAATCAAATACATAAGGGGACCCTCTCCTAGAAAAAAATAATCTCGATTAAAGAGATAGAAAAGCATGTCATAGAAGCTTTATATATTATATTAGGAGTGGATCGAGTTATTATACATTTTCTTAAGGTATATTGGCCAAGTGTCAAATTATTGATCCAGGAGATATTTATATTATACCTAGTTCTAAACTATTATCCAAAAGGATGGAAACTAGCGGAAATAGTAATGATTCCCAAGGTAGATAAGAAAAACAAAACATTATCATAATTATAACAATCAATAATCTTAATTTCCTATATCAAAAAGGGTTTCGAATAATATATAGCCAGTCAAATATTTTGAATAGCTTTGAAATATAAAATAATCAGCCTACAATACTACAGAGCGTTTCTCAGAAGATCAGGAATAAATCTAGTAGTTATCTTTATTCATAATACGGAGCTTGTATTAGCAATTAGCAATATAATTTCGATTATTACTATAAATATACAAAAAGCTTTTGATATTTTCTTAAAGTATCAATTTTTAAGCCGAATAATTAAATAAGGGTAGCTAACTTCGTTATTCAAGTTGATAGATTTATTCCTTACAAACAAAAAAGTCAGAGTGAGATTCGAAGACATTACAACTAAAAAGTATTTAATAACATACAGTATCCCTCAGAAATCCCCATTATTATCTATACTCTATATACTCTATTTTGCTAAACTCTTTAATCAAGATATGAAATTCCGTTTTGGCTATATAGATAATATCGCAATCTACTATTCTTCCAAGCATTTCTCTATAAATACTAGGATCCTGTAACAACAAGTACAGCAGATCATCAGATAAGATAAAAGAACAAAATCCTATTCATCTTTGAGAAATTCGAATTACTTTATATTATTAGATAATATGATATCACTAATTCACTTTTAATAGTAAATCCAGATCTGATAATCATTCTAGTATCGATTACAACGAATGGAAACGCTCAGCCTACTTTGAGATGGCTGGGTGTCTTCTTCGATCGCCGGCTCTCATTCTTACAACATATCAAAACACATATAGCGAAAGCTATGAAAGTAGCCTCGTATATCAAATTGATCGCCTGTATTATACATAGGCCGCCAGCTTCCTCTCTAAGAAAAGCAGTAATCACCTGCATTCTCCCAATAGCACTATTTGGCACGGAAATATAGTATGCTAGTAAATATAAGCCTGGCTTAGGCCAAAGCGATCTAAATATAAATATAGGTATAAAAGGTTATCTCCGTTGTATCAATAGAGTAATCAATATTGCTACAAGAAAAGCAATCCCAGTATACAAAACTACACCGATTACAGCTCTTATTAAAGAAGCAAACCTGCCATCAGGAATAATTGCACTAGAATATACCAAACTGCAATTTGCATTCCGGTTAAAAACGATCAATAATCAATACTTGCTAGTAAATCGTTTGAAGCTAGTAATACGAAAACGTGAACGAAGAGCAGGCACAGCAAAAAGGCCTTTTACAAGAATCTAGCGGCTCAGCCATCTCATTCCAAAAACACAACACTCAAAGCTACTCCACCCACACTTCTCGAGTAGTTACAAAACAAATCTAACAAAAAGATTAATTAAAAAAAAAGCAATTTAAACCTTTAAAAATAATAGTGATAATTCCCACCCAAAGATTATACAATCTTTTTTAATAGATCAGAATAAACCATTAATCGCAAATATTATATTGATTACGGATATACAATATATCACAATAATACTCAAATAACCTCCGGATTCAAGCAGATCCGAAGCGATTCATATATATTCGATGCAAAAGCAATAGAAGTATAATACGGATTGGAGTATCTAATCACTATACTTGAAGATCCCTTAAACAACCAAATCTGGATATGTATTGATAGTATATCAGTTATCTAAGGTATATACAGAAATACACCGCTCACAACACAATAGGCCTTCCACAAGTATCATAAAGCAATAAAACAACTCAATATCAGAATAAAATAGTTACCTAGACATATAAAGATCAAAAACAATAAGAAAACAGATCGCTTAATAAACACAGGTGCAATTAAGCCTATAGATCAAACAATCAACAAGCTATCAATAATCAATAGAATTCGAACGATTGTCTATCAAAAGCGTCTATACGCAGAATCTATCTAGTGGGAAGAGATGAACTTCTCTCTTTCCATTGGCTATAAGGAGTGGTTTCCTAGATATAGTATAAAGAAGCCAAAAGAACTAACTCTATCAAAAGTAATCTTATATTAACTAATAGTTATGAAAACAGGCTATAGCGATTATATTACTTATTATTAACAATTTGATTATCAAAATAACAAGCTGGACTACTTATACAATAGCACTAAGAAACTATATTACTTCTTTAAATACACTATAAATAATCTAAAGTGTTCAGACTAACCCCTTGTCCCTATAGAAATACAATCTAACAAGCAAACGATTATATATCAAGAAACTCTTACATACACCTAGCAAGCTCACTCAGCTGATCACCGACTCAGAGTTCTATACTCAGATCTGCCCTAACTACTAAAGGACCCTTAGAAAGCAACAATCTTTTCAACAAAGCTTGCTGCCTATCCCTTATAAACTCACCACTCAACTGATTACTCAAATATACTATACCTCTAAAAACTACAAACCCAATATATAACACAAGAGCCCTACTGTTTGACTAAACAAATAGTAATCCATTTTCGCTTTTTTTTCTCTATTATAAGGATCAAAGCCCACAACAAGCCTATCCACCCAAAAACCAAGCTCTGCCTTAACAATAACCCAAATCAAATATTCCCTTCTGGAAACAGAAGCGGATCGCACCTGCAGAGGAGCGAATAGCCCCTGGCATTGAAGTTAAATTGCTAAATTCGGTCACGACGATCACGCCGCTCAAATAGTTCCTTATCTTAGCACATATAAATACCCTTAGGGAGGTCCAAAACAGACGTTAATTAATATAAATAAATAAATAAATAAAATAAATCAAATCCTCTAATATTATATAATACTATCCTATATCAGCTAAAATTATAGATTTGGATTCAATTGTAGTATCAATAAAGTATTTTAATCGAAAAGAGTTTATTAGAGTTCAGCTTATTAAATATATTATTTAGTCTTAATATCTTAATGTATTCTGGAATCTAATTCTTAAAATAATCAATAAGAATCTAGGTTTTGATCGATTTTGTGGTCCAACCTT
Source organism: Botrytis sinoallii (assembly GCF_014898435.1). Taxonomy (NCBI): domain Eukaryota; kingdom Fungi; phylum Ascomycota; class Leotiomycetes; order Helotiales; family Sclerotiniaceae; genus Botrytis; species Botrytis sinoallii. Next base: position 31,102 of record NW_024066040.1, read on the forward strand.
GTTTATTAATTTAAAGAATACTAAATTGGAATTTATGAATATTAATTTAGTTCGAGTATATAATAATTGGCAAAGTAAGTGATTTGTTATAATAGATATACAATTTTATAATCAAAATTATATTTATATTAATCTTGCCAAGCAAATAATATTTGAAGATAGTGTTTTATTATATAATCACAAGCCAGAAGATTACAAGACCGAAATCTATTTATAGAAAAAATGCTGTTTTGAGGTATATACTAAAATTCGGATTGTTTTTAATGTAAATGGAAGCCTAACAAAAGGAAACTCTAAATGTATTGTATATTTTTGGATAGTAATGCGGGATATAGTAGGCTAGATTATATTCGCTATCTCTAATAGAGATAAAAATAGGGATAATTTAATCTATTTTTAATTTTATGAATTAATTAAGATATCTTTTGATTTATTCAAGATATATGTTTTTGAGAATGATTTGGTAGAAAACTTGACTCTCGATTTGGGATATATTCAATCTTTTCAATAAGAAGGTGGTGGAATTATATTTTCTAAAGTTAGATATAAATCTAGCTATTTTTATAGTAAGATATGAGTATTTATGAATTTGGTTGATAATTATAAAAAGTCTTATAGGATTCGAGAAGAACTTCAGATTTTTTTAATAATTATGAAAGATATTTATTATTAATAATAGGATTGGAATTTATATAATAATAAAGTAGATTCTACTCAGTTTTTATTCTCTTATTATATTATCCCCATATAGTATTTACTTAAAGAAGGGCGTCGTGCCCCCTTCCTGATCCTCTAGCCCCGACATGGAGGAGCCTCCGCTCCACCGCTACCCCACCTCCCCACTAGAAAAAGTGGTTCCACCCGCACCCGAGCGGTCACAACATACCTCCCTCTCTCGACAATAATGATCGCCTGCTTACAGCAGCCTACGATCGCCTTGGCCTTCAACAGTCCGATCACTCCGGCCTTACCAGCCTATGATCACCCCAGCCCTTACCGGCTGACAACCCCTGCCTTTTCACAAAGGCCCCGAACAACCCCTGGACTCCTCAGCATGAAGTGAGTTGGACAGCCCGAACTTGCAAGTTGGAATGGAGCGGCAAGAGCGCTCGTAGCGCGGCCGCCCTGCTCGCCACTAGCATCACAGCCGTAGAAGAACGGAACGCTTGACTATGCCAGCAATTGTATGTATATAGAATTGTTAGTTTAGTCCATCCCTAGTACCCCCTGGGAGGTCGTGGCGAGCCCCTGTAGCTTGCCCCCCGGATGTAAAATAATAAATAAATAAATAAATAAATAAATACTAGGAGCGAAGGTATGCGCAGCTGATTACTAGAGGGTGATCGCGAAGATACTCGGAACAGAGGACTACCAGCAAAACGGAGATGAAAATTATTCGATGGTAAAAGAGAGATAAAAACGGGATTGATGTGGAATCATGCTTTTACGAATCTATATGAAAAGCAGAGCCAGAGCATATTACGGCAGAGCATCTGCAAAGCGAAACTAGCCCTTGAAATAATGGATAATGAAGCTTCTATAATATAGCTAAATCTGATTGAAGCCTGTATTAGAAGCAGGGTCGATATCTTTAATTTGACAAACGAAAATCGACAGAATACCTCTGGGGTGTTAGTGTGTAGAGTTTTCACAACCTAACAATACATACGATCTGCAGGTATACTGGATCGGATATTTATAAATGGTAAGGGAAGTAATAGGAAGTATACAAAGGCTAGGATAGTGTCTACTAGGGCCGGTGGGAGCATATATAAAATAGAAGAAAGGATGTTTTTAGCACCTTATCTCCAAATATACAGGAACGGTATAGCAATAAAGAAGCTCTGATATAGAAAGGATACTTTTAGCAAACCACATTTGATAATACTCGATCGATATTACAACAACAAAGAATCTTAAATAAAAGCCAATTCTACAATATATATATACAATATACTCCTAGTGCTTTATTTTCGACTATAAACTATACATTGAAGGAGTGGATTTTACAAGCAAAGCTTTGATTAGTAGATTGGAAATACTATAGAAAGGCTATCTAGCTAGGAATCTGAAATAGTAAGCCTGCGAGATATAGTCGGCTTTATTGTATAAAAAAGATCCGGCAAGGTAATGTGAAACGGTTATTAACTACAAGGTATAGTATATAATAATAGCGATAGCGATATTATCTATATAGCTCGAGAAAACGAATGTATGTATTGGTCTATAATCGGATACTATAGAATAAAGAGTATAATGAAGGTATCAGATAGATTTAAAAAACAAACAGGAATGAAAACATGAAAGAATGGTTTTGGTTCTGGCCGGAATTTCTGAAAGTAATTATACAATAGGTGGTTTAATATAGTCAAAAGATTCTACAAAAGCCTAGTACTAATAGCTTTATCACAAGTGAGCCGGGAAAGCGTCTGTAGGTGTAGCGAACCTACTTTGTATTATAATATATTCTAGAAAGTAGTTATAATATAATTCATTTCTGACCACGAAAATAGCACGAACACCTGCATATGCGGGATTGAGAAAAGCCCACTGCACTTCTTTCAATGTCCAATCAATAATCAGACGCGCGGCGACTGGCCGCTTGCATCAAATCGATTTCGATTCGAATGGGATGCGATAGCATATATCAACCGCATCCTGTGAATACAATATAACTTTACTAACCTTTTTGCTAGATCTGGATTCTATACTAGAATATACTCAAACTACACAAAACTATGCGAATTCCAACCTGCTCCAATACCCCAAGGATGAGCTTTCTACCCCAATCAATCTAAGACCTACATCGATCAGTCATAAGTGCTCCGAGCGCCCTCCCGATCGACAGCAATCGACCTGATCATCCGCCGACACCCGGATGGTATACGAAACAAAGCCCTCTGAAACAGGACTACAAACCCTTAGACAGAACAACCACAGGATCGCCATGAGCAATACTAAACAGAAGAACACCAGAAACAACAAACCCCTGATTAACTAACATTACACTACTATAAGCGGCTGGAACGCTAGCGGCCCATAGGCCCGCTCCTTAGTACGTTTAGAATACCCCTTGGGAGATCAGATATTAGATGTTAATCACTATAAATAAATAAATAACTGATTACGGATCAATGATTTGGTGGAGAGGACAAGCCTATTTTAAGGATAAAATATTTTATTTTATTTATTTATTTATTTATATTAATTAACATTTGTTTTGGACCTCCCTAAAGATATTTAGATATGCTAAGATAAGGAACTATTTGAACGGTGTAATTGTTGCAATCGAATTTAGTAATTTAACTTCAATGTCAAAGGCTATTCGCTTTTTTGCGGGTGTGATTCGCTTTTGTTTCTAGAAGGGAATGTTTGATTCGGGTTGTTATTGAGGCAGAGCTTGGTTTTCGAGTGGATAGGCTTGTTGTGGGCTTTGATTTCTATGGTAGAGGAGAAGAAGCAAGAGTGGGTTACTATTTGTTTAGTCGAGTAGCAGGGTTCTTATATTATATATTGGATTTGCGGTTTTTAGGGTGTAATATATTCGAGTAATCAGTTAAGTGATAAATTTATAAAAAGTGGGCAACAAGTTTTATTAAAAAGATTATTGCTTTCTAAAGATCCTTTAATAGTTAGGATAGATTTGAGTATAGAATTCTAAGTTAATAATCAGCTGAGTAAACTTGCTAGATGTATATAAGAGTTTCTTGATATATATGATTGCCTACTTGTTAGATTGCATTTCTACAAGGGCAAGGGGCCAGTCTGAATGCTTTAGATTGTTTATAGTGCATTTAAAGAAATGATATAATTCCTTAACACTACCGCATAAGTAGTCCAGCTTGTTGTTTTGATAACCAAATCGCTAATGGTAAGCAGTGTAATCGCTGTGGCCTGTTTTCATAACTATCAATCAATGTAAGACTGCTCTTAGTAGAATTAGTTCCTTTAGCTTCTTTATACTATATCTAGAAGACCACTCCTTATAGCCAGTAAAGAGAAAAAAGTTCATCTCTTCCCACCAGATAGATTCTGTATATAGGTGCTTCTGACGGATAATTATTCAGACCCCACTGATTGTTAGTAACTTGTCGATTACCTGGTCCATAGGTCCAATTGCACCTGTGTTTGCTAAACAATCTGCTTCCTTATTGCTTTCGATCTCCATATATCCAGGTGATCACTTTATCCTGACGTTGAGTTGTTTCATTGCTTTGTGATACTTGTAGAAGGCCTATTATATTGTAGGTGATGTGTTTCCGCATATACCCCAAATAACCGATATACTATCAATACACATCCAGATCCGACTGTTTAAAGGATCTTCAAGCATAGTGATTAAATACTCCAATTCACGCTATACTCTTATTGCTTCTATATCGAATACATATAAGTCGTTTTGGATCTGCTTAAATCCGAAGACTATTTGAGTGTTATTGTGATATATTGCATATCTGTAGCCAATATAATGTTTGCGATTAATGGTTTATTTTAATCTATTAAAGAAGATTGTATAGTCTTCGGGTAGAAATTGTTACTATCATTTTTTGAAGGTTTGAGCTGCTTCTTCTTTGATTAATCCTTTCGTTGGATTTGTTCTATAACCATTCGAAAAGTGCGGGTGGAATAGCTTCAAGCATTGCATCTCTGGGATAAAACGGCTGAGCTACTGGATTCTTATAAGAGGCCCTCTTACTATACCTACTTCTCGTCCGCGTTTTTGTATTATTAACTTCAAACGATTTATTAGCAAATATTAATTATCGATTGTTTTTAATTGGAATACGAATCGCAGCTTGGCATGTTCTAACGCGATTATTTCTGATAGCAGGTCTGTTTCTTTGATAAGAGCTGTGATTGATATAGTCTTGTATATTGAGATCACTTTTCTTATAGCAGTATTAATTACTCTATTAATGTAATGGAAATGACCTTTTATGCCTATACTTATACTTGAATCGCTTTGGCCTAAGCTAGGCTTATATTTACCAGCATACTATACTTCTGTGCCGAATAGTGCTACTGGGAGAATACAGGTGATCACTGCTTTTCTTAGAGAGAAAGCTGGCGGCCCATATATAGTATAGGCAATCGATTTGATATGTAAGGCTACTTTCATAGCTTTCACTATATGTGTTTTAATGTATTATAAGAACAAAAGCTGGTAATCAAAGAAGATGCCTAGTTATCTTAGAGTAGACTGAACGTTTCCACTTATTGTAATCAGTATTAAAGTGATTATCAGATCTGGATTTACTATCAATAATGAATTAATGATATTATGTTGTCTGATAATATAAAGTAATTCAAACTTTTTAAAAGTGAATAGGATTCTGTTTTCCTTACCTTATTTGATAATCTGCTATATTTGTTATTATAGGATCCTAGTATTCATAAAGAAATACTTGGAAAAGTAATAGATCGCAATATTATCTATATAATCGAAATGGAATTTTGTATCTTAATTAAGGAATTCAGTAAAATAGAGTATATAGAGTATAGATAATAGTGGGGACCCCTGAGGGGTATTGTATACTATTAGATACTCCTCAGTTATAATATCTTCAAATCTTACTCTGACTTTTCTGTTTGTAAGGAATAAGTTTATCAGCTTGAACAGTGAAGTTGGCTATTTTTGTTTAATTATTCAGCTTAAAAGTTGATGTTTTAAAGAATATCAAAAGCTTTTTGTATATTTATAGTAATAATCAAAACTATATTGTTAATTATTAATATAAGCTTTATATTATAAATAAAGATAGCTATTAGATTTATCCCTAATCTTCTAGAAAGCGCTTTATAGTATTGTAGACTGATTACTTTATATCTCAGAGCTATCCAAAATATTTGGCTGACTATATACTATTCGAGATCTTTTTCGATACAGAAGATTAGGGTTATTGATTGCTATGACCATGGTGACATTTTGTCTTTCTTGCCTACCTTGGGAATTATTATTATTTCTGCTAGCTTTTATCCTTCTGAATAATAATTTAGAACTAGGTATAATGCAAATATCTTCTGGATCAGTGACTTGACACTCAACCAGTATATCTTAAGAAGGTATATAATAGCTCGATCCACTTCTGATGCAATACACAAAACTTTTATGACATGCTTTTCTACCTCTTCAACCAAGATCGTTTTTTTCCAGAGAAAGGTCCCCTTATATATTTGATTGCATAGTGAATTATTTGGAAAATTATCATCCGTCTTAAATCAATCCAGAATCGCTATAAATAAAGTGTCCGCTTTTTTTCTTATATTATAGATCTCCTGTTCACCGATTATTAGAAAGAAGGATTTCGTATTACTTTCAGGGATCAATTTATGCCATTCCATAATTCGATAGAATTCTTTATCGTTCTTAACTCTATCTAGATGTATAGCTTAATAGGATCTTTTGGCTTGTTGTATTACTTTTTATAAAAAGTGTATAGCATGAGTCTTTCTTTCCAAGTCCGTTTCCCTTCATACTTCTATATATGCTCGATGAGCTTTTCTACACTCATCCATCTATTATGGCAAGGCTTTTCCTGCCTTTCGATTGATTTTGCCAACCATTCGGATCGACTTGTCTAGCGCTTTTGCAAGCTTACTAATATAGGTCTCGATCTCGATTGTGATCTGGATATCTATATTACTGAGATAAGCTAGCTAATTGACTATTAGTCCATCTAATCTCAACAGATCCGTCTTCTTTATCCAGTAGTAATATTGATCCTACTCTGTTGTTCCGTGGTTTACTAGGTTGATAATCTGAGTAATATGATTAGATTCATAGTAGAGTTTTTTCAATACCTTTATATAAGCGAATAATATATTAAAGAAGATTAGGTCTAGTATATGCCCTTTTATATGAATAGGTATGCCTGGGGTATCTATAAACTTTATGCCCTGTTTGTTTGCCTATATTACAAGCTGCGCCCCTTGATTAACTGCGATCACCCCCGGTTCCTACAGCTTATACTTTGCATTAAAGTCCCCTCCTATAATTATACGCTCATTTAAAATCAAGTATATAATATAATTAATAATATTCAAAATATACAAAGCTCTGTAAATATTCAGGATTGAGTATTCATTGACTCATATTTAGAGTAGATCTCTGTTTTCGAATTGATTTATTTGTTCTACTTTCAAGTATATATCTTTTTATATATATATTATAATCCAAGGGCCTTATTCATTCTCCTCCAAGTCTCCCTGAAGGTTCCAATTATCGATTGGCTAATATCAATTATATGTATTGTGATTTTGCATAATTGAATTCTAATATAATCTTGGCTCCTATAAACAGATTATATCTAGTTGAGCTTCAATTACTAGCTATAATAATATGATATGATTTGTATATCCCCGGTCTATATTCACCCAAGTAATAATAAAACCTTTGTTCCTTTGAATATACTCATCGATTGTATTATTTATAAAGAGGATTTAGATATAATATTTATTATTATAGAAATCTCTGCATCGTTTATCTCCAGATCTATTGGAGTAAAGACTTTTTCTACTAAAACTTCTATATTAAGATTCCACTAGCTTTGGCTACAAGCTAAGCGTATACATAGCATAGTTGATATGATCAGCAAACTTGTACTAAGTCTGTGTAGGCATTTGCTGAGGCGTTCATTCTTATATACTATAATCCTCGCTCCTAAAATGACCAGGGTTTCTGTAATTGTTACTTTAAAAAACAGAGATGGTTTAAAGATATGATCCGTTTTGTTTACATTTACTCTATATAGCATTTCATAATCTTTTCTGCTAATAGCTCTAATTGTAGTCAATTCCTTTGTAATCAAAACGATCTGTTGTTTAGTGTAGACTCTAGGAACAACTGGGCAATTGGAATAGCCAGCACAGAAAGGCTCATGACAATTAGTACATTGAACTGCTCTAGTACATTACTGATATACAAATATACCCTTATACTCAGTATTTAATTTATTGTATGTTGAGTATCTTGAGGCTTTATTGCAGATAAAGGAGTTATAATACCCTAGATAGTTAATACTGTAAAGTTGAATTTCCCAGGGTTTGTCTAGAAGAACCGAGTAGAAGCTGTTATTGAATAATCGAAATCGCGGTATTACAATATTAAAGCCAATAATTCAGGTGGCTCTTTTAGTGATCGGATTGATCCCGCTATGTGCCAATCTGTAATTGATTGACTGCTTACCGGTTTGAGCTGTGATTTCCTTTTTGATAAGCTTAGTGGATATAAAAGCAGGAGCACCTTTGATGTAATAGAAATCGTGTGGTATTTGTAGGACTGCATACATAAACCATTTTTCTAATCTATATATACTTATTATATAAAGGGTTTTAAATACCCGCTCAACATTTTCTGTTTTCATGATCTCTTTTCGACTAGTACTAAAGCTGTATCTTAATGTCCAGCCTGTATTGTTCCTCTGAAGAAAGGGGATTTCTGCTAATGTGATTCCAGCAACTGCCTTTTTTATTCTGAGTCTTAATAAGAATAGGCTAGTCTTTGAAAGCAAAGCTTCCCCGCCAACTATTATAAAGATCGTTTTCTCGATCTGATTATTTTCTTTTTTGAGTTTGCATACTCCCGAGCAATTAGTGTTTGTATTTTCACTAAAAGCAGAGTGTATTATATTAATAAAGCCTGTAATGGGGCTTGTTACCTCAAACCTTATCTGAGTTTTCAGTGTATCAGTATAGGTTTTCTGCATATTGCTTTCTAACTATAGTTGCTCCATTACAGACTTTCTCCCTTAATCAAGGGTAATCTCCATTACTCCTAGCAGAGCAAAAATAATCATACTCTTAAACTTCGCAACGAGTTTGCATTGTTGGCCTTGGAACCCTTGTGCAAGCTTATCTACTAGCACCACAAATGCTTCAATTATCTCCCATCTCTCCCCCTTTATCTTATCAATCCTTTCAAATTGTTCCTTGATTACATTAAAGGCAGAGTCTGTAGGCAATCTTATAATTAATAGAGGCTGTATACCAACCCCTAAAGTGTTGGTGATTGTTTGGGGGGGGAGCGCCTTTTGGGTTGAGGAACCGCTCGGTGCGCTAGGGGTATGTATCGCTATCGGTATGATGGGAGCCTCCTGTGGTTATAAGGTTTAATAGGATTAAGCCTGCCGGGGCAGGGGAAATAAATAAGGAGTATATGTAAATCGTTCCTTGTTTGTTGTTCTTTTTCTTATATCAATAACTAAAGTGAATAGAAATAATGATATATAGTTTATTTACAAAATAATAATCAATCAATTTTATAAGAAGAATGGAAAGCAATAAGTAACCTTAAAGATCGCAAATATGTATATTGTTATAGAATGTAAGGATAAAATACAAGCTCTTTAAAACCTAGTTTTTCAAAAGATACTAGGAAGTTTCAAAACCGTTCCAATTCTTTCAATAAAAATCGAATCGGAATTAAAACTAGTAAATATTCAATTAAACTTAAATATCAAACAATACACTTTTCAATTAACAAAACTCTTACTCAAATATCCAATCAACATCAAAAAAGCTACTCTAGCATATCAATACACTAATCGGGAAACAATCAACACTCCTCAAAGAAAGCTATACAAGCCAATTCAACTCAATAGAATTAGGAAATCAATTGATAAAAAATTTAATTGATTGATTGATTGATTTAATTTACTGTCCCGCTTCAGTCCATGACTATATAAGACGGCTAGGCCATAAGGGCGCTAGCGGATAACTTTTGAAGTATATAATGGGAATGAAATAATAAGGAAAGTGAAAACAAATACTGGGGCATAACGTTTATTATTATATGTAGTCTATGCAATAGGTTTTGAAGGGGATTTTATCTCTTTCTCTTTTTTCTTTTATCTCTTTTCTCTTTCTTTTCTTGTATCTCTTCTTCTAGCTCTTTAATTATTCTCTCTCCTTCATTTATTGAATCTTCCTTTTCAACTATTTCGTTATAAGTTTTGGCTCTAGTTAGATACCAGATCCTTGTAGCAATTTTGGTAGTATTGATGAATTTGGTTGCTAGTTTGATGCTTATTTTCGTATGTAGCAGGAATTGTAGGTTGGTTTGGGATATTGATAGGTTTTTGAAGATTTTTTTTTTTCTTTTTTGTATATCGGATATCTAATTAGAAGATAAGCAGCAGTTTCGATATTGTTGTAGATATATTTATTGTTGGAAAACTTGAATCGCTGTAAATAGGACTTGATATATTCATAGTCTAATTTGAGTTGAAAGAAGGCACTAGCAGTATTTCGTTTTGTGCCTTTTGGAAGTTTGATTTTTGAGTCAATTTTCTATGGAAAGAGTTTTGAATAGATTGTATTGGATTGATTTGATTTGGATTTGTATTAGTTGAGAGTATTAAGTTATTGATTAGTATTGTATTCCTTTATTATTATGCCGAGTAGTCCAAAGCTGGTTTCGTTTGAGGTAGAGTGTATTGCTGTAGCTTCTTTTGCTAGTTTGTTTGCTAGCTCATTTCCCTATACAGATGTATGCCCTGGAACCTAATTTAGAGAGATTTCGGCTTTTGCAGTCTTAATTGCTTTAGTAGCTTTTATAGTTTGTATTTGATATGCTTGCTTTGGGTGATTTGAGGGGGTTTTTAATTGATAAAACCCAGCCTGATTATCTGAATAGATTTTGTATTTTTGATTTTTGTATATAAGGGAACTAGCATATTCGATAGCTTTCATTACTTTATACAGTTCTCCATTATAAACCAGTTAATTGATTTCGATATTTTTGCATTCTCGATATAGTATATAACCATTTGATTGTATTACAACTATACCCACTTCTATTTTTATTCCTTTTTCAGTGGAAGAGGTATCGGTATATATATAGATTGTATTTTTGTCTTTGTGTTTGAATATAATATTGTAGAGTATAATTGTATTTTCTTTGGAGGTCTTACTAATATTGACTTTATATAGAGTATTCTTTTTCTATAGGGGGAAATTGAAGTGTGAAATCTTTTCAAGTGTAGTATATTCGATGTCTTTGTATATTGATTCTTTAATTCTGTTTAATTGGATAGACTTAAATCGTTTCCTTTAAGGAGTGGATATCGATTCGTGATTATTTTGATATTGGGTTAATAATTCCTTTTCCGTATTGATTGGATAATTGAGTAAAAGTTTAGCTAATCGAAAGGCATATTATCTGATATTAGAGTCAAGCCGGGTTTTTGCTGGTTTTAGCCCTGCTTCGACTTCCATTGGAAGAATTGGAGCGGTTTTGAAGGCTCCAAGTATCTTCCGAAGGGCTAAAAAATTTAATTCATTCTCTCTCGAAAAGATTATTCATTTTCACTTCTCTCTATAGAAAAAGGAAATCCCTTTCAAAGTTAATATTAGTCAGGCTTCAAAAGAAAATACAGCAATACTCCACAATATTATTCTTAAACACAGAGATCAAAATACTATTTACATTTATATAGATGCCTCTTCTACTAAAAAGGGAATAGGTATTGGTATAGGGATAGTATCAATACAATCGAATGATTAGATTTCATATCAAGAACAAATCAATATTAAAAGCAATCAACTAGTCTATAATAAAGAGCTATATAGAATCACCCGAATCATCGAATATGCTAGCTCAATCGCTAGTTGTAGAAAGAAGTTCAAGGTTTATTCAAATAATCAAGCAAGCCTTCTTCGATTGAAAACACTCTCAGATTACCCAGGCCAAGCATACCAAATTCAAGCAATCAAGGCAGCCGAAGCCATTATAGCTAAAGGATCTGAAATATCCTTGAATTGAATACCAGAGCACATATCAGTTAAAGAGAACAAGCTAGCAGATAAACTAGCAAAAGAGGCTACTACAATACAATCCACCTCAAATGAAACCAGTTTTGGATTACTAGGAATAATAATCAAAGAATCCTCTCTCGATCAATGGAGTTTAATTTTCAATCAATATAAACTCAGATCTAATCAATCAGCATTAACCTATTCAAAACTATTTCCATAGAAAATCAAATCGAAAATTAAGCTACCAATTGGAATTAGTCGAAATACTACTAGTGCATTTTTCCAATTGAAATTAGATTACAGATATATCAAATTATATCTATATCGATTCAATTACTCCAATAATAGATATATATATAGTAATATTAAGACACTGTAACACCTCCTGATTAATTATTCTATATACAAAACAGAAAGAAAAGAGATATTCCAGAATATACCATTATCAAAAATCACTATACAATTTCTATTATATACCAAAATAAATATCGAATTAGCTATCAAATTTATCAATATCACCAAAATCACTACAAAGGCATAGCATCTAGCAAGGATTCTTGAATAAAAAGTAATAAAGGAAGAAATAGTAATAGAAAAGGAAAAAGAAAAAGAGAATGAAAAAGAAACAATTAAAGAAATAAGAGAAAGGCTTGACCTCCTTACAATTTCTTAATCATCAGAATTTTCTTATTATATGTAATACATATAATGAGCGGGCACTGTTCCCCAGCATTTGTTTTCACTTTCCTAATAAGATTATAACCAATATTGTAAATCAAAAAAGTTATCTGTTAGGCCCATCGGGCCTAGCCGTCCTATATAGTCTTAGACTGAAGGTGGACGTAAATTCAATCAATCAATCAATCATCCAATCAATATCAAAAAAGCATCACTAATTCAATATCAAGCCAATTTGGATACAATCCCTACTCCTCGGAGAAAATGATATAAACCTACTCAACTGAATAGAATAAGAGAATCAACAAATCAGAACTTCAACCCCTCCTTATTCGAAAAGATTATTCATTTTAATTTTCCTTTATAGAAAAAAGAAACCTCTTTCCGAATTAATATTAGCAATTTATTAAAAGAAGATATTGTTATTCTTTACAATATTGTTTTCAAATATAGAGATAAGGATATTATCTATATTTACACTGATGCCTTCTTTATTGAAAAGGGAATTGATATTGGGATAGGTATAATGGCTATACAATCAAATAATCGAATTCTATATTAAGAGCGAAGCAATATTGGTATTAATCAATTAGTATATAATGAAAAGCTTTTTGGAATTACAAGAGCTATCGAATATACTAGTTCAATTGCTTATACTAATCAAAAGTTCAAAATCTATTCGGATAATCAAATTGATCTATATTGTTTAAAAACTCCTTCAGATTATTCAGAACAAGCTAACCAGATAAGAACAATCAAAGCAGCAGAAGTCATCAGAACAAAAGGAGCTGAAATCTCATTAAATTGAATTCCTGGACACACCTCAGTTGAAGGAAATGAGCTAGCAGATAAGCTAGCCAAGGAAGCAACCATAATACGACTTACCTCGAATAAAACAAGCTTTGGACTATTAGATATGATTGTTAAAGAATATACCTCAAATCAATAATTTAATACTCTCAATCAATACGAACTCAGATTAAATCAATTCCCATTAACTTACTCAAAGCTATTTCCATGGAAAATAGATTCCAAGATCAAGCTACCAAACAGAACTACTTGAAATACTGCTAGCGCATTCTTTCAACTCAAATTAGGTTACGGATATATCAAATCCTACTTATATTGTTTCAAACTCACTAATAACAAATATATATACAACAATATTGAGATATTACAACATCTTTTATCAGCTATTTTATATATAAAACAGAAAGAAAAGAAATCTTTAAGAAAATCCTATTATTCAAAATCACTATATAATTCCTATTATATACAAAGATAGATATCAAATTAACTATCAAATTTATCAATATTATCAAAATCACTATAAGGGCATAACATCTAGTAAAGACTCTTGAACAAGAAATAATAGAGAAAGGAATAATAATAAAAGAGAAAAGAGAAAAAAAGAATAAAAAAAAAGCAGTTGAAAAAATAAGAAAAGGGTTTGACTTTCTTATAATTTCTTGATTTTCAAAATTTTCTTATTATATACAATATATATAATAAGCGGGCATTGTTCCTCAGTATTTGTTTTCATTTCCTTAATTAGATTATATTCAATATTGTAAATTAAAAAGTTACCCGTTAGGTCCTTAGGGCCTAGCCGTCCTATATAGTTTTGGACTGAAGATGGACATTAATAAAATCAATCAATCAATCAATCAATCAATCGCTTAAATTCCTCAGATTCGTTGGTTTACTGTGGATCTTTATTCGCCGTCATTTCCGATAGCATGTTTCCAGGGGTCGGTTTATCTGCGGTTAGTTACATGTGTCAAGTGCCGAGCCAAGAAACAGGCAGGGTGCTGCAGATCCATCTGTCAATTATATGGACATACACAATGTATGGTCGGTGATGGGCCATAAAGCTTTCATGTTGATCTTCTCCAAGTCTCACCTATCCTCCTTTGGGGGTCCGGGACGGGTGAGGCTTGCTGGCGCTCGCCATCAGGAGCAAAAACAGCGTAAAGGATTTTTTGACAGGACGGGAGTGGAGAGGGAATGTTCAAATTGAGCTCAGAATTGGAAAGGAGTAACAAAGCTTGAAAGGGACAGGAACAACGGTTCTGGTTCAAAGCAATCATTCAGTTGAAAATCACGTGTGGAGTGTTCACGTGATTCTTCACAACCCTCAACTACTTCTTCTTTTCTCATCCCACAGTCTAGACGAGATAGTCGACTTGCGATCACTGAGAATAGGAAAGAAAAGCGGTTTTGTGAAACTTTTACGAAGCTCGCAATAGAAACGGGATAGGAGAGGAACAGGAGGGGAGAACTGGGAACGGAAAGGTAAAACATTGCCAATTCTAGAATTCAAGTTGGGGCCCCACGTTATATGAATTACTGGATATTCTGTTCCACCAAATCGGCCGTTTAGACTCGAACCTATGACTAAGTTTTTCTTCTGGAATTCAACACAGAAGTTTCTGAACTCTGTTATCACACGACATGTAAGCGGATTGGAGTATGTACCGTGAATCCGTGATAGACATGAAGATGACGTATATTGTCGAAGGATGCGAGGCTTGAAGTACAGTGTAGTACAGCTTACGAGAAATAGCTTACATTTGTCAAACGTGGTCCTCGCCGCCCCATATTTCCTTATCATGGAAGTTGTTAAATGTTAATCCGATACTCATATGGATGAGTCGGATATCCTTTTTACAATACACATAAATTTGCATGAGATAATACGTCGTACGTATGAGCATAAAATAGCGATAGCGATCTACCTTGATATCTGGTATTACTGCACAATTACATGATTATATATATAATTATCCACGGGCCTCCCCCTATGTTTTCTTTTCTTTATAGTTTAGACTCCCAAGCTCCCATTGATGATTACCATTACATATGCATAACTCATTACATGCTCCTCCACATATAATGGAGTCCAAATCAAGCCATTAACACCTTCCCCATATCAATTAATCCCCAAGAAATCTCTCAGCTCGAGAATTCCCCACAGAAGCGACTATTATCTTTTCCGACTCCTTTTTTTTCACCAGTAATTATATTTTTAATGTCACCATTACTATCATCTGTACCACAGACTCAATGCGTTTGTACGCCAGCCAGAAATTGGGTCCAAAAAATTCGTTGCTTATGGTTGTGTTATCGGGTGGATCGAATATAACATGATAGAATTACATAATGCGACGTAAAAGATATAGTGATACTACCGACGTACATCTTCAAAACCTTATTCACAGGTATGAAACATCTTCTGAATCGCATCCGCACCGCTCCTCAATCTCAGCCGCCTTATATCTGTCCTCGTCATTCTTGGCTTGGTACCATATGTGTTGCAGCACTTTTCCATGAGCACAACCATCTTGTTGCTGTGATTTCCTATAGAATATTCCTTTCGATCGAAATCAAACGTTTAATTGGGAGTATAGATATATGCTGTGCTTGAGTGTTTCGTGTTTCGGTGTTATTATGGTTCCTCCGTTTGATTTTTCTACGATGAGCAAACACGCAAGGCCGATTGAGACGGCCATTCCACAGTTATCTCAGCGGACACAAAGATGCGCCTGCTGTGAACACCGATTAGAAATTCACGATAGTTGAGCCGCAGGTGTTCTACCCGGGCTTGGAGGGCGCCTAAGCGCAGTGAAAAACATACATGCCACCAAACAAACTTGGATTGATTGAAAAGTGGTGCTTTGACTGTAAGAGATGCACCAGTGAGAGTCTAGCTGGAGTAATCCGGCATCTGAAATGAATTCAGTCAAACAGCTTTTGCATCTTTCTGGACAGTGTGATGGCACTTGCGAGATCACGTTTCTAACTCTCCTTGATTACACAAGCCTTAACAAATTTTGCTTCGGCTAGCATATCAGTCACAGAGAGATGAAAAGGCCAGGGTCCCATGAATCGCACTCATAAGTCTGATGTGCAGCGAAATTACATAAGTCGTCTCATAGAGCTAGTGTTTATTGATGAAGACTTCCGAGCAATTGAAGTCTCCACTTTCTCCAGAATGGTCAATCTAATCGAATAAATATGTTCCCGTCCTAGAGAGAAGCCTGAGCAGGGCTTTATATCAACAAGTCGGTGTTTGACCTGCAGATCTTTCCGTATCTGAAGCGGATCAAGAAACATCATTCTCGCATCTCTAGCTGTCTTCTCAGAGTCAATATCTTCGTCGATCGCCTCTGTCAATTTTCATCCCAAACATTTCACTTGCCTGACATCAAATGCAACAAAAGCAAGAAAACGAGATGTTTCAATTCCGAAAGCGAGTTTCCCTTGTAGCTTGAAATCTATTTTTCAATGTGCCGTATCAAAGCTCCACGACATTGTATTTTCGGGTCATTCAAAGCTGGCTTACAGCTCAGTTTGATGATAAAACTGTTCTCGATACGGCTGTACATCCTGCGATTTAAGTCACTAAGACATATGCCGTATCAAGTCTAAGATAAAGGAGCATCTTCAGACTACAGATTACTACCCAAACTTCCATCAACAACATACTCAAAGATTCTGACATTTTCAACAGACTCGAAACCAACAATTTGAAGAAGAAAAAAATCTCTTCATTTCCTTCAGCATCTCTTCAACTAAAATTCTAACCTCTCAACCCATCATCGAATTTCACTCTTCATCATGGGTTGCAAGAACAACCGCGGAAGAGTCGAAGCTCCTCGGGCTGCAACAGTCTATAGTGAGAATAAGGTATTGGCAGAAAAGCAACGAGTAGAGAATTTGAAGCTCGAGAAGGAAAAGGCTGAGCAGCTCATTCAAGCCATTTATCAACACGATTCGATGGCCGTCGAACAGGTTGGTGACACTAAGCAGCTCATTATCGACCTTGATTTTGTTAACACAAGATTCATTGTCAATATGCCATCGCTTCTTAAAGCATTGCCTATGTATGCTACATTCATCTTTGACATCAAGATCCGACTCTATGCGCCCGCACAACATCGATCACGTGCTGTTTACAAGAATAGAATCGCAAATCTGAAGAAGATGGTTGAGGTTCTGAACAATTTCAACATCAAGAACTTCAAGGTTATCATTGGACTCAATGATGATGACTTTTACCAGATGAAGTTAGCCGCCTTTGTCCATGGACTGAATTTTCAGAGATGGAACATGACTTCTCACATGTTCGATGAACAAGGAGAAACTGTTGCCAAGGCTAAAGTTACAAGAGGTAGCTCATATGGTCGTAGACTTCGCGGAGTTTATAAAGCAGAGTTTGAGGCTCAGTAATGGAGGCTCAGTATTGACTGGTGGTTTGAGTTGAGTGGGCACATGTGTTATGCGAAGGGTAACTCGGATAATGTAATGAATGCATAAAATCTCGATATTACACCTGGGCAGAGTTTATTCTTGTCATAATGCATGGCTATTCTAGCAGGTCACAACTTTACATCACAAGTGTCAGGAAATGCACATCTATCAGATCTCCTTGAATCCTAACAGTGACCTGGGTGATTAGATGTGAATATGTGATCAAAAACTGGTTTTTCTCTCATTTGTCTTTCATTAGCAACAGAATATTAATGCCTGACCATAATGATTCATTTCTTCCCGTCTCATGAATATTTTGGAAAGAACTGGAGGGAATTCGCAGGCAGACAGTGAAGACCAATGAACTATGCCCACTTCGACACGAAACAACTCTTTTCGAATAACAGGACTTATATGGCGTCTTGTCGTTCTTGAATAGTTGTGCTTGAGGAAGTCTTTTACTAGTAAGAAAATTGTCTAGTGCTAGATGGGCTTGAGAGAAAATGTAAAGAAATCTTTTTAACAAAGTACATCAACGTCAATGGGTCTGGTGTACAGAGTTTTGAGTCTCAGAGAGATTATCGAGTCCAGAGCAAGTTGTCAATTGTATCTGTGGGGTCATTGAGGAGAGAAATGATCCTTTGAATCGAAGGAGAACTCCACGAACCGTAGTGTCTTCTTTTCCATGTAAAACTAATACATGCGAATGATCGAATCTCAGAGTTAATTTGAAAGACAATTGAAATAACAAAATAGTTCTGATAAAGTAATTTGAGAGAGATCCTTGTTCAAACGTGGAAATATTTGGCGAGAGAACTGAGCCTTTTTAAATGTCAAAAGCAATGATGCATGATCCAAATAAGATTCAGATAGTATGTTACCACAATATCCACCATTCAATTGCATTTGATCTCATATTCGGAATGCTGGCTCATAATTTGGTTCTATGTTCTCCAAGTGTTCATTTTAACTCGTCCTGAACCAATACCCGTTGAGCCCCTGGATAACTTTCCGTATTGACACTGGGTACAATTCCAGGAACATCCATCACCTCATAATAGTAGTTAGATCTAGGCCACCACTGCCCATTTCGAAGCTAGGAGTAATATAGTTTGCCATTCTTGTTGATTCCCCAAACATGGACATCTGAATCACGTGTAGCACCATTGTCATACACAGATATTGTGGGTTGGGTCAACCATTCTGTGTATAGTGTTGGTGTCCAGGTCGTTTTTCCAGGCGACCAACCGGTCTGAGGATTATAGAGCTTGAAGTTATTCTTGGAGGTTAGCTTTTTATAATAATAAGAATAATTATTATTATAATAATAGTGGAAGATCTAGTCGGTTGAAGTTATAAGAACGAACCGAATATATGGTATAATAGTTGAATTGAAATCAATTTTAGAAGAGCTAGGCTGAGTTGAGATGAAATTGCTTGTTTTTTCTAGGTTTTCTTTAAAGAATATCCTAGGTTTATATAGTTTATAATGAAATTCCAGTATTTTCTATGCTTATAAATAAGATCGATTTAAATCGAATCTTATAGAATCATTTTATATAATAAAAAGAAAGTACAATCAATCAATTTAGCGATATTTCCCATATACTTCTGTGACGATCTGGCCTCAGGCCTAGATTAGTCATCCATTGCCCCACCTGGCAGGTCAAATCTCGCTTCGCTTTTGGTCCCCTCTTGGTCCCCTCCTGGTCCCCTCCGAATCTATAAAAGCCTCTTATAGGTTTACTCTTTGTATAGTAGTTTGTTATTCTTTAGTATTGATAATTGATTCATTTACTATTATATTATGAATCTGTTGTTATCATATTATAATAAACTCTTAGCATTTTTGTAAAGGATAAAATATTTCTCTGAGAAGGTCAAAATATCTATCTATAGTTATACTCTTTGAGTCACTGAATTATTTATAAAGAATAGAATATCTGTTTATATTATACTCTTCTAAATTCCTGAACGAAAATAAATATTATGCTTAAGTTATACTTTTGAAGTTATTAAATAAAAAGCAAAAGACCTTATTATTCTATTATTACTAAATTTATAATACCTCCTCACTATATATTAATATATTAACAATTTAAGGAAAACTAAAATCCAAATCAGTAACTTTATCAAGAATAGGAGATTGATATAGGAAATATGTTATATGAGAATAACAAAGGAATGGAATTCAATCACTCCGATCCTTCTCCTTTAGATCTGTTAAGATAGGATCTCTTGAATCTCTTTAGTACTAATATGATAATGATGGTTAGGCTTTAGGAGCTACTTTCGGAATAGTTGTTGGAACAAGGAATGCGCAGTAAAAGCCGCTATCGCTCAAGAGTAGTTGGATGGGCTATGGTGTTGAATTCATTGGATTCCTATTTATAGTATAGAAATGCCTTTAAAAATCCTGTAGGAATTTTTTTTTCAGTTGAGATATGTGATGGTTCCGTAGCTTTCCTTACTCTTAAAACAAGGTTGAATATTAGGATAAAAGATCTGGAACCCTTAAATGATAGGATTAATCTTATATTCGAAATATGGAGATTGCTTATTGAAGGTAAATTCTTGGATAATGTTAATTATTATTCGAACAAAGACTTGCAAGTAAGAGTAATTTTTAAATGGACTATTAACGAGGTATAAAGATATCTAAAGTTCAAAATGTTATGTAAAGATTTTCAAATCTTCGAAAATGCTCTAAACTATTTTGAAGGTATATATCTAGTATTTAATTGCTTGAAATTAGTAATTAAGGAATTTAGGAACTTGAGAATAGAACTCTCTATATTCTATCAATTCTATATTCAGTTCCTAGAACTGGCTATAGAATCAGATTAGTCTGAAGAGAACCTTTATAAAAAACTAATTGTGAAAATATTTCTATTATTAAAAAATGTAATTGTTATTATTATGGATAGTTATTCTGAATTTCAAAGATATGTTTTTTATTTAATCAATGTAGATGTAAGGATATGAGCTAGCTATTTAAGGAGCTCGATAATATCAAAACAGATATTCCGATATTTAAAGAAATTACTTTCAAATTCTTTACAATCTAGTAAGGTATTAAATCAAAAAAAAACTGTTTTTATTGGATTCATTAGGGAGAGTTTTACAATTCCTGGAGTTTTATTTAATCGGAAATCTCATTTTCCTAAAACCCTAGGAAAATGCTTTATGTATAGTGTTTCTAATTGGAGTAAAGATTACAAATATTTAATGAAGATTAATAAGGTTGATGAAGTGGAAGAAAACCTTTTTATTTAAAACGATTAATCAGATTTGGAACAAATCTCTAATTCTGATTTATACGAATCAGAAAAAGATTAGTTTTTAGAAAAGTCTTTATCTAAGGATTTTAATATATAAAGAATATTGATTTTAGAAGTTTTATAGAAAATAACAGTTTTGCTATTATCTATTATCTACAAACTCATAGTTTCCAAATCCATTACTATGCTCTAATAAATACTAATATTAGTATTTATTTTCTTATCAATACTTAGTTTGTATAACAAATTTCCAAATGTACAAGTACTCCTATATTTATCTTGGACTGCTATATTGATATTCAAGGTTATGACGAACGGCCAGGGGCTTCTATTACTCAAGCTATATATTTAACTTTATGACTAGATAATAGAATCTTTCTCCAAGCACCATTCTTATTGATTAATATAAAAAGAGATATAATCTTAGATAATGGATAGCTTCAATCTTATAATATTATCCCTCAATTCTATAACCATACCCTTATATAGCCTGTTAATCTGCTAGTTATATTTAGTTTCTCTAATAAAATCAATATTCTCTGTAATTCTCTGGAAACCCTTGAAATCTGTAGTTATGAAAAGTATTAAATGAATGCTGATTGAAGAGATCAATTCTTTGATATCAATTCTATTAATCTTTCTTTTATATTTCAAACTAAATTCACTAATTGACACAATTGGGATATTAGAGATAATCTTAGGAAGATGGAAAGATTGATTGAATAATATAAGAATGAAGAAATTTCGGTTCTTTTCGAAAATACCAAAACTAACATTTTGATTCTCTCCACAGGCATCAAGACTGCTATTCTCAATCATATTCTTATTAATTCCAATTCTTTGAATCTTCTCTATATAACTTAATAAATATTACTACTATCACTACCAAAGCCTTTAAGATATATACTTATTGTCGTGATAATACGGTTTTTGGGATTAGTATATATAAAATCGATAGTATTCTTAAAGATCACATAGGAAATATGGAATCTGCCAAAGTCGAAGAACTCCATTCTCGGATCCCTGCTGTCTACCATAATTGGATTGATATCTTCTCCAAAACTATATCTAATAAGCTACCTAAACACATTTCTTATAATCACCATATTGAAATACCAAAAGATATAATCTTAAAAACAAGCCTAATCTACAACATATCAACTAAAGAACTTTTAGTTGTTAAGGAATATATTATAGATAATTTAAAAAAAGGTTTTATAAAAGCCAGTTCCTCCCTATTCGCAGCGCTAGTCCTATTTATAACTAAGCCTAATGGAGGACTACAATTCTATATAGATTATCGATATCTCAACACTATCACCAAAAGAGACAAATACCCTCTACCACTTATTGACAAAACATTAGCTTGTATTTTTAAAGCTAAGATTTTCACCAAATTCAATATCCGTTAAGCCTTTTATCGAATCCGAATGCATCCTGATTCAGAAGATCTTATTACATTTCGTATACGGTATGGCATATACAAGTGTAAGGTCTTATCTTTTGGTTTGATTAATGGTCTGGTTACTTATCAAAGATATATGAATGATGTCTTGTTTGATCTTCTCGATATTATTTATACTGTTTACTTAGACGATATCTTCATTTACTTAGAGAATGAAGAAAAGTATGAGCGATATATTATCCAAGTTTTAGATTGCTTACGGAAAGCTGGCCTTCAAGCTGATATAAATAAGTGTGAATTTGGAGTTACTAGAACCAAATACCTAGGTTTCATTATTAATACTAACGGTATAAAAGTTGATTCTGAAAAGGTTAAGGTTATTAAGGAATGAAAGCTATTAATCAATGTTCGAGGAGTACAGTCCTTTCTTGGATTCTGCAATTTTTACTATCGATTCATTTAAGACTTTAATAGGATTGTCAAACCTTTTATCCAGTTAACTAAGAAAGATGTCAAGTTTTTATGGAATGCTAATTGTAATACTAGCTTTGAGGAATTGAAAAGACACCTGGTGAATGCTCTTATTCTGAGATATTATTACACAAAAAAACAGACCATAATCGAAACTAATACCTCTAATGGAGTGGTTGGTGGAGTTCTCTCCCAGTTCCAAGAAGATAACCAATAGTACCTGGTGATCTTCTTCATCAAGACTATACTTCCAGCAAAAATGAATTACATTATCTTTAACAAAAAGATATTTATTATTGTGAAAGTATTCAAGATATGGTGTATTGAGTGTACCGCTTTGCCTTATTATATCAAAGTCTATATCGACCATAAAGTATTAAAGTATTTTATGATAAAAAGAATCTTGAATTAGAGGTAAGCTAAATAGGCTGAAACCCTATCGAATTTCTGGTTTGAGATTATATATTGGTTAGGAATTAGTAATATTATTACGAACACCTTAAATTGTAGAGAACAGAATATTGCAAATCAAGAGTTTAAATGCTCAGAATAATGTATTCAAACTCTCCTATTAGATATAGTTCTCGATAAAAGGATTATTAATAAATTTAGTATAGAGGGAAAAGAGGTAATAGAATTATTAGCTCTCAATACTGAGGATATAGATTTGATAAATAGAATTCTGATAGTCAACTGAAATCACCCTTTTCTATAAACAGAATGTAATTTAATAATATACTTGAAAAAAGGATATTCTATAAGAAACAATCTCATCTTACACAAAGACCATCTTGTTATCCTTGATATAGATTATTTATATACCAGCCTTATAGAAGAAGCCTATATTCAAATCTCTTCAGTACATTCTGGAAAAACTAAGATCAAGTTGATCTTGCAGAAAAGATATTTCTGGAAAGGTATATCGAAATTTATTGATTAGTATATTAACAATTACATTATTTATTACAACTTCCATATTTCTAGAGATAAGATATCAGGATTCCTACAGCCATTACCTATACCCTCAAGACTCTGGGCAAACATATCTATAGATTTCAAAATATTTCCTGTTAATAAGTTTGGTTACGATAATGTCTTTATAATAGTAGATAGACTATCAAAACAATCCATTTCTATATTATACTATAAGACTATTAATACTAGAGATATAGCAATAATATATCTAAACAATATCTATCGATGGAAGAGTGCTCCAAAGACTATAACCTCCAATAAAGGCCCCCAATTCATATCTCTCTTTTAGAAAGAATTCACCCGAATCTTGAGTGTTAAGCTAAAACTTTCCATAATATACTATTTTCAAACGGATAGCCAAACAGAAATCATAAACCAATATTTAGATCAACGTCTGCATCCTTATGTCAATTACTACCAGAACAACTGATTTGAGCTTTTGTATATTATAAACTATACACAACTCACTCTTCCACACAAAAGCCTAGGAATATCCCTATTTGAACTTCAAAACGGGTATGGACCTATCACCTCTTTCGATTAGGATAGGTCCCCTGCCGCTTCTACCATCCAAAAGAATCTTTTTCAAAAAGAAGTACAAAACTTTGCCTCCAAAATGTACAAAGCCTGGGAAATCGCTAAAAAAATCATCTTCAGGTTTCAGAATAAGAAAAGAAAAGATACCAATAAGCATAAACAGACTATTAATTTCAAGGTTGGCGATAAAGTTTTCATTACTATAAAAAACTTTATCACTAAAAAATCTAATCAAAAGCTTGATCTGTAGATAGTTGGTTCTTATATTATTCTTTCCAAGAAGGGTTATTTTATTATCTTAATCTATTAAACAATATAAAAATATACAAAGTCTTCTCTTCAGATAAACTTCGAAAAGCATCAGATAATTCTGTACCTAGTCAAAAAGTCAATCTGTTATTCCTAATTGTAATCGCTATAGATACTGAATTCGAGGTCCAAGATATATTAGCCTCAAAGATTGTTCGAAAAGAGGTTTGTTATAAGGTAAGGTGAGTAGACTATAACAACAATCCCATATGGTACTATTGTAGAGATATGATATATGCACCCTATAAAGTTAGAAGATTCCATACACAATACCTGTATGCCACAGGTTCTCCTGAGAATTTATTAAAGTGAATAAAGAACTAGGAAAATGGTATTAACAACTATAATAATCTATTAAGTAAAAACCCTATGGATATAAATAAAAAACAGTCTTACCTAACCAGTTTACCTTAAGAAAAGTAATCTAATACATAGACCTTTTTCTATTATCACAAGAATTCGTTTACTTTATATTTATTTTTTATTGAATTTTCTATACTTTTATTTTGCTTTCCACTTTATTTCTGTAAATCAACTTTATTTAAATCAAATCAACTCTTCGATTCAATTCGGAAATAAAAATATTAGTAATATTTTAAGCTTTACAAAATGTCTTTAGCTCTCCAATACGCTCCCCTAAGTAGCGAGCTTAGGCAATATTATTACAATTCCCCTTACCCTTTAGCTCGCATCTAATATCAGATTACAAAAAGCAAAATCTACTAGACTAACAATTACAAGCTATAATACCTACTCTATTACCTATAAACTTATTTGCTTTTACTCTTGTCTCTAGCGACTTTATTCATTTCACCAACATTCTCATATATATCGACTTACATTTAAACCTCTTAAAGCTCTAGTAAACCGAAATAATCGAATTTAGCAAAACACAAGCTATAAAGCTTGGTATCGGTTTAGATAGCTTTGCTACTAGATTATAGGCTTATAAGTTGAAGGAGGAACTTTACAAATATCTGAATATAACAAAGGAGGACTTACAAACCAAGCATGCGATTTTCATGGCTATGGTTACTTGTGGTAAGTGTTTACAGAAAAACATTGAGCTTGCTATTAAGCGACTAAATAGCCTTATGGATGAGAGAAGCAAATACTTAGATCAGCTTGTTCAAAGTAGCATTAGATAAAAGGATAATATAATTGGAACTATGGCCTTCACCCGATTCCTAAAAGCTGTCCCAGATGGTCTTACTGCTTATTATATATTAAATATAGTAATCATCGAACAATTTGGAAAAATCGAAAATCATTAGTAAGGTGGCGTTTGCTTCCCAGAACCTATTATTACTAATATTAAGAGAACACAAGCCCTCTTAAAAAAAGTTCCTCATTTTGTTTTTTTCCGTTTCTCTTATAAACTCTTTTTATTATAAAAATATAATATATATATACTGTTCAAGAGCATTTGTAATGAATAACAAGATAATGAATTATATCAAATAATTAGTTTCTGGTTTGATAAAGAAAAAAAAAGGGAAGATGGATAGTACACCTTAAAAATAATAAACGACATTCTGTATCATAATCGAATAATTTGTGTAATTGTGGTAAACTCCCTGCGACGAGCATATAACACCTCAATTAATATTTCTGATAATAAGGAGAACAATAACAACGAGGAAGAAAAGAATGAATTGCTGATTATACCTTTAAGAAAGCAAAAGGCAATAAGGAAGGTAGAGAAAACAGTGGTGGTAAAAAAGGAGTCTAGATCTTTAGAAATAAAAAAACAAAAGAAAGGATAAGAATAAACTTGAGGGCAAATCGTTTCTTAAAGGGGGGGTGATGTGACGATCTGATCTTAGGTTTAGATTAGTTATCCATTTGCTTCACCTGGCAGGTCAAATCTTGTTTCGCTTTTGGTTTCCTCTTGGTTCCCTTCTGGTTCCCTTTGGATCTATAAAAGCCTTTTATAGGTTCACCCTTTATACAATAATTTGTTATTCTCTAGTATCGATAATTGATTCATTTACTATCATGTCGTGAACCTGTTGTCGTCACAACTTCCATCTAATTATCACGGGGCAGGCGGGCGGGATAGGGTTCTAATAACTTTGCCCTAATCTGGCAAGGTTATACTGATTCGGGTAATAGGTTCAGATTGAGGATTAAGACGTAGCTCAAAGAGCTATGATACAGGATCTTCCAAGTTGAAGATATACAGGATTTTGCTAAGCGAGCTAGCCCGATCGGGCCCTAGCTCACTTGCGCTCCGGCGCGAGCGCCCAATTCGGTCCCCTCCGAGGGGACCAATATGTCACGTGATCTCACACCGTGACACTAATTCTATTTCATTCTATTCCATTATAAATCAATTTGATAAGAGATACTATTATATAACTATATAATAATATAGTTTTATAATATAAGATCAGATTATATGTATATTTGTCATCAAGATATCTCTTAATTAGTAAGATATTAATAAGTGATTTAGTAGACTTATTATGAATCCTCACAGTTATATTTGTTGTCGTTATTGGGATCAAGAGTCATTATGTGGGTGTTGTTTGCTGCATCGTAAGCTATCGCGGGCTTGGCGAGACTGTTGTATTCACCGAGATCCTCCCACTACGACAAGATATATGGTCAGGCGCATCTCAAATGATAGGATCTTCGTAAAACTTACCTCTGTCCAAGTACCGGTGTCCATAGTACCGATATAAGATCGGTGGAATAATTTTGTGGTATTGGAAATAGCCCAAATGTCGAACTCTGTATGTGATTTACGAGTGATCTAGAAATACAATCGAAGTATCAATAACGTGATATTCGTATCATCATTGGTGAAAATGGCTTACAAATGGTTCTCCGACGAATGTTAATGTTCCACCAAGCTTTTGTTGAGTAAAGTAGCTGGTCCCATCGCTCTTTGACCATTGCTTAGCATAAAGTAGATCCCCTGCACTGGATAGCCCTACGTAATGAACTACCGAGCTGAGCCCATTGTTTGTCGGTTGTGCAGTTGATATGTGAGATAGTTCGGAAGCGAACGCAGGCTTTGTAATGAGGTTTCGACATGAGGGCGGGATATCTCTGAAATAGCTACTGTAACTATTACAAATTTTTGCTCAGACATTATCTAATTAGAACAGACTTTAAACCCACCTGTAACAGACTGCACCCGACGCTTTCGTTGCAGTGTACACGCTTCCCTGGCTGTCCTGCCACTGTCCCGCAGAGAGACGAGATTGCCCCGTTTCATAGTTACTTTTCCAGCCATCGTTGCTCATCCATCCATGACCAGGAATATAGGTGTGCTTCCAGACTTTTCCGCTTGCGTCAGTAATATACGTTTGGATCAATTCGCCAAGTACAGGTGCAATCGATGTAGCTCGAAAGCCTCCGGCTCCAAAGTTGGGACTGCCAATGCTATATGCGTCGTTAACGAGCTTGGTCTCGACTACGATGACCTGTCCATCCCCCGCATTCAGGAATGCGATAGAATTGGTATTTTTTGAGGACAATGCGACAACACTCCGGTCGTGGGCCGCTCTGGCTATCTGTGTTCCCAGTATTAGTAAGAAAGATATTGGGGATTTTAGCGTAGATAATTTCGAATATCAATATATATAAATATTCTTTTCTATTAAAATTAAAATCTATAATCTATACTCTTTTTTTTTTCTATAATCTATTTAGAGTCAAAATAAAAGATAAGTTTTGAATTAGATTAAATTGAATTAAATTATTCTAAAAATAAATTTCATTTTATTTTATTAATAATCAAAATACATTTTCAGATTTCTATTACAAACAATCATAAAATTTATATATTCCGATTTTCCAGTCGAAGTTTCGATGTATCTCATTTATTTTATTAGATATATATATTTTAAAACCCATTTTTATCATTATTAATATATTATTATTTATAAGTTTTAAATATGTTCATTATTATAAAATAATAGGCCTTCTCATCCCAGAGACTCAACACTCGAAGCTACTCCACCCGCACTACTCGATTGGCTGTAGAGCGGATCCAACGAAAGAACTAACCAAAGAAGAAGCAACTCAAACCTTCAAAGAGTGATGGCGACAATTCCTATCCAAAGATTATATAATCTTTTTTGATAAATCAGAATAAACTATTAATTACAAATATTGTATTAACTACGGATACACAATATATTGTAATAGTATTCAAATAGTCTTTGGATTTAAGCAAATCCGAAGCGACTTATATATATTCGATATAGAAGCGATAGGAGTATAGTGCGGATTGGAATATCTAATTATTATATTTGAAGATCCCCTGAACAATCGGATTTGAATGTGTATTGATAGTATATCGGTTATTTAGAATATATGTAGAAATGTATTGTTTATAATATAATGGGCCTTTTATAAATATTACAAAGTAATAAAATAATTCAATATCAAGATAAAATAGTCATTTGAATATATAAAGATCAAAGACAATGAGGAAGTAGATCGTTTAGCAAATGTAAGTGCAATTAGATCTATGGATTAAACAATTAATAAACTATCAACAATCAGTGAGGTTTGAACAATTATTTGTTAGAAGTGTCTATATACAGAATCTATCTGGGTTCGAACGATCGTTCGTCAGAAGCGCCTACACGCAGAATCTATCTGGTGGGAAGAGATGAACTCCTCTCTCTCCACTGGCTACAAGGAGTGGTCTCCTAGATACAATACAAAGGAACCAAAGGAACTAACTCTACCAAAAGCAGTCTTATATCAACTGATAGCTATGAAAACAGGCTACAGCGACTACACCACTTACCATCAACGATTTGGTTATCAAAACAACAAGCTGGATTATTTATACAATAGTATTAAGGAACTATATCACTTCTTTAAATACATTATAAACAATCTAAAGCATTCAGACTAGCCCCTTGCTCTTATAGAAATGCAATCTAACAAGTAGACGATTATATATATCAAGAAATTCTTATACATATCTAATAAGCTCATTCAGTTGATCACCGACTTAGAGTTCTATACTCAGATTTATTCTAACTACTAAATAACCCTTAGAAAGCAATAATCTTTTTAATAAAGCTTACTGCTTATCCCTTATAAACTTATTATTCAATTGATTATTCGAATAAATTATATTTCTAAAAACCACAAATCCAATATACAATATAAGAGCCTTATTGCTCGATTAAACAAATAGCAACCCATTTTTCCTTTTTTTCTTTCACTATAAGAATCGAAGTCTATAACGAATCTATCCACCTAGGAATCAAGCTTTATCTCAATAACAATCCAGATCAAATATTCCCTTCTGGAAACAAAAGCGGATTGTATCTGCAAAGGAGCGAATAGCTTTTAGCATTGAAGTTAAATTACTAAATTCGGTTGCAACGATCATGCTGCTCAAATAGTTCCTTATCTTAGCATATCTAAATACTCTTAGGGAGGTCCAAAACAGATTTTAATTAATATAAATAAATAAATAAATAAATAAAATACAGAATCTATCTAGTGGGAAGAGATAAACTCCTTTCTTTTTATTGGCTATAAGGAATGGTCTTCTAGATATATTTATTTATTTATTTATAGTGATTAACGTCTTGTAGAGGACCTCCCGAGGGGTATGAAAGACGTGGCTAGATCTAGAGTTACAAATACAGAAAGGCGCTGATGCACACGCTAGTAAAACCTCATAGGGTAAACCCAGTTCCTTTTATATATTCTAAACAAGTCAATGTAATGATCGCAAATAGGGCCGTTTGATTGGCCCCATATTCCTAGCGCTTCCTTCTGCTTATAGAGAGGAGCACTCTGATTGTACAATTACTTCTATCATAGAACCATGTTTTATGGACAGAAGCAGTGTATACAGATGTGCCGCTTCAAAGAAGCGGGTGTGTGTGTGATGGTGCTCCAGAGGAGCGGAGGGTTCGGCTATTGGGCCGCTCGAGAGGAGCAGCCGGAACAATGGTTCCGCTGAATAGCGGAATGGCGCATAGGCGCAGTGGTAACAGCTGGAGGGGGGATCAGTTCCCCCTCAGCATTCGATCGATCGCTTTTGCGATCTATAATAGAAAAGCTCTATTAGGGTTAGCGATAGATTGTCGGAGTTCAGTAAAGCTGTGTCAAGAGGTCCACACTAAGGTGGCCTATGAGGCGGTATATAGAGTGGATCCATGTGGATCAGATCGCTATAGCCTTAAGTCGTAGAACAGTGGGAGAGTGGCCCGATCACTCTACCACTGAACCAGCCGGGCTCCTTGCGGAGGACAATGGTCTTTTTGTCGGTCTTCTAGATATAGTACAAAGGAGTTAAAGGAATTAATTTTATCAAGAGCAGTTTTATATTAATTGATAGTTATGAAAACAGGCTATAGTAACTATATTGTTTATTATTAGCAATTTGGTTATCAAAATAACAAGCTGGATTGTTTATATAGTAATGTTAAGGAATTATATTATTTCTTTAAATATATTATAAATAATCTAAAATATTCAGATTGACCTTTTATTTTTATAAAAATACAATCTAACAAGTAAACAATTATATATATCAAGAAACTCTTATATATATTTAGCAAGTTTACTCAGCTAATTACTGACTTCGAGTTCTATACTCAGATCTATTCTAATTATTAAAGGACTTTTAAAAAGCAATAATCTTTTTAACAAAGTTTATTATTTATTTCTTATAAATTCATTATTCAATTAATTACTTAAATACACTATACCTCTAAAAACCACAAATCCAATATACAATACAAAAGTCTTACTACTTGGCTAAACAAATAACAACCCACTCTCACTTCTTCTCCTTTACTATAAGAATCAAAGCTTATAACAAGTCTATCTATCCAGAAACCAAGCTCTACCTTAACAACAATTCGGATTAGATATTCCTTTCTGGAAACAAAAGCGGATTGCACTTGCAGAAAAGCAAATAGCCCCTAGCATTGAAGTTAAATTGCTAAATTCAATTACAACGATTACACTGCTCAAATAGTTTCTTATCTTAATACATATAAATACCTTTAGAGAGATCCAAAACAGATGTTAATTAATAAAAAAAAATAAAATAAAAAAATATAAAAAAAAAATAAAAAAAATAATTATAAAATAACAAGATCTCTTTTTCTATATAAATCCATATTAAGAAGAATAGCGAGCGAGCGAGCTAAAGCTACTCGTCTCATCTCATCTCATCACTACTGAATCCCGATGGCTTCCCTCATTCGAGGTAAATAAATTATACAACTTTATTAAAAATCTATTATTCTAATCTACAAATTGTTTCTTAAAGACAACGCTAATCAAACTTTCATCGTAGCCATATGATCGATATCCGAAACATCAATGTTTGATTCCTTTCCTCATTACAATTGATACTACACAAAAGATCAAATCAATGAAAGCTACTGCAACCGAAGCCTGCTCAGGAGTAGTTTCATATAAAATGACAGTAGAAGGATCTTGGCCTGCTTTTGTAGCTTCATTTTTCTTTGCTTCTTGATCTTTTGTGAGGTCAAATATGGCCTTCCCGAAAACAAGGAGACAGAAAAAAAACCCCAGACCCGTAAGACTCCAATGTAGGTATCTGTAACAATGTTGGTAGCGAATCAAAACGATTCCCCAAAGCAACAATATCGTGGCGAATGTTTGAGTTACCAATGAGAATTTGTCGAGAGGTTTCACACAATGATAACCGAATAAGATCCAGCCAAAGATCAGGAGAGTAATTTCTACCAGACTTATCGAGACAGTGTGTAAATTTTGGCTGCAAAACTTCGCCAAAGAACACAGAGAAGCCCACAATGTTTTCCTTAGCCAGCACAACATATCCCAAAGCGAAGATATAATATCCCGAGATACCTGCAGCATCTTTTTCAAGATCTCCAACATCTTCTCAATAACCGCAAGAGACCAATGCCAAAGGGTTCTCCAAAAAAGCTTGAATTTATTCCAAAAAGTCCTACATACCTTCGATACTTTATCAGACAACTTCAAATCTACCAGCTTCTGGTACCAACTGTCCAAACAAGACATTAAAGCGGACATCATCACGAATCTTTTCTTTAAACTTCAATTAATAACAAATTACACGAAAGTCTTTTCAAGTTGAAGGAGGTGTTCAATTTTTGCCGTGTTTTTTGATTAAAGAAAAAAGTTCCATAAGACCGTCTACTAATACAATCTTTGTTATTTTACCTCCACCACTCTTTCCTTCAATTAGCATTACGTCGCTGTTCATCTCTCACGAAATTCAATTTAACTTTTTTCATACTTCCATCCATTGATCCATTCATTAGAGATAGCTGGCAAGAAAGGCTCAGCAGAAAGCTCTAGGGGTAAGAACGTCTCGAAAGATCATGGTCTAAGAAATGAACTGTTACTAGACACCCAATACCTCAAAGGCTTAGGTGCTCTCCTTAGAGGAGCGACTTTCCTCGACATCACAAAACAACTCGATTGACAGTCATCGAAACCTGGTTCCCACCACCGACGATTCATTAACAACGCGCACTAGTTTCCCCAGCCCCTCATCTCACATCAAATGTTTGCCAGCAAAAAGAAAAAGAGCAATTGTGTCATCCTTTCACCCTTGGTGGCATGTCTCAGCTTTGAGACCTGGGCTCGCTGGGGTGCGCGTTGAACAACGTCTTGCAGTAGGGACCAGCTCAAACCTCTGATCCAAACATTGATAATTCAATTGCTCCAAGATGACTATGGCTAATCACACCAAGATCTGAAATGCATCGATCACTCATGCACCAAATGACTTCCTTATTGTTACGAGAGAGCTTCGCATATCCGTATCAGAAATGTCTCAAATTGTAGATAATCCAACGGCAACATCAATCAAAACGGTGGCAGAATGACCTATTATTGATTGTTACAAGCATGAGTCAACGCAACTGACATTGACAAATAAATGAGGGGTAAACAAAATGGAACGTGGACCTTGTTCGTGATTGCCATTACATCCTTAATGCACTTGCATTAGCTTGAAAACACACATACAATTACACCTGGCTGTGAGAGATTTCGCTGGATAAGAAAAGACCTTCCAAAACAAGGCTCAAATCAGAAGAGATGTTCAAAGCTGTTGAACATCATAACCTTACTGTGGCTGCAATGCGGGACTCGTGCTACGAAGGATTCTTAACCTTCCCACAACTTGGCAGCGCAGCTCTCGGAAATGAGATGCGGGGCAAATGCAAATACAATGACAGAAGAAATAGACTACCCAGTCTTCCCTTTTCATCATGCTTGCGTCGAGTACTAAGCGGGGTGTATTTAGATTTCAATCGTATCGTACTTTTGTGATCAGCCGAGAAGTAACTAGAAGTAATCAGAATGTCTTGCCCATAGCATATTTTGAGCTCTGTAGTAATATCATAGGGGGAATATTTGAATGTTGAATGAATAATAGATGAAAGAACATGTCCCTAGACTTCGTTGAACGTTCTCCGCCAACAAGACCATTGTTCATGGATATTGGTTGTCACATAAAAATGTGTTATTAGTAACAGACGAGCTTTACCTCACCAACTTCTTGCCAAAGGTCCAAAGGGTTAGATTTAGGTATTGCAATGAGATCGCCCCTCAGCTTTGCGCAAATGCCTGACGACTTCTGCAAAGGGAGATCCTTTGCTTCGAAAAATAAGAAGGTGGCACGCATCTCTGCACTTCGTATCGTAAGTGGAAGGTTCGGCTTGTGCCGTGGCCCTAAGAAGGCGTCCGACCCCACCAAGTCAGAGATATTGCGAACAGCAAATCAAATGCAACGAAAAGCCGGTTATTCAAAGATCAAGAAATCATTCAATGGAAAATCTAGGCCGACTTCTGATAAGCAATTGATATAAGCTTCATGGCAGATTAGTATCGAAACGGTGATTGAAATCACGACCGAGGGAAGGAAGCTGGCGAATTGAGACCAAAAGCGATACCACCTTGCAGGCAGACTTCAGGGAGAATTGCTTTATCGCTGATAGAAGTGAATAATCGCGACAGCAATGAGAGACGATCGATTGGCCTATATACCTATATTACGAAGGCGCGAGAGTATTCGAACGCGAAGTGGGCTAGAGGATTCGTCTCATTAGCGCGCCATGCAAATGCACGAAACTCTGAAGAGCAAACACATTAAGGAATAGGAGAAAGAAGGGATTCACATGGATATCTGCGGCATACCATTGGAGCACATCTGCAGTTACCGACAGCGATACTTGTAATAAGAGTTTGCATATGGCTTGAGAAGTAGCTTTCTCGTGGAAGTCGTGCCGCAGTTGGACATGCGATGTACTCTGTACTCTTTTTGATCTCGGAAGTACTCCAGATCAACCCAGGAAATGAAGTCAACGTGAATAATAAGATCTGAAGACTCAATTTTCCCTACTCTCAGACTTCTATGATACATTATGTTTGCAAATCCTGGCGCTTTCCAATCAATTCTTCCTCGATGGAATTTTTTTACAGCGATATTGCAGATTTGACGTCTACTTTCATGGTGTTTATACCGAGTTCTTCCCCTTATCTACCTTTGCTACCTGTCATGTTTTCTACCTTAGCTCTTTATTGAATTTTTCCGGCCCTTGGCCAATTGACAATATTTTAAGATGTGAAATAAGTTTCATAAATTTGCAACGTGCCTGCAATCGTTCTCAATAAGGCTCATTGTGCGACAGTACACATTCCACAGGTCAAATCCGAAAACAAATCCTGCCACGCCTTTCCTCTTATTATCAGAGCCTGGCGCTAATCAGTTGATGAATTTATGATGGTTGCAGGCGAATAATTCTCCTCTCACTTTTTCTATAGGAGACAAGTGAAAAATTGTATTCTTTCAGTCAAATATTCCAAAGACAGTGAGCTGGAAAATTTCTCATTTCGTACATTGCGAGTTCATTCCATTGAACTTCCTATTCTGTCCTTCATTCCAGCCCGCATTTTCTTTCTCATTCCATGTAGAAACAAACATTGACACACAAATATTCATTCATAAATGCTGTTCACCCACTTGATATTATCTGTAGCAATTGCTTCCCACACATAATCATGTCCGCTCATCAGGCAACGAATGCGGTTAATGGCACCAATGGGACTACGACGGTGAATGGGTCTACAGCCAAGGATGCAAAGATGGTCAATGGCACAAAAGAGAAGAAGCCAAATATTTTCCGAAGGATAATTCGAAGACCCAAGAAGACCAATCCAAAAGCCGCAGGCACAATCGTTACAACACCTGCCGAAATCAATGAAGCGACAGCAAAATTGTTCGCGAGGCTCGAGGAGAGGTATGTTGTTGTATATATCTTGCGCTATAAGATGAGACGAGCTCACATATCTTTAGGTACGCTGATAGTTTTCGCGCTCAAGGATTCGAAGCAGATCGACCATTCATACCACGCAAATTTGAGACACAACGGGCACTTTATCAATGGGCACTTCCGGGAACCACAACCCCTTCATACCCACCTCACTTGAAATGGATACCTCTTGATGATCGGGTAGGGCTACTCAAGATATTCAATCTCAAACGATTTGTCGATGTTTCTGTGTCGCTTCTTCCCAAAATTCCACCAGAGATCTCGAATCTCCTATTTGGAGATCCTTATAATGGAACCACAATGGTAATGTTAGAAGAAAGAATGAAAGCTTTACAAGTAGAGGAGAAGAACATTGGAACCGAGCCAAGTATTGGCTATCGCAAGGATTGGTATAGTGATGCAGTGTTCGCTCAACAATATTTTACTGGTCCTAATCCTTCATCTATTGCTCTCGCTGGTCAAATCTGGCTCGATAGGTTCAAGAAATCTGCTTCCGATCAAGGCAATAAGGAAATGCATAGTCTCCTAGAGACGTTCAATTCAGAATCCTTCTATATCCAAGATTGTAGTTTTTTCCGCGAATGGGCCGGCGCTTCCCCCGACGCTGTTCTCAAATCGGACAACGGTAAAAGATATGGGTGTGCCTCCGTAACATTATTTCATCTGAATGCAGACGGCGATCTTCATCCCTTGGCCATTGTCTTGGACTACAAAGTCAGTATGGAACATTCGGTCACAATCTTCAACAGGAGAATCAATCCAAAGGACCCCAAAGAAAATGAGCATGAGGATTGGCCATGGAGATACGCTAAAATGTGTAGTTTGGTTTCTGACTGGACTCATCATGAGGTGACATTGCATCTCAATGATTGTCATTTTGTGGAGGAGGCCAGTGCTGTGGCTGCTTATAGAAGCTTTCCCAGTGATCACATCGTTTACAAAATCTTGGAACCTCATTGGTAAGTTTTTTCCAGTTGCCATTCATTCTCGTGAACATCCAGGGTTATTCCAAATGACAATAGCTGATTAAGCATAACAAAATAGGTTCAAAACTCTTTCTCTGAACGCCGCCGCCCGTGAAACTCTTGTACCACAGGTTGTCACCAGGATTAACGGCTTCACTGAACAGCAGACCTACGAATTCCTCCTCAGCTCTTACAAAAACCTCAACTGGACTG
The DNA here is from genome assembly GCF_014898435.1 of Botrytis sinoallii. NCBI lineage: Eukaryota > Fungi > Ascomycota > Leotiomycetes > Helotiales > Sclerotiniaceae > Botrytis > Botrytis sinoallii. The sequence goes on from NW_024066040.1 coordinate 68,240, forward strand.
GAAACTACGTTCCCACTTCTTTCATTACCCGTGGCTTCCCTCTATCGGCTCTCAATGACAAGAAAGATCGCCGATTTCACAACTACGCATACGGAAAAAACATGGCTATCTTGTGGCCCATTCTGTTTGACTTTGTTTCCTCCATGCTTTCCACATATTACACAGGTGACGCCGACGTTGCAAAAGACACATGCGTATCAACTTGGTGTAATGAAATGCAATCTCCAATGGGTGGTCAGATGTCTACTTTCCCTGGCATCAAAACTCTCAACGAACTGATAAATGCAATAACCATGTGTATCCACATCGCCTCACCCCAGCATAATGCTGTCAACTACCTCCAGAATTACTACATGTCTTTCATACCCAACAAACCGCCTTCCCTCCAACAAGCCCTTCCTGGAAGTCTCAGTGCCCTTCAGAAATACAGAGAGGCTGATGTCATCAATGCTCTCCCTATAAATGATCCATCGGTCTGGATTCAAGCATCGCAACTCCCCTACCTACTCAGCTACAGAGTCGCAGAGGACCAAACACTATCCGCTTACGCCAGGGAACTGAGGGACGCTGCAATTAATCCGCGAGGAAGATTTGCCGGCCCAGGTGATACGGGAAGAAGAACAGATAAAGTAAGAAAGGCAGCCGAGAAGTTGTTACTTGATCTCGACGTCGCGGCAAGAAAGTTCAAGGAGAATAGTGAGGCGATGAGTGAAGGGATTGCTCCGTATTATGTTATGGATCCTGGGGAATTGGCTGTTAGTGTGCTGATATGAGACTCCCTTGCCATGTTACGATCGATTGGAAATTATCGTTCTTGTTTGTCCTTCTTTGCGTTTTTTTCTTTCCTTTGCTTCGGCTCTGTACGTTTACTTTTTGGTAGGATAAATTTTGATCAGTATCCAGACACTGGTTTCTCGGTTGGAAAAATAATGGTTTGGGCAGATTGCATGTCAGGATTGGTGGGAATGTTTCTTTTCAGGTGATACCTAGGTTAGAAAGAGCGTGGCGTTGCAATTCTTGATGCGAAGAAATTCTTGTTCCTTTTGACTGTATTTCAAATAGTCTTAGTGAAAGTTTAATTATAGTCCAACCTATTTATTTGACTGGTTTTCTATTACTTTGTCCCATTGTATTTAGCTCTGTATCGTGATTTATCATATTTCCATAATGGTTCATCAGACACGTAACTTCAAAAGCGCGAAAAGGGAAACGAAACCCATCAAGTTGCCAGAAAAGCTGATTATAATCTAGAAATTTAACGAAATCGGTTGGAATTCACCATATACATCTTCCAAATCGACCGCTATTACATGTAAAGATCATCCACCTATGGGATAACAGTTCCCAGCCATGGAAGGGACAGATCTGTAAAGAAACTAGCCCCCTTAATGGTAGTAGGAGCACCGGAAGCCGTAACATTGCATCGAGTCGGAAGATCTCCCGCGGCGTCGACTTTACTCTTGATCAGTTTCGAGTAATCGCTAAGAAGACAGCTGGAACCGGGTCCAGATCGACATGAATGCACTGGATAGACAGCATCATTGAGAAGAATGCGAATGTATGTTGCATTTGTCGAGGCTGACGAGCTTGCACTCTCGTAGGAATGTGGTGCTGAGCGTGTCGATTTGGTGAGAGTTGAATTTCCAGGGATGGCGCAATTCAATCGTTCAAAGGCTACTGTGCCTCTCATTGTAACGAAATGACTCGAGATATATTTGTAATCGTGTGGAATTTTCTTTCCGTCGCCCAGAGATTTGGTGTTGTCCCATACGCCAGTTGCGGCTCCGAGCTCGGTGATCTGTCCGTCGTTCATAAAAGCAGTAAGAATGCTAGGTAATGTATAACTGGATCCATTAAGAAATGTTCCGTTGGTACCTGGACCTTGTTCCAGGAGTGCGACGAGGGAATCGAGATATGGAAGCATCATCTTAGAAGGTAGGTCTTCACCTGGGCCGGTGCCATAATAGTATCTCAAATCTTGGGCATACTCATATTGTTTGAGTTCTTCGTCGGTAAAGACACCACACCATGGAGACAGTGTACCTGTGATTTGCGATTCGAAACCACAGAGATATGGCATGATAGAGACATCAGTGGTTGAGAAATTGAGATTTCCCTTAATTAATGACTGAAGGCGGGCGTGAATGGGAGGAAGGTAGATCGAGTTCCATGTTACCTCTGGAGCCGTTCATCAGTTACATCCGAAGCGACCAGATCACGCATACAGAATATGAATTAAAAGGACATGGAAAACTGAAACTTACGTTCTGTGCCACCATTACCGTCTACAAATGACGGGCACAAATCGCTTGGACTTAAGCTGTCAAAAAGTGCCGATTCGCTTCCCGTTGAGTTGATAGTAACTACCATGCCTAGATTACTTGCTGAAGACCCCAGAAACCCCCTCACAAAGTTTTGTGCAGTTTGTACAACGCGAGGATACAAGTTTGCCCAGCTTATGAATGGTTCGCCATAAGAATAAAGATTTGGGTAACGAGTTCTTAATTGATAGCCAAGATCATAGGCTTCTTTGAATCCCGTGGGGCTTTCTTGAGCTATCTGAAGGGTAGGATTGGTCAGAACAGGCTTCCATGATTTTAAGAATGCCAAAGAACCAGTGGAAGTAAAATTCGCTGCTTGTATCTCAGCATATAAGGAGGTCCATTGCGCATATGCTCCAGAATCCGGATATCGACTTCCGTGCCTAACATTATACGCTACCTGATCTACATAGCAGTTTTCAGGCACGTGATTTCTAATGCCGTTGACATTTGGTCCTAGTTTTGTTTAGCATTGAAAACAATACATTGAAGGAATTTATATCAATCGAAATATTACTCGGTCACCAGAGAAATTTCTCACGACAACTTACCAGTAAAATAGGGACTGTTGGCCCCTAAACTAGTTAATGGATTGGTGGCACTTGAGCTTCGCGGAAGCAGAATATCGTCCTCTGGCGCCAAAAAGATGGTTGCTTGGGCAAAGGAAGTGAGAAGAAAGCTTGTGCTGGCAAGAGTATTTGAAGGAATGAGCTTCATCATGTGCTACTCTCCAATGGATCAATATCTGCGGAATAAATGGTTGAAGGCGGAAAGTAGGGTTCTGCAAAGACAAACCTCACAGACAAAGATATCACTGAGTAAACAACAAAAACGAGTTCATCGGCCAGAGCAGTTGATATACATATTTATAGGTACATTTTTTTCGGTTAGGAGAACTTGGCAATTCACCCGACTGGATGATCTATGTTAAGTGCCATAATTAACCTATAGGAAACCCCGAAGAAGGGGGCTGGTTAAACAAACAACGGGTTTCCACTGGGAATATTTCCTTAGTAGCAGAAAATTCATGGATGTTCACATTGAAAGATGGAGTAATTTCCTCATCAGCCTGATACCGAATGCCATTACTCGTATCTAAAAACACGTGGGAAACGCAAAATATCTATTGGCATTTGTTATCATATCGCCGGAGATGATAACAAAGAATGGGGTACTGAGCGGGGATGGTGGTGTCCACACCCCTGACGGTCATTGCTTTCGCAAAATTCAATCAGCGAGTATGTCAAGAGGCGCATAAACAATTTTGCTAACATTGTAAAAGCTTCACGAAATCGAAAGGAGGATCGGATTAACTTGTGCTACACTTGAAAAAGGACATATCATATCTAGACGCACCCCACCTTACGCCCAAGGTATTCTCCGTAACTCCATTCCTGCCACATGATTATATAAATACAAAAGAATACATTTCTGTCAATATCCTGTTGTTTGGTCAAGACCAACGGGATCTCGGATTGTTTCCAATTCGTGAAGGGGTCAAAGTGATCTGTGCTTTCATGGAGCTCTATTTAGCCCCGATAAAATATCTGCTCAAGTATCAATCCTCCTCACTCCCACACCCCCCAAACCAGTGGCAGTTCCAACTACCTTTCTATTATCACCAAAATTGTGTAATCTCTCTCCTATCAGATAGACTTCATCCTTGATCTTCTGCTTCCATCCCTTAACCATCTGTGCCGCTTTCCACAAAGCACCAACCACCCCCAACATGACCAGGACCATGGGATATGCGTAACGATTCACATATATCAATTCTAGTTCTGTGGAATTCCTCCACAAAGTTTTGGTTGCAAATTGAGCAAGGATGTAGGGAAGAGCGAGAGCTATGGAAAGTACAAGGGTAGCTGGGAATATGAAAGACCTTGTAGCTAGCCTTGCATCCGGATCCCAATAACCATTGCGCGTGATTGCACGCAATGCTTCTGCTGGCCGGCTGCCCTCATGCCACAATATAATTCTTGTAGTCAATTTAACGTACAACAATCCTAATGTCCAACTTTGCACAAAATGAACCACATGTCTCTCGTCCTCAGAGAAATAAGTATGCATGGGGATGATGAAATAGAATTCCACGAGGAAAGCAAAAAGGGTAGGAAGTACAAGGATGAAAGCAGTGTAAGTCCAGACAATGCGGGCTATGCGAAGAGCAACCCTCACTATGCGGCTGAATATTATGCTTGGTGTGTCTCCGTCAATATATAATGAGTTACGAAGTGTTACCAAACCAGTTGGAAGGTGTATAAGAGCATAAAGTGCGCTTCCCAAAATGTAGATTCCAATTGAAAAAGCATAAACATCGTTCTTACGAACATCCGCTGGAATAATCTTTGCGAAGATGTACCTTCCGAACACCAGAGGGACAATGGTGAAGCATACTCCTGTTGCTGCAGCGAAGAGCCAGATTGAAAGAATGAATGTGGAAATCCTTAAACGGAACCATGGTGGGACGTAGACTAGCTTGTAATTCTCAGGGTTGCGACCATGAACACCATCAAAACTGTCCTTGACACCATCCAGACGACGATTATCACGATCTACCTCAAGGAAAGTTTTGGTGCCCTTTGGGAGTTTGATTTGATCCGATGCGGGAGCTCTTACATATCGTCCATCGTGTATGAGCTCAACATCATCGTCTTTCGTGTCCTCTGCATGTTGGGGTCTCGAGGACGTGAAATAATCTTTCCACGACCTTCGAACAATTTGACCCTCTTCGTCTGGTTTTCTTTCATCAAACATGAACCATGTTAATCTCAAAAATCGAGCACACCGACGAAACCACCAGCTATACATCAAGTGCAAACCATCAGAAGGCTTGAAAAATCTGACTGCCAAAGGCATCAAGAAGTTGTAAAAGAGAAGATCAACGGGAAATTCCAGCACTGGCTCGTTTGAGGACCAATGAATTGGAAGAACGCCTTTGAATGAGAATGAAAGTCCCCAGACTACTCCACCCAAGCAAATAACAACCAGAGCACCGTAAACTAACGCGCTAAACAGGATTTTGCGCAGTTGTGTCGTCACACTTCGTTCTAGTACATCACGCACAGGATGAAACGTCGGATCATCGGGGTCACGAATGAAGTCTAATAGTGTTAGCAATGGATTATGGATGACAAGAGTCAAGTGACTTACGTAGAACTCCCTTTCGCATTATTTTCCGACACATCGACACAAATAAGGCGAAATGAAACATGTAACAAGTGCCGACAAACCAATGTATGAAGATGGAAGTAAGAGGTGACCGGCCAGTGAAATTAAGACGAGACATAATAGTAGCGCCTTCGAACAACGGCAGCAGAGCTGCATCGAGAAGCAAGCCACAATACAAGGGAAATACAAGCATCTCGATACTGATGATAAAAATCACTTTCATGACTCCGCCTGCTTGGTTCAGCATGTCAATTATTCCGTTTTCCACATCTCGTACACTCCCCGGCTCTGTTGAAAATGGTGTGCCTCTCTTGACGTAAAGACCGCCTAACACAGCAAGGGTAGCAAAGCCGGCTAGGGTAGCCCACATTCGATCCAAACCACCCCAGACGCTTAATGCTGGATCCAGTGGTGCTAATCGCTTGGGAACTTCTAAACTGATAACCCAAGAATCAGGCCGCGCCAAGAATTTCGGAATCCCCAATACAATGGATGCAATAGCTTTAAACAGAGAATCCGTAAGGTTTATGAATTGGGTGACGGTGAGCTGATAGCTCCCCGATAGGAGAAACATGAGTCCATTTCCAATGGTCGCAAGTATTCCAAGCAAGCTGGACTTGATCATCATCAGAGCTTCATGTGAGGCAGCTGAAAAGGTAAATATTTCAGAATCGGCGAGGTGGATGATGCTATCAACCGTGCCGTTCATGACGCGATCGAAGGCGGCCTGAGAGAATTTAAGACCATCATTTCCTCCTTGAGAGCCAGAGAAAGCCAACAGCCGCAAAGGAACTTGAGCGACAGCAATGAAACAATAATATGACAACCCCAATATGACTAAAGCAGTATCTTGCACAAAAGCTGCAGCCCCAAAGATGAATCGAAGGGGAAGCTTAAATGCTGGTCCCGGGTTTGCCAAGAGAAGGATAGATATCCGGCCAATATTGTATGGAATCCAGATAACAATCCCTATGGTAATTCCAAGAAGGAAAGCACTAAAAATGGCGTTCTGGACAAGACCAAACAATGGCCCTCGCATGCCAACAAGCTCCATAATGCCATCAAAATCTTCAGCGTCTTCAATGTCTGCTTCAGGATCTAAGGCTGGGGCAATAGCAGCCTCGCGTACTTCAACATCTTCGTTACCCTCATCCCCGTGATCAAAAGCATCGCGACGAGCTTGTGCAACTGGTACAAATGGGGCTTCATCAGCCATATCCTCAATTATATGCTCATCATTCACACCGAGATCTTCCTCCCGTGCAACATCATCAGGTCTGCCCCATAACCAATTCGCGACATTGTCAGCGAGACCTTCGGGTTCTGCTGGTCGACGAGGCGGTAAAATGGGTTCGCGTTGAGGTGGGAGAGGCGTGTCCGGAGCGAAAGGGTTTGGCCCCGTTTCGTCAAAAGCGTTTTCATTTTCGTCTTCATCTTCTGAAATAGGATTGTTTTCAAAAGCTTCCTCCCAGTTGCTTGCTGTGCGAGTTACGCCATCCTCACCGACTATCTCGAGGGGTCCATCGTCACTCTCGTCACTCTGAACATTCCCAGCGTACAAAGAAGATTGCGGATTGTCTTGGCCAATATTTGAATCCGAGGTCACTCCGTGGTGCAAATCTAAATCTTCAGCTGCCTTTCGAGCCATAGAAACCATTTTCTCTTCATTCGGGTTTTTATTTTCCTGAAACAAGCTGAGATTTGGGTCGGAAAAGTCCTCATCTGGGAGATCGGAGAAGGCCCAATTATTTCGACCTAACGGCGATTTGTCTCGATAATGAGGGACATCTGAGGTAGCCCTGGGTCGATTTTGAGACAATGGAAGGGGGTGTGGTTCTCGATTGGGAAATGCAGGAGTACGTCCACCTGAAATCATAGGGTATTTGTTATCCGTTTCGTCCGAATTATCCGAGTTGGAACTCTTTTCCTTGAGGCACAATTCCAATGCCATGTACGATTCGTCATTTATATCATTATTGGTTGCAGCCCGCTTCGAGCTTTGGCTAGATTCTCCATTAAACGTCGATTTGTTTTTGTTTTCAAGTTGGAGAGATTCCGGTACTTCCTCCCAACTGTCCGAGCTGGTAGTGCTTTGGTCCGCCCCATTAGCCTTGCTGGAGTCGACTGGATGGTTCATGTTGGCGGTTTGAGGTAAATCTGATGGCATTGAAATCCTGCTGTCACTTGCCGGTTCTGTATAGTGTAAATTTTCATTTTGCAACCGTAACTTCATGGCATCAACCCAATATTGCATTCGATCTCCGAGATTTTCTTGATCTATTATGTTCAATACTTCTCTAGGATCTCCTCCGGCTCGTCGCCATATAACCGAGAATTGATCAGTGAGCTGAACTTCTGGATCATCAAGATCATGCTGCCGATCGAGGGTTCCATGTGCAGCTCCAAGATCTTCAAGTTCGGCTGCTGTGATCAGTTCACGATTGAAATCGAAAAGAGGGCGAGGGCGATTTGGATTGCGTATCTCCACAGGCATAGGTGCATCCAGCTGAGCACCGGGTCCAGCATTGAGGCCTCGAGCTTCCGCTAGACGCTCTCTCTGAATAATTCGAATTCGTTCCTCCATTCGTTCTTGAAGCTCATGAACGTCAATTGGCAAGTCTTCTTGAGGAGGTACTCCAGCGGCAGCTACATCCGCATTGAATGCCGCACCCATATTTATGACAGGCTGTTGTTGAACCACCCATTCCCGTATCAAGAAGACAAGAATGAATGTAATCACAATTACCAGAATTATGATGAAGCCCTCGGCAGTGTCAAGAATGGCTTGATTCAGCCACGGGAACCTAGTTCCATTACTTATAAAAGAGACATCACTGAGAAGCGAATGTCCCTGGCTTCCGGATAGGGCCACTGTAGTGATACTTCCCGTATTGTTCGTCGAGCCATCTGAAGGTATCGCGTGTGTTAGTCCAAACCCATAATAAAGAGACCTGAAGAAACCAGATGTGAGAGGGTCCGAACCACTAATGTTGAGTGTTTGAGAAACAGGCATCATGATACCCATAAGCTTCTCCATAAAACCCCCGATTCCAACTGGTGAATGTTGACTAGCATTGAGAGGCGTAATTCTGTCCGAAGCCATCCCACCCCAAGTTGAGTTTACAACCCCACGCGAAATTTCCAAACCTATTGAAGCGGTGTCATTCTCTCTGGAATTGGTTATTAGAATTCGGGATGGTGTACCTCCATCACTAAACCAGAATAAAAATCGCCACACTTGTCGAATGAAGAATGGCAAACTAATTAGCCAAACCAGAATCACCAGACCAAACCTTAAATATGTAGCCATGTTCTTGATGACATGAAAGGCAAAGTGTTTGAGGAAAACTCGGGTCGGTAATGACTGTGGCATATTGGGCGAGTATAGCTTCGTGAATCGAAAAGGCGTTTTGCAGAGTTCACAGTGTTTCTTCTGCGAATGCGATAGCCACTCCATTAAGCAATCCTGATGAACGAACTTGATACTTCCACTACATTTGCAAGGGTAGAACAGAGGTTCTGTCTCCGTAGCCTCCGCTCTACATATCCTGCAAGTATCTGGATCGCCATTATCATCCACCCCATTTGTTGTATTGGTCGCATATTGAGGGTCGTTCATGACATCTGGCGCGGGGTTGTCATTATGCGTAGAGATGATCCCCGGTGTAGACATATTGAAAGGAACGTGGGCAGAGGACGAGGAAAGAAGAGATTTATCGAGAGGGCAGATAGAGTACAAAGCTCGAAGGATGAAATGCGTGGAAAGCAGTCAATGCCTTTAAGCTAGAAATTTCGAAATAGCATGGGAGATTCGGATGTTCCCTCGAAGTGTGGCGTCGTGCCGTTATGTAGTTGTCGGTGGGTGGTCGGTTTGATGGGAATAATTGTCGGAGTTAATGCACAACTTAATTGAAGGAGTGAGGGAGTAGTGAAAGGGGATATCAAAGAGAAGAGGGGTGGGGAAGGGAATAAAGTAGATGGTATTACAAATGGCTCTATTTATTATGATGATGTCGAAAAAAAGAGATCAATATTAAATAGTGGGTGTGAAAATCGTCAAGTACGTACGGAGTACCTGGGCACTTTCTCGAGTATCGTTGATTATGAATGAAGGTTCCGGGTTCACAGATAAATTGGGTGCGGAAGTGATTAGTCAGCAAGTTACTAGGAGAGGACTAAAATACAGCCCAGCCCTACACTATCTAGATCGTATCTACACAACCATACAGTCGAGGCACTTTAGAATTGAGGCTTTCCTGATTTATCTCTTGAGTGCTCGAGGAACAGAGGTCAGCTAGCAAGAAACACTCGTTTCGAAGAAGGGGGCTGATATGGTTATGATTTGTGATTTATTATCGTGGAATACCATGTACCTACCGGTAGATTACTATATACCAACTATTGTTCTAGGATTAACAACCTTACCACGAGATCGGAATATAAAATGAACGTTAATTAACTAAATGGCGCCCCGCTAGCCCTCTGGGAGCCACTGCCGTGGAGGCAGACTACTTGGAAGTGAAATACCTACTTACAGTGCAGGTATCTACTATCTAGAGATCTACGGAGTACCTAGTAGATATCATGTTGCAAGCACAGTGGGTTATCTAAATTGTTTGCCCTTTTTGGCATACAACGAACTCGAATATGATGAATAGGGAAACATGTCACGTGTGGACTTTCGATGTTGAGTGGATGTTCCCGACAGATACTTTTGGTGATCTATCGACGATAGGTATCTATCTTATTGTGGGGTTGGTCTTGAATCAAGATCTACTCGCTACCTAGGTAGGTATCTAGGTATCCATACACCTTCCGCTGCTCTGCTTCCATGTATGTTTGATCAATGACATGACTTTAGAGTAGCTAGCTCCTATCAATCTTTCATCTCACCTAGTCTTTTTTTTGACCTATCATCGACAGCAGCAGCCCACTCTCTTGATTTCTTGGATTTGTTAGCGAGTCTCGACTCTTTGAGTACTGGGAGCTGGGACTGGCAGTGGTAGTGGTAGGTTCTTGATCAGCTCTTGATCAGCTAGTTAGCCGTGCTTACTACGAGTATATGACGACAGATTATCAAGGAGGGAGCAGTAGTTCATTATTTTCAACCTCCTCCTCCTCTTAACTTGGCCAGCTAATCAGAATTGAGGATCTCTCATTAGTCTCGGACACTAGACTTCGGTACGGGCTTAGGGTCCAAAAGGCGTCACTAGGAACTAGACATCCAAATTGACATTTGACAGCTTCAATATACCTGCAACCTGCTGGGTACACAGGACAGGTATCTGGTAGCAACCTGTGATGAGAATCGAACGAACAGGAAAATAAATAAAAAATATAAACCATCATTCCAACTGCTACCAACAGAACAACGAACAACCAACAAGTGCAACAAAATTTGGCTCATTTCTATTATTCATACAAATATCGTACACCCAAAAAAATATCCATATAATTCATCCAGGCTCTTTAATAAGATTCTCTTCTACCTTCCTTCTTTCACCACCTTTGTTTTGTCGTCATCAATCAGACACTGATAGCGATAGAAGTAAATCTTGGCATACATCAGATTCTTGGAAATCCTACTTTGTGCTTTTTTTGTTCCAGTTAAATCTAGAGGGAAATCACCACCACCACCATTTTTTTTTCGGCAAGCTCTCCCACTTTACTGCTTATATCATTGTTACATTTCTACCACCTTGAGAAAACCCTTCACCAATCACAAAAAATATATCACATTGATAGTAACGAAGGGTTTTCGACAAAGTCTACATGCTGTAGGAGAAGATGGCCGCAGGTAGTAATGGAAAGGTGGTGGAAGCCAAACAAAATGGTTTAAATGGCCACACCAAGGTTGTTCCCGCTTCGCCGGCAGCAAAGAGCGAAAAGAAGATCAAGAAGAAGAGCTCCGGATTCTTCAGTTTCGCTACTATCACACGGTATGAAATACGTCTATTGTTTTCCATGCCGTTTTCAATTACTGATGAAGCTTCAGGATCTTAACATGGTACTCGATAATTACAATCTTCCTACGATGTCCTGCGAGCCTCGACCTCGTTACAGATACCTCTCCTCAAATCTGCAAACCATATTTTCAACTACGATCTGTATTGGTTCCTCATCTCGAACCATATTACAATTCATATGCCGCACCATATGTGAACGCCGCAAAGCCTTATTATCATTCCGTCGACCAGAAAATCATTGCACCTGTAACTGCCCTTGGTATGAAATATGGTGCACCAAGAGTGGCACAGGTACAAGCGTATGGTAAAGCTCAATGGGAAAAAACTTTACAACCAGAGGTGTCAAAATATCAGAGTCTTGCGAAGGCCAAATACGATCAAACATTGGCTCCACATTGGAACAAAGTCACTGCTGCCAGTGGACCATACTTTGATCTGGCCAAAACAAATGCTGCGCAGACATATCATGAACACATCGTTCCAACCTTCAATATTGTACAGCCATATGTCATTCAGGGCTATGGATACGCAAATGAGTTTGTTGTAGGCACCGGAGTTCCATATACAAAATGGGCCTTGGCTTCGACTGGGGTATTTTTGGATAGAAAGGTCTGGCCCAAATTGAGAATCTTGTATGGCGAGAATGTAGAACCACAATTAGTACGAATTGGAGAGAGACTAGGTAGATATAGGGATGGCAAAAAATTACAGGCTGTGGTTGACAGCGTTGATTCGTGAGTCAGTTAGATGTATCTATTAGATTTTAGCTTACGCAGATTCAGTTCCTCGTCTGCTTCCTTTGCCTCTTCCACATTTTCATCAATATCTTCGTCCATCTCATCCGCGCACGCTACAAGTACATCCTCGACCTCCATTTCTTCATCAGTTTCTACTTCTTCTACTAGATCACCAGAAATGACCCCTTTAAGTGAAGATGAGATTAGAGAAAATGCTCGAAACGTCGTTGCAAAAGATCTAACAACCTGGCAAGAAAAGTTCTCTAAGGCGGCAGATGAAGGTTCCGATGAAATCGATGAGAGAGTGACTGAGATCACTGAGAGATTGGTTCAAAATCAAGCCAACAAAGTAGGATCTGCACTACTCATCGAATTGGAGGAGGCTATTAAGTCGAATCTCGAGTCGCTCAAGTCTACAATAATTTCAATCGTCAACGCCAAGAAAGATACCGAAGAATCTGAAGAATCGCTCAACACTGCTGTCCGAAAAGCAGGAGTTGCAATTAAGGAAAAGGCACAAGCCGTCCGAACTTGGCGACAAAGCTTTGATACGGAGACAAATTCACTCATTGGAAAATCGGTCAAAGATACGTTTGATATCATTGATCATATACGAGACTTGGGTTTGCAAGAAATCGGAATGCGATGGGCCTGGACCGATGGAATTACCCATAAAGATTGGACCAAATATCATGCGTTGAAGAGTAAATTTGAAGAATGGCGACTTGATGTTGAAAAAGTCGTCACTGATCATCCAGGTCTTGCGAAAGCTCGAGCAGCCTCGGAAGACGTGGAGAGTAAAGCAATGGGTCTCGCTGGAGATGCAGCAGCTGAATTATCTCGCATCAAGGAGACTGGTAAATGGAAGATATCAACCGGCGATTCCAGCGAAGATTTCAGCACTAAATATGTGCCACCTGCAGTTGAAGTCGCTGGTCAAAAGGTCATGGAAAAGATCAATGAGGCCACTGATGCCATGGCCGGCACCACACAAGGAACTCTAGAGTCTGTCTCGTCAGTAGCTAGTCAGGCGGCTTCATCCATCTCTTCTAGCGTTATTGGCACACCTCAAGGAAGTATTGAAAGTGTTAGCTCCGTTGTTGGTGAAAAAGTCAGTAGTATTTCGCAACAAGTATCATCATCTATTATTGGCGAGCAACCGGGAGTTGTTAGCCAAGCTTCAAGCAGTGTCCAATCTGCAGGCTCTGCTTTTTCTAGTTCTGCGTCCAGTATTTCCGATGCCGCAAGTTCATCAATATCATCCATCAGCAGTATAATTTCCGATGAAGCTTCAACGGTATCCAAATCTTTCGAGTCCGCATCATCGTCTATTGCCAGTTCGTTATCAAAGAGTGCAACCGATGCTACCAGCTCCCTAAGCTCATCTGCCTCGGTAGCTTCAAGTACAGCATCCAAGAAAGTTTGGGGTGGAGCAATGGCTGCTCACGTTGAGGCACGACAGATTATTTTTGATGATGTCATTGACGATTCCGACGAAGAGACTTACAGTGAGAAAATACAAAGTATGGCAAGCGTGGCTGGGGATCAATTCAGTGACATGACAAGAGCAGTCAGTGAAGCATTGTTGAGACCAACTAGTACACAAGGATCTGTGGAGAGTCTAACTAAGCTTGCTGCTGAGCAATATTCTAGTGCTTTGTCTGCCGCGAGTTCGGTTCTATACGGAACGCAACAAGGGACTGGTGAAAGTGTTGCTAGTGTTGCTACAAGTCGATATGCTAATGCCGTTGCTCTGCGTAAGTTGTTCAGTTATTACTCGTTATTGCTCCCAAATCCACTGACATTGAATAGTGCAAGCTCCATCATTTATGGCACACCTGCACCAAAGCTGGATTCCGCCGCAAGTTCGGCTAAGTCTGTCTACAGCGATGCATTGTCAAGGGCATCGGATCACTACTTACAAGCAAAATCTGTTGTCTCGGCTCAAGTTTCGGGATCTGCAAAGCCGGTTCGCCAAGAAATGTTTAGTTCTGTTGAATCTGCTTACACCGATGCCGTCAATGCAGCTAGTTCCAGACTTCAGGTTGCGCTTTCTGGCGCATCAAACGCTGTGTACGGCGCTCCCACCGATGCCATAGAATCGATACAATCAGTAGCCGCATCAAGACTCTCAGAGGGTCTCAAAGCTGCTTCCTCTCAATATGATGCAGCGAAGAAACACATTGGCCCAGCACCAACCCCAGCGGCTCAACAACTACTCTCTCAAGCTCAAAATCAATACTACGCCGGTATCGGTCTAGCTCATGTCCGATATTCCGAGTTTCTCGAGGCGGCATCTTCAGCTGTTATGCCAACTCAGACACCATTTCATGAGAGTATTTATGATAAAGCCAGCGCCAGTATTGTCGGGACTTCTACACCAGCATACGAAGCAGCCCTATCTCAAGCTTCACAAGAGTACTCTAGTGCTGTCGCGAAGGCACAAGCAGGGCTCGATAAAGTCATTGAAAAGCTATCGAATGTTGCTAGTGATGCTGTACCCGCTGCAAAGTTTACTGACCTTGCATCCTCTCGTTTTGCTGAGGCATCATCTCAAGCTTCTGCGAGCTACGCTAGTCTTTCCTCTGAAATATCTCAAAAAATGAAATCGGTCACTTCTAGCAGCGCAACACCACTTCCTGAATCTCTTGCTTCTGTCGCTAGCCAAAATTGGGAAGCTCTTATTACAAAAGCTAGTCATCAAGTCTATGGATCCCCCACACCATATTTTGTTACCGGCAATTTCCTCTCAAATGTGCAACAATATGCTGCACAAGCTACAGACGGTGCGGCGTCTCAATATTCAGCTGTGCAATCGCTTATCAATGAGCTGGTTGTTGGAAAAGAACCCGATTTCACCGAAAGTGTCTATAGCCGATTGAGTTCCGCTTACTATACGGGTGCAGGTGATGCAGTTTCTTCTGCATCATCTTACGCAAGTCAAGCTTACGCATCAGCTAGTTCCGTTGCTAACTCGATGTTCACCCCTCCTCCTGCAATCGAGGAAATTCTCGATGCTGCTTCCCTTCACCTCAACGAGGCTGTTGAAGCTGCTAGTGCTCAGTACTATGGTACCGAAAAAGGTGCTTATGAAAAAGCTACCGAAGCAGCTGCCTCTGCTTATGCTTCAGCCTCTAGCGTCGCGAGCGAGGGCATATATGGTACACAATCAGGATATGCAGATCAGGCTCAACTTTCGATTTCAAACGCCGCTGCCTCCGCCCAAAAGGCGATTTCAGAAGCAATCTACGGAATACCAACTGGCACTTATGAATCAGCAACTCAGGTCATAGCAGAGAACTTTTCATCTGCAACTTCCGCGGCTGCAGAATCCTATTCAGCTGCGCAAGCTAAAGTCTCGGAAGCCATCTACGGCCATGAACAAGGGACTGTGGAGAGTGCGCAATCAAGATTGAATGCAGCTGTTGAGTCAGCACGGGCTAAGCTAACTGAGTTCGCATCGTCAGTTGGAGAAGGTGGAAATGAGGCTCTCAGTAAAGCGAGTGAGGGTGTTGAGCAAATGGCTAGTAGTGTGGGAAGTGTTGTTGGAGAAGCCACCCAAGCTGTTGGTGGAAAAAAGGACGAATTGTGATGGGATAGATCGCGATTGGGATGCTTTAGTGAAGATTGTCTAATGAATAATGAGATGGGTTCGGCTGGTGGGTGGGCGTAGGTGGCTTTATACTAAAAAATGATGCGTGGAAAGGTTATTATTTTGGTATGGACCTGAGATGTATTAAATTTCCTTTCTGTTTTGTTATGATGTGTTTACTAGCGGATGCTCTTTGAGTTGATTGATATGATACGATATAAATGACATACAATATACTATTTACGCGCTCGATTTTCAATGCACCACACTAACAATCCAATGACCCAAGACTTGACTTCTAATATTTTTGAATCTCATAGCCACGCCACCATTATGTTCAATACATCGCCTTTAATCCGAATTGTCAGTACATGCTTTATGGTATGATTTTCTCTCGTCGCTTGTTTGGTCTTAAATCATACCCACGAGTTGAAACGTGGCCATTTGAAAAATGGAATCGAAAGTTTTTCTATATTCACAAGTTTATTAGTCTCGCCTTATCTCATTGCAGCATGCAACTAAATGTATGACACTCCGTGCAGAACTTCAATTGTAAGCGATACGGCTGATTTTGACGCTACGAGCTGCTAACTACTTATTCATTCCCAAAAAGGTAACACGATTACGGTTCATGTGGAGAGAATTAGTGGTGGTGAGAGATCATTGAATGGGTTTGCAAATAACTGTGCGATTTTATATCGGTTTCTAGAATGAGCTGATTACCATCGGTCATATAGATCAATTATCTCATTTTCGTTTTTAGACTTTTCGACTTTTTCACTTTTTCACTTTTTTTTTAGTTTTTTTTTTATAAAAAAATTTAAATATTAATATTTATTTGATCTGTTTATATAATATAAATATTATTAGAATTTATTAAATTAATTAAAAAAGATTATATTTATTATAATAAAAAAAAGAAAAGAATAAAAAGAATAAAAAGAATATATTACGGAATTCACTGTATAATGTAACCCTATAGTATTAATCCTAGTATTTCTTCGGAGTACTTATTCCCATGATTACTAAAACTATTTCACTCAGTTTATTTGTATATTTTATATACCTAATTAGATAACTTCATTACCTAATCAGGATATATAAATCAAGTATAATGCTTATGATTACATTTCAAGTCAATCTAGTTTATTATTATTCTATATACCTATCTTCTAATCAAAGTGATTATTAGATATAGCTATTATCTTTATAATAGAATAAAAGAATAAAAGAATAAAAAGAATAAAAAGAATAAAAGAATAAAAAGAATAAAAAGAATAAAAAGAATAAAAAGAATAAAAAGAATAAAAAGAATAAAAAGATAAAAAGAATAAAAGAATTAAAAAAAATTAAAAAAAATTATTTTAAAGATTAAAATTATTAAAATTATTTAAAAATGAAAAATAAAATAAAATAAGTAATTTATATATATTTATTTTTTCAATTTTTATAATAATAATTTTATTATATTAAATATAATCTTACTATATTAATTATATAAATCTTAATAATATTTATTATCATGGTACGGGTAAAGACTTATATTGTATTATAAGGATAAAAGAGCTATGGAAAAGTGAAGCCCTACTTATAGAAAATAGGATATATTAATATTCTATATTTAAAGCATAAAGGTAACTATAGATTATATAATTAGCACTATAATAATACTCTTTGTTTAAGGTAATTGGTTTACAATTATAATATCAATTAATCTTTTAGAATATAAAATAATATTAAAATACTCTAATTTTTATTATTAAATTAAAATGAATTTTTTTAGGAGTAGTAATTAATTAACGAAGCTTTTTAGGTCTGTTTCAGTCTCGATTTGGGGGTATACTTGATATAAATATTAGTAGGGGATTAGGAGTAATAAATCTTTTAAAATCTATTCAAGCAAGCGGTTCTGGTTTATCTAGATTTACTAAATGGAAAGCAATGATTATATCTTCCTAGCTGTAAAGGTTTTCGACAGATTACTAGAATGCTGGGTAATGTTTTTATTGATCTGATAGTGAAATCCGTTTTCATTATAATAGTTGAGTAGTTTATCGAATTCTTATTACTTGATTTTTTTATTCATTTTGTTGTCTCTTTTTAGGATGTATTTTTAATTCTAATGGGATTTAGTATTATTGATTGTTTCTTAATCTGCTAATTTGGGTAAGTGATGGAGTGGTTGGAGTAATGAGTTATGGAATATTGGAAAGATCTTGAATTAGTGGGAAGCTGGAATAGATAGGTTTGTTTATAAACTTTGATGATTTTATAGGAACTGTTTTATTTGTTATTGCCTTTTTTTATTGATTGATTGATCTTTATATTCTTAATACTAATCTATATTTTGTTATTTTTTTTATATAGAAAAATATCAATACAAATCTTATTAGTATAATCTTTATATTTCTAAATAACTAAGCAGCTAAAGTTTTCAATTTTGTTAGAATAATATCAAATCAATCTGTAATCTCATTAACCTTCAAAAACTTATACCTACATAAATATAACAAATTCAAGAGAACAGGTAAAAGAGCTCAACATTAAAGTGTAAATGAAAACCATAGTTAGTAAAGAATGGGGATATATCAATAGTCTCCAAGATTATATTATTGAATACAAACTCTGTAAGCGAAAACTAATCATACCAATCGTTTTGATAAAAAGTTTATAAAAGCTTGAAGGTATTATTCTACCATAGCATTTATTCTCTCTATTTATCCATCGGATTCAAAGTGGAATAAAAAGGATTGTTTCAAAATGATCGAAAAGCACTCGGATAAGTGTTTTCAAAATTCTGATATAAATTGCAAATCTCTATTGAATATAATGTTATTGAATAAGCTGTGTAAACAATAGACTTTCTCAATAAACCAATTAGCAAGCTTTTTTATAGAAAGTCCTATAACCAGAATGAAATAATACATTTTCATTAAATAGTAAACAACTATAACAATATATTAATATTTTTTACCATAACATTCACTAATTGATAGCAGTATAATGTAATCAATAGAGATATCGAATCAAAACAAAATGATACAGGTAGAGATTCTAGAAATCCAAATGTGGCAAGGTGGGAAACTTTGATTGGAAACAGAATTGACAGACTTATATATAAGTTTCGATTTCTTTCGATATATTAAATCACTAATATATGTAAAAAACAAAATCAATAATCTTAACTCGGCCAGGGTACCCAACAGATTTGGTGTAGAGTATGTTTGATATATAATCTAGGTATAAAGTTTAGTGGAAAGGGGAATAAAAAGGTGGTTGCAATAAAAGATTTTATTATTGATTAATCTACAATTTTGGAAAACGATTCAAAGATCTTTTCGGATAGATAATGGCCAATGGCAGGCGACTGAGTTTCAAAGGGTTTCACATATAATAGTAATCAATTCAGATAATTTGTATACTATATCAATGAGATCGTTGATTGGCTTCTCGGTGTCGGGAATAATTATATCCATGGGGGCTACAATAAGATCAATATCATTGTTAACTTGTTGAATGAAATCTTTAAATATGTGTTATCAAACACTTTTTTTAGGAAAACTGTCTGTAGACGATTTTTAATCTGGTTGTTGTTGGGATTAGTGTAAGTAAAACAGTTTTTCTATCTTTCGGCTCAGTGTATTAAGGTGTGAACTGCCTTATAGTCAGAACAATATATAATACGAAAGTTGAAGCTAGATAGAAATTCAGCCTATCTAGCTTATCTTTGATTTAGCATCTTTGTCGATATAAAGTACTCTAATTCTTATAATCAGTAATGATTTCGAAGAGCTTCTAGATTCCATATAGTTCGGATCTCCATTCTTCTAAAGATTTAATAATAACTAATAATTCCTTATTATAAATCTCATAATTATACTCGGCTATACTATATTTCAAGAAGAAATATGTAATTGGGTGTAATCGACTCTTATTGTTATATTGAGAGAGCATTCTGTTTATAGTCTAATTTAAAATATCTGTTTTAATGATTGTATAACAATAATAATCAAATATTGCAAGAATTAAAATAAAGGCAAAGACATACTTTAGGTTTTCAAAACATTCTCTTGATTAACAATCTAATTCCATATATTCTCTTTTTTCAACAAACAATTTAAAGGTTTTGTAATTTTAGAAAAGTTGTAAATAAAATGTTGATAGAAGTTAACAAACCCTAAAAAGTATTGGAGGTTTTTTAGTTTAATTAATAATTTCTATTCGAGAATAGTCTTAACCTTATCAGGGTCTATCTCAATATCATCAGGAGTAATGATTAAACCGAGATATTTCGTTTTCCTCATTCAAATTTGTATTTGTTAATATCAATTTATAATTCAATATCAATAAGTTTCTAAACAACTTTATAAATTTGCTTTTGATAATTTATAACATTCTCAAAATAAATTAAGATATTATTTAGATACACTATACAATTCTTATCCAGAAAATCAAAAAGAATATAATTGATATAGTTTTAAAACAAGATAGAAGTATTATAAAGGCTGAAAGATATTACCAGAAATTCGAATAAACCAAAACGAATTGTAAAAGCAATCTTTTATTCATAACCTTCCACAATCCATAGTTTATTGAATACAATGATGATATCTAATTTGATATAAACTTTAGTATAGCATAAAGCATCGAGGATTTTTTTGATTAGTAGCAGTAAATAACGGTTCTTAATAATAATATTGTTCAATCCACAATAATTCTGACAGATTCGAACACCCCCCCCCCAGGCTTTACAGTTAGGAGGAGTGAGATAGTCAATCGGGAACAAGATTTACAAATGAATTCTTTATTTAGATTATCATTGAGTTATTTGTAAACAACTTGAAGCTCGGTTTAGGAATATTGAGTGATCTTTGTTGTACAGAGGCTCTTTGCCTGGTATGATCTCAATCTTGTGATCTCAAGAGTGTTATAATAAAAGCTTGTTGGCAAGAGAGAGTAAGAATCTAGTAAACAGATCGCGAAGCTAGAATAATAGTTTGCTCTAAATCTCTTATTGTAGATAATACAGATTGGTCAATCTTTTCCATGAACTTCTTAATATTATTTTCCATAATACTGTGATATAATTGAATAGAATTATTTGTTACTATACAGTGTAACTCGTAAGCTCTATCTAATTCATCTCAGATTACTTTTGTGATATAAGCTTTCTGATCTTTACAGAATTGAACAAAGCTATTAGCTGTAAGAAACTTTATATTATTCATTTTCTATCAGATATTTCGTAAGGCATCAATCGATTTCTTAAAAGGCTTTTATAGCAATAGGGGGTTCAATAAGGATAAAACATTTGATTTCGTAGTGATCTTTTGTGTATCCTAAAGCCTGCAATAATCTGTACTAAAACTGGTTTCAGGATTGACTAGTTTGATATTATCTTAATACAGATTTCTATTTTTCTATTAATTCAATAAGTATAGTAACAATTTAAATCAAATAGCATTAAATCAATAGGATTTATATTGTAGAGGTTTTTATTAGTATTCTTCTTTACAATTAAAATCGGAAAATTATATTTCAAAAGTATTGATTAATCTTAGAATGAGAAGAAAAAAATCTAAAGATTTTTATCAATAACTTTTTTGGTAAAGGTATGATATGGGATTAAGGTAGATTTCTTCGAAGTAGATTTCAAAATAGATTTCTTAATAGGTATACATGGTATTGGATTGAGTGTTGTATCTATTGGATCGATATATCGTTATGATTGGGGATAATAATTGCAGTAGAATTAATTGGATAGTAATATTTGGAGTAGTATATGAACATAAACTTAAGAGTCATTATTATCCAATTAATAATAGGGTTATGGCGTTGAAGCTATGAAAGACCAAGAATTATAAAATCCGCATCAAAAAGATTAGTAATATAGAATAAGTCAATTTCTTTATAATTATTAATCTGTAGATGGGATACGATGACTCTCACCTATACGTGATATATCCTACGAATCTTTGATCATGCGATCGGAAAGCTAAGTAAAGTCAGCTGGAGCCGGGTGGTGGTTGTATACTAATTGGAGGCTATACTGGGAGTAAAGATATATATAGCTGATTATTAGAGGGTAATCGTAAAGATACTCGGAATAGAAAACTATTAGTAAAACGGAAATGAAAAACCATTTGATGGTGGAAAGAAGATAAGAACAGAATTAATGCGGAATCATATCTTTACAAATCTGTATAAGGAACAGAGCCAGAGCATATTGCAACAAAGCATCTGTAAAGCGAAACTAACCTTGAAATAATGAATAATAAAGTTTCTATAATATAATTGAGTCTAACTAAAGCCTATATTAAGAATAGAACCAATATCCTTAACTTAACAAACGAAAATCGATAGAATACCTTTAGGGTATTAGTGTGTAGAGGTTTTCATAATTTAATAATATATATAATCTGTGAATATACCAGATCGGATATTTACAAATAGTAAAAAAAGTAATAGAAAGTATACAAAGACTAGAACAATATCTACTAGGACTGGCGGAAGCATATATAGAATAGGAGGAGGGATATTTTTAGTATCTTACCTTCAAGTACACAAAAGCGATATAGCGACAAAGAAGCTTTGATATAAAAGAATGCTTTTAGTAAGCCATATTTGATAATACTCGATTGGTATTACAGTGATAAAGGATTTTAGGTAAAAGCTAATCCTATAATATATATATGCAACATGCTTCTAGCGTTCTACTTTCGACTACAAATTATATATTGGGGGAATGGATTTTATAAGCAAAGCTTTGATTAGTGATTGGAAATACTATAGAAAGACTGTCTGGCTAGAAATCTGAAATAGCAAACCTGCGAGATATAGTCAGCCTTGTTGTATAAGAGAAATCCAATAAGGTAATGCAAAACAACTATTAACTACAAGACATAACATATAATAACAGCAACAGCAACACTGTCTATATAGCTCGAGAGGACAGATGCGTATATCAATCTATAATCGGATACTATAGAACAGAGGGCATAATGGAGATATCAATAGGCTTAAGGAGCAAACAGGAATGGAGGCATAAAGGAATGGTTTTGATCCTGACCGGAACTTCCGAAGGTAATCATACAATAGGTGGTTTAATATAGTCAAAAGATTCTACAGAAGCCTAGTACTAATGGCTTTATCACAAGTGAGCCGGGAAAGCATCTATAGATATAGCGAACCTACTTTGTATTATAATATATTCTAGAAAGTAGTTATAATATAATTCATTTCTGTCTCGAGTGGCTGCAGAACGGATCCAACGGAAGGATTAACTAAAGAAGAAGCAGCTCAAGCCTTCAAAGAGTGGTGGTGATAACTCCCACTTGAAGACTATACGATCTTTTCTAATGGATCAGAACAAATTATTGATTGCAAACATTGTATTGGCTACAGATATGCAATATATCACAATAGTACTCAAATAGCCTTCGGATTTAAACAGATCCGAAGTGACTCATATATATTTGATGTAGAAGTAATAAGAATATGGTGTGGATTGGAGTATCTAATTATTATACTTGAAGATCTCTGAACAATTGATCTGGATATATATTGATAATATATCAGTCATCTAAGGTATACACAGAAATGTATTGCTTACAATACAATAGGCCTTCCACAAATATCATAAAGCAATAAAACAACTCGATATCAGAATAAAGTGGTTATTTGGATATATGGAGATCGAAGGTAATGAGGAAGTAGATTACTTAACAAACACAGGCGCAATTGGGCCTATGGACCAGACATCGATAAGTTACCAATAATCAGTGGAATCCAAACGATTGTCCGTCAAAAGCACCTACACACAGAATCTACCTAATGAGAAAAGATGAACTCCTTTTTCTTTGTTAGCTATAAGGAGTAGTCTTCTAGATATAATATAAAGGAGCCAAAGGAATTAACTCTACTAAAAGTAGTTTTATATTAATTGATAACTATAAAAATAAACTATGGCGATTATGCTATTTATTATTAGCGATTTGGTTATTAAAACAATAAGCTGGATTGCTTATGCGGTAATGCTAAAGAATCATATCACTTCTTTAAATACATTATAAATAATCTAAAGCATTTAGACTGGCTCCTTGCCCCTATAGAAATGCAATTTAATAAATAGGCAATTATATATATCAAGAAACTCTTATATATACCTAACAAACTTACTCAGCTAATTACCGACTCAGAATTCTATACTCAGATCTATTCTAATTACTAAGGATCTTTAAAAAGCAATAATCTTTTCAATAAAGCTTATTGTCTATCTCTTATAAATTTATTATTCAATTAATTATTTGAATATATTATATTCTAAAAATTACAAACCTAATATATAATATAAGAGTCCTATTATTTAGCTAAACAATCCCAGTATATAAGACTACACCAATCGCAGCTCTTATCAAAGAAGCGGGCCTGCTATCGGGGATAGTCGCGTTAGAATATGTTAAGCTGTGATTCGCATTTCGATTAAAAACAATCAATAATCAATATTTGCTAGTAAATCATTTGAAACCAGTAATACGAAAATGTGGATGAGGAGTAGACACAGCAAAAGGGCCTTTTATAAGAATCCAGCAGCTCAGCCATCTCATTTCAGAGATGTAATGCTCGAAGCTATTCCGTCTACACTTTTCGAGTAGCTATAAAACGAATCTAATGAAAGGATTAATCAAAGAAAAAGTAGTTCAAACCTTCAAAGAGTGGTAACAACAACTCCTACTCGAAGATTATACAATCTTCTCTGATAGATCAGAATAAACCATTGATTGCAAATATTATATTGATACGGATATGCAATATATCACAATAGTACTCAAATAGCCTTTGGATTTAAGTAGATCCGAAGTGGATTTATATGTATTCAATATAAAGTAATAGGAGTATGACGCGGATTGAAGTATCTAATCATTATGCTTGAAAATCCCTTGAATAGTTGAATCTGGATGTATATGATAGTATATCGGTTATTTGGGGTATATACAAAAACATATTGTTTACAATATAATGGGCCTTTTATAAGTGTTACCAAAGCAATTAAAACAACTCGACATTAGGATAAAGTGGTTACCTGAATATATAGAGATTGAAGGCAATAAGAAAACAAATCGCTTAGCAAATATAGGTGCAATTAGGCCTATAAACTAGGTAATCAACAAATTACCAATAATCAGTAAGGTCTGAAACGATTGTCTGTTAGAAGTGCTTACACGTAGAATCTATCTGGTGGAAAGAGATAAACTCCTCTTTTTCTATTAACTACAAAAGTGATCTCCTAGATATAGTATAAAGAAACCAAAGGAACTAATTTTATCAAAAGCAGTCTTATATCAATTGATAGTTATAAAAACAAGCCACAGCGATTACACCGTTTATCATTAGCGATTTGATCATCAAAACAACAAGCTGGACTACTTATACAGCAGTGCTAAGAAACCATATCATTTTTTTAAATGTACTATAAACCAACCTAAAGCGTTCAGATTAACCTCTTGCCCCTGTAGAAATGCAATCTAATAAGCAGGCAATCATATATATCAAGAAACTCTTATACACACCTAACAAGCTTATTCAGTTGATACTAACTCAGAGTTTTATACTCAGATTTATCCTAATTATTAAAGAACCTTTAGAAAGCAATAATCTTTTCAACAAGCTTGCTATCCATCCCTTATAAACTCATCACTCAACTAATCACTTGAATACATTAACCCCTAAAAACCGTAAAATCCAATATATAACATAAGAGCCCTACTGCTCGACTAAACAAATAGTAACCACTCTTGCTTTTTCTCCTCTACCATAAGAATCGAAGCCCACAACAAGGCCTATCCACCCGGAAAACCAAGCTCTGCCTCAATAATAACCCGGATTAGATATTCCCTTCTAGAAACAGAAGCGAATCGTATCTGTAGAGGAGCGAATAGCCCCTGGTATTGAAGTTAAATTGCTAAATTCGGTTGTGACAATCACACCGCTCAAAATAGTTCCTTATCTTAGCATATCTAAATACCCTTAGGGAGGTCTAAAACAGATGTTAATTATATAAATAATAAATAAATAAATAAATATTTAGCTAAACAAATAACAATCTACTTTTACTTCTTCTTCTTTATTATAGGGATCGAAGCCTATAACGAGCCTATTCACCCAAAAACCAAACTCTGCCTTTAACAATAATCTGGATTAAATATTCCTTTCTGGAAACAAAAGCGGATTGTACCTGTAGAGGAGTGAATAGCCCCTAGTATTAAAGTTAAATTGCTAAATTCGGTTGTGGACGATTACGTCGCTCAAATAGTTCCTTATCTTAGTATGTCTAAATATTCTTAGGGAGGTCCAAAACAGATGTTAATTAATATAAATAAATAAAAATAAATAAATAAATTAATCCGTAGATCTAATAATATATATTGAGATAGAATATTAGAAGTTTTTTCTGTTTACAAATAATAGGTTGCGAATAGTAGAAAGGGGATGTATAGAGATATCAAGCTTGGATTATAAGGATTCTATCTATAAACCCATATCCTACAACTCCACTATCTATTAAATCAATAAATAGAATATTACATTAAGTGTAAGGAAAATTTCCGTTAAGATTTTTAAAAAATTTGTTATTTATTGTTTTAAGATATAAAGGGATTTTTAAATATCATTCATCTTTTAATTCATAAAGGCAACTTTTTATAAAGAATCTTGATTTACAACTATAAATCGAGGGTTAATCTTTTAATATATTTAACTAAAAAATTGAATTTCTGTTATCATCCGAATGTATAAAGTCTTTAACAAATCCACCCAGATTTTTTACTACCAGTAGAAACTGAAAAAGTGTATCGAAATAATACTGTGGCAGTTGGGAAACAATTAGTAGGTAAGAATGTATTCTGGTAAGTAAGACTATAAGCATTGTGATAGGGTTTGGAATTATGATAGTAATCGATAATGGGAAAACGATGGATATTCGAAGCATGTTTGATTTGTAGTAGGGGAATAATCAGGGTATTGTATAATTCCTGAGTTGATATTATATTTACATCGTTACATCACTTTTCTTTGCAATTGAATTTAATATAACCAGACTTTTTGTAATAAAGGTAGAGGTTAAGATTTAGATATTCTTCTCTATTGTAACATAATAAGAATTGCTAGCCTTGGTAAGCAACATCCAGTTACATAAAATCTCCAAAGGAATTAGGCGTAGGTATTACAGCAGCGATAGCAGACTTCTTTTCATTAGGTTTTTTTTGATTATTAAAGTTGATATCTTAATTCTTATATTGATTGTCAAAATAAATCTTTTCTCTAAGTCATTGTAGATACCTTGCCACCAGACTATTTATATATTGATATTAATGGTAAAAGGTTTATTGGGGTGGTTAATTGAAGTATCAATTAGTTTTTATAAGACTTTGAGTTTAAGATTAGCGATTTGTTGTTTGATAGTCTTCTTATATTAATAGCAAGCTATTTGAATTCAGTAATAAAGTTATCAAATAGGGTTTTCTTTATTTTACATTTATTATAATCTATAGAAACTTTGTATAAGAGATCTAGAATCTAGTATTGCTTATTTAATTCACGCCAAATACTTATTACAATATGCCATTCAGAAGGCCAAAGGTTGGAATTATACACGTTGTCTGTAATTGTATCAAAGTGTATCTAATTGTTTGTATAAGCAAGGCTAGAAAGTAAGCTAACAAGAAATATAATTTTCTGAAATTCTAATTTATTTTCATAATCTGTAGTTAAGTAGTAATTGATTGTATTACGAAAAATTGTATACTGATCTTAACACTTTGTAATATCTTGCTTATCATTACTAAACTTTTCAAAAGCAATGAGATATTTGCAATAAGATGAAGTTTGCAAATTATTATAAACAATAATTTTCAATATCTCAATTGTATTTTTCAATTCAATAATCTTTGATTGAGTATTGATAGTTTGAATTTGAATAGTGATAGTTTGGGCTTGTAATGAGCCCATGATTGATTCAATCAATTCAAACATAGTTTGAGCGACGGCGAAGTGTATAGTATTTGGGTTATTGAATAGATCTGTAAAGGGAGAGATATTGGTTTTGGTAGAGTTGAGAACATAATTTAAAAAAAGGAATTGTAGAGGTAGATTAGATACAGACATTTCTGGTGCAGGTGCTTATTTACCTATCTTTAATGCTTTTTAAAGCTCAAAACATTGATAACAGGGTATACAATGGATTAATAGTAGATGTGATCGATGCGATTGGAATAAGGTGTTGGTGGGATTTTGGAAATAAAATGGGAAATAAAGCTATAATAGCTTATTTGATAATAATACAAATTGTCATGATACAGGTAAAGACTTATATTATATTATAAGGGTAGAAAAGCTATAGAAAAGTGAAGCTCTACTTATAGGAAATAGAGCGCACTAGTATTCTATATTTGAGGTATAAAGGTAACTACAGATTATATAGTTGGCGTTGTGACATTTATATTATAAATTAAATTAAATAAATATTAATATTCAAAAAAGGAAAAAAAAAAGTCGAAAAATGAAAATGAGACAATTGATCTATATAGCCAACGATAGCTGATGCTTGTTTTCTTGGGGCATTTGTTGCCGATTGCGAAACCTATTGGGTAATCTTTTCGTAGACTGCGAGAATTGTAATTCGCAATTCGTAGTAGGTTATTAATACGAAGTTGGGAGGGACATTAGCATAGGTTAGAAAATCGACGACGATGGCTAGAAAGATGATTCTGTTTAAGCTTGTCATTTTTTTTGGATACTTGGATCTGTATAAGAGAGGTTCATTTGTTAGATATTAAACACCGATCTCAATCTTTTTCATTCTTCCAACTTAATCACTCATACCAAGTTCCAAATTCTCGATTATTACGCTTTTAGCTTGTATTTTTTCATAATGCAATCCAAACTTGTCTTCTTGTCTATCCTAGTCTCGACGAGCCTATCTGTTGGCCTTCCAGCATCTCTCAACATCTCAGACCCGTCTACTGGTCCTATACCCAGCGAAACCGACTACTATAGTTCATATTGCGGGAAAACTGCTCCATTTCCAGGGAATTCTACATTGCCGATCTTACCAACAGAAAGTGGTCCACCGGGACCTGATGATCTTCTCTTTCAGAATCTTCTGGCAGCAGAATGGGCAGTATTCTCCTTCTACCAACAAGGCGTCGAAGCTCTAAATACTACATCATTCACATCCATCGGATTCCCAAACACCGCCTACGATCGTATCCAAGAAATCCGCGATAATGAAGCTGGTCATCTCCGAATATTTCACGACTCCATATCCAACACATCGATCAAACCTGGCGCATGCAAATACGATTTTGGCTGGAGCACCACCACGGAATTTCTAGAGATGCAAGTATTGATTGAAATCTCAAGTATGGCATTTGCGGCTGGACTCGTGCAGCAAGCAAACTTGAATGTGACGAAGGGTGCCTTGATGGGAATTGGAGAAACGGAGACTCGACACACTACATGGGCTTTAATCTCTGTTTGGGGAGCTGATCCGTTTGTCGGACCAATTGATACGAGTTTTCCGTATGCGAATCAAATTTTAGATTCGACGAACCGATTTATTATTGATGGTTCATGTCCAAGTGCGAATCCCGAGTATCCCTCTCCCAGTCAACATTTACCTCAATTGCAACCCCCAGAGAATGTTACTGCGGGAGGAAATCTGACATTTGTGTACGAGAAAGGTAGTGATGGGGCTGAGATGCCGGTTTTTGAAGAGGGGAAAGATTATTATGCTGTTTTCTTTCACGGGTTGGAGATAATCTCGGTTCCATACGATGTTGCTACTAATAGCTCGATTTTCCCTTCTGATCTAGAGTTGAAGGGTATAATCTTGGCAGTTATTGCGGATGAGTTGAATGCACCTACGGAGGAATCTGTTGTTGCTGGGCCTGCTTTTATTTTGGAGCAACCGGCGATACTTGCTGCTAGTGGGATATAGGAACTCGCCAAGGATAATCGAAGCTTTAATGCTAGAGTTAAGATTGCAAGTGTTGGAATGGTTTGCGGAATGTATTTCAAAGCAGCTTTTGGCGCTTTTAGACGATATAGCTTAGTAGGATATAACGATATCTTGGTAAACCATTATGATACCATGATACAGCCTTCACTGTATGAGCGTTGTTTTTGCGCGATTTGAAGTCACTCACTCCGTCGTCTCTACTGACAAACAAATATGTAATCAAGGTGAAAGTTCTATACGGTTTTGGAAATCAACACGACATTTGCAATAGCAAACAAAACAAAGTTCAAGATAATAGAGATGAAAGAAAATAATGCTATATGCCCAGCGGGAGGTGAACCATAGTTGTGAATTCGTATCGCAAGTCTCTGCCAGCTTCATTGACGAGTTTAAGATCTTGAAACTCTATAGTGTCTCCTCAATATCCTCAGCCTTCGCAACATCACTGTCATCGGAGTCGTGCGTCTGCAGTCTTGGGTCCCTCCAACTAATACGCAAGCGTCATTATTAGCCACCGCAAGAAATTCAAGCACTAGTAAATTTGATATTTTCAGGAACATTATAGACTTACACAGGTCTCCCCGCATAATCAAAGGTTAGACCCTCAATGCCACTCGATGTTTCCCTTCTTGCTAAAAGCAGTCTATTCCCCTCTTCATGTCTATCACTCCTACCCTCTCTCCTACATCTTCTTCTAGCCTGTACATGCTGTGGACTGCGAAGGATAGCTTTTCGAGGTCCAAGGTCTTTCCAATCTCCAGGAATGGGAGGAGGCGAAACCATTTCAGCCTCCAGACGAGTGAGACAGTTACCCATCGTGAATGAAAAATGAAGTAGCCTTATTCAACGATTATAATCGTCGAAATACACATCGATAGGTAGTATATGTTGTCGTTGTCAACTCAACAACTGAAGTTACAGAGGAAGTCCATCTGGTACACAGAAAACAGACACAAAGATTTTTGGGACACAATATTAACCACAAGGTGACATCAAGAGCAGATTACTACCCACTAACTTGATGTGCAAAATTTCACACGGGGATCTCACGACTCTTCACTATTGTAGAATGTGAGCCAGGAAGAGAGGACAAGAGGAAACGGGAACCCACGAACAATGAGAGAATCATAACCAATCTCGATTTATGCTGTTGTCATACTAAGAATAAGTCGAATCTGGGGATGGCCGTAAAACCCCGGATTCTGGAAGGTAGATCAAAATGGCCATCAACTGCAAGCCGTGTTAGACTTCATACTGTGGCAATACCAACTTCAAGGTATTCAAAAAGAAACGGCTTGAATACGATATTCCTACTCGTCAACAGTTTTTTCTGCCTCTCCAAAAACAACACTCCTTATCTACGCCACGTTTCAATTCATGGAAAGAACTTACAAAATAACAGAAACAATTAAACATTTTCTATATATAAAATTTTGGGTGAGATTTAGGATTTGACTGCTCCGGAATGCAGGGTTGTCGAGTCATCGGTCATTCGCCAAAGCTTAACTTTAAATCCTACCCCTTCATCCACAAGGCGACTTTCAGTATTTCATGGTGAGTATTTCATCATGAAGGATTCTGTTTCTGCGCCCCAAACATCATAAAAATTTTGGCTTGATCGTGCGAGAAAATCCTACTGTAACGTCGTCGTACGACATGGTAGATCACGTATTCAGCTTTCAGGATATACATAAGATGGAAAGTCCTCCCAGCTCAGAGTTATGGAAGATTGTTCATAACAACTCAACACATATTCAATACCTACCTAAGTGAACAAACCCATCTAAACAAATAAACTTGATCGAGAAAGCTACAATATATCGCGATGTCGAACCTAGTACTTCTCCAAGTGCCTCATTCGCCCGGCCCAAAACACAACCGGAGCTCTTCAGTTTATTCTCGTAATTCTTGTGATTCGACTTTCTCTGCCTATACTGGCACTACTCTTACCACAGAACCATGTCCCCCAATAGTTCGAGCCCGGGAATCGCGGTTGAGCTATTCAGGTCCATGTGACGGGACGGTATTTTATATTTACGATAAACCGTTGCCACCTTTGCCACAGGAAGCTCTTGTTCAGAAACAGAAGCCTTTGCCTCCGTTGTAAGTATATCAGCTTGGATTGGTCATTCGATAATAGCATGCTAATTCGATATCAATTAGACCCCTCAATATGTCTCGTCGCAGATCCCATCAAAACATGAGAAGTGCAATGCCGGAACCCAGGAACGATACCATATACTACGACGAGAAAGAGGTGTATGTCCACAACCCGTTCAGCGATGAGAAGGTAGTGCTGGTAGAAAGCTGGGATGATAAGGAAAAAAGATTGTGAAAAGGTAAGGTTCAATCAATTTTGTATGAATAGCATGGTGGTTGTGATGTGGGAATCACGACTGGATACCCAGAGATCTTCTAGACGTCGATGTACATAATTCGGAGAGCGGGGGGTACACGGTCTTTTTCAGGGATTTGCAGGCGGCGGAAATCAGGGTCTTCCGCGCGCATAATATACTTTCCGGCGTTGGGTCTGTGGTGGGGGCAT
This sequence comes from Botrytis sinoallii, assembly GCF_014898435.1. Classification (NCBI taxonomy): domain Eukaryota; kingdom Fungi; phylum Ascomycota; class Leotiomycetes; order Helotiales; family Sclerotiniaceae; genus Botrytis; species Botrytis sinoallii. The sequence continues at coordinate 100,589 of NW_024066040.1, forward strand.
ATGCTTGGAGCACTAATTGCCTTGGGATAAGAAAATGCTTGGTCTTGCTAAAATCTTCATTTCTTGCTCATTGTACGATACATAATAAGATATTTTTATCAACTTAGTCTCTCGCTGGGAGATTAATTTCTGCTACCATTTCGCTTTTACTACTCTTCATAAGTTAGATGTGAATTCATCTAACCTCTACTGTCCCGTTATTCCAAAATTGATACTGCCTCCCAACACTCCTTCTAAATCATTGCCCTTTCAATAATTCTATTTTTTAACTTATCTCTCAATCCCCCCGCTCTTCAAAGACTCGAAACCTCTGTTGCATGTGACCACTCATCCTCCAATCCCTTCAACCTTGCTAAGAACTCTGCCCACGATTCCCTCGTCACATTGGAGTCGAATTCAATCGTGATATTCTCACTTCTCCCATCATTAACTCTTCCACCCATAGCATCTGGAGAATCAATTCCACACTTCTTCAACTCAAACGTGTTTCCAAAAGCAGCTTCAACTTGATTGATAGCACGAGTGACGTCTTCTAACGTTTTGAATGCCTGAAGAGAACTATTAGTAGACGAATATCTTCACTATCGAGACAATGAGAAGACTCACAAAGACACGATTTGGACAATCGCCCCGAGCATCGCCATTCTTGAGTACTGTTACCCTTAGATGCCATATTGGAGTTGTTCTCTCGGAATTCTGCTTCCAGAGAGTATGGGCTCCCATGTTCTCATGGGGCAAGTCGACCCTTTGTCCATTGCCATGTAACTCTTTATCACTGGCATTCATAATGTCCGAGTATCCTCTCATTCCAGGTCCGGGGCGTGTCATTGTGGTTTTATTTGCAATGCGATATGAAGATTGTATGAAGATCGTAGTGTTGAGGTGTGTTGTGTGTATTTTTTGATGGTGTGTGAATCGATGATACTTGTTTGGTGCGGGTATGGAAATTATCTTCGCACCTAGCATCAAAGACCAATATATATATATAACAAGTTGGAAAATCGCGTGAGACGTCATGTTAGATGCTATTATCAATGTGACACGAGAACTGGAAGCCATTTCAACATTCGTGTTCGGAATAGTTTCTTTGACCTATCGGATAGTTTCATCGTGGCTGAGTTTTGGGGAAATCACACCACTGGGCTTACAGCATGTGAATTTTTGCTGTACCTGCTGAATGCAACCTGATCTCATGCGTATATGACCTGATTCTTCCAAATCCCATCGCCGATTGCAATAATTTTGCTGTGGGTGTGAAATCAAATCGTGTGAAGCCAATGAGTTATTCTATGCATAGCAAGTATGTAGCCGCGGCTGTGTCACATCGTCAGTTCTAGAAACTGAACGACGCCACTGAGGAAGGGATAGAACAATTGAACATAGGTTGACACTGATCAATTGATTCTGCACACTTTCATCGAGCATTTGATCGTGACTTCAGAATTGTTGAGAACTTCGACGCCACTTTGGCGAGTGAGTAACCTGTTATTCGTGGCGCCAGAGCTGGGAGTGTCTGGCCATTCGCAAGTCAATTTCTCACGCGGCTGTCATAATACCGGCATGCCCAGACATAGAAGCTTAAATTTTCAGTTGAAAAGAAGCAATTGAACAATTAATATGTACATCGTCCCAGTTCTCACTTTTATGTGTTCGGATTCAATAGAATTGTTTCGAGGAGATGATTGGCCGCATTAGGTTAGCGAGCGGGTATGTGGCGGGTGCGGGGTAAAAGATTCTCCACATACCTAATCCACATAAGTTTTTGGCGCCTTTCGTTCTCTCCTTCTAAACAACGATGGCTGGATCACGACTGTCCCTTCGAGTTCTTGTTGTGCTTGTATCCCTACGCATTGTATAGATTTTCTTCGATCAACAATTGATTCTCTTGAGATGCTGAAAAGATCTTGCATTATGTCATCAGTGTGGCATTGTTTCCCTAATGTGTAACCCTCTCCGTACGCACATAGTTACCTCGATCAGAATTATCTCGTTGCAGTCAACGTATCAAAAGCTTGAGACTTGGTGATAGTATTGGTCATATGCGATGGGACTTATAAGTTAAACGATGTTCTTGATGTTCGTGGTTTTTAGCATTTGGCTCTTGACTTTTGACGTTGCAACCAACAAATTGCGCCGAAAAGCTTCCTCGGTTTACCCAAGTCGAATCTCCAAAGTCTAGATCCAAGATCATCTAGTCACTTATTATAAGATTTATGATGATATCAGGTCAAAATTAAACTTCGGCAGTCCCAAGTCTACGAATCTGGATTCGTTGTTGTTTCGACTCTGTTCACACCAGTTTAGAAACAAATTGAGAATAAGTCGAGAACGATGCATAAATAGATCATATACTCAACTCGCCCTTCGGGACAATGCTTCTCGCCATGACTATAAATATTGGATCATCGTACAGTGATCTGCATATCTCAAAAGCCAAGAATCCCAGACTCTTGCAATAACACGACTAAACATGGAAATTGCACAAGAACTCTGCGTCATTGACGAGACATTCCACACAGTCTGTGGCCACGTCATCACCAGAATCAAGCATGAACATGAAAATTGCCGAAACTTCGATAGAAATCCTTACCTCGAGGGTCAATATATTGACTGCCAATGTAGAGCCTATCACATCAATCAAGCCACAGTCCTCGACTCATCCTGTAAGTTCTGCTTGAATCCCGAGACTGATGCTATTATTAACGAATGGAGATCGGACGAGGAAGCAATTACACCCGCCGAGATCCAATCTCGTCGGGAGTTTTGGGCACGATACACTGAAGAGCAAAGAACACTTTTCGCAAGACAGAAGGTTTTTGAACGCGATGCCGAGACTGGCAGAGAAGCTTACGAAGTAGGAGTGCAGCTGCATAACGAGGGTGCAGATGAGTTGACCGAAGAGATACTCGATAGACTAGCATTGAAATCCATCAGACTCAACAGAACCCGAGGCTGGTACGTCGCACAACAAACTTGCCACTTCGGACAGATTAGAAGAGGCATTCCGGATGATGAGCTTGAATATCTGTACGATGAAACAGATCCCAACCCCGCGATTCTTGCACCAGTCCTCCCAGCAGATGTCCCAGATGACGAAATCTGTGGAATCTGTCGACAATCCGTGCATGTTCCGGGGGTCGGTGGGCTCACAGGTCTTCTTCGGGTCTTCTGCGGTCTTCATATTTTCCATCATGATTGCATCCTTCCCTGGTTCCGAAAAGGAAACCCGGATACCGTCTCATGCCCTGCTTGCAGGGCCTCAAGAAACGTCATCATCCCGCCAGACTTTTCCGACATAGTTCCTCTTTAGGAGCCAGATAAGTCGATCCTTTCCTACTTTTCCTACTCACAAATTTAACATCATACACATTATCCAATTAAACATTTTTCGAATTCAACCGTGCCGTACCCTACGCGTGAACTCCAATCAACCATGATATTTTCCAGATGTCCAACTCTTAAAACTATCTTGTTGCTCTCTCTAGTCTACATCAATTTCAATTCGGCGACTTTTTTCTTCCGGACCCTGCTATTATTATGAACATTTCAACGCTGAATAGCGTTGACGAAATTCCGAACATATTCATACATACTATGGCACAATCATATCACTCTCCTATGCACTATTTTATATCAACTTGTCTCTCAATTGTCTTTGCTGTCTCTAATCGTGCATCGTATTCTGTGGTGATACAGTGAGAGTACTACAAGTACCTAGAAACTCTCAAATAACAATTTTAGAAATTATACAGACCTGAGAGCCAGCTCACATCATAGTCTGTTCTTCACACAAAATTCGCGTGGAGATAAGAAAGTCCTCGCCTATTTCTTCACGTAAATCGACCATCTCAACCTCACACCTAATCAATGATAATCCTCCACCCATCACCAAGCGTCTCATTCCTAGGGCCAAGTCCTCCCCAAATCATAAGCTGTTTCGTGCCCGTCATCGAGCTACCAAAATATCGTCTGCTAGTCCAAGCTCCTCCTTTCTCTTCATCTGCGCCAACCTCTATTCCGCTGATTTGGAGACGAGACCATTCTCCTCTATGGCTATCCACACCAGGCAGCTTTTCTCGTACGACGCCTTTCACCTTTGCGCCAGAGTATTGCGCGGGTGGGAGTTGATAGATCCAAACATCCGAGAATTCTTCCTTGTCATCAGAGCCCAACGCCAACAATAAATAATCCCTACCATTTCCAGTAGTAATAAAATGCAAAGCCGCAGAGTCGCGAGGTGATGGAACCTCAGATGGTTTGCTCGTATTGAAGTCCAATGTCTCCCATTGGATGTTACTGTTTAGATCGTTCATGTGACCTTGAGCCAAGTCCTTACTCACGTCATCCAGAGTTCCACCAGTAGGATATTCCAAGAAGTCGATTTGTCCACGAGGAATCGACCCTGTAGATTTCTCCGAATCGTCGCTGTACCCCAATCTCCACAATTTTCCTTGTCCGCAGGTGAGATTAACTCCAGATGTTGGTGACCCTGGAGGATCTGGTAGCCTGCTCCATTTTCCTTCATCCAAATAAAATGCCCATAGATCATTCAAACGCACTTGATCATACGATAATCCTCCATAGACGAAAATGACAGATCCGTCAGGACTCGATGTGCTGACATGTTTCGTTCGCGCAAATGGAAATGTGGTATCTGGAGGAGGATCCAAGAATGTCCATTTTGATGACAATGGGTCGAATACCCACAATCGGCCATTTTCTTCCAAAGGCTTCGGACTATCAGAAGGCTTTTCACTACCGCCAAAAACGAAGAAACGATTTCGAGCAACGGTTGCTGAATGATATGTGCGAGCTAAAGGTACAGGTGCTGTATTCTGATCTCCATCTCCGACTGCTGGTATGGATCGCAAAACTGCAGTCGTGGTATTCTCATCAGTTGAGACGTGAAGCTCAAGGACATCATTAGTCAAGGATTGAGAATTTGCATCCTCAGAACCGCCAAAAACATATGCCCTATCACTAATCACCGACAATGTATGTCCATATCGCGGTAATCTACCGGTGGTCGTCACATGCTCGAGATGTCCTTTTAAAGGTAATGTTGATTTAGACAGATAATATGCCGCGACACCTCCCTCAACAGCTGTTTCGACACCGTAAGCGGCGGCAGTTACGATAGCTGGTTCCATTATGATCTTAGAGTGGTTAATATTTGTTCTACTCGAATCAATAAACTCTGTTGTGTTGTGAATTGAAGTTATGGTTGGATCTTTTGCCACTGGAAATGACGTAATGATCGTCGCGGGCCAGGAACGTCCCTTAACTTACTAAAAGCACACTTTCGTTACCTAGGCTCACATCTCCTTACGGCCAAGACAACCTTTGAAAGTACTTATCACGTGCAGATATATCTCAGGAATATAATCTACAAATCTAGCTTTGAAAGAATTAAGATGAGAATCAATATTATATATGAAAATCCCTTTTTTGTTTATATGGAAATCCAGTCTACAAATGGATCAAATAGAAAACTACTGAATACAATTTGAAATATATCAAGTATGAATGATATAATACAAGCTATCGTTCTGTTTTATAGTAAGCTTTCTAGAGTTTGTTTTAATAAAGAATAAATAGATGAAGAAATGATATTTAATGTTTCGAAGTGTAGCGAAAGAAACTTATACATCGGATTTTACGGAATTTTTATTTATTTATTTATTTATTTATATTAATTAACGTCTGTTTTGAATCTCCCTAGGGGTATTTAGATATACTAAGATAAGGAACTATTTGAGTAATATGATTGTTATAATTGAGTTTAGTAATTTAACTTTAATACTAAAGATTGTTTGCTTTTCTGTAGATGCAATTCGTTTTTGTTTTTAAAAGGGTATGTTTGATTTAGGTTGTTATTGAAATGAAGCTTGGTTTCTGGGTGAATAGATTTATTATAGACTTCAATCTCTATAATAGAGAAAAAAAAGCGAGAATGAATTACTATTTATTTAATCGAGTAATAAGGCTTTTGTATTATATCTTGAATTTATAGTTTTTAAAAATAAAATGAATTTGAATAATCAATTGAATAATAGATCTATAAGGGAAAGAAATAGCAGGTTTTGTTAAAAGATAATTTCTTCCCAAAGGTCCTTTAGTAATTAGGATAGATCTATATATCGGGAAAAGGCCTTATTTTATGCTTTTTCCTACTAATCTAGCACATACATACACACACAAGCTCATAACACCATATCTACGGATATCCCGAAATCATATTATACAATACATACCAGCACAATCGCTATAGCGTTCCGAAACTGCTTGGTTCGAGAATGCTGTCACAGCAGAATCAGAGAGAGCCGGAGAGCTAGCTATTATCTATAGAGACAATGAGCTCCCCGATTAATCTCGATAACCATTCCTCAATTATTGTTTCGAAGAAAATGTGAACTAGCAACAAAAGCGCTGATCCCTTTTCAAGCTTATTCGAGAGTGGTTAGAATATTATTGAAATAGTTGTGAAGATAGTTATTCAGAAAAAAATCGATATATAATGGAAGTGTATTGCAGATGAGGTTTTAGTATTTATTAATTTCAAAACAATCTTTGTACAATTCACAATGTAATTTGTAGAATAGGATCTGAGCTGATTGGTAGGAGAATTGGTATATAAAGTATTAATAGTTATTATAGATGGTATAAAAGGAATCTATAATTTGAAGCTAGTAATAGAAAGCATAAAGCCAACTATACAGATGTATATAGGGATACTTCGAATCCCCAAAACCGTAATTACTACTTTCTTTGGCTCAATTGTGAAAGCAAAAACTACAAATAGATTCAAGCAAGTAATCGGTGGAGCATTAAGATTAGAATATATAAACAAAAAACTTTTTTTTTTGATTTGATAAACAAACCAAAATAGAGTTGTCCTTATAGGGAATCAAACAAACACTAATAAAGGCAATCCCAGAGATTGCTATTCTAGGAGCTAGAGTTATTGTAGTAATAATATCTACTCGACACAATCACACACAACAAATTTCGAAGGAAACTTTTTCTTCGAAATACGACCCGTTCGCAATCGATTTAGATCATAATTATTAAACCAAATTGATTGCAATTGCCCCCCAATAATTCTGATCAATAGTTATTGTGCTATTGTTGTCGGTGCTTCGAATACAAAATATATATAAAAATTCGCATAAAATTTTCTCATTCCGAATTATTAGAATAAGAATAAGATCCTCAATATGAGCTCTTTTAACAATTCATTAATATTTAAGAATACAGCTATAATAAAAGCTCCTTCTGAAACCTCCATTATACCAATCACTTATTCTATTATTATTCTAAGTACCCCAATACCTTCAAGCCCTCCCCGCCTTCTGAAAACCCTCAATTCGAAATCTCTAGCCCTATTCTATCAACCAACCAGCCAGCCAGTATTGAAAGAAGATTTGAAGAGTTCAATCTACTTAATGACCCCTTTATTACTCAAGATACAACCAATACTACCTATATATTCAATCAGAATAAGAAACAGAGCCCTACAATACCCTTTAGCAATCAGAATAAACAATCTAGAATCCAAAACAATCCAAATACACTCAAGAAAGCTATTTTGAAAGCTAAAGACCTTATAGTGCTAGCTTCCTCTCTCTCCCAATTACACAAAGAATAATCCAAGCTCTTAAATCTCCTAAAGATCTTTAGAGAATATACTGAAAAGGGAAAGCTTACTACAGCTTTAAATATCATTACCTCTCAAATTACCTATTTGGAAATTGCTATACACAAAATCGAATCACAAGCGAAAACATTAGCTAAACCTTTTTCGCCTACTACTGCTACTATCACTATATTAAAACTAATATATACTGATATTTCAAAAAAAGGAGAATGGAATTTAGTTTTTAAAGGAAAAAACATTACATCTATTAATATAGAAAAGAAATCTAACCTCATCCAAAACAAATTATCTTAATCAAACCAGATTTTCCAAACCCTACCTCCTTTTCCCCTCTAATTATTCGAAACAAAATAAATGAAGTTTTTCAAAAGATCGAAATCAAAAGGCTAGTTATTGCAATAGCAACTATATTTTTCAATAATAATATCATTATCATAACAAATAATCCTTTTATATCACAATTCTTATTGGAAAAGAAAGCGATTTGGAGTAATATTATCAAATTCGAAAGAATCCAAAAGGATCAAGAATGGCACAAATCATTATTCACAAAATCCCAATTAAAGAATTCTTAGATACAAAAGGAATGGATCTTATACTCAACGAAATCAAAACCTTCAATCCAGACTTCAAGCCTATAGGAACCCTCTTTTGGCTTACATCCGCCTCCAGAAGAGCTCATCAACAAGAGGGTGCTATTGTTATTGCTTTTGCTACAAAATCAAAAGCAGAATTAGCTATTCGAAAGCGATTATATATTGCTGGAAGTAGTATAAGAGTAGAACAATTCTACGAATCAAAATCAACTATACAATATCAGAAATATCAAGGATTTGGACATCAGAATGCCTATTGTAGAAAAAACCCTTCCTATGGATTATATAAAGGCAAGCATATTATATTAGTATACTTGTATATAATATATAATATCAGAGGAAAGTTCTATTAATACTTAGAAGTAAAATGCTCGAATTGCTAAGAGAATTATATAGCAAATTCGAAAACATACGAAACCTATTAGGCTATTTAACAAAAATCGAATACTACTTATTAATGAGTCACACTAATATTCGAATCCTTCAAATAAATCTCAATCGGAGTTCACAAGCTATAGAGAACGTTCTACAGCTTGCAATAGAACTTAACATCGACCTCATTATGATTCAAGAACCTTGGATTATTAAAAACGGAATCGATTATTCAAATTCAAGATCTATTATACACTTCAATTTCACATAAACATTATCAAGACTCAATCCTAATTACCAGCCATGTACATTACTATACACATCAAAAACTCTTCAAGCTACAATCAATCTAGCTTCCGATTCTCCAATAGATTCTGATATACAGATTTTCAATTGTCAAAATGAAAACAAAACCTTTCAAATCATTAATATATACAATGAAGCTGATCAAGTTAAAGAGAAAGGTTTCACAATCGAAAGATGCTTGTATAATATATCTATCACACAAGAAACCATTCTTTTAGGCGACTTCAATGCTTATTACCCATAATGGGATCCTTTTTCGAAGAAAAGTGGAAACGCTAATCAATTAGCTGAATGGTTTGAAGATCAGAATCTCATTTTTTTAAACGAGCCCGGAATCAGCACTTTCTATCGAACTAATCTCTTTAATCCAAATATTCTTGATCTAATACTAGCATTAGAGGGAATCTCTCCTCAAATTCACAATTGGCAAACACTTTCAGATATAGAATCTAATTATACAGGAATACTATTCGAATTAAAAGGAAAAGAAAATCTAAATACTTTTAATACTAGATTGATAGCTAGATACAATATTAAGCTAGTGAATTGGGAAAAGTTCGAATCAATATTCAAATCGGAATCCTTATATTCCCCTATTCTATCTAATTTAGAATTAATCATTCCAATCAAAGAGAATTCCTTAAACCTTTTGAAAGACAAAGACAATCACTATCTAACTTTAAATCAAGCAATAAATAAACTTACTAGAATTATTCAAAAAACAATAGAAAGGTATATATCTAAAATTGTTTCAATCAAAAGGGCCAAACTATAGTGGACATCTGAATTAAAAGATCTCTGAAAAGAGCTAAGAAAAGTAAAGCAAAGAATTGAATCAGATCTGAAGAATTATAGCTCTAAGGAAGGATATCGAATTACTAGAAATAAATACTTTCAAGCTATTAAAACAGTAAAGAAGGATTATTAAAATAAGTTTTTAGAAAAGGAGGATACAAAGATAATTTTCAAAGTAATGGTTTATACTAAAGACTTTCAAGATCAAAGGATACTGGATATTGCAATAGAAAGCTTTTTCAAAGGAAAATGCTCTGCTTTCAGATCAACTCTGTTCCCACCCCCTCCTATTACCCCAAAACCATTATGGGAAGGGTATAAACAATTCAAGAAATGGGAATGGCCTAATCTCATTCAAATCGAATTAAGCAATGCCTGTTCAGCCAAAATCCAAGGAAAAACCCTTGGCCCAAATAGAATCACTTAAGAGATTATTATAAAGGTTTATAAAGCAATCCCACAAACCTTTTTTACTCTCTTTAATAAACTTATTAACCTAGAATATCATCCAAAATGTTGGAAACAAGCCATAGAAGCTATTCTGAAAAAAGCTTCCAAATCAGATTATTCCTTTCCAAAAGCATATAGAATAATTGTATTCTTAAATTGTCTGAATAAAATAAGCGAAAGGATTCTAACTCAACGATTAGAATATTTAATAGAAATAATCTATCTTCTTTACAAAAGTCAAATAAAAGGATACCAAAAGAAATCAGTAATCGATACTGCATTTTTACTGACTACAGAAATCGAAAGAAATAAGCAAGCCAATAAAAAGACCTCAATATTATTTATAAATATAAAGGGAGCATTCGATTATGTTTCGAGAAATCGACTATTAGATATTTGTAAGAAGCTAAAACTGCTTACAAATCTGATAGTTTGGATAGCCTCATTTCTTCAACAAAGACAATTGAAACTATCTTTTAATAATCAAATCGAATCTTTCAAACCAATTTCGACCGGAATACTACAAGGCAGCCTGATTTCTCCAATTCTCTTCCTTATATATATCAGAGAGCTCTTTTTATCCAATTCAATCAAATTTCTTTCCTATATAAATGATATTGCTTTAATTACACATTCATCTATATAGAAAAAGAATATCAAAACCCTAAAGAAAGTTACAAAACAAATCTATAAACTCAGTTCTAGAAATACAATCCAATTCGATTTGATAAAAACAAAATTAATACACTTTTCATTATTCAAATTGATAAAAAAATATCCAATCACATTATCCAATTCGGAAATAATTGTATTCTAATCTCTCATTAGATAACTAGGAATATAGTTCAATCTGAATCTCAAATTCAATCAATATATTAATATTCGAATCACACAAGCGAAAAGTGCCTTCTATCGAATAGCTCGATTAGCTAATACCAAAAAGGGCCTTAATCCTAAAGCTCTTAAACAATTATATATAATATATATAATCAATATAGCTGATTACAGATCAATAATTTAATAAAAAGATCAAACTCATTTCAAGAATATAATATAATCACTTTAAAATCTAATTTTTCGAAAAATATTAGGAGTTTTCAAAACAGTCTTAATCCTTTTAATAAAAATAAAAGTAGGCCTAAAGCCCCCAAAAATTCGATTAAATTCAAATATTAGGTAATACACGTTTTGTTTAGCTAAACTTTTGTCAAACCATCCAATCAATATCGAAAAAGAAATATCAGTTCAATATCAAATCGATTTGGAAGTAATCCTTATTCCTCAAAGAAAACAATATAAATCAATCCAATTTGATAGAATTAAAGGATCAATAAATCAGAATCTCAATCCTATTTCATTTGAAAAGATTATTCATTTCAATTTTCTTCTATAGAAAAAGGAAATTCCCTTCAGAATTAATATTAGTAATTTATCAAAAGAAGATACTGCTATTCTTCACAATATCGTTTTCAATCATAGAGATAAGGATACTACCTACATTTATACTGATATCTCTTCTACTGAAAAAGGAATAGGTATAGATATAAGTATAATCGTAATACAATTAAACAATCGAATTTCATATCAATAACAATTGAATATTGATAGTAATCAATTAGTATATAATAGAGAGTTTTATAGAGTTATTAGAACTATTGAATATGCTAGTATAATTGTCTGTATTGGCAACAAATTCAAGATATATTCGGATAACCAAACTGGTTTATATCGCTTAAAAACACTATCAGACTATTCTGGATAGGTTTATCAGATTCGAGTAATCAAAGTAGCGGAAATTATCAAAGCAAAAGGAGCTGAAGTATCTCTAAATTGGGTTCCAGGATATACTTTAATAGAAGGAAATGAGCTAGCAGATAAACTAACAAAGGAAGTAACCACAATACGTTCTATCTCAAACGAAACAAGTTTTGGACTTTTAGGTATAATGATCAAAGAGTATGATTCAGATTAATAGCTTTCTATTCTCAATCAATACAAATTCAGATCAAATCAATCCTCTTTGATCTATTCAAAGCTATTTCTATGAAAGATAGGATCGAAAATCAAGTTATCAAGCGAAACCAAGCGAAATATTATTAGCACATATTTTCAACTCAAATTAGATCATGGATATATCAAATCTTATTTACATCGATTCAAACTCTCTAATAACAAATGTATATGTGGTAATATTGAGGCTCCACAACACCTCCTTATTAATTGTCCTATATACAAAGCAGAGAGAAAAGAAATATTCAAGAATATACCACTATCTAAGATCACTATACAGTTTCTATTCCATACAAAAGTAGATATTGAATTAGCTATTAAATTTATCAATATCACCAAAATCACTACAAGAGCATAGCACCTGGCCAGGGCTCTCATACAAAACGAGATAGAGGAAGAAATAGTAGTAAAAGAGGAGAGAGGAGAAGAAAATAAAGAAGAAGTAATTAGGAAAATAAGAGAGGGCTTTGATTTCCTTACAATTTCTTGATTTTCACAATTTTCTTATTATATGCAATGCGTATAATGAGCGGGCACTGTTCCCTAGCATTTGTTTTCACTTCCCTAAATCGTATATATCCATTTTTGTAGAATAAAAAGTTATCCGCTAGAGCCTCTAGAGGCCTAGCCGTCCTATATAGTCTTAGACTGAAGATGGACGTAAATGAAATCAATCAATCAATCAATATCTACTCGAACTAAATAGGCAATTATAGTTTCCCCAAAAGTCTGTATAGTCCTTCTTGTGAATAAGTAACAGATTATAGCAGCTATTAAAGCTATAGAAGATAAAGTGGTCACCTGGACATATAAAGATCGAAAGCAATGAGGAAACAGATCGCTTAGTAAACGCAGGTGCAACTGGGCCCATGGATCAGGTAATCGACAAGCTATCAACAATCAGTGGGGTTCGAACGATCGTCTGTCAGAAGCGCTTACACACAGAATCTATCTGGTGAGAAGAGATGAACTCCTCTCTCTCCGTTGGCTACAAGGAGTGGTCTTTTAGATACAATATAAAGGAATCAAAGGAACTAACTTTACCAAGAGCAGTCTTATATCGACTGATAGTTATAAAAACAGGCTACAACGACTACACTACTTATCATCAGCGATTTGGTTATCAAAATAACAAGCTGGATTGTTTATACAACAATGCTAAGGAATTATATCACTTCTTTAAATATATTATAAACAATTTAAAGTATTCAGACTGGCCCCTTGTCCCTGTAGAAATGCAATCTAATAAGCAGGCGATTATATATATCAAGAAATTCTTATACACATCTAGCAAGCTTACTTAGCTGATTACCAACTCAGAATTCTATATTCAAATCTGTTTTAATTACTAAAAAACCCTTAGAAAGCAACAATCTTTTCAACAAAGCTTATTGCTTATTCTTTATAAACTCATTACTCAACTAATTACTCGAATATATTATACCTTTAAAAATTATAAATCCAATATATAATACAAGAGCCCTACTGCTCGGCTAAACAAATAGCAACCCACTCTCGCTTTTTCTCTTTCACCATAGGGATCAAAGCCTATAACAAGCCTATCTATTTAGAAACCAAGCTCTATCTCAATAACAATCCGAATCAAATATTTCCTTTTAGAAACAGAAGTGGATCGCACTTGCAGAGGAGCGAATGACCCCTAGTATTGAAGTTAAATTGCTAAATTCAATCGCGACAATCATGTTGCTCAAATAGTTCCTTATCTTAGCATATCTAAATACCCTTAGGGAGATCCAAAACAGATATTAATTAATAAAAAAAAAAAAAAAAATTAAAGCTAACGTAACGTATGGGGAACTCGGACATATGGGGAACTCGGACACTTTTAGCCCATCACCAACTTGAAACCGCAATAACTTTTATTATACATACCCAATCACCTTCTACATCTACTCAAATTGAAGAGAAGCTTCAAAAGGCTATAATTTCACTTCAATTGAAAGAATTTAAATCAATTAAAAAGGCTGCAGAGCATTTTGAAGTCCCTAAGTCTACCCTAACTGATAAGCTGACTAGAAAGAAAACACGTTTCCAAATTTACGAAATGGCTCAAATTCTTTCAAACACAAAAGAAAATACTTTTGTACAATGGATTTCACAACTTACCATCACTGGATTCCCTGCTACACTTATATTGGTAAAGGAAATGGCCGACGAAATTCGTCTTCGACACGTTCGGGTCGTGTCATCTCGAAATCCTATCTCGACAGAAATTCTACCTATAGGTTACAAATGGATCTATAGATTCCAAAAACGACATCCAGAACTTAAAACATACTATTCACATCAATTAGAGTCTAATCAAGCTAAAGAAGCAATTCCGGAGAATATTCAGGCTTGATTTAACACGTTTCGCACACGTCTTATTAAGCGAAAGTATGAATTAGATGATATGTATAATATGGATGAAATCGGATTTAAAATTGGAAGTATTCAAAGTACTCGTATAATAATTAATTCTATTCAGAAATCAAATTGGAAAGTTACAGCTGGCAAGCAAGAATGGATAACTGCATTTGAATGTGTTAATGCAGCTGGAAATGCTCTATCACCTATAGTCATTTTCAAGGCTCAGAATACGAATTCTGTATGGATTCCAAAGGACACATCTCAAAGCTGGCAGTTCTCTACTAGTACAAATGGATAGACCTCAAATAGCCATGGATTAGAATGGTTAAAAAGGGTTTTCGAATCAGAATCCAAGAAAGTGTTAGGTGACCGACCTCGACTTTTGATCATGGATAGCCATTCAAGCCATATTACAGGTAGCTTTATTGCTTTCTGTATAGATAATGATATCGATTTACTTATATTACCTCCTCATTGCTCTCACTTGCTTCAGCCACTTGATATTGCAGTGTATGAGCCAATGAAACGATATCATGCTTTAGAGGTCGATCGATATTCTCGAGCTAGTGTAAAGCGAATCCAAAGAGCTGAATGGGTAGAACTCTTTCAAAACATTAGAAAAAAAGCATTGAATTCTTCTAATATTAAAGCTGGCTGGAGAGGAGCTGGTTTAGTACCTTTTGCCCCACGAAAAGTACTCGATTCATTACCATTTAACTCCTCCCAGCAACCTTCTACTCCACAAATGAGAACCCCCAATCAAGACCTAGACTTGTCTATACTCAGGAGTTCTCCTCCAGATGGAACAGAACTAAGGCAAGCAAATCAGATCTTTAATACAGCTCTAGCAAGCAGTGGTTCTCCTGCATCGCCAACTCGTCGATATGCCAAGAGAATGACTAGGCTTGTAGAATCTCAAAATGCTGAGATAGCCCTACTTCGGAAACAGCTCTCTGATGCTCAGGAGGTAATTGAGACTCGAAAGAAGCGAACTAAAGGCAAAAGAGTCAAATTACAAGGTCAATTTGTCTTTAGTACTAAGGAAGTATTGAAAATGGTACGTGAGGCGGAGGAAAAAACCGAAGGAGAAAAAGCCACGAGGACGGCTACGCAAACGCCCAATTGAAGAATCAGAAGAAGAGATTGAAGAAGAAGAGCTAGAGAATAGTTCAAGTGATTCGGAATTGGAATTGGAGGATTGTGTGGCTCGTAGAACAAGATCGCGTGTAGAATAATTGAAAAAGTGTCCGAGTTCCCCATATGTCCGAGTTCCCCATACGTTACGTTATAGATTTTACAATTAATAAGTTATAATATATATATATAGCACTAAGGATCCTGATAATTATTATTAATCTTTTGAGAATGTTTATAAGATTGGGGAAAAACAAATAAAGGAAGAAATCTGGTATTAGATAGGATTATATCTAATACGAATAGCGAGATCTAAGTTTGAAATAGATAAGTAGAATCGGATCACTTGAATATTATTCTTTTAGAAGTAGCTATCTTGTTGTAATTTATTTAATAAGATTTGAATGTTTTTAGCAAGTAAAAAACGAGCTTTGGGAAAATACGATTTAGGATGTTAGTAATATTGTGAAAACTGGAAATATAAAAGAGAAATAGTATATAGAAAATATATATACCTATTATCTATTTATAAACTAATCGAGAATTGTAATTACTCAATACAATATACAAAATACTATAAGCTTTTCTTAATATTTTATTTTATTTATTTATAGTAATTAACGTCTAATATCTGACCTCCCAAGGGGTATTCTAGACGTACTAAGGAGCGGGCCTACAGGCTGCTAGCGTTCCAGTCGCTTATAGTAGTGTAATGTTAGCTAATCAGAGACTTATTATCTCTAATGTTCTTTTACTCAATATTGCTTATGGCAATCCTGTAGTTATTCTGTTTAAGGATTTGTGGTTCTGTTTCAAAAGGCCTTGTTTTATATACTATCCAGGTGTTAGCAGATAATCAGATCGATTACTATCGATTGGGAGAATGCTTGAAGTGTTTATAGCTAATTGGTGCGGGTTTTAGGTTGATTGGGGTAAGAGCTTATTCTTAGGGTATTAGAATAGATTGGAATTTATATAGTTTTATATAGTTTAAGTATATCTTAATATAAAATCTGAATCTAATGAGAAGGTCAATAAAGCTATATTGTATTTATAGGATGTGGTTGATATATATTATTGTATCCTATTTGAATCGAAATCGATTTAATATAAGTAGTCAATCGCTATACATTTGATTATTAATTGAATATTGAAAAAGTATAATAAGCTTTTCTCAATCCTATATATACAGATATTCGTGCTATTTTCGTGATTGAATCTGATGTGATAGGCTGTAAAGTTATTGTGTCCAGTCCGCATCACTATAAGTCTGTGTAATACCCTGTGAGAAAGCTTGAGGCTTTTTGGTTTTAAGGTATTATATACCGATTTCCATACATCATACGTTTCGGAGATCAGGCCTCTTTTTTCCTTCCACCATCTGCTCTCGAAGCGCCAGCTTTTCTTAATAGATCATAACAATTGTCCCATTAAGCTCTAATAGATAAACAGCAAGACAGTATATCCGGATCGAAAGCAGATCCAGATTATCTAATAAATAAAGAAGATTAGTATTATTATTGCTTTAGTACTAGTAATAATTATTATTATTATTATTATTAGTAATTTTCAACGGGCCGTATAGGCGAGCCTCCCGGGGGGCATTACGGTTGGGCTAACTGCGGGATAATCTTCTAATTTATATGATCCTCTTTTCCTAAAAATAAGATCTCAATATCCTCAGTAGTCTCCTAAGCAATAAACTAATATACTGATATCTGTATCTTTAATCCTCTAAGCGCCTCCGTGCACGCTTTCCGATCTCTTATATAATATTTATTTAAAAGCTACTTTATCCTATAAGAATAGCTTTTGTATACATTCTCTTATAATATAATATACCACATATTTCAATTTTCTTTTATATAGCTTTTTTAGATCTATATCCTTCTACTTTTTGTTTATATTCGCCTAGATCGATTAATCCCTTTTCTTCTTTCCTTTTATTCTTCTAGTAATGTTTTAGGGCATATGCTTCTATAGAAATCTGTTATAACAATAAATTTAGCGAATTTGGCTGATATATATATTAATTGGTTTAATAATTGTTCTTGAGCTGCTTAATTACAAGATAGATATTTGGGTTTGATATCTAGAGGCCAGGTTTTATAAGTCGTAAGGACTTTGTAGTAATATATAATATGCTTAAGGGATTTGAATGTATTGTATGAGTAGTGAATTGTTGCTTTCTTATATTTAAATTGTTAGTAGTAGTTTTCGAAGTCGCTATATGCTGAACGAATTGCTAGCATATAGTAAAAAATCGCTTGTAAAAGTTCTAATTCCTTAAAGTATTTGTTTATACTTTTTAAATCCCATTTCTAATACTATTTGAAGAGTATTGGTATCTATTTGATTCATTATGTTTGTACTGCTGATTCCATAGCGGTTTTTGCTATAAAACGGATATCATTCACTATAGATCAATTCGCATATCCTAAGATTGATCTTCTTATATCTTTATCAGCAAATACATTTGCTCGCTTATTCCCTTCGATTCCTATATAGCCTAACAACTATTTGATCTGGATCCGGTATATTTGCATCAATTTATAGCATTTAAGGAAAGCTTATTACAATATAGTAAAAAGCTATGCCTTTCATTCTTTATATCATCGATATGCTATCGATATATACAGATTTCCATTCGTTTTATACTAATAATATTACTGATTGCTATTTGGAGGCCTTGGTATACCCCGATCGCTTTTTGTATTGAATATATGAGAATTATAATACAATTCATCGTTTTCTTCGCATACTACTGTCTATCCTCTATATACAATATATCCATATCCTACTTGCCTACCATCCTTATCGATCTGTTCTAATTATTAGAGAATATAGTGATCTGATTATATATACGCTTATTCCACTATTCCTAGAACTACTCTACCACTACCTTTTTCGTAAGATTTCTAATAGGATCCATTCGATATCCTGATATATAATAAGGCTTTGCTAAAATCGTTTCCTTGATTTGGGAAAGGCATTGGCTGATTATCTAAACCTTTATTCTGACTAACTGCAATTAGCCTTCCCTGTTGCTAAAGGAGTAGATAACTTTTATTCCTTAATAATAAAGAGAATGTTTTGAATTAACAATCTGGGTATAAAAAGCTACTCTTTATTTTATTTGTTTTAATACTATTTCTACTAATAAAAGAATGCTATCCCTTATTTATTATATTTGGGATCGTTTACCAAACTAGAAAGACTTTTCTGATTGTATTCATAGAATCTTATTGATAATTAGAATCACTTCTTCTAATCGGATACTTATTACTATTAGTATCCTATCTTAATATTATTTAATGGTTTTGTTTGTTCTGTGTATTATACCTTTGCCCCATAAAATAAGACTGGATATAAACAAGTGATTACTACTTTTCATAAAAATACTACTAGAAATCTATTTGTAATTCAAGCTAGCCCTTGAATGTAATAAGTCAATTTCTAGTTTTTGATTATTTATATTTCGATATACTATTTGAATATAAACTTAAAATCAAATTATATGCCTAGTCATTATAAAGCCGATCCTAATGTGATCAGAGAGATAGTGTAATTGCGATTTATTTGTATACTAAATTAATAGAATATTTATATTATATTATATGGATTATCTTTATCTTTTTGAATATAAAGATTATTTTATTCTTAATTTTCTAATAGAATATGTTTTTTATATTTCTTATTAACATTATAATATTTTATTAAATACTTATTGATAATTGGTATAAACAGATATCATCTATATATTCGAATCAGAGTTTAGGGTCTTACTGGAGTAGTTCTGTAAGATAAAGTATATATAAGACTAACAAAAGGGGTAAGCCTTATAGAATATTGCATTTTATTATACTATAATCAATTATTGTTTTATTAAGTTTAACCCTAAATTACCTTTAAATTAAGAAAGAGTCAATCAAAGCAATCAGATTCTATAGGAATCCTTATTCCCTTATTCATTTTAGAAGTCTGTTTTTAAATAGAGTATCGAATATTTTTTGTATATCTAGTATAATTATTATAATCTTATAGCCTTTATTGAGCACTATTTCTGCATCGTGAACAAACAATACTATTAAGTTTATAACCAATCATTTCGAAAAGGCTTTGTAATATTATAGGTTAAGTATTTTTTATATTAAAGCTATTCATATTAGTTGTTTTGCTATAATCTTTTAAGGCTTTTCCCAATATAAAAGAGGAGGGTGATAGACTGTTATAATTGTAAAGATATTCAATTTGTTTTTTCTATTTTTAATAATATAACTATTTCTGCTTGTTTTTATACTATAGGGAAATGATTGAACTATAAATATTTATTGAAATGGTATATAGAATTGGGTTTATTTCCATTTAGATAACCTTCAATAATCTCATTATAATCTGATTTGTCCTCAGGAATATATTCAAGATTCCTATAATATTATATTCCACTTTCTCTATAAAGATAAACTTCCTTCAAGATAATTTTTCCCCATTTTGATTGTATTCGGAGTTCAGGAGATCGTTAGTGGCTTTAAAGCACTATAGAATCTCTGAGTATAGTAATTTGGCTTTTTCTTTATCCAATATAGCAGTGCGTTTGTTTATTATAATTGATGGAGAGCGGTATATGGGGCTTAGATCGTATTATTCGATTATTCTATATAGATCTTGATCTGATTTCATTCTTATTAAGGAATTTCCTCCCAGTACCCTCTTTTGGCCTATTGTATATATAATAAGAATGCTTTATATTCTGTAAAGTAATTGCTATTAATTATATAGCTTTGGAGATATATATTTCAAGCAATTGTATAGTCGGGTATTTATCAGAAGACTGATTTTCCTATTTTCCGATTTGGTCTTCCTATTGTTCTGATTGCTTATTATAATACCTTCTGTATATTTTTGATAACTCGATCCAGGGCTATACTTATAATTGCTATTTGTGCTTTTTGTTTGATTCCTATTATGTTAGTTAATATTATTTTTTGAAATAAAAATAGGTCTTTCTCTTAATGCAATATACGTATTAGAATCTCGGTACTAAGCTTGCTCTTTATATAATAATAAGAAGAGTATTATAATCAAATCCGCAATATATATCAGCCCTTATTTCTATATATATTCCTAGGATATTGAAAAAGATTAGATCGATTATATATTCTACTCTATATATCGCTTAACCCAGAATATTTGTAAACTTAAAGTCTTTATCACTAAACCATTCTACAAGCCAATTACTACCATGCATTATATTCATATCTAGCTCGAATAGTGTATAATGAGCATTGAAGTCTCCCCCAATGATTATATCCCTAATTAATATTAGATTAAGGATTATCTCCAGGACTTCTAAGGTATTCGGTTTTCTATATAGATTTAATAATTTAATTCCGTTTATAGAAAGCTACATATAATCTTTATACTCCTTTTTTACTAATTATAACACTTATAATCTAATCTCAGTTCTAATATATATTATTACTCATAAGCATTCCTGCTCTTCCTTATACATCCCGCTCATTCTTTAGGAGATTATTGGGGATAAGTATTAGTATTTGTTATATGTTTGAGTATATATATTGAATACCCAGAACTCTTGTATATATATTATATTGATCTTTTCCTCAAATACTCACTATAATACTATTATATATAATACGAGACTTTTTTATATATTTATTCAGATAATAAATAGTGAATTCGATTTATTCATATAGATCTTTCATTATTATATTATATTCTCTAATTATAATCTAATTATTTAGAACTTTAAGATTGAGATTCTTATTGATTTTTGTTACTTTATTATAGATAATATATTAACCTTATATATTCTACTTTTTATTTGTTAAGCTTTTTGAGGTATTGTTTACTTATTCTTTTCTAGTATCGCTTTCTGAATTACTATTATCTTTGTGTCGGGGAGATTGTATCCATCCTAGATTTCCTTTTCCTTTTTTATACTATCATCAGTATTTGAACTGTTATTATTGGTACTGAGGTAATAATAATATTGATTTCCTTTGTTTATCGGATAATCTGAATCTGCTTTCGATTCGAATATACCATCTTGCTGTTTACCTACTGGGGCTTAATGGGGCAATTATTATAGTTCATTGGGAAGGGCCTATGGTATTCTATATATTGTATTGGATAATTACAATTTCTAATTAGCTTATAAATAAATAGTGGGTATATGCACTTTCTGTATACCACTTTTCTTTTGTATTTCTAGTTTTCATAATATTATTGATATTCTGGGTTATATCTTTCTAAAGCTTGTTTTCTATTTACTGGAAATATTCGGATTTTATTGAATAGGTTATAATGAGGTGGCTGCTTTTGGAAGGATAATATCCAGGTAATCCGATTCTACTTATTTGCTTTAAGCTTGGATCTCGCTACCCGTACTAGATGTAGTTCTGTCTGATACCAGATTTCTTTCCTTATTTGTTTTTCCTCAATCTTTATAGGTATTCCCAGGAGATTGATAATAATCATTGGGATCTTTAGTGCTATATATATATACCATGGCTTACTGATTGCAAGATCTATAGTTTTAATAGTTGTTATAGCTTATTGTTTGTTTACAAAAAGGACTATACAGGCTTTTAGAGAAGCTATAACTATCTATTCAGTTTGAATGGATATTATTGCTATAATAGCTCTAGCCCCTAGAATAGCAATCTCTGGGATTACTTTTATCAGTGCCTATCTGATCCCTCATAAGGAAAACTCTATCTTGATTCGTTTGTCGAGTTGAAGGAAGAGTTTTTCGTTTGTGTATTCTAATCTCGGTATTTCATTGATTACCTATTTGAGTCTGTTTACAATCCCTACTTTCACAATTGAGCCAAAGGAAGTAGTGGTTGCGATTTTAGAGGTTCGAAGTATCTCTATATATATTTGTATAGTTGGCTTTATACTTTTTATTACTAGCTTCAAATTATAGATCCCTTTTATATCATCTATAATAACTATTAGTGCTTTGTATATCAATTCTCCTATCAATCGATTCAGATCCTATTCCGCAAATTGTATTACGAATTGTACAAGAATTATCTCGAAGCTGATAAGTATTAAAGTCTTATTTGTAATACGCTTTTGTTATATATCGATTTTCTTTTGAATAACTATCTTTACAACTATTTTAATAATATTCTTATTGTTTTCGAATAAGCTTGAGAAGAAACCAATACTTTTGTTATTAATCTGTATTCTTTTTAGAATAATAGTTGAGAAGTGATTATCGAGATTAATCGGGGAGCCTACTATCCCTGTAGGTGATAGTTAGCTCTCCAGCCCTCTCTGATTCTGCTGCAACAGCATTCTCGAGCCAAACAGCTTGAAGTGCTATAGCGATTATGCTGGTATATATTATATAATATGATTTCGGGATATTTATAGATATTGTTAAAAGGAATAGAAGTTACCGGTGCTAAGCACGTGTAGTGATTAGTAATACGGCTACCTAAACGGGCTAGATTAGACGAACCATAGACAGGCATATTGATCTCCTCATATAATACTACGGGGAGATCAATATGCTTACACGTGTAATTATATAGTCAATATAGAGGCCTCTTCCATTCAATCTTCTAATAGGTTATAAGACCCGGTTAGTATGGCCTTTGGATAAAATTGATGTGATTAATATTATATTCAGCTTGCAGAGCTGAAGAGTGCACAGCACTACCTTATATCCAGTTCGTGGAATTGAAGAGTGTACAGCACTATCTTACAATCAGTATGCGGTACTACAATCGATTATCACTACTAACTCGCGGAGTTGAAGAGTATGCGGTGTTATCTACACTTATATATTTATAATCACAAATCTGTGTGGCATTGTTTATATAGAAAAAGGGGAGAAAAAGGAAAAACTCTGCAAATTCTCTGTACAGATATCAAAATGGATGATATCAAGGAGCAAGCCAAGTGTATTCCAACTCTTACTCAAGAGATTTATGAGAAATGGTTCCAGTAAATGAAAATACAATTGAAAGGAAAGGATTGGTTTTATATAATTGAATTTACGCTTCAGGATTATGTGAGAATTGGAGAACTTGGAATAAAGATCGATGGTATTAAGGTTTTCTCGATTACTGAAGGTGTTATGATAATGTATATTAGATTCAATATTGAGAAGAAAACTGTATATTTAAAGGACGAAGCTAGTGCACTTTTATATATGTGCAGATTGCTTAGCGATAATGATGAAGTGTTAGCCGACGAATACGATATAGTATGTACATTATGGAATTACCTGAAATCCAAATACTCGAGAACAAGTGATATCACAGCAAACTTGTATCTGATAATGATCCAGACATTTACCTTCAAACCCTCAAATCAACTGGAGATGACTATCATTGAAGTCTGGGATAAGCTCAAGGAATATCGATGCAAGCTCGGTGCAGCCAATCCTGTATTTAAAGATTTATACAAAGATCAAGCTTTTTTTTTAGTCCTTATAAGAAGCCTATCAATTGATTACCAAACAACAATCGATGCTATGAGCG
This sequence comes from Botrytis sinoallii, assembly GCF_014898435.1. Lineage (NCBI taxonomy): Eukaryota > Fungi > Ascomycota > Leotiomycetes > Helotiales > Sclerotiniaceae > Botrytis > Botrytis sinoallii. The sequence continues at coordinate 124,801 of NW_024066040.1, forward strand.
TTCAAAGCATACTAACAGTCGGAGACAAGATCAAGTATCTCATAGCTAAAGAACTCAGCATCAAAGAGACAGAACAAGCTCACATCGCTAGTGGAAAGTATGTGATCCCGGATCGACAAAGAGAATGTAGAGGATCAAGCTTATTTGGAAAGTAAGAACAAAATGATGATGTAAAATCCTCTGCTTATCACCTGTATAAGCAAAAAGGATACTTTTTATACAATTGCAAAGATCTCTCATTTGTACAAGCTCTGATCCGCAAATACTACAAAGCCTAGCAACGGAGAGTAATACTTAAAAAGACAATCAAAGTGTTATTCTCTAAGAAGAACAATTAAGCTCACCTTGTAGACAGTGAGAGCCTTCCAGTTGATCTCGATTCATTAGAAAGCGAAAAAGAATCTGATAACGAAGAGTGCCGTGTATCCAAAGAGCTTGTCCGTAAGATTACCCCTTCTTATTGATATATAGATACTAATGTTTCCTTATACATATCTAATCAACTTTCCTTCTTTAGAAATATTAAAAAGATAAAAAAAAAAACAATAAAAGTCAGTAAGAGAGTTATATACTATGATCGGATAGATATTATTGTAATGGAACTGGAAAATGGGGATATGGTTTTATTTTCAAAAATGTTGTATATATTGGAATTAGAAATTAATCTCTTTTCTAACAAGAAGATCTGTAAAGCTGAACTCAAGGGCAGATTCAATTCAAATTGTATATACTTTCGAAAAAATGGAATAAATATTATCAAAGCAAAAATAGATAGAGGAATTTATATGATCTCGGATATTGCAAAAGGATACAAAGATATTGTTCTATCGAGTACAGAGATCATTAATAATATTGAGCTAAATGAGATCATTTTAGATATTTCTTTAGACAAAACTAAAAAGGATCTAGAAACTTATTTATTATAATACAAACGATTTAACTATCTTAGCTTAAAGAAAATACAGAATCTTTATAAAATTATTACATTAAAAAAGCCAATCAAAGTTCCATTCAAGATCTCTGTATATGAAGTTTGTATATTTATTAAGATAAAGAATCTAATCCCAAAACAATTTAGTTCTTACAAGATAAAAAGATTAGAGCTTATTTACTTTAATATCATTAATCTATTCCTAAGATTATTACAAGGAAACTGCTATTTCCTATTGATCATAGATAGTTGGACAAGAGTGAATTGGATTTTGATTCTAAAAACAAAAGATGAAGCCATATCAAGATTGAAGAAATGGAAAACCGAATTGGAACTTAGTATTGGTAATAAGATAATAGCTGTTCGGACTGATAATATATCAGAGCTAATTCAAGCTATTAAAGAATGGAATTCTGGGACTCGATCAGAATTAACAATTATAGCATCATTTTATCAGAATAAAGCTGCCAAGAGAAATATTGGTATTGCCGAAGCCGATATGAGAGCTATATTAAAGGAATCCGGATTGCTACTGAAATTCTGGGATGAAGCTATTGAATATGATGTACACTGTAGGAACAGAACGAATACTGGATCGATCATTGACGACAGTGTGATTAGTCCAATCGAAGTGTTTACAGGATCAACTCCGGATATCAATCATTGTAGAATATGGGGAAGCAAGTGCTATGTATATATCAATCTAAAGATAATCCCAAAGGATCAATGATACGACAAGTTACGAGATATAGCTCGAGAAGGTATCTTTGTGGGATATTTGGCCATAACTAATAGATATGTTAGAATGTATTTATCAAAACTAGGCTATACCATACAAGCAAGCTGAGTGATTATAGACGAATTCAAAAAGGAAGGAGATCTAGATTTGAGAATAAGGAATTCAGCATTAGGTCTTTAAGGTATAAAGAATATTGTTTCTGATAGGAGATCTAGAGGTAGATTTTACAAAGTGTAAGAGAAACCAGAATGTTTATTTGATTCATTACAAGATGCTGCTATCCCCGAGATTCCAAAGGTAATAATCCCTAGTGTATCTAAGATAGATAATATCCAGGAATTCAATGAAGATAGCGAAGGGAATATTATCGAGATCAATTCATCTGAGGATCCAATATTACCTTTAGGAACAATAAAGGCAGAGATATCAGATGCTGTATCTATAACTCAATCCTTGACCAAAACCCCGATTACACCTATAGATATAAATACTTCTGAAAGATACTCTTTTCGAAAATGTAAGTGAGATAACGATGAATTAGATGAGTATATCCAGAAACTAATTAGAGCAATAATAGTAATGCTTATAGCAAACCCAGATAGAAATGCTATTGAATATGCTATGATCTTTATACCGCTTATACCAAGGATTGATATGAGTATTAAGACAAAACTATCCGAAAACCTACAAATAATCTTAGGAAACCCTACAGACGAGGATACAGCCTTCCCTGCAGAACAGATTCTAGGAATCCCCATTTCTATTACATATCATCAAGCAGTCTCGAACCCTAAATATGGAGAAAAATGGAAGCAAGCTATTGAAGAAGAGATTAATTTATTGATTACAAATAGTACCTAGAAAGAGTATATTCTATTGAAAGGAGGGAACCTTGTTTCAACAAAATGGGTATTTACAATAAAGACGAAGAACAATAAGATTGAGAGATTCAAGGTATGATTAATAGCAAGAGGTTTAGTCAAATTCTCGGAAAAAATTATAACAAAAATCTTTGCTTCTACAATACAACTCGATATACTCCGTTTATTCTTAACAATCATTATAAAAGAAAACTTGGAATACTAGTACTTCGATATAAAGAATGCTTTTACAGAATCCCATTTCAAAGAAGAGATATATCTCATACTATCTCAGGAACTTAAGGTATCAGATAGATATGTTTTACACATATTGAAAAGCTTATATAGCCTTAAACAAACTAGATAAGATTAGAATCAACTTTTAAAGTCTCAATTAATCAATTGGGGCTTTACTCAAAGTCTCGCTAATCCGTATCTCTATACATACACTACTCACCAACTCAATTTGCTAGTATACATTGATAATATAATTGCTTTCTCGACCTCAAAAGATCAATTTAATTGATTTTCTATAATACTTTTATCACACTTCAATACCAAGAATCTGAAGAAGATTAACAAGATTCTAAGCATTAGGGTTATAAAAGATTGAGCAAACAGATCTCTCATATTAGACCAAAAAGAATATCTGGAAGTTATGCTTACAAAATTCGGAATCTTACACACTTAGTATTATACTAAAAAATACCTGTTACTAATTACTCATATCTACAACCTACTATAGAAAATAACAAACTAATTGATATTACTGAATACCAATAAGTTATAGATAGTTTCATTCATCCAATAGTATACACAAGACCAGATATCTCCTTTATGTTAGGCCGACTGTCACAATACATAGCAAAGCTAGCGAAATGCTATGGAATAAAAGTAAAGAACTTAATGCAATACCTGAAAGCTATAATCATTTAAAAACTCAAATACGGGCCCAAGAAAGTACAATACCAAATCGCAAAGGAATATAATCTATCAGTAAATACTATAAAAGTCTTCACTGACGCAGACTAAACAAATGATCAATATAATCGGAAAAGTATTTCTAGGGGAGTTGCTATGTTCTATAACAAACCAATATCGTAGGCTAATAAAAAGCAGAATTCAGTAGTAATATTAAGTGCTGAGTCCGAATACATATCAATAGTGATATTCATTAAGCAAGGGAGATAATTAGCTTAAATGCTTAAAGATCTTAGAAAGACTGAATATATATCTGTACATAAAGATATTATTTAATTATTAGATAATAATCAAAAAGCAATTACTTTAACCAAAAATCCACATTTATATAAACGATCAAAGTATATCAATATATACTTACTACTTTATTAGGGATTTTATTGAAAAAGAAAAGGTGGTAATTAGTTATATCAATACATTGGATATAATAACAAATAGAATAACTAAACCCTTAGTGAGAATAGTATTCGAAAGATTCAAAAACATATTGGGATTAAGACAATAGAGGTACGGAAGATCAGGGAGATCAAAAGTGGTAATTCCTATAGGGGAGTGTTAAAAGGAATAGAAGTTACTGGTGCTAAGCACGTGTAGTGATTAGTAATACGGCTACCTAAACGGGCTAGATTAGACGAACCATAGACAGGCATATTGATCTCCTCATATAATACTACGGGGAGATCAATATGCTTACACGCGTAACTATATAGTCAATATAGAGGCCTCTTCCACCCAATCTTCTAATAGATATGGTTATTATGAGCTTGTGTGCAATCCCTATGAAAAAAACTGAGACTTCTAACTATTCCTAGTACTAGTAATAACAATTCAAATATCGATAATAATATAAGAAAGGAAAAGGAAATCTAGAATGGATATAGTTTTTTGATATAAAGATAGTAGCAATTTGGAAAGCAATATTGAAAGAGAATAAGCGAATAATATCTTTAGAAACTTAACAGATAAAAAGCGGGATGTATAAAATCAATATATTATTTATAGTAGAGTAGTAAGATTAATAAGAATCTCAACCTTAAAGCTTTAAATAATCAGATTATAATTAGAGAATATAATATAACAATAGAAGATCTATATAAGTAGATTGAATTCGCTATTTATTATCTGAATAAATATATAGAAAAGCCTTATACTATATACAATAGTATTATAGTAAGTGTTTGAGGAAAAGATTAATATAATATATATATAAGAGCTCTGGGTATTCAATACATATATTCACACGAACAACACAAACGAGCTCATAACAACCATATCTACGGATATCCCGAAATCATATATACAATACATACCAGCGCGATCGCTGTAGTGCTCCGAGCTGCGTGGCTCGAGAATGCTGTCGCAGCAGAATCAGAGAGGGCCGGCGAGCTAGTCGTCATTTACAGGGACAGCGGGCTTCCCGATCGATCTCGATGACTGCTCCTCAACTACTGCTCCGAAGAGAGCGCGGATTAGTAACAAAAGCGTTGGTCCCCTCTCAAGCTTGCTCGAGAGCGGTCAGAATATTATTGAAACAGTTGTGAAGACAGTTATTCAGAAGAAGATTGATATACAATGGAAGTGTATTGCAGACGAGGTTTTAGTACTTACCAGCTTCGAGACGATCCTTGTACAGTTCGCAGTGCAATTTGTGGAACAGGATCTAAGCTGACTAATAGGAGAATTGGTATGCAGAGTATTAATAGTCATCACAGATGGTACAAAAGGGACCTTCAACTCGAAGCTAGCAACAGAAAGCGTGAAGTCAATTACACAAATATATGTGGGGATGCTTCAAACCTCCAAAACCGCGACTGCTACTCTCTCCGGCTCAACGGTGAAAGCAGGGCTGCAAACAGGTCTAAGCAGGTGATCAGTGGAGTATCGAGATTAGAATGTATAAACGAAAGATTCTTTTTTCGATTCGATAAACGAATCAAGATGGAGTCGTCCTCATGGGGGATCAGATAGGTGCTAGTAAAGGCGGTCCCAGAGATTGTTACTTTAGGGGCTAGAGTTATTGCGGGTAGTAACAATTATTTGAACTGGGTGGGCAGTCACAGTTTCCCTAGAAGCCTGTATAGTCCTTTTTGCGAACAAGCAATAGGCTATAGTAGTTACTAAAGTTACAGATCTTGTAATCAGTGAGCTATGGTATATATATATAGTATTAGGGGTCCTGATAATCATTATCGATCTTTTGGGAATACCCATAGAGATTGGGGAAAAACAAATGAGGGAAGAAATCTGGTATCAGATGGGATTATATTCAATACAAGTAGCGAGATCCAAGCTCGAAACAGATAAGCAGAATCAGATCACCTGGATACTATTCTTTCAGGAGTAGCTATCTCGTTGTAACCTATTCAATAAGATCCGAATGTTTCTAGTAAGTAGAAGACGAGTTTTGGGAAGATACAATCCAAGATATCAGTAATATTATGAAAACTAGAAATACAAAAAAGAAGCGGTATGTAGAAAGTATGCACACCTGCTATCTACTCATAAGCCAATCGGGGATTGTAATTATCTAATACAATGTATAGGATGCCGCGAGCCTTTCCCAATGGATCATGATAACTGCCCCACTAAGTTCTAGCGGGTGAACAGTAAGACAATACATCCAAATCGAAAATAGATTCAGATTATCCAATGAGCAGAGGAGATCAACATTATTATTGCCTTAATATTAATAGTAATAATTCAAATACCAATAATAGTATAAAAAAGGAAAAGGAAATCTAGAATAGATGCAGTCTCTTGATATAAAAATAACAGCAACTCGGAAAGCGATATTGGAAGAGAACAAGCAAACGATATCTCGAGAAGCTTAACGGATAAAGAATAAAATGTGTAAGGCCAATGTATTATTTGTAGTAAAGCAGCAAAGATTAATAAGAATTTCAATCTTAAAGTTCTGAGTAATCAGACTATGATTAGGGGATATGATACAATAATGAAAGATTTATATAAATAAATCGAAACCGCTATCTATTACCTGAATAAATACGCGGAAAAGCCTCATATTGCATATAACAGCATTACAGCAAGTGTTTGAGGAAAAGATTAATATAATATGTATATAAGAGTTTTGGGTATTTAATATATACATTCAAATACATAACGGATACCAATGCTTGTTTTCAGTGACTTTCTGAAAAGGAAGCGGGATGTACGAGGAAGGGCAGGGATATCTACGAGTAATGATATATATCAGAACTAAGATTAAATTACAAGTGCTATAATTAGCAGGAGAGGAGTATAGAGATTATATATGACTTTCTATAAATAGAATTAACTACTAAATCTATACAGAGAATTGAATACCTCAGGAGTCCTGGAGATGATCTTTGATCTAATACCAACTAGGGACACAATCATTGGGGGAGACTTCAATACTCACCACACACTATTCGAGCTAGGTGTGAATACAGTGCATGGTGATAATAGGCTCGCGGAATGGTCCAGTGACAAAGGCCTCAAGTTTACGAACATTCCGGGGTAAGCGATACATAGAGCAGGATATGTGATTGATTTAGTCTTTTTTAATATCCCAGAAATATATACAAAAATCAGGGCTGATATACATTACGGATTCGATTACAATACCCTCCTCACCATTATACAAAGAACGAGCTCAGCACCGAGATCCCAATACGCGTATCGCATCAGGGAGAAAGACCTACCTCTATTTCAAAGAATGGTATCAGCTAATATAACAGGAATCAAATGGGAGGTATAGATAGTAGTTACAAGTATAGCCCTGAATCGAGCCGTTGAAAATATGTAGAAGGTATTATAATAGGCAATCAGAACGACAGGAAGATTGGATCGGAAGATAGGAAAATTGGCCCTCTGGTGGACACCCGATTGTACGATTGCTCAAGATGTATACCTCCGGAGCTGCACAACCAATAGCGATTACTCTACAGAATGCAGAGTATTCTTATTGTGTATATGATAGGTCAAAAGAGGATACTGGAGGAAATTCTTTAATGAGATGAAATCAGATCGAGATCTGTATAGAGTAATCGGATGGTATGATCTGAACCCTACATACCGTTTTTCACCGATTATAGTAAACAAACGCACTGCTACATCGGATGAAGAAAAGACTGAGCTGCTACACTCGGAGATTTTGCAGCGCTTCAAAGCTATTAATGATCTCCCGGATTCCGGATACGATCAAAGTGAGAAAAAACTACCCTGGGGGGAGCCTATCTTTATAGAGGAAGTGGAACGTAATATTATAGGGGTCTTGAATATATCCCCGGGGACAGACTGGATTACAGTGAGATTACTGAAGGTTATCTGGACGGAAATAGGCCTAGTTCTATATATCATTTTCAATAAGTGTTTACAACTCAATCACTTTTTTATAGTATGGAAGCAAGCAGAGATAGTTATGCTACCAAAAGTGGGGAAGACAGACCGAATATCCCTATGATTATGGCGATCTATTGTTCTCCTTTCCTGTATTGGGAAGGGCCTTGAAAGGATTATAGTAAGACATCTAGCGTGGATAGCTCTAACACAAGAAATACTTAGTCTACAATATTACAGTGCCTTTCCGAAACAATCGGCTATGGATTTAGTAGTGTTGTTCGTTTATGATGTAGAAGTAGTGCTCAATAAAGATTACGAGATCACAATGGTTACATTGGATATACAAGGAGTGTTCGATGCTCTACTTAAAAACAGACTTCTGAGACGAATGAGGGGATAGGGGTTCCCACAGAACCTGATTGCTCTGATTGATTCCTTCTTAACCCAAAGGCAATTCAGGGTTAGATTTAACGAAGCAATAACTGGCTACAGCACAGTGGAATACGGTACTCCACAAGGCTTACCCCTTTCGCCAGTCCTGTACATGCTTTATCTTATAGAGTTACTTCAGCAAGACCCTAAACTCCAATTCAGGTATGCAGACGATATCTGTCTATACCGATTATTGGCAAGTGTTCAACAAAACGTTTGTAATGTTAGCAAGAGATGTGAAAAGTATATTCCGTTAAAGAGCTAGGAATAAAATAATCTTCGCACCCGAAAAGATGGAGATGATCCATATAATACAGCACAAGCATTCCATCAACCCGACATGCGAAATAAACCGCGATTGCACTATCTCACCGATCGCACTAGGATCGGCTCTACGATGACTAGGCGTATGGTTTGATCGCAAGCTTACATTCAAACAGCATATCGAAACGCGAGCAGCCAAAGGCCGGAAATTGGCTCATTACATCCAAGGGCTAGTCTGGATCACAAACGGACTCCCAGCAGTATCCTTATGGAAAGCAGTGATCACTTGCTTATACCCAGCTCTATTCTATAGGGTAAAAATATAATATGCAGGACAAACAAAAACCACTAGACAGTATCGAGATGGGACACCAGTAATAGTGAGCGCTCAATTAGGAGGAACGATTCTAGCTATCAATAAGGTCCTATGAATAGCAATCAGAGGAGTCCTCCCAATCTAGCGAACGACTCCGAATACAATGATAATGAGGGACAGTGCTTTCCCATCAACAGAAATAGCACTAGAACAAATAAAATGGAGAGCAGCCTTCCGTGCCCAAACTATTGATCCAAAACACTCGCTTTATTATTGAGGGATAAGAGCTATCTATTCTTTTGGCAACAGGGAAGGCCAATTGCAGCCAGTCAGAACAAAGGTCTAGGTGATCAGCTAGTGTCTTCCCCGAATCAAGGAGACGACTTTAGTAGGGCCCCACTACACATCAGGGTGTTAAACGGATCTCACTAAAGGTCTTACAAAAAAGGTAGCGGCAGAGCAGTTTCAGGAATGATGGAACAAGCATACACACGATCAGATCATCATATTCTCTGATGGATCGGAACAGACCGATAAGGATAGTAGGCGAGTAGAATATGGATATATTGTATATAGAGGATAGATGGTAGTATGCGAAGGAAACAGTGGATTGCATTACAACTCTCATGTATTCGACACGGAAGCGATCGGGGCATACCGAGGTCTTCAAGCAGTGATCAGAAATATCATCGGTATAAAACAAATGGAAATCTGTATGTGCATCGATAGCACATTGGTGATATAGGGAATGAGAGGCATAGCCTCTATCACATCGTAATGAGCTTTCCTTAAATACCACAAACTGATACAAACGTACTTGATCCAGATCAAATGGTCGTTAGGCTACACAGGGATCGAAGAGAATAAGCATACGGATGCACTCGCTGACAAAGGAACAAGAAAATCAGCCTCAGAACATACGAATCAATTTATAACAAGTGGTATCCGCTTTATAGCAAAAACTGCTATGGAATCGGCAGTACAAACATAATGGATCAAACAAATACCAACACTTTCCAAACAATACCAGAAATGGGACCCAAAGAGCACAAACAAATGCCCTAAGGAATTAGAACTCTCACAAGCAACTCTCTATTGCATGCTAGCAATCCGCTCAGCATATAACGATTTCGAAAGCTATCATCGATGATTTAAATATAAGGAAGTAATAATCCACTGTTTATACAGAACATTCAAATCCCCCGAGCATATTGTGTATTATTGCAAAGTCCTCGCGATCTATGAAACCTGGCCCCCAGATATCAAGCCCAAATACCTATCCTGCAATCAAGCAGCTTAAGAACAACTACTAAAACAGCTAATATATACATTAGCCAAATTTGCTAAATTCATTGCTATAACAGATTTCTATAAAAGCATATACTCTAAAATACTATTAGAAGAATAGAAAGAGAGAAGGAAAGGGATCGATTGATCCAGGCGAATATAAGCAGGGAGTAGGAGGGGATAGATCTAGAAAAGCTATATGGAAGAAAATTGAAGTACACAGTATACCATACTGCAATAGAATATATACAAAAGCTACTCTTACAGAATAAAACAGCTTTCAAACAAATACTATATAGGAGATCGGAAAGCGCGCACGGAGGTGTTCAGAGGATCGGAGATAAAGGTGCAAGTGCGCTAACCATCGCTTGGGAGGCTACTAAGGGTATTGAGACCCTATCCCTAGGAAAGGGGGATCATGTAAACTAGAAGATCATCCCGCAGTTAGCCCAATCGTAATGCCCCCTGGGAGGCTCGCCTATACGGCCCGGTTGAAAATTACTAATAATAATAATAATAATAATAATACATATATTCAAATACATAATAGATACTAATATCTATTCTCAGTGATTTTTAAAAGAATAAACGGGATGTGTAAGGAAGAGTAGGGATACTTACAAGTAATAATATATATCAGAATTGAGATTAGATTATAAGTATTATAATTAGTAAAAGAGGAGTAAAGAGATTATATATGGTTTTCTATAAACAGAATTAAATTACTAAATCTGTATAGAGAATTAAATATCTTAAAAATTCTAAAGATAATCCTTAATCTGATATCAATTGGGGATACAATTATTAGGGGAGATTTTAATACTTATTATACATTATTCGAGTTAGATATGAATATAGTATATAATAATAATCGACTTATAAAATGGTTTAATAACAAAGGTTTCAAATTTACGAATATCCTGGGTTAAGTGATATACAAAACAGAATGTATAATCAATTTAGTCTTTTCCAATATCCCAGGAATATATATAGAAGTAAGGGCTGATATATATTACAAATCCGATTATAATACCCTTCTCACCATTATACAAAGAGTAAGCTTAATACCGAAATCCCAATACACATATCACATTAGAAAGAAAGACCTATCTTTATTTCAAAAAATAATATTAACTAATATAATAAAAATTAAACAGGAAGTACAGATAGCAATCACAAATATAACCCTAAATCGAGTTATCAAAAATATATAGAAAATATTATAACAGGCAATTAGAACGACAAAAAGATTGGATTGGAAAACAGAAAAATCAGTCTTCTAATGGATACTCAACTATACAATCACTCAAATATATATCTTCAAAGCTGTATAATCAATAGCAATTACTCTACAAAATATAGAGCATTCTTATTATATATACAACAAACCAAAAAAAGGTACTAAAAGAAATTCCTTAATAAAATAAAATCAGATTGAAATCTGTATAAAGTAATCGGATAGCACAACCTGAACCTCATATACCACTCTCCACCAATTATAGTAAGCAAACACACCACTATATTGAATAAAGAAAAGACTAAACTACTATACTCGAAAATTCTGTAATACTTCAAAACCACTAATAATCTCCCAAACTCCAAATATAATCAAAATTAAAAAAAACTATTCTAAGGAAAGCCCATCTCTATAAATTTATTTATTTATTTATTTATATTAATTAATATCTGTTTTGAACCTCCCTAAAAATATTTAAATATACTAAGATAAGGAACTATTTGAGCAACATGATTGTCGCAACCGAATTTAGTAATTTAATTTCAATGCTAGGGGCTGTTTGCTCCTCTACAATTACAATCCGCTTTTATTTCCAGAAAGAAATATCTAATCCAGATTATTGTTAGGGTAGAACTTGGTTTTCAGATGAATAAGCTTATTGTAGGCTTCGATCTCTATAATGGAGGAGAAGAAGTGAAAGTGGGTTGTTATTTGTTTAGTTGAATAATAAGGTTTTTATATTATATATTGAATTTGCGATTTTTAAAGGTATAATATATTCAAGTGATTAGTTGAATGATAAGTTTAGAAGGGGGGGCAATGAGCTTTGTTGAAAAGATGGTTGCTTTTTAAGGGTCCTTTAGTAATTAGAATAGATTTGAATATAGAATTCTGAGTCAGTAATTAACTAAATAAACTTGCTAGATGTATATAAGAGTTTCTTGATATATATAATCGCCTACTTATTAGATTGCATTTCTATAGAGACAAAGGGCTAATCTGAATACTTTAGATTATTTATAATTTATTTATTTTATTTATTTATAGTGATTAACATCTAATATCTAACCTCCCATGGGATATTCTAGACATACTAAGAAGCAGGCCTACAGGCCGCTAGCGTTCCAGCCGTTTATAGTAGTGTAATGTTAGCTAATCAGGAGCTTATTGCCTCTAATGTTCCCCCATTCAATACTGCTCATGGCAATCCTGCGGCTGTTCTGTCTAAGGGTTTGTGGTTCTGTTTCAAAGAGTTTTGTTTTGTATGTCATCCGGATATCGGTGAATGATTAGATCGATCACTATTAATCGAGAAAACACTCAAAGCACTTATAGCTGGTCAATGCAGGTTTTAGATTGATTAGGGTAAAAAGCTTATTCTCGGGATATTGGAATAAATTGGAATTCGTATAGTTTCGCATAGTTTGAGTATATCCTAGTATAGAATCTGGATCTAGTGAGAAGGTCAGTAAAGCTATATTGTGTTTGCAGGATGTGGTTGACATATACTATCACATCCTATTCGGATTGAAATCGATTTGATACAAGTGGCCAATCACTACACATCTAATTATTAATTGAACATTAAAAGAAATGCAATAGGCTTTTTTCAATCCTATATGTACAAGTATTCATACTATTTTTGTAATTGAATTTGATATAATAAACTACAAAGTCATTGTGTTCGGTCTGTATCACTATAAATCTGTATAATACCCCACAAAAAAGCTTAAAGCTTTCCAATTTCAAGATATTATATACTGGTTTCTATATATTGTATGTTTTGAAGATCAAGCCTCTTTTTTCCTTTCACTATCTACTCTCGAAATGTTAATATTTGGTATATAGGATAGAGTGGAAGCTGCTAACTGTAAGGAGGCAGGATAGACTAGGATCAAGTGGTCCAGCCATGTCCTGATTAGTAAAGCGATTGATTGCTTTATTATTTTCAATCTTAATATGCTTAGGGGATTACTTGATTATAATATTGTAGTATTGCATTACTTAATAACACTTATAATATATCTATTGAAAGAAAACAACAATACTTCCTCGTATTCCCCAGATTACTAAAGTACTATCAATGTATAATCATATTCGTCCCTGGTAGGAACAATCAATAATACTCAGGAGGCGTTTTAGTTCCCGCTATGTGCCGATTGTTTCAGTATCAAAAACATACAACTGTTCGCGTACACGGTTATAACCGCTATCGATCTATTGCTTGCCGCAATAAATTGCAAAGCTGTACCCCATACGGTGACTATATTCATCATATTATTCAAATCTATCTGAAAATATAGAGTAATCTTTTTAGGGAATTAAATCCCATTATTTCTTGAATACTTTTGCAGCATCCTCTTTGTCTATACCATTCGTTGGATCGGTGTAACATTTGGGAAAGAAATGAAGCCATAAGAGTCTAGAGTACTTAGTAACAAGAATTACTTGTTCCATTCTTTATAGTTTTGTATTAAAATCTTTCAGAATATTTATATCTTATTCTTTTTTCCTAATATACAACTTCAATCGATTTATAAATAAATATTATATATTCATTATCTAAAGCCAAAACACAAATCTCAGTTTGACTTACTTTAATATAACAATTTCAACTGGAAAACTAACTTCTACAAGAAATGCAATCATCAAGATTATCTTATAGACAAATAAAGCTCCCCATACCACATTATAAATCGTCTTACTAACTAGATCAATGTGTTTCTTGATTCCAATGCCGACTAGAATATAGCCTGCATTTGAGTATTGTTTGTATAGCCCATCGAACTATATTTCGGAACCGAAAAGGGTGATAGGGAGTATACAGGTAATAATTGCTTTTCGCAAGTAGGCTACAGATAGTCTGTAGGCTGTATAAGCTATTGATTAAATATGGGATGCAATATGTATAGCTTTTGTGGTGTGTGTTTTAATATACTGTAGGAATGTTAGGTGTTGATCAAAAAAGACGTCAAGCCAGTGTAAGATTGGTTATGCTCCATTGGTAAGCTCTAAAGGGATCGGCGTGATAACTAGATCCCGACTTATTTTTATAGTCGGATTTGCAATTTCATATTTCCTTGATATATAAAATAGCTCAAACTTGTCAAGGTACGGGTAAAGACTTATATTATACCATAAGGGTAGAAGAGCTATAGAAGAGTGAAGCCCTATTTATAGGAAGTAGAGCATACTAGTATACTGTGCTTGAGACACAAAGACAATTACAGATCATGTAGTTGGCGTTGTGACAGTACCCCCCGCTCAAAGCGATCGGTTCATAATCATAATACTAATTAACCTTTTAGAAAACAAAATAATATTAAAATACTCTAATTTCTATTATTGAATTGAAATAAACTTTTTTAAAAATAGTAATCAATTACTGGAGCTTTTTAGATCTGCTTTGGTCTCGATTCGGAGGTGCGTTTGGTATAAGTATTAGTGGGGGATCAGGAGTAGTAGATCTTTTGAAGTCTACCAAGTAGGTGGTTCTGGCTTATTTGGATTTGCTAAGTAGAAAGCAATAATCGTATCTTCCTAGTCACAAAGGTCTTCGACAGATTGCCAAGATACTAGGTGATATTTCCATTTGACTTGGTAGTGAAATCCGTTCTTGTTATAATAGTCAAGTAGTTTATTGAATTCCCATTGCTTGGTTTCCTTATTCGTTTTGTTATCTCTTTCTAAAATATAGCCTTGATTTCGGTGGGATTCAGTTTTGTTGATCGCTTCTTAATCAGCTAATCCAGGTGAGCGGTAGAGTGATTAAAATAATGAATTGTGGAATATTGAAAAGATCTTAAAACTAATAAGAAGCTGGAGTAAACAGACTTGTTTATAAACTTTTAGAATCTTATAGAGACCATCCCATTTGTTATCACCTTTCTTCATCGGGCGATTGGTTTTCATATTCTTAATACTAACTTATACTTTGTTATCTTCTTTATATAAAAGAATATCGATACAAGTCTTATTAGCATAATCTTTATATTTCTGAATAGATTAAATAACTAGAGCTTTCAATTTTGTTAGGATAATATCAAATCGGTTTACAATCTCATTAGCCTTTAGGAACTCGCGTTTGTATTGATATAATAGGTTTAAAGGAATAGGTAAAAAAGGCTTAATACTAAAACATAGATGAAAATTGTAATTAATGAAGAATAGGAATATGCCGGTAATCTCTGAGATAATATTATTAAATGCAAACTCTACAAATAAAAGCCAATCGTATTAATTATCTTAATGAAAGTTTATAAAAGCCTAAAGATATTGTTCTACTATGATATTAATCCTTTCTATTTGTTTATCGAACTCAAGATAGAACAAGGAGGATCGTTTCAAAGTGATCGATAGACGCTCGAATAAATGCTTCCAGAATTCTGATATAAATTGTGAACCTCTATCGGATACTATATTGTCAGATGCACCGTATAGGCAGTAGACTTTTTCAACGAATCAATCAGCAAGCTCCTCTGCGAACAATCCTATAACCAGAATGAAATAACACATTTTCGTTAGGTAGCAGATAATTGTGACAATATGTTAATGCTTTTTGCTATAGTGTTTGCTGATTAGTAATGATATAATATAATCAATGGAAATATCGGACTAGAAGCGGAATGGTATTGGTAGGGGTTCTAGAAATCCGAATGCAACAAGATAGGAGACTTTGGTTCAAAAGTAGAGTTGACAGACTTATACATAAGTTTCGATTTCCCTTAATATATTAAGCCATCAGTATATACAAAAAACAAAATCAATAGTTTTAACTCGACCGGGATGTCCTGCTGGACCAATAGAGTGTGTTTGATATATGATTTGGGTGCAAAGCTTAGTGGAAAGAGGAACAAAGAGGTGGTTGCAATAGAAAATTTTATTATTGATTAATCTATAGTTTTGAAGAGCGATTTGGAGATCTTTTCGGATTGATAGCAGCTAATAGCGAATAGTTGGGTTCTAAAGTGTTTTATATATAATAATAATTAATTCGGATAATTTATATACTTTATTAATAAAATCATCGATCGGCTTCTCAATATCGGGGATGATTATATCTATAGGCGCTGCAATGAGATCGATATTGTTATTTGTTTGTCAGATGAGGTCCTTGAATGTAATGATATCGAATACTCTTTTCGGGAGGACTGTTTGTAAGCGATTCTTGATTCGGTTATCATTAGAATCAGCGTGTATAAGGCAATCTTCTACTTTCCTATTCAATACATCAAAACGAACTGCTTTAAGACCCGGTCTGTATATAATACGAAAGTTGAAACCAGCCAGGAATTCAGTTCATCTAGCTTATCTTTGATTCAATATCTTTGTCGATATGAAGTACTCTAGATTCTTATAATCAGTAATGATCTCGAACAGCTCTTGAGTTCTATATAATTCGAGTTTCTATTCTTTTAAGGACTTAATGATAGCTAATAGTTCCTTATCATAAATCTTGTAATTGTATTCAGCAGCGTTGTGTTTTGAGAAGAAGTATGCAACCGGGTATAGTCAGCTTTCATCGTTATACTGAAAAAGTACTCTACTCGCAACCCAGTCGGAAGTATCTGTCTCGACAACTATACAGCAATGGTGATCAAACATTATAAGGATTAGAATAAAGGCAAAAGCATTTTTCAAGTTTTCAAAGGCATTCTCTTGATTAATAGTCCAATTCCATATATTCTCTTTCTTTAACAAGCAATTCAAAGATTCCGTAATTTTAGAAAAGTTGCGAATAAAGTGTTAATAGAAATTAGCGAATCCTAGAAAACATTGAAGATCTTTTAGCTTAGTTAACGATTTTTATTCGAGAATAGTCTTAACCTTATTAGGGTTCATCTCGATATCACCAAAAATAATGATCAGGCCGAAATACTTCGTTCTTCTTGTTTTGAATTTGTATTTGTTGATATCGATTTGTAATCCAGTATTGATAAATCTCTGAACAACTTTGTAAATTTGTTTTCAATAATCTATAGTGTTTTCAGAGTAAATCAAGATATTATCTAGATATATTATGTAATTCTTATTCAGAAGATTAAAAAGAATATGATTAATATAATTCTGAAACGAGACAGGAGTATTGTAAAGGCCAAAGAGTATTATTAGGGATTCGAATAGATTGAAGCGGGTTGTAAAAACAGTCTTTTATTTGTAATCTTTTGTAATCCATAGTTTATTGAATGTAGTGATAATATCCAATTTGGTATAAACTTTAGTATAGCATAAGGCATTAAGGGTTTCTTTAATCAATGGCAATAAATAACGGTTTTTAATAATAATGTTATTTAGTCCTTAATAATCCTGGCAGATCCGGATGCCCCCCCAGGTTTTGCAGCTAGGAGGAGTGGGGTGGCCGATCGGAAACGGGATTTACGGATAAATCCTTTATTTAGGTTATTATCAAGCTATTTGCAAATGACTTGGAGTTTGGCTAGGGATATTAAACGGCCTTTATTATACAAAAACTCTTTATCTAGCATAATCTCGATTTTGTGATTCCAGGAGTATTGTAGCGAAAACTTGTTAATAAGGGAAGATAAGAAACTAGTGAATAGATTATAAAGCCAAAACAGGAGTTTTCTTTAAATCTCAACTACAAATAGCACAGATCAATTAGTCTTTTCCATAAACTTCTTGATATTGTTCTTTGTGATATTGCAATATAGTTGAATAAGATTATCTGTTATAATCCGATGTAACTTATAAACTTTATCTAATTCATTCTATATTACCTTTATAATATAAGCTTTTTGATCTTTATAGAATTAAATAAAGCTATTAGCTATAAGGAACTTTATATTATTTATATTCTATCAGATATTTCGTAAGGTATTAAATAATTCCTTTAGGGGGTTCGGTAATGATAAGGAGTTTAATAAAAATAAAACGTTTGGATTTCATAATAGTCTTTTGTGTATCCTAAAGCCCGCAATAATCCATACTGGGATTGGTTTCAAGATTGGCTAGTTTGATATTATTTTGATATGGGTTTCTGCTTTTCTATTGATTTGATAAATATAATAATGATTTGAGTCGGTTGGTCTTGAGTCAATAGGATTTATATTATCGAGATTTCTACCAGTAACCTTTTCTACAATTGGAATCAGAGGAATATATTTTAAAAGTATCGATTATTCCAGAAATAAGAAGAAGAGAGTCTGGAGATTTTCATTAATAACTTCCTCAATAAAGGCTTGATATAAGATTGAAGTAGATTTCTTCAAATTAGGCTTCAAAATAGATTTTCTAATAAATATACATAATATCGGATTGAGTACTATATCTACTAAGATTGATACATCATTACAATCAGGGATAACAATTATAGCAAAGTTAATTGGACAGCAATACTTGAAGCAGTATGTAGATATAAACTTGAGAGTTATCGTTATCCAATCAATGGTAGGGTTATGATACTGGAGCTATAAAAGGCCGAGAATCATAGGATCTACTTTGGAAAGATTGATGATATAGAATAAGCCGATTTCTTTATGATCATTAATCCGTAGGTTTAATAATATATATTGAAATAGAATATCAGAGATTCTTTTGTTTATTAATAATAGATTATAGATAGTAGGAAGAGGGTATATAGGAATATCAAACTTGAATATAAGGGCTTTATCTATAAACCTATATCTCATAGCTCCATTATCTATTAAGTTAATAAGTAGGATAATCATATTAAACATAAGGGAAATTTCCATTAAGATTTTAAGAGATTTGCTATTCATTATTCTAAGATATAAAGGATCCCTAGATATAACTGATCTTTTAATTCATAAAGGCAAGTTTTCCATAAAGAATCTTGATTTATGATTATAAATCGAGATTAATCTTTTAATATACCTGATTGGGGAATTGAATTTCCGCTATTATCAGAATGTATAGAGCCTTTTACAAATCTGCTTAGATCTGAGCTAATAATAGGGGCTAGAGTGGTATATCGAATTGATATTGTAGTAATTGGGAATGTGTTTTGGTAAATAGAGTGGTAAGTGTTGCGGTAGGGTCTGGGGTTGTAATTGTGATTGGTAATAGGAAAATGGTGAACATTCGGAGCATATTGATTTGTAGCAGGAGAGCAATCGGGGTATAATATAGTTTCTGAATTGGTATTATATTTTACATTGTTGCATTGCTTTTCCTTATAATTGAGTTTGATATGACCCAGCTTCTTGTAGTAAAGGTAAAGGCTAAGCTCGAAATATTGTTCTCTAATATGATGTGCTAAGGATTGCTGGCCTTGGCGAGCGATATCTAGTTGCATGGGATTTTCAGAGTAATCAGGTGTGAATATTGTAGCAATAATAATAGACTTCTTTGTATTGAATTTAATCTGATTATTGAAATTAATATTTTAATTCTTATATTGATTATCGAGATGAGTTTTTTCCTTTAGGTTATTATAGATACCTTGTCATTATACTATCTACATATCAATATTGGTAGTAAATAGTTTATTAAAATAATGAATAGAAATATCGATGAGTTCTTGTGATACCTTAAGTTTAAGGTCAGCAACTTATTATTTAGCAGTCTTTTTACATTTAATTACAAATTGCTTAAACTTGATAATGAAGTTATTAAATAGAGCCTTTTTTATTTTATATTTATTGTAATTTATAAAAGCTTTTCGTAAGAGGTCTAAAGTCTGATATTGCTTGTTTAGTTTATATCAGATATCTATAACAATACACCATCTAGAAGACCAAAGATCGGAATTATATAGGTTATTAGTAATTGTATCAAAATATATCTGATTGTTTATATAAATAGAGCTAGAAAGTAGATTAACAAAAAATATGATTTTCTGAAATTCTGATTTGTTTTTGTAATCCACAATCAAATAGTGATTAACTGTATTACAAAAAATTGTATATTGATCTTAGCGCTTTACGATATCTTGCTCATCACCATTAAACTTTTCGGGGATAGCGAGATATTTATAATAAAATAAAGCTTATAAATTATTGCAAATAGCAATCTTCAATATTTCAATTATATCTTTCAATTCAACAATCTTTGATTAAGCATCGATGATTTGAGCCTAAGCAGCAACAGCTTGGGCTTGTAATAAGCCTACGATCGATTCGATTAATTCAAATATAGCTTGAGCAACAGCAAAGTATATAGCGTTTAGATTATTGAATAGATTTATAAAGAAAGAGATATCAGCTTTAACAAAATTGAGAACATAATTCAAGAAAAGAAATTGTGAAAGTAAGCTAGATATAGATACTTTTAATACAAATACTTGTTTATCCATCTTCAACACTCTTTGAAATTCAAAATATCGGTGGCAGGGTGTATAATAAATCAATGATGAATGTGATCAGTGTGATTAGGATAAGGCGTTAATAAGGCTTTAGAAATAAAATAAGAAATAAAGCTATAATAGCTTATTTGAAGATAGTATAAATTGTTAAGGTACGGGTAAAGACTTATATTATATCATAAGGGTAGAAGAGCTATGGAAGAATGAAGCCCTACTTATAGGAAGTAGGGCGTGCTAGTATACTGTGCCTGAGGCACGAAGGCAACTACAGATCATATAGTTGGCGCCGTGACAAAACTTTTCTAAAGCGAAAAAGATTTTATTCTAATTTCCTTATTGTAGGATATATCGAATGGTTTAATGGAGTATATGTATATTCGTGAATAGGTCCTTAGATATATGATATATAGCTATATTGTCAGTATATTTGAAATGCTATGCTTTATCTTGATTGAAAAGCTTAGCAAGATAAAGGGTATATAGAATAAGGGAAAGTGGTGATCTCTAGAAAATACTATATATGATCGGGAAATCCTGTGTTGTAATTCCTTCAAGCTTTACACACATATATCTCTCAATTAGGAATAAATCAACAAATCGCAAGAGCATTATAAGCTAATCCTACTTCTTTATATGTTGTAGGAGCCGTCTTTTAAGAAGTACATCATAGGTATTTTGTACATCCATTATTACTAATATAACCATTTTGCCAGCTACTAAAACAAGCTTGGCATTATAAATAAAGGCAGCTATAAAATCAATACCAACTCTTTTCGGCAACACTCTGCAATGCTAAGGGCTGATAACATTATATCTCATAGCTGTTTATACAATTTGATTAATGATATATCTTTCTAGTCCTTTTCCAATATATAATATTAATGTAATCGATCTTTATAATCTCAAGAACATTCTATTCTTCTTATCAATCTTAAGTAGTATAATTATTTTAGTAAGTTTCTATTTATTAGGGTAGTAGTTAAGTCTAAGGTAAGCCGCGAAAATCTCATGTATTACACTCTTTGTACTAGGTTAGTATACCTTAAAGAAACAAACAGTTACCCAATCGACTTCGGATAATATACTCCTGACTCCTATTACATATTTTTCTACTTCTTTTGTGATGATTGTTTTTTTCCATAGTAAGGTTGTTTGGTAACCCTATTCCTGTAAAGAATTATACTATAGATTATCCAATACTTTAAAGCAATTGAGTACTGTTGTAAAGAATGCTTCGGCTTTTTCCCTAATATCAGTAATCTTCTAACCTTCGATCACCAAAGGAGGGGCCTTGAAACCTGCTTCTGGGGTCAGCTTATACCAATTCATGACTTTATATAATTCCTGATCGTTCTATACATTATCCAAGCGCTTAATTCAATAGGCTTGTTTCAATACTCGCACAACCCTTTATAAATTCTACTAAGCAGTTGCCATTCCATTAGCAATTCCAGTTCTCTTAACTTGTGTATATATTTGGTATGCCTCCTTACACTCATCAGTCCATCACGGGGATAATCAATAAGGTTTGCAGTCTTTCTGCTCTACAGCTATTACAAAAACGCTCAATACGCTTGTAAGTCTGGCGATTAGTCTGTTGATATTATAGGTAGATTGGAGATTCGGGTTTTGAAGGTTCGCTAAACAATTGGCTATTATGTCTGTCAAACAGGATAAATCCGAATTGTATATTCGGATATGCATTTACTTATATTCAAAGGTTTCTTTATCCAAAATGGTAGTAACTTGAATAGTATAATCAAAGTTGTTGTGCAGATTGTTATTGATTATTATTGTAGTAATAATCAGATTGGAAAAGGTTAGATCCAGAATATGTTTCCTTGTATATATAGAGGCATCAGGAGTCCCGATATACTCTATTCCCTGTTTGGCAGCTTATTGTGTAAGTGTGTTACTTTGATTGATAATTGCTATTCCGGATTTCCATAGATCATATTTAGTATTGAAATCATTTCCAATAATCATACCAGTTTCTAAGGCAATTTCTAGTTTGAATATATATTCTATTATCAGTGAATTAAGTAGGGTGTAGTAGGTATTAAGGATCGAATACCCGTTAATATTGATTCAAAGTAGATTCCTGTTTTTGATCTGTCTTATTTGTTTGACCTTCAAGTTGTTTCCTTTTGTATATAGATAATTACTCGTGGCCTATGCTTAGGGCTATTAGCTGCTCCCTAGGTGTTGATTGACTAATATCGGTTATATACAGTATGATTTTGGATTACCGAATTATCATACAATCAGGGTTCTTGAATACAGATAATATCCATATCAACCTCTCCAACAACCTGTAGGAGAATAATATAATTGGAGTATCCGCACCCCATATTTGTTTATGTGATTGTGAACCCCCTTCCCCCTGTTGAATTTGTATTGGTTGTGCAACTCATATAGGGGTGGTGACGGCTTCGTCAGCGTTTGACTCACTCCCCTTGCTTATTTCAGAGTTGGGAGGTGAAAAGGCTTTTTCAGTTATAACTATTATATTATAGTTTATCCCTTTATTAATATAGTGTAAAGGATTATGACCCAGAATATGAATCGGATTATTAAAAGGGCCCTTCCCTAATCAAGCCCGTTTAGATAATCGATCTACCAATTGCCATTCGTTCTCATAGGCAGTAATGCAAGCCCCCGGTATAGGGGGTCTGGGGATAACCACTTGAGGCTGTTTGACTGATATTGGAGCAGGTGCCTTTCCCTTGCATACTTTCTGAATCTCCTTTTGGCCAATGATCCTGATTTCTTTTATTTGTTGATAGGTAAGTCTGATTAGTTTTTTATTAACTAATCATAATGCCGTTGGGTAGTTGTTATATATGGATTAAAAGGATCCTAGGTATCCCGCACATTGAATATTGTTTTGGTATTGCTTATGGATCTTTTTATTAATATATTTAACAGTCAGTTCGCTACACCTAGAATAACAAACCGAGCAATAATATACATACAGATTACAGTATAGCTAGCACCCGTTAGAATACTATTATAATTGAGAGTATCGCAATCTATCAAAAGGCTTTGAGTATTTACTGATATTAAATAACTGGAATAGTTTTACTATCTTCTTAAAACTAATAATCCAATTAGTCTTTCCCTATAAAAGGGTTCATCTTGTACTTAGAGATTCTGTATTACATTAATTCCTTTTCTATCTATATCTTAATCTCTTCTTGAATAATCATATTTGAAAGTGTTATAAATATACTTAATGTATTATAAAAAACCTAAGGTATAATATAATTATATCAAATCTTTATAATTTGAGTATTATCTATATCAAATACAGTAATCAGTTGTATACGATTTTCATTTTGCAAAAGATTCTTGTATTCTTTTGGTATCTTGCATTCCAAAGTTTACCCTATCCTATTGTAATAAAGTAAGAGGATTAGTTCGAATCTTAATTCAGGAACTACTTTTATAATCTTCAGTTACAATTCGAAGAGATTATTAGCAATTATTTATTGCCTATTTCCCATTTTTATAAGAATTATACAACTATTTCACTCCCATTGTTCACACTCCTATATCATCTCCATCATTTTAAATATACTTACCTTAACATTCTTCAATACCTGAAACACTCCTCTAATCTTAAGTATATCAATATAGAATTTAGTAGTTCCCTTTGGAATTGCTTTTGTGATTGATATAAGGATTCTTTATATAGACCTAACTTGTTTTATAATCTTAATTATATTATCGATATATACAGATCTCAGCGTATTGGCATAACTCAATTTTATCTTGCTTAGAGTTTTAATATATATATCGATCGTATTTGCAATCTTTAAAATTACTTATCATTTTCCATCCTCCTTATAAAATTGATTGGTTATTGTTTTATAAATAAATTGTATATTATCAACTCTACTTGCTTCAATTATCAATATAATCATCATCATTATCATTGGAGCGATTAGGTCGCGACCTAATACGCTCAGCAGCGCGACAGATCGCTTACAACCGTACATTGACAGTATTATAGTATTATAAGATTCCTTTAATATGATTTATTATAATATAGTTAGTATCCGTGTATTTTGATGGCTATATATCCAATGATTGTAAATAAATCGACTTCGAATACTATAGACAATTGGTATACTAATATTTTCTGGGAAGACGAGATTATTTATAATATATTTAAAAAAGTGATATAATTCCTTAATATTATTATATAAGCAATTCAGCTTATTGTTTTGATAACCAAATCGCTAATAATAAGTAGTATAATCATTATAACCTGTTTTCATAATTATCAGTCGATATAAGACTACTTTTAGTAAAATTAATTCCTTTAGTTTCTTTATACTATATCTAAAAAACCACTCCTTATAGTCAATAGAAAAAGAGAAGTTTATCTTTTCCTATTAGATAGATTCTATATATAAACGCTTTTGACAGATGATTATTCAAACCCCACTAATTGTTAATAAATAACAAAAAGACCATTGTTCTCCGTAAGGAGTGGCTGGCTCAGTGGTAAAGTGATTGGTGCCCACTTCTGCTCAGAGCCATATCCCGATCGATATCTGTCTTTTCGAAGCCTAGTCACCTACGAATCCACAGCTCATTATCCGTATACGATTAAAGAAGGGCGTTGTGCCCCTTTCCTGATTCTCTAGCCCCGACATAAAGGAGCCTCCGCTCCATCGCTACCCCACCTCCTCACTAGAAAAAGTGGTTTCACCTGTATCTGAGTGGTTACAATATATCTCTCTCTTTTGACAATAATGATCGCCTGCTTATAGCAGCCTACGATCGCCTTGGCCTTCAACAGTCCGATCACTCCGGCCTTACCAGCCTATGATCACCCCAGCCCTTATTGGCTGACATCCCCTGCCTTTTCACAAAGGCCCCGAACAATCTCTGGACTCCTCAGCATGAAGTAAATTGGACAGCCCGAACTTGTAAGTTGGAGTGGAGCGGTAAGAGCGCTTGTAGCGCGGCCGCCCTGCTCGCTACTAGCATTATAGCTGTAGAAGAACAGAACGCTTGGTTATGCCAGCAATTGTATGTATATAGAATTGTTAGTTTAGTCCATCCCTAGTACCCCCTGGGAGGTCGTGGCGAGCCCCTGTGGCTTGTCCCCCGGATGTAAAATAATAAATAAATAAATAAATAAATAATTATTAATAATTTATCAATTGCCTAATTCATAAACTTAATTGCACCTATATTTACTAAGCGATCTATTTCCTTATTACCTTCAATCTCTATATATCCAGATAAGTACTTTATTCTAATATCGAATTGTTTTATTGCTTTATAATATTTATAAAAGACTTATTACATTATAAATAATATATTTCTATATATATCCCAAATAATTAATATATTATTAATATATATCCAGATCCAACTATTCAAAGGATCTTCAAATATAATGATTAGATACTTCAATCTATATTATATTTCTATTGCTTTTGTATCGAATATATATAAATCGTTTTAGATCTATTTAAATCCGAAGACTATTTGAATATTATTATAATATATTATATATCCATAGCCAACACAATATTTATAATCAATAATTTATTCTAATTTGTTAGAGAAGATTATATAATCTTTAAATAAAAGTTGTTATTATTATTCTTTAAAGATTTGAATTGTTTTTTTTTTGGTTAATCTTTTTATTAGATTTGTTCTACAGCCAATCGAGAAGTATAAGCAGAGTAGCTTTAAGTATTGTATTTTTGGAATGAGATAACTGAACTGCTGGATTCTTATAAGAGGCTCTCTTGCTGTGCTTACTCCTCGTTTATGTTTTCGTATTACTAGCTTCAAACGATTTACTAGTAAATGTTGATTATCGATCGTTTTTAATCAGAATACAAATCATAGCTTAGCATATTCTAACATAACTATTTCTAATGACAGATCTGTTTTTTTAATAAGAACTGTGATCAATATAGTCTTATATATTGGGATTGCTTCTTTTGCAGCAGTATTGATTACTCTATTAATATAATAAAGATAACCTTTTATACCTACACTTATACTTGGATCGCTTTGATTTAGGCTAGGTTTATATTTATTAGCGTACCATATTTCTGTGCTGAATAATATTATTAGAAGAATATAGATAATTACTACTTTTTTTAGAAAGGAAGTTAGCTATGAAAACAGGCCACGGCGACTACGCCGCTTACCATCAGCGATTTGGTCATCAAAACAACAAGCTGGACTGCTCATGCGGCAGCGCTAAGGAACCATATCACTTCTTTAAATGCACTATAAACAATCTAAAGCGTTCAGACTGGCCCCTTGCCCCTGTAGAAATGCAATCTAACAAGCAGGCGATCACATATATCAAGAAACTCTTACACATACCTAGCAAGCTCACTCAGCTGATCACCGACTCAGAGTTCTACACTCAGATCTGCTCTAACTATTAAAGGACCCTTAGAAAGCAATAATCTTTTCAATAAAGCTTGCTGCCCACCCTTTATAAACTCATTACTCAACTGATCATTCGAATATATTACACCTCTAAAAACCGCAAACCCAATATATAACACAAGAGCCCTACTACTCGGCTAAACAAATAGTAATTCATTTTCGCTTTTTCTCCTCTATCATAAGGATCAAAGCCTACAACGAGCCTATCCACTCGGGAATCAAGCTCTGCCTCAATAATAACCCGGATCAAACGTTCCCTTCTGGAAACAGAAACGGATCGCACCCGCAGAAGAGCGAATAGCCCCTGGCATTGAAGTTAAATTGCTAAATTCGATTGCGACGATCACGCCGCTCAAATAGTTCCTTATCTTAGCACGTCTAAATACCCTTAGGGAGGTCCAAAACAGACGTTAATTAATATAAATAAAAAAATAAAAAATTTAGAAAGGAAGCTGGTAGTTTATATATAGTGTGAGCAATCAATTTGATATGTAAAACTATTTTTATAGCTTTCACTATATGTGTTTTGATATATTGTAAGAACAAAAACTAGCGATCAAAGAAAATACCTAGTCATCTTAGAGTAGGCTAAGCACTTCCACTCGTTGTAATTAGTATTGAAGTGATTATCAGATCTGGATTTATTATTAATAAAGAATTAGTGATATTATGTTATCTGATAATATAAAGTAATTCGAACTTCTTAGAGGCGAATAGAATTCTGTTCTCCTTATTCTATCTGATGATCTGCTATACTTGTTGTTACAGGATTCTAGTATTTGTAGAGAAATGCTTAGAAAAGTGATAGATTACAATATCATTTGTATAATCGAAACGGAATTTTGTATTTCGATTGAGGAGCTTAGCAAGATAGAGTATATAGAGTATAGGTAATAATAGGGATTCCTAAGGGGTACTGTATATTACTAGATATTCCTTAATTATAATATCTTCAAGTTTCATTCTGACTTTTCTATTTGTAAGGAATGAGTTTATCAATTTGAATAGCGAAATTGGCTATCCTTATTTGATTATTCGGCTCAAAAGTCAATACTTCAAAAAAGCATCAAAAACTTCCTGTATATCCATAATAACAATCAAAACCATATTGTTAGTTGCTAATATAAACTTCATATTATAAATAAAAACAGCTGCTAGATCTATCCCTAATCTTTTAGAAAGCGTTTTGTAGTGTTGTAGACTGATTACTTTATATTTCAGAGCTGTCCAAGATATCTGGCTGGCTATATACTGTTCGAAACCCTTTCCGATATAGGAGATCAGAGCTATTGATTGTTACAATTGCGATAATGTTTTGTCTTTCTTGTTTATTTTGGGAATCATTACTACTTCCACTAGCTTTTATTCTTTTGGGTAATAGTTTAAAACTAGGTATGATACAAATATCTTCTGGATCAGTGATTTGACATTCGGCTAGTATGTCTTAAGGAGGTGTATAATGGCTCGATTCATTTCTGGTACAGTATATAAAGTTTCTATAATATGCTTTTTTATTTTTTTAGCTGAGATTGTTCTTTTTTAGAAAAGAGTCCCCTTGTATGTTTGATTGTATAGTGGATTGTTTGGAAGATTATTGTCCGCTTTGAATCGATCCAGAATCATTGTAAATAGAGTGTTCGCTTTTTCTTTTGTATTGTAGATCTTTTGTTTATTGATTATTAGAGAAGAGGATTTCGTATTACTTTTGGGGGTCAATTTATATTATTTTATGATTCGATAAAGTTCTTTATTGTCCTTAATCCCATCTAGATGTATTGTTTAATAGAATCTCTTAGCTTATTATACTACTTTTTGTAAAAAATATATAATATAAGTTTTCATTTTCAAGTTCATTCTCCTTTATACTTCTATATATACTCGATAAATTTCTTTATATTTATTCATTTATTATAACAAAACTTTCTCTATCTTTCGATTAATCTTACCAACTACTCGAATCAATTTGTTTAGCATTTTTACAAGCTTACTAATATAAATCTTGATCTTGATTATAATCTGGATATCTACATTATTAAAGTAAGCTAACTAATTAACTATTAGTCCATCCAATCTTAGCAAATCCGTTTTCTTTATTTAATAATAATATTAATTCTACTCTATTATTCCATAATTTGTTAGATTGATAATTTAAATAATATAATCAAATCTATAATAAAGTTTTTCTAGTATCTCTATATAGACGAATAATATATTGGAGAAGGTTAGATCTAGTATACACCCTTTTATATAAATAAATATATTTAGAATATCTATAAACTCTATACCCTACTTA
This sequence comes from Botrytis sinoallii, assembly GCF_014898435.1. Taxonomy (NCBI): domain Eukaryota; kingdom Fungi; phylum Ascomycota; class Leotiomycetes; order Helotiales; family Sclerotiniaceae; genus Botrytis; species Botrytis sinoallii. The sequence continues at coordinate 154,182 of NW_024066040.1, forward strand.
TTTACTCATATTATAAACTGCGCCCTTTGATTAATTACAATCACCCCCAGTTTCTATAGCTTATACTTTACATTAAAATCCCCTCCTATGATTATACACTCATTTGAGATCAAGTATGTAATATAATTAATAATATCCAAAGTATACAAAGCTCTATAAACATTCAGAATCGAGTATCCATTGATTCGTATCCAAAATAGATCTCTGTTTTCAAGTCAATCTATTTGCTCTACTTTCAAATACATATTTTTTCGTATATATATCATAACCCAAAAGCCTTATTCGTTCTCCTTCAAGTCTCCCTGGAGATTTCAATTATCGATTAACTGATATCGATTATATATATTATGATTTTGCATAGTTGAATTCCAGTATAATCTTGGCTTCTGTAAATAGATCACATCTAACTGAGCTTCAACTGCTAATTATAATAATATAATATAATTCGCATATCCCCAGTCTATATTTGCTCAAGCAATAGTGAAACCTTTGTTCCTCTAAATATACTCATTACTTATACTATTTATAAAGAGAATTTAGATATAATATCTATTATTATAAAGATCTCTATATTATTCATCTCTAAATCTATTGAAATAAAGACTTTTTCTACTAAAACTTCTATATTGAGATTCTGTTAATTTTAGCTATAAGCTAAGTATATATATAGTACAGTTAATGTGATCAACAGACTTATACTAAGCCTATGCAGGTGTTTGCTGAAGTGTTCATTCTTATACACTATAATCCTTACTCTCAGAGTAACCAAGGTTTCTATGATTATTATTCTAAAAAGTAGAAATGATTCAAAGGTATAATCCGCTTCATTTGCATTTACTCTATATAGCGTTTCAAAGTCTTTTCTATCAATAGCTTTGACTATAGCTAGTTTCTTTGTAATTAGAATAATCCGTTGTTTAATATAAATCCTAGAAGTAATTAGATAATTGGAATAACTAGTATAGAAGAGCTTATAATAATTAGTATATTGAGCTACTCTAATGTATTACTGATATACAAATATATCCTCATACTCAGTATTTAGTTTATTATATATCGAGTATTTTGGGGTTCTATTGTAGATAAAAGGGTTATAATACCCTAAGCAATTAATATTGTAAAGTTAAATTTCCTGAGGTTTATCTAAAAGAATCGAGTAGAAGTTATTATTGAATAGTCAGAACCGTAGTACTATAATATTAAAACCAATAATCCAGATAACTCTTTTAGTAATTAGATTAACCCTACTATATACCAATCTATAATTGATTAACTGCTTATCGATTTAAGCTGTAATCTCCTTCTTAATAAGCTTAATAAATATAGAAACAGGAGCACCTTCGATATAATAGAAATCGTATAATACTTGTAGGATTATATACATAAACCATTTTTCTAATCTACATATACTTATTGCATAAAAGGTTTTAAACACCCGCTTGACATTTTCTGTTTTTATAATCTCCTTCTGATTAGCACCAAAGCTATACCTTAATGTTCAGCTTATATTATTCCTCTAAAAAAAGAAAATCTCTATTAATATGATACCAGTAACTGTCTTTTTATTCTAAATCTTAATAGGAAGGGGCTAGTTTCTAAAAGCAAAGCTTTCCCGCCAGCTATTATAAGAATCGTTTTCTCGATCCGATCATTCTCCCTTTTGAGTCTATATACTCCCAAGTATTTAGTATTTATACTTTTATTAAAACAGAGCGTATTGTATTAATAGAGCTTGTGGTGGGGCTTGCTACCTCAGGCCTCATCTGAGTTTTCAGTATATCAATATAGGTTTTCTGTATATTGCTTTCTGATTATAGTTGCTTTATTACGGGCTTTCTCCCTTAATCAAGAGTAGTCTCTGTTACTCCCAACAAAGCAAAAATGATTGTACTCTTAAACTTCGTGGCGAGTTTGTATTGTTGATCTTGAAACCCTTATACAAGCTTATCTGCTAGTACTGCAAACGCCTCGATCACCTCCCATCTCTCCCCCTCTATCTTATCAATCCTTTCGAATCGTTCCTTAATTACACCAAAAGCAAAGCCTGTGAGCGATTTTATAATTAATAAGGGCTATATACTAGCCCCTGAGATATTAATAATTATTTAAAAAGGGAACACCCTCTAGATTGAGGAACTACTCGGCATGTCAGGGGCATACATTGCCATCAGCGTGATGGGAGCCTCCTGTGAGTACAGGGTTTGATAGGATTAAGCCTGCCGGGGCAGGGGAAATAAATAAGGAGTATATGTGCTCGTTTTTTACCGTATGTAAACTTTGAATAATAATACTATATAATATGATATAATATGATATAATATGATATAATATGATATAATATGATATAATATGATATAATATGATATAATATGATATAATATGATATAATATGATATAATATGATATTTTATTTATTTATTTATTTTATTTATATTAATTAACGTCTGTTTTAAACCTCCCTAAGGGTATTTAGACGTGCTAAGATAAGGAACTATTTGAGCAGCGTGATCGTCATAATCGAATTTAGCAATTTAACTTCAATACTAGGGGCTATTCGCTCCTCTGCGGGTACAATCCGCTTTTGTTTTTAGAAAGGAATATCTGATCCAGATTGTTGTTGAGGTAGAGCTTGGTTTCTGGGTAGATAGGCTTATTATAAGCTTCGATCTTTATAGTAGAGAAGAAGAAGCGAGAGTGGGTTGCTATTTGTTTAGCCGAGCAGTAGGGCTTTTGTATTATATATTGGATTTGCGGTTTTTAGGGTGTAGTATATTCGAATGATCAGTTGAGTAATGAGTTTATAAGGGGTGGGTAGTAAGCTTTATTAAAAAGATTATTGCTTTCTAAGGATCTTTTAATAGTTAGAACAGATCTGAGTGTAAAACTCTGAGTCGATGATTAATTGAGTGAGCTTGTTAGGTATATGTAAGAGTTTCTTGATATATATAATTGTCTACTTGTTAAATTGCATTTCTATAGGGGCAAGGGGTCAGTCTGAACACTTTAGATTGTTTATAGTATATTTAAAGAAATGATATAGTTTCTTAGCACTGCTATATAAGCAATCCAGCTTGTTGTTTTGATAACTAAATCGCTGATAATAAGCGGTGTAATCGCCGTGGCCTGTTTTTATAGTTATCAATCGATATAAGACTGCTCTTAATAGAGTTAATTCCTTTGGCTCCTTTATATTGTATCTAGGAGACCATTTTTTGTAGCCAGCGAAGAGAGAGGAGTTCATCTCTTCCTACCAGGTAGATTCTGTGTGTAGGCACTTCTGACAAACGATTGTTCAGACCCCATTGATTGTTGATAACTTGTCGATTACCTAATCCATAGGCCCAATTGTGTCTGCGTTTACTAAGCGATCTGTTTTCTCATTGTTTTCGATCTTTATATATCCAGATGATTATTTTATCCTGACATCAAATTGTTTTATTGCTTTATGACACTTGTAAAAGGCCTATTATATTATAGACAATATGTTTCCGTGTATACCCCAAATAACCGATATATTATCAATACACATCCAGATCCGACTGTTCAAGAAATCTTCAAGCATAATAATTAGATGCTTCAATCCACACTATACTCTTATCGCTTCTGCATCGAATACATATAAATCGCTTTGAATCTGCTTAAATCCGAAGACTATTTGAGTGCCATTACGATATATTACATATCCATAGCCAACACAATATTTGCAATCAATGATTTGTTTTGATCCGTTAGAGAAGATCGTATAATCTTCAGATAAAAGTTGTTGCTATTACTTTTTGAAGATTTAAACTGCTTTTTTTTTGATTAATCCTTCTGTTGAATCCGTTTTGTAGTTATTCGAGAAATGCAGATGGAATAGCTTCGAGTGTTACGTCTTTGGGATAAAACGGCTGAGCTGCTGGATTCTTGTAAAAGGTCCTTTTGCTATGCCTGCTCCTCGTTTGCGTTTTTGTATTACTAGCTTCAAACGATTTACTAGCAAATGTTAATTGTCGATCGTTTTTAACCGGAGTGTGAATCACAGCTTGGTATATTCTAGCACGACTATTCCTGATAGCAGGCCTGTTTCTTTGATAAGAGCTGTGATTGGTGTAGTCTTGTATACTGGGATTGCTTCTCTTACAGCAGTATTGATCACTCTATTGATACAACAGAGATAACCTTTTATGCCTGTACTTATACTTGAATCGCTTTGGCTTAGACTAGGCTTATGTTTACCAGTGTACTTTACTTCCGTACCGAATAGTGCTACTGGGAGAACGCAGGTGATCACTGCTTTTCTTAAAGAGGAAGCTGGCAGCCCATATATAGTACGAGCGATCGATCTGATATGCGAGACTACTTTCATAGCTTTCGCTGTACATGTTTTAACGTATTGTAAGAACGAGAGCCGGCGATCGAAGAAGATGCCCAGCTATCTCAGAGTAGGCTGAGCGCTTCCATTTGTTGCAATCGGTATTGGAATGATTATCAGATCTGGATTCATTACCAATAGTGGATTAGTGGTATCATATTGTCTGGTAATATAAAGTAGTTCGAACTTCTCAAGGGCAAATAGGATTCTGTTCTCCTTACCCCATCTGATGATCTGTTGTACTTGTCGTTACAGGATCTTAGCATTTGTAGAGAGATGCTTGGAAGAGTGGTAGATCGCGATATCATTTGCATAACCGAAACGGAATTTCGTATTTCGATTGAGAAGCTCAGTAAGATAAAGTATATAGAGTATAAATAATAGTAGGGACCCCTAAGGGGTACCGCATGCTATTAGATACTCTTCAATTGTAATGTCTTCAAGTCTCACTTTGACTTTTCTATTTGTAAGGAATGAGTTTATCAGCTTGAACAATAAAGTTGGCTATCTTTGTTTAATCATTCAGCTCAAAAGTCGATGCTTCAAGAGAATATTAAAAGCTTTTTGTATATTTATAATAACAATCGAAATTATATTGCTAATTGTTAATGCAAGCTCCGCATCGTAAGTGAAGGCAGCTACTAGATCTATCCCTAATCTTCTGAGGAGCGCTCTGCAGTATTGTGGGCTGATTACTTTATGTCTCAAAGCTATCCAAGATATTTGGCTGGTTATATATTGTTCGAGATTCTTTCCGATGCAGGAGATTAGGGCTATTGATTGTTACGACCGTGATGACGTTTTGTCTTTCTTGTTTACCTTGGGAATCATTATTACCTTCGCTAGCTTTCATCCTTCTGGGTAATAGTTTAGAGCTAGGTATGATGCAAATATCTTCCGGATCAGTAATTTGATACTCAGCCAGCATACCTTAAGGAGACGCACAATAGCTCAATCCACTCCTAGTACAATATACGAGACTCCTATAATATGCTTTTCTACCTCTTCAGCCGAGATTGTTCTTTCCAAAGAAAGATCCCCTTATATGTTTGATTGCGTAGTGGATTATTTGGAAGATTATTGTTTGCCTTGAATCGATCCAGAACTACTGTAAATAGAGCATCTGCTTTTTCTTTTATATTGCAGATCTCTCGCTTATCAATTATTAGGGAGAGGGATTTCATATTACTTTTGGGGTCAACTTATGCCATTCCATAATTCGATAGAGTTCTTTATCGTTCTTAACCCTATCTAGATGTATAGCCTAATAGGATCTCTTAATTTGTTGTATTATTTTTTGTAAAAAATGTATAGCATAAGTCTTTCTTTCCAAGTCTATTCCCTTTTGTGTTTTTATATGTACTCGATAAGCTTCTCTACACTCATCCGTTCACTATAGCAAAGCTTTCCCTACCTTTCGATCAATCTTATCAACCACTCAGATTGATTTGTCTAGCGTTTTCACAAGCTTACTAATATAGATCTCGATCTTGATTGTAGTCTGAATATCTATATTACTGAGGTGGGCTAGCTGATTAACCATTAGTCCATCCAATCTCGGTAGATCCGCCTCCTTTATCTGGTAGTGGTATTGATCCTACTTTATTATTCCACAATTCGCTAGATTGATAATCTGAGTAGTATAATCAGATCTATAATGGAGTTTTTTCTAGCACCTTTGTGTAAGTGAATAGTATATTGAAGAAGGTTAGGTTTAGCACATGCCCTTTTGTATAAGTGAATATGCCTAGGGTATCTATAAACTCTATGCTCTGCTTGTTTGCTTATATTGCAAGCTGTACCCCTTGATTAGCTATAATCACCTCCGATTCCCACAGCTTATACTTTGTATTAAAGTCCCCTCCTATGATTATACACTTATTTAGAATCAAGTATATAATATAATTAATAATATCCAAAATATATAGAGCTCTATAAATATTCAGAATCAAATATCTATTAACTTATATCCAGAGTAGATCTCTGTTTTCGAATCGATTTATTTACTCTACTTTCAAGTACACACCTTTTTGTATATATATCATAACCCGAGAGTCTTGTTCATTCTCCTCCAAGTCTCCCTAGAGATTCCAGTTATCGATCGGCTGATATCGATCGTATACATTGTGATTTTGCATAATTGAATTTCAGTATAGTCTTGGCTCCTATAAACAGATCACATCCAGCTGAGCTTCAGCTACTAGCTATAATAATATAATATGATTCGCGTGTCTCTGGCCTATATTTACCCAAGCGATAGTGAGATCTTTGTTTCTCTGAATATATTTGTTAATTGTATTACTCATAGAGAGAATCTAGATATAATATCTATTGTTATAAAGATCTCTGCATCATTCATCTTCAGATCTATTAAAGTGAAGGCTTTTTCTACTAAGACTTCTATATTAAGATTCCACTGACTTTGGTTACAAGCTGGGTATATATGTAGTATAGTTGATGCGATCAGCAGATTTGTATTAAGCCTACACAAGCATTTGCTAAGGTATTCATTCTTATATACTATAATTCTCGCCCTTGGAGTAACTAGAGTTTCTGCGATTATTATTCTAAAAGGCAAAGATGATTCAGGGGTGTAATCCGCTTCGTTTGTATCTACTCTGTGCAGTATTTCATAGTCTTTTCTGCCAACAGCTTTGACTACAGCCAGTTCCTTTGCGGTCAGAACGATTCGTTGTTTAGTGTAAATCCTAGGAGTAGCTAAGCAATTGGAATAGCCAGCACAAAAGGGCCTATAACAATTAGCGTATTGAGCTGCTCTAGTACATTACTGATGTACAAATACACCCTCATACTCAGTGTTTAGTTTACTGTATGTCGAGCATCTTGAGGCTCTATTACAGGTGAAGGGGTTACAGTACCCTAAACAGTCAGTACTGTGAAGTTGAATTTCCCAGAGTTTGTCTAGAAGAACCGAGTAGGAGCTGTTATTGAATAGTCGAAACCGTAGTACTACAGTATTGAAGCTAATAATCCAAGTAGCTCTTTTAATAATCGGATTGACCCCGCTACGTGCCAATCTGTAGTTGATTGACTGCTTGCCGATTTAAACTGTAATCTCCTCCTTGATAAGCTTAGTGGGTATAAAAGCAAAAGCATCTTCGATGTAATAGAAATTGTATAGTACTTATAGGACTGTATATATAAACTATTTTTCTAATCTATATATACTTATTACATAAAGGGTTTTAAATACCCACTCGACATTTTCTGTTTTCATAATCTCCTTCCAATTAATACCAGAGCTACACCTTAATATCCAGCCTGTATTGTTTCTCTGAAGAAAGGGGATCTCTGCTAGTATGATCCCAGCAACTGCCTCTTTTATTCTGAGTCTTAACAGGAATGGGCTAGTCTCTGAAAGCAGAGCTTCCCCGCCAGCTATTATAAGGATCGTTTTCTCGATCCGATCATTCTCTCTTTTGAATCTACATGCTCCCGAGTAATCAGTATTTGTACTTCCACTAGGAGCAGAGTGTATTATATTAGTAGAGCCTGTAGTGGGGCTTGCTGCCTCAGGCCTCATCTGAATTTTCAGTACATCAGTATAGGTTTTCTGCATATTGCTTTCTGACTGTAATTGTTCTGTTACAGACTTTCTTTTTTGATCAAGGGTAGTCTCCATTACTTCTAGCAAAGCAGAAATAATTATACTCTTAAACTTCGCAGCGAGTTTGCATTATTAGTCTTGGAATCTTTGTGCAAGCTTATCTACTAGCACCACAAATGCTTCGATTATTTTCTATTTCTCCCCCTCTATCTTATCAATTCTTTCGAATCGTTTCTTAATTGTACCAAGGGCAGAGCCTGTAGGCGATCTTATAATTGGTAAAGGCTATATACCAGCCCCTGAGGTGTTGATAACTGCTTAGGGGGGGAGCACCCCCTGGGTTGAGGAACCGCTCGACACGCCAGGGGTGCGTATCGCTATCGGCGTGATGGGAGCCTCCTGTAGTTACAAGGTTTGATAGGATTAAGCCTGCCGGGGCAGGGGAAATAAATAAGGAGTATATATGAATCGTCCCTTGTTTGTATAATATGATATAATATGATATAATATGATATAATATGATATAATATGAGATGTTATGATATAGCTATTCTATTCTTTTATATTTGTGTTTATACTTGTATTTGTATTTCTGCCCATCTCTATAAAAGAAATAGAATATAATACTATAAGAATTTCGAGTATATCCCTAGGAATAAATCGAATTACAATGAGACTATTAAAAACTATTTGAATAGAAATAAGTCTAATTCTATATATCATTTTCAACAAATATTTATAATTCAATTACTTCCCTATAGTATAGAAGTAAGCAAAAGTAGTTATATTACCAAAAATGAGGAAGACAAATCGAATGTCCTTACGATCATAACAGCCTATTGCTTTTCTCTTTTATATTGGGAAAGGCCTTAAAAGGATTATAGCAAGATGTTTAGTATGGATAATTCTAATACAAAAAATATTTAATTTATAATACTATAAAGCCCTTTCGAAACAATCAGCTATAAACTTGATAATGTTATTTGTTTACAATACAAAAATAATATTTAATAAAAGCTATAAGATTATAATGATTATACTGGATATACAAAAAGTACTCAATACTCTATTTAAAAACAGATTTCTGAGATGAATAAAGGGATAGGGATTTTTATAAAATCTAATCATTCTGATCAACTCCTTTTTAGTTTAAAGACAATTTAGGATTAAACTTAATAAAGTAATAACTGATTATAATATAATGAAATATAATACTCCACAAGGCTCACCTCTTTTGTTAATTCTATATATACTTTATTTTACAAAGTTATTCCAGTAAGATCTTAAACTCTAATTTGGGTATATAGATAATATCTATCTATATCGATCATTAGCAAGTATTCAACAAAATATCGTAATGCTAATAAGAGATATGAAAAGTATATTTTGTTGAGAAGTTAGGAATAAAATAATCTTTATATTCAAAAAAATGGAGATGATCTATATAATATAGTACAAGTATTTCATCAATTCGATATACAAAATAAATCGTGACTATACTATTTCTCCGATTATATTAGGATTAATTCTATAATAGCTAGATATATAGTTTGATCACAAGCTTATATTCAAATAGTATATCAAAACACAAGTAGCCAAAAACCAGAAATTGATTTATTATATCTAAAAACTAGCTTGAATTATAAACAGACCCCTAACAATATTTCTATAGAAAGCAATAATCACTTGTTTATACCTAGCTCTATTTTATAGGATAAAGGTATAATATATAGAATAAACAAAAACTACTAAATAGCATTGAAACAAGATATTGGTAATAGTAAGTATTCGATTAGAAAAAGCGATTCTAGCTATCAATAAGATTCTACGAATAGCAATCAGAGAAGTCCTCCCAGTCTGGTAAACAACCTCGAATATAGTAATAATAAGGAATAGCGCTCTCCCACTAACAAAAATAATACTAGAATAAATAAAATGGAAAGCAGCTTTTTATATCTAAATTATTAATCCAAAACACTCTTTTTATTACTAAGGAATAAAAGCCATCTACTTCTCTAATAGTATTATTATTATTATTAGTAATTTTCAACCGGGCCGTATAGGCGAGCCTCCCGGGGGGCATTACGGTTGGGCTAATTGCGGGGTGATCTTCTAATTTACATGATCCTCCTTTCCTAGGGATGGGGTCTCAATACCCTCAGTAGCCTCCTAAGCGATGGCTAGTATACTTACATTTTTGTCTTCGATTTTCTAAATGCCTTTGTACATGCTTTCCGATCTCTTATATAATATTTATTTGAAAGCTGCTTTATTCTGTAAGAGTAGCTTTTGTATATATTCTTTTGTAATATGGTATACTATATACTCCCCCGCAACCGGGCGGCTCAAGAACGACTACTGAAACAGCTAATGCATACACCAGCCAAGTTCGCTGAATTTATTGCTATAACAGACTTTTACAGGAGTATATGCCCTAGAATGCTATCAGAAGAATAGGAAAAGGAAATGGAAATGGATTGATCGATCCGGGTGAATACAAATACAGAATAGGAGGCGATTGATATAGCAAGGCTATAAAGAACAAAATCGATATATGCAATACTCTGCGCTGTATTAGAATACATACAAAAGCTATCCTTATAGGATAAAGCAGCTCTCAATCAAAACATTATATAAAAGATCGGAAAGTGTGTACGGAGGTGCTCAAAGGATCGGAGATAAAAGCGCAAGCGCGCTAGCTATTGTTTGGGAGGCTATTGAGGGTATTGAGATCTCATTTTTAGGAGAGGGGGATTATGTAAATTAGAGATTATTCCGCAGTTAGCCCAACCGTAATGCCCCCTGGGAGGCTCGCCTATACGGCCCGGTTGAAAATTACTAATAATAATAATAATAATAATAATAATAATAATAATACTATATACTTCAATTTTCTTTTATATAGTTTTTCTAGATCTATCCCCTTCTACTCTCTGTTTATCATTCACATCACCAAACATATACTCACACACGAGCTCATAACAACCATATCTACAAATATCCCGAAATCATATTATACAATACATACCAGCACGATCGCTATAGCGCTCCAAGCTGCTTGGCTCGAGAATACTATTGCAGCAGAATCAAAGAAGGCCGGAAAGCCAGCTGTTATTTACAGGAACAGCGGGCTCCCTGATCAATCTCAATGATTGCTTTTTAATTATTGTTTTGAAGAGAGTATGGATTAATAATGAAAGCGTTGGTCCCTTTTCAAGTTTGTTCGAAAATAGTTAGAATATTATTGAAATAGTTATAAAGATAATTATTCAGAAAAAGATCGATATATAATGGAAATATATTATAGATAAGGCTTTAATACTTACTAGCTTTGAGATAATCCTTATATAGTTCGCAATGCAATTTGTGGAATAAGATTTAAACTGATTGGTAGGAGAACTGGTATATAGAGTACTAATAGTTATTATAGATAATATAAAAGGGATTTACAATTCAAAGCTAGTAATAGAAAGCATAAAGCCAACTATATAAACGTATACAGGGATATTTCGAATCCCCAAAATCATAATTGCTATTCCCTTTGACTCAATTGTAAAAGTAGAGGCTGTAAATAGGCTTAAGTAAATAATCAGTAGAGTATTGAGATTAGAATATATAAACAAAAGACTCTTTTTCTAATTCAATAAACGAATCAAAATGGAGTTGTTTTTATAAGGGATCAGACAAATACTAGTAAAGATAGTTCTAGAGATTGCTATTCAAAGGGCTAAAACTATTACGACAATAATATCTACCCGAACTGAATAAATAGTTATAGCTTTCCCAAAAGCCTGTATAGTCCTTTTTGCGAATAAGCAATAGATTATAATAACTATTAAAACTATAAATCTTACAATTAATAAGCTATAATATATATATAACATCAGGGATTCTAATAATTATTACTAATCTCTTAGAAATATTTATAGAGATTGGGAAAAAACAAATAAGAGAAGAAATCTAATATTAGATAGGATTATATCTAATACGGATAGCGAGATCCAAATTCAAAGTAGATAAGTAGAATCGGATTATCTGGATATTATTCTTTCAGGAGCAGTTATTTTGTTATAATCTATTTAATAAGATTTGAATATTTCTAATAAATAAAAAACAAGCCTTGGAAAGATACAACCCAGAGTATCAATAATATTATAAAAACTGGAAATACAAAAAAGAAGCAGTATACAGAAAGTGTATATATCTGTTATCTATTTATAAGCCAATCGGGAATTATAATTACCCAATATAATATATAAGATATTACAGGCCCTTTTTAGCAGATTATAACAATTGCTCTATCAAGTCCTAGTAGGTAAACAGCAAAACAGTACACCCAGATCGAAAACAGATTCAGATTATCCGATAAGCAAAGGAGATTAATACTACTATTACTTCAGTACTAATAGTAATAGTTCAAATATTAATAATAATACAAGAAAGGAAAAGGAAATCTAAAATGGATGTAGTCTTTTAATATAAAGATAATAATAATTTGAAAAGCAATATTGAAAGAGAGTAAGTAAATAATATCTTTAAAAGTTTAATAAATAAAGAGCGAAATATATAAGATTAATATATTATTTATAGTAAAATAGCAAAAATCAATAAGAATCTCAATCTTGAAGCTTTGAATAATCAGGCTATGATTGGGGGACATAATATAATAATAAAAGATCTATATAAATAGATTGAATCCGCTATCTATTGCCTAAATAAATATATGGAAAAGCCTCGCACCATATACAGCAACATTGCAGCAAGCGTTTGAGGAAAAGATTGATATAATATATATACAAGAGCTCTGGGTATCCAATACACACATTCAAACACATAACGGATACTAATACCTATCCTCAGTAATCTCCTAAAGAGTAAATAGAATATATAAGAAAGGGCAGGGATATTTATGAATAATAATATATATTAGAACTAAAACTAGATTATAAGTACTATAATTAGTAGGAAAGGAGCATAGAGATTATATATAGTTTTTTATAAATAGAATTAAATTACTAAATTTATATAGAAAACTGAATACCTTAAGAATCCTAAAGATGATCTTTGATCTGATATTAACTGGGGATATGATTATTGAGGGAGATTTCAATGCTCATTATATACTATTCGAATCAGGTGTGAATATAGTATATAATAGTAATCGGCTTGCAGAATGATTTAGTAATAGAGATCTCAAGTTTATGAATATTCCGGGTTAAGTGATATATAAAGCAGAATACATAATCGATCTAATTTTTTTCAATATCTTAGGAATATATATAGAAGTAAGGGCTGATATATATTACGGATTCGATTATAATACTCTTTTTATTATTATACAAAGAGCGAGTATAGTATTAAAATCCCAATATATATATTATATCAGAAAGGAAGATCTATTTTTGTTTCAAAGAATGATATTAGTTAATATAATAGAAATCAAACAGAAAGTATAAATAGTAATTATAAGTATAGCCCTGAATCGAACTATCGAAAATATACAGAAGGTACTATAACAGACAATCAGAATAATAGAAAGATTGGATCGGAAAACAGGAAAATCGGCCCTCTAGTGAATACCCGACTGCACGATCGCTCGAGATATATATCTCTAGAGCCATACAATCAATAGCGATTACTCTACAGAATACAGAGTATTCTTATTATTATTATTATTATTATTATTATTATTAGTAATTTTCAACCGGGCCGTATAGGCGAGCCTCCCAGGGGGCATTACGGTTGGGCTAACTGCGGGATAATCTCTAATTTATATGATCCCCCTCTCCTAAAAATGAGGTCTCAATACCCTCAGTAACCTCCCAAGCGATAGCTAGTACGCTTGCACTTTTGTCTTCGATCCTCTGAGCGCCTCCGTACGCGCTTTCTGATCTTTTATATAATGTTTTGATTGAGAGCTGCTTTATCCTGTAAGGGTAGCTTTTGTATGTATTCTAGTGCAATACAGAGTATTGCATATATCGATTTTATTCTTTATAGCCTTACTATATCGATTACCTCCTATTCTGTATTTGTGTTCACCCGGATCAGTCAATCCATTTCCATTTCCTTTTCCTATTCTTCTGGTAGTGTTCTAGGGCATATATTTTTGTAGAAGTTTGTTATAGCAATAAATTCAGCGAACTTGGTTGGTGTATATATTAGCTGTTTCAATAGTTGTTTTTGAGCCACCCGATTGCGGGGTGGGTATTTGGGCCTGATATCTGGGGGCCAGGTTTCGTAGGTCGCAAGGACTTTGCAGTAGTATACAATATGCTCAAGGGATTTGTATACGCTATATAAACAATAGATTATTATTTCCTTGTGTTTAAATCATTAATAATAGCTTTCGAAATCGCTATATGCTGAGCGGATCACTAGCATATAATAAAAAGTAGCTCGTGAGAGTTTTAGTTCATTAGAGTATTTATTTGTGCTCCTTGGATCCCATTTCTGATACTGTTTGGAGAGCATTGGTTTCTGTTTGATTCACCACGCCTGTGCTGCCGATTCCATAGCAGTTTTTGCTATAGAGCGGATACCGCTTGCTGTAGGTCGATCGCATGCCCTGAGGCTTATTATATATACAATAGGCCAAAAGAGAATATTAAAGGAAATTCTTTAATAAAAATAAAATCAGATCGAGATTTGTATAAAGTAATCGGATGATATAATCTGAGCTCTATATATTGCTTTCCACTGATTATAGTAAGCGAATATATTACTATAATAAATAAAGAAAAGGCTGAGTTACTATACTCAGAGATTCTATAATACTTCAAAACCATCAACGATCTTTCGGACTCTGAATATAATCAAAAAGGGGAAAAACTATTCTGAAAGGAGCCTATTTTTATAGAGAAAGTGGAATATAACATTATAGGGATTTCGAGTATATCCCTAGGAACAGATCGGATTATAGTGAGATTACTGAAGGCTATCTGAACGAAAATAGACCTAGTTCCATATACCATTTTCATAAGTGTTTATAGCTAATTACTTCCCTATAGTATAAAGTAAGTAGAGGTAGTTATACTATCAAAAGTGAGAAAGACAAACCGAACATCTCTATGATTATAGCGGTCTATTACTCTTCTTTCTTATATTAGAAAGGGTCTTGAAAGGATTATAGTAAGATATCTAATATGAATAGCCCTATACAAAAAATACTCAGCCCATAATATGGACAGAGCTCTTTCAAAACAATTGGCTATAAACTTGATAGTGTTATTTATTTATAATATAGAAATAGTGCTCAACAAAGGCTACAAGATTATAATGATTACACTGAATATACAAAAAGCATTCGATACTTTATTTAAAAATAAACTCCTAAAACGAATGAGGGAACAAAGATTCTTATAAAATCTAATCGCTCTAATCAATTTCTTCTTAATTCAGAGGCAATTCAGAATTAAATTTAACAAAGCAATAACTAGCTACAGTATAGTGGAATGCAATATCCTACAAAGCTTATCCCTCTTGCCAGTCCTATACATACTTTATCTTATAGAATTACTCTAGCAAGACCCTAAACTTTGATTCGGGTATGTAGATGATATCTGTTTATATCGATTATCGGCAAGTATTCAATAAAATATTGTAATATTAATAAAAGATATGAAAAGTATATTCTGTTAAGAAATTAGAAACAAAATAATTTTTGTATCCGAAAAGATAGAGATGATTTATATAATACAGTATAAGTATTTCATCAACCCGATATACAAAATAAACCGTGACTGTATTATCACTCCAATCGCATCAGGATTAGCTCTATAATGGTTAGATATATAATTTAATTACAAGTTTATATTCAAATAGTATATCGAAACACAAACAATCAAAGACCGGAAATTGGCTTATCATATCAAAGGGCTAGCCTGGATTATAAACGGACTCCTAGCAATATTTCTATGGAAAATAATAATTACTTGCTTATATCTAGTTTTATTCTATAGGGTAGAGATACTAGTATATAGAACACAACAAAAACCATTGAATAATATTGAAATATGGATATTAATGATAATAAGTATCTAATTAGAAGAGGCAATTCTAGCTATCAATAAGGTTCTATAAATAGGTAATCAGAGGGAACTCCTCTCATCTAATGACAATTCTGAATATAGTAATAATAAAAAATAGTACTCTTCTACTAATTAAAAATAGTATTAGATAGATAAAATAGAGAGCAGCCCTTTATACTCAAACTATTAAATTCAAAACACTCTTTTTATCATCGAGAGATAAGAGTTTACTTATTCCTTTAGCAATAAGAAAGGTCAATTACAGTCAGTTAGAATAAAGGTTAGGTGATTAATTAGGTTTTTCTAAATCAAGGAGATGATTTTAATAGGGTTTTATTATATATCAGAATATCGAACGGATTCTATTAGAGGCCTTATGAAAGAGGTAGTGGCAAAGTAGTTTTAGGAATAATGGAATAAGCATATATACAATCAGATCACTATATTCTTTAATGGATTAGAATAGATTAATAAGGATAGTAGGCGAATAGGATATGGATATATTGTATATAGAGGATAGATATTAGTATGCAAAGAAAATAATGGATTGTATTACAATTCTTATATATTCGATATGGAGTGATCGGGATATATCGAGGCCTTTAAGCAGCGATTAGTAATATTATGGTATAAAACGGATGGAAATCTGTATGTGTATTGATAGCATATTGATGATATGGAGAATGAGAGGTATAGCCTTTATTATATTGCAATAGGCTTTTTTTAAAATGCTAAAATTAATGTAAATATACTTGATCCAGATCAATGGTTATTAGGCTATATAGGGATTAAGGGGAATAAGCGAGCAGATGTATTTACTGATGAAGGGATAAGAAAATCAGCTTCAGGATATGCGAACTGATTTATAATAAGCGGTATTCGCTTTATAGCAAAAATCATTATGGAATTGGCAGTACAAATATAGTAGATCAAACAGATACTAATGCTTTTCAAACAGTACTAGAAATAGGATTCAAAAGTACAACAAATATCTTAAGGAATTAAAATTCTTATAAGTAACTCTTCATTACATATTAGCGATCCGCTTAGTATATAGCAACTTCAAAAATTATTATCGATAATTTAAATACAAGGAAATAATAATCTATTGTTTATACAGAGCATTCAAATCCCTTGAGCATATTATATATTGCTACAAAGTCCTTGCGACCTATGAAATCTAGCCCTCAGATATCAAGTTCAAATATTTATTTTGTAATTAAACAATTCAAAAACGATTACTGAAACAGCTAATATATATATTAACCAAATTCGCTAAATTTATTGCTATAATAGATTTCTATAAAAATATATACTCTAAAACACTATCAGAAGAATAAAAGAGAGAAGGAAAGGGATTAATTGATTTAGGCGAATATAAGTAGGGAATAGGAGGGGATAGATTTAGAAAAGCTATATGAAAGAAAATTGAAGTATGCGGTATATTATATTATAATAGAATATATACAAAAGCTACCCTTATAGAATAAAGTAGTTTTCAAACAAATACTATATAGGAGATCGGAAAGCGGTATGGAGGTGCTCAGAGGATTGGAGATAAAGGCGCAAGTGCGTTAGCTATTGTTTGAGAGGCTATTGAGGATATTGAAATCCTATTTCTAGAAAAGGGGGATTATGTAAATTAGAAGATCATCCCGCAGTTAGCCCAACCGTAATGCCCCCTGGGAGGCTCGCCTATACGGCCCGGTTGAAAATTACTAATAATAATAATAATAATAATACTCTCTGTTTATATTCGCCTAAATCGATCGATCCCTTTTCTTTTCCCCTTTTATTCTTTTGATAGTATTTTAGAGTATATATTTCTATAAAAGTTTATTATAGCATAAATTTAGTGAATTTGGTTAATGTATATATTAGCTATTTCAATAGTTATTTTTAAGCTACTTAATTGCAAAATGGGTATTTGGACTTGATATCTGAGGGCTAGGTTTTATAGATCGTAAGGACTTTGTAATAGTATACAATATACTTGGGGGATTTGAATACACTATATAAATAATAGATTGTTGCTTTCTTGTATTTAAATTATTAATAATAGTTTTCGAAATTGCTATATACTGAGCGGATCGTTAATATACAATAGAGAATTGCTTATAAGATTCTAATTCCTTAGAATATTTGTTTGTATTCTTTAGATTCTATTTCTGGTATTATTTAGAGAGTATTAGTATCTGTTTGATTTATTACCATTTGTACTTCCAATTCTATAATGGTTTTTGTTATAAGCGAATATTGCTTGTTATAGATTGATTTGTATATCCTGAGGCTAATCTTCTTATACTTTTATCAGTGAGTATATCTACTTGCTTATTCCTTTTAATCCCTATATAGCCTAGCGACCATTTGATCTGGATCTGGTGTATTTGTATCAGTTTATAGTATTTAAGAAAAGCTTATTACAATGTAGTAGAGGCTGTGTTTTTCATTCCCTATATTATCAATATATTATCAATGTACATATAGATTTCCATTTATTTTATACCAATAATATTGCTGATCACTACTTAAAGACTTCAGTATACCCTGATCGTTTTTGTATCGAATATATAAGAGTTATAATATAATCTATTATTTTCTTTATATATTACTATTTGTAGCCGGGGAGCCTCAAGCTTCCCGCGGAGTACTACACAGACTTATAGCGATACAGACCGGACACAATGACTTTACAGCCTATCACACCAGATTCAACCACGAAAATAGTAAAAACATTTGTACATATAGGATCAAGAGAACAACAGAACAAAGCCTTGGGACGCGATAGCATATATCAACCGCATCCTGCGAACACAATATAGCTTTACTGACCTTCTCGCTAGATCCGGATTCTATACTAGGATATGCTCAAACTACGCGAAACTACGCGAATTCCAACCTGCTCCAATACCCCGAGGATGAGCTCTCCACCCCAATCAACCTAAGACCCGCACCGACCAGCCATAAGCGCTCCGAGCGCTCTCCCGATCGACAGCGATCGACCTGATCACCCGCCGACACCCGGATGGCATACGAAACAAGGCCCTCTAAAACAGGACCACAAACCCTTAGACAGAACAGCCGCAGGATCGCTATGAGCGGTACTGAGCGGGGGAAACACCAGAGGCAACAAGCCCCTGATTAGCTAACATTACACTACTATGAGCGGCTGGAACGCTAGCGGCCCGTAGGCCCGCTCCTTAGTACGTCTAGAATACCCCTTGGAGGTCAGATATTAGACGTAATCACTATAAATAAATAAATAAATAAATATAGGATCAAGAAAAGCCCATTATACTTTTTTCGATATCCAATCAATAATCAGACACACAGCAACTAACCGCTTGTATTAAATCAATTACAATCCAAATAGAATACGATAGCATATATCAACCACATCCTACAAATCACATTATAGCTTTATTGACCTTCTTATTAGATCCAAATTCTTACACTAGGATATACCCAAACCACATATAATCACACAGATACCAACCTACTCCAATATCCTAAAAACAAGCTCTCTACCCCAATCAATCTAAGATCTGTATCGACCAGCCATAAACGCCCTGAGCACTTTCCCGATCAATAAAAATCGACCTAATTATTTGCCAATACCCAAACAATTACAAAACAAGGCCCCTCTAGAATAAGACCACAAACCTTTAAACAGAATAGCCACAGGATTGTTATGAGTGGTATTGAGTGGGGGAACATTAAAGCAACAAGCCCCTGATTAGCTACATTACACTACTATGAGCGGCTTGGAACGCTAGCAGCCTGTAGGCCCACTCCTTAATACATCTAGAATACCCCTTGAAAGGGGTAGATATTAGATGTTACTTACGATAAAGAAATAAATAAATAATAAATAAAATAAATATTACTATTTGTCCTTTATATTATAATCTATCTATATCCTACTCGTCTATTATCCTTATCAATCTATTCCGATCTATCAGAGAATATAGTAATCTAATTGTATATATACTTATTCTACTATTCCTGGAACTCTTTACTCCTACCTCTTTTGTAAAGCCTTTAATAGAATCCATTTAATACCCTAATATATAATAAGGCCCTACTAAAATCGTTTCCTTGATTTGGGAAAGGCACTGGCTGATCACCTAGACTTTTGTTCTGATTAACTGCATTGGCCTTCCTTACTGCAAAGGAGTAAATGGCTTTATCCCTCAATAATAAAAAGAGTATTTTGAATTAATAGTTTAGGTATAAAGAGCTATTCTCCATTTTATTTATTCTAGTGCTATTTCTATTGGTAGGAGAGTATTGTCCTTTATATCACTGTATTCAGAGTTGTTTATCAGATTGGGAGGACTCCTCTGATTGCTATTTGTAGGATCTTATTAATAACTAGAATTGCTTTTCCTAATCGGGTGTTTATTACTATTGGTGTTCTGTTTCGGTGTTGTTTAATGGTTTTTGTTTGTTCTAATATATTATACCTTTATCCTATAGAATAGGGCTAAGTATAAGCAAATGATTACTGCTTTCTGTAAGATACTGCTGGGGGTTCGTTTGTGATCCGGATTAGCCCTTGAATGTGATAAGCTAATTTCCAGCCTTTGGTTATTCGCATTTCGATATACTATTTGCATATAAGTTTGCAATCAAATTATATGTTTAGTTATTGTAAAGCAATCCTAATACAATCGGAGAGATAGTATAATCGCAATTTATTTTGTATATTAGATTAATAAAATGCTTGTATTGTGTTATATAAATCATTTCCATCTTTCAAATATAAAGATTATTTTGTTCTTAGTTTTTCAATAAAATATATTTTTTATATTTCTTGCTAATATTACAATGGTTTATTGAATATTGTTAATAATCAATATAAACAAATATTATTTATATATCCAAATCGGAGTTTAGAGTTTTACTAGAGTAGTTCTACAAGATAAAATATGTACAGGATTGATAAGAAGGGTGAGCCTTGTGGGATATTGTATTTTATTATATTATAACTAGTTATTGTTTTATTAAATCTAACCTTAAATTGTTTTTGAATTAAAAAGAAATCGATTAAAGCAATTAGGTTTTGTAGGAACTCTTATCCTTTTATTTGTTTTAGAAGTTTGTTTTTAAATAAAGTATTAAACACTTTTTGTACATCCAGTATAATCATTGTAATCTTGTAGTCTTTGTTAAGTATTACTTTTATATTATAAATAAATAATATTACTAAATCTATAGTCAATCGTTTCGAAAAGGCTTTGTAATATTGTAAACTGAGTATTTTTTGCATTAAAACTATTTATACTAAATATCTTGCTATAATCCTTTTAAGGCTCTTTTTAATATAGAAAAGAAGAATAATAAGCTACTATAATTGTGGGGATGTTCAATCTGTCTTCCCCATTTTTGATAATATAACTATCTCTGCTTGCTTTTATACTATAAGGAAATAATTGAGCTATAGATATTTATTGAAAATAATATATAGAATTAAGCCTATTTTATTTAAATAGCCTTAGTAGTCTTACTGTAATCCAGTCTGTCCCTAGGGATATATTCGAGATCTCTATAGTATTATATTTCACTTCCTCTATAAAGATAGGCTCCCCCCAAAATAGTTTTTTCTCACTTTGATTATATCCGGAGTCCAGGAGATTGTCAGTAATTTTGAAGTGCTACAGAATCTCCGAGCATAGTAGTTCAGCCTTTTCTTTATTCGATATAACAGTGTGTTTGCTTATTATAATCAATAGAAAGCGATATATAAAGCTCAGGTTGTACTATCCAATCACTTTATATAAATCTCGATCTGATTTCATTTTATTAGGAATTTCTTTTAGTACCCTTTTTTAGTCTATTATATATACAATAAGAATACTCTATATTCTATAGAATAATCGTTATTGATTATATAGCTTTAGAGATATACATCTCGAGCGATTGTGTAGTCGGATATTCATCAAGAAGCTGATTTTCCTATCTTCTGATCTGGTTTTCCTGTTGTTCTGATTATCTGTTGTAATATCTTCTATATGTTTTCGATAGCTCGATCCAAGGCTATACTTGTGATTGCTATCTATACCTCCCGTTTGATTCCCACTATATTAGCTAATATCATTCTTTGAAACAGAGATAGGTCTTCCTCCCTAATGCGATATACATATTGGGATCTCGATATTGAGCTTGCTCTTTATATAATAGTGAGAAGGGTATTGTGATCGGATCCACAATATATATCAGCCCTTATTTCTGTATATATTCTGGGATATTGGAAAAAACTAGATCGATCATATATCCTGCTCTGTATATCGCTTGACCCGGGATGTTCGTAAACTTAAGGCCTTTATCACTGAACCATTCCGCAAGCCGATTGCTACTATACACTGTATTCACACCTAGCTCGAATAATGTATAGTAAGTATTGAAGTCTTCTCCAATGATCGTGTCCCCAGTTGATATTAGATTAAGGATTATCTCCAGAACTCCTGAGATATTCGATTCCCTATATAGGTTTAGTAGTTTAATTCCATTTATAGAAAGCCACATATAATCTCTATGCTCCTCTCCTGCTAATTATAACACTTGTAATCTAGTCTCAGTTCTGATATATGTCATTACTCGTGGGCGTCCCTGCCCTTAATATAAAGTATAAGAAATTCTAGATTTCAAGTTTTCTTATAACAGATTGTGATATAAGGTAAAATGAATGGGATATAATAATAATCCTAATTAGTATTATTATTCTAATATTATATATTCATCTTACAAAATTCGAGATTTTTATATTCAATATTCTATTGTAAAAGGACTACCAAAAGATCTACCAACTTAAATCCGAATTTGGAAAGAAGGAGTAAACAATTATAACTATTTAGTAAATAATAAGTTTATAAACCCAATAACACGAAAAGACTTTTTGTTTTTTTTTATATAGAAAACAAAAACTTTATAAAAAACTGATTTATTTGCAATTATTATTATTCAAAAAAAAAAAGTTCTATTTTGCTTTGAATACCTTGTTGTTATGACGACAACAGGTTCACGACATGATAGTAAATGAATCAATTATCAATACTAGAGAATAACAAACTATTATACAAAGAGTGAACCTATAAAAGGTTTTTATAAACCAAAAGGGAACCAGAAGGGGACCAGAAATGAAACAAGATTAGACCTGCTAGATGGGGCAAATATATAACTAATCTAGACCTGAGGTCAGATCATTACATCACCCTCTCTTTGAAAAACAGTTTACCCTCAAGTCTATTCTTATCCTTTCCTTTATCTCTTATTTTTAGAGATTTAGATTCCTTTTTTATTATTATTGTTTCCTTTACCTTCCTTATCAATTTTCGCTTTCTTGTAAATATAGCAAACAGTTCATTCTCCTCTTCCTTATTATCATTATTATCATCAGAGATATCAATTAAAATATTGTATACTTATCACAAAGGGCTTACTATAGTTACGCGAATTGTATAATTATAATACGGGATATTGTTTATCATTTTCAAGGTATACTATCTATTCTCCCTCTTTTTTTTTTTTGTTGAACCAAAAGCTAATTATTCAATATGATTTGCTATTTTGCTATTTATTATAAATACCTTTGAGTAGTATATGTATATTATATTTTTTATAATAAAGAGAGTTTATAAGAGGGGTAGAAAAAGATTCAATAAAGAATATCTTTCAAAAGAACTTATGCTTTTTTGATATAGTAGTAATGAATCCTAAGAATCAAATACTATATATACCGATGCATCTTCTACTGTAAAAGGAATTGGAATAGGAGTGGGATAGTCGCAATACAATCAAACGGATCAACTTCTTATCGAAAACAAATCAATATTGGTTTAAATCAATTAGTTTATAATGGAGAACTCTTTGGAGTTACAAAAGCT
Source organism: Botrytis sinoallii (assembly GCF_014898435.1). Taxonomy (NCBI): domain Eukaryota; kingdom Fungi; phylum Ascomycota; class Leotiomycetes; order Helotiales; family Sclerotiniaceae; genus Botrytis; species Botrytis sinoallii. The sequence continues at coordinate 178,020 of NW_024066040.1, forward strand.
ATCGAATATGCTAGCACTATAGCATATGAAGGCCAGAAATTTAAGATCTATTCGGACATCAAGCCGGACTTTATCGCCTCAAAACCCCCTCTGATCACCCAGGGCAAGCCTATCAAATAAGAGCAATCAAAGCGGCAGAGATTATCAGAGCAAAGGAGCCGAAGTCTCCTTAAATTGGGTCCCAGGCCATACCTCAATACAAGGAAACGAAATGGCGGATAAATTAGCAAAAGAGGCAACTTCGATACAGGCCACTTCAAGCGAAACCAGTATAGGGCTACTTGGTATGATAGTAAAGGAACACGATTCCAATCAATGGCTAGAGACACTCAATCAATACGAATCCAGATCGAATCAATCCGATACAACCTATTCGAAACTCTTTCCATGGAAAATTGGCTCCAAAATCAAGCTACCGGAAGGCACCAAGCGAAATACCGCTAGCGCCTTCTTTCAACTCAAAATTGGCCACGGATATATCAAGTCCTATTTATATCGATTCAAGCTTTCTAATAATAAATGTATTTGAAACAATATCGAAACTGCCGCTCATCTCCTGATTGGATGCCCGATATACAGAAAAGAAAGGAAAGAAATTTTCAAGAACCTACCAATATCCCAAACCAACCTACAATTCCTGCTACATACGAAAATAGGCATCGAACTAGCAACCAAGTTCATCAATACTACCAAAATTGCTACAAGGACCTGGCATCTAGCCAGAGCCGAAACTCAAAACGAAAACAGTTGAAGAGGAAGATTCAACAAGCGAAGGAGAGAGAGTAATTAGAGAGCTAGAAGGAGAAGATACGAGAGGGGAGAGAGGAGAGAGACGAAAGAGAGGAAAGAGAGGGGTAAAATCCCTTTCAAAACCTATTGTATGAACTACATACAATAGTGGGCGCTATACCCCAGTATTTGTTTTCACCTCCCCCATTATTTCATTCCCATGTGTATTTCAAAAGTTATCCGCTAGCGCCCTTATGGCCTAGCCGTCTTATATAGTCATGGACTGAAGCGGGACGTTAAATTAAATCAATCAATCAATCAATCAATCAAATACTATCTTATTAATAGTTTTCGATTTTCTCAAATCATTTAATGATTATTATATTTAATATATAATAAACAATAAGACTATCTGGAATAGTTTTTAGAAACCAGGCGAAAATACTAGTTCTAGTTATATTATCCTTCCATTTAGTATTATTTCAAACAAACTAATCTAATATCGGCTTCTCTCATCTACAAAACTATCCAATCATTTGATAACAAGTTCAATATCTTTCTGTAAGTATTTGTTGCGGGCAGTGTATAACCATAAAAATCGTATACTTAGCCTCCAAATCCTTCTTTGTTATATTCAAATATTTATAAAGTTTCGTTTTTATCTTATAAGCCCATAATCTGATAACGAAATTATCTAAGTCGATGCCAAGCTTTTACAGATTGTCTTTTGCTGAATTCGATCATTTCGGTTTATTGGAGTTTTGGAAGATTTGGATATAAATTGATATATAAGAGGATATCAATAAAATAAATAAACTTATCGAAAGTAAGAATAAAGACAGGACAAGTCTACAGATAGTGAAATAGGAATTGCAGTTCTCAACTATTAATCTAGTAGCTCTTATTCTTTGTATTTAATATTAAATGCAATCGGAAGGGTGAGGAGAATTATGATAGTATTACCTGAGCTTGCTGCTCGGTAAAACGTATTAGAAAGCTAAAGATATTGTATAGAGCTTGAAATATTGCTAATAATTTTTCTTCCGAATTGAATTAAAGAATTGATTTGATTTAGGTGAAGTTGATTTACAAAAATAAAGTATAAAGTAAAAGAAAATATAGAAAATTCAAATAAAAGTAAATATAAATAAACAAATCTTGTGGTAATAGAAAAAGGTTTGTGCACTAGATTACTCTTCTCAAGATAAATGGACTAGATAAGACTGTTTCTTATCTATATCTATAGGTTTTCTATTTAATAGATTGTTATAATTGTTAATACCGTTTTCCCAGCTCTTTATCTACTTTGATAAGTTTTTAGAAGGATCTGTAACATACAGGTATTATATATAGAAGCTTTTAACTTTGTAGGGTGTATATATTACATCTCTATAATAATATTATATGGGATTATTGTTATAGTTTATTTACCTTACCTTATAATGAATCTCTTTTCAAATAATTTTCGAGGCTAATATATCTTGAATCTCGAATTCAGTATTTGCAGTAATTATGATTAAAGATGAGGGATCGACTTTTTGATTAGGCACAAGGTTGTTTAGTGTTTTTCGAAATTATCTGGAAAGAATACCTTGTGTACTTTTATACTGTTTGATAGATAAGAAAATATAAGTAGTCTTTTTTGGAAGAATAATATAAGGATCAGCTATTTATAGATCAAGCTTTCGATTAGATCTTTTAGTAACAAAGTTCTTTATAATAACAAAAACCTTATTATCAATCTTAAAGTTGACAGCTCATCTATACTTATCTATATCTCTTCTTTTCTTGTTTTGAGACTTGAGGATGATTTCTTTGGTTATCTCTTAGGCTTTGTACATTCTAAAAGCAAAAGCTTGCATTTCCTTTAAGACAGTTTTTCTTGAATAATAAAAGCGATAAGAAACCTATCTCAATTGAAAAAGGTAACCGATTCGTATTTATTTTGAAGCTTGAAGGGGGATATTCCTAGGTTTTCGTATGAAAGGGTGAATTAGGCATAATCTATGATATACAAGAGCTCTGACCAATTATCCTAATAGTAATTTATATAAGGATGTAAACACTAATCTAGATATTAGTTTATAATCTCTGTTTAGCCATTTGTTTGAGAATAATATACTATGGAAAGTTTCAGCTTGACACCCAAGATTTGGATGAATTCTTTTTAAAAGAGAAATATAAATTAGAGGCCTCTATCAAAGGTTATAATCTTTGAAGCATTCTTCCATTTATTTATTTATTTATTTATTTATAGTGATTAACGTCTTGTAGAGGACCTCCCGAGGGGTATGAAAGACGTGGCTAGATCTAGAGTTACAAATACAGAAAGGCGCTGATGCGCACGCTAGTAAAACCTCACAGGGTAAACCCAGTTCCTTCTATATATCCTAAACAAACCAGTGTAATGATCGCAAATAGGGCCGTTTTTGATTGGCCCCATATTCCTAGCGCTTCCTTCTGCTCATGGAGAGGAGCGCTCTGATTGTACAATTACTTCTGTCATAGAACCATGTTTTATGGACAGGAGCGGTGTGTACAGGTGTGCCGCTTCAAAGAAGCGGGTGTGTGTGTGATGGTGCTCCAGAGGAGCGGAGGATTCGGCTATTGGGCCGCTCGAGAGGAGCAGCCGGAACGATGGTTCCGCTGAGTAGCGGAATGGCGCATAGGCGCAGTGGTGGCGGCTGGAGGGGGATCAGTTCCCCCTCAGCATTCGATCGATCGCTTTTGCGGCCCATAATAGAAAAGCTCTATTAGGGTAGCGGTAGATTGTCGGAGCTCAGTGGAGCTGTGTCAGGAGGTCCACACTAAGGTGGCCTATGAGGCGGCATATAGGGTGGATCCATGTGGATCAGATCGCTATAGCCATAAGTCGTAGTAGACAGTAGGAGAGTGACCCGATCACTCTACCACTGAACCAGCCAGGCTCCTTGCGGAGGACAATGGTCTTTTGTCAGCATTCTTCCATTGATAGATATTATTTAGATATATCATTGCTATATCTTTAGTATTAGTAGTTTTATAGCATGATATAGAAATGGATTGTTTCAATAGTCTGTCTATTACTACGAAGATATTGTTATAATCAAACTTGTTAATAAGAAATATTTTGAAATCTATAAATACATCTACTCAGGGTTTTGAGAGTATAGACAATGATTATAGAAATCCTAGCGTCTTATCTCTAGGAATATGAAAGTTATAATAAGTAGTATAATTGTTAATATATTAATTAATAAATTCTAATATTTTCTTTCAGAAATATCTTTTTTGAAGAATTAGTTTCGTTTTGGTTTTCCCAGGGTGTACTGAAGAGATTTGAATATGGGCTTTTTCTATAAGGTTGGTATATAGATGGTCTATATCAGGAATAACAAAACGATTTTTATGTAAAGGAAACTGTTTTTTATAGAGTATCCTTTTTTTCAGATATATTGCTAAATTACATTCTGTTTATAAAAAAGAATGATTTCAATTAATTATTAGAATTTTATCTATTAAATTTATATCTTCAGCATTAATAACTAATAATTCTATTACCTCCTCCTCCTCTATATTAAATTTATCAATAATCTTTTTATCAAAAACTATATCTAGCAAAAAGGTTTGAATATATTATTCTAAGCATTTAAACTCTTGATTTGCAATATCTTGTTTTCTACGATTTAAGATATTCATAGCTATATTACTGAATCCTAATCGATATATAATCTCAAATCAGAAATTCAATAGGATTTCAGCCTATCCAGCTTATCTTTGATTTAAAGTTCTTTTTATTATAAAGTATTTTAATACTTTATAATCAATATAGACTTTAATGTAATAGGGTAAGGTGGTGTACTCAATATACTATATTTTGAATACTTTTATAATAGTAAGTATCTTCTTATCAAAGATAGTATAGTTTATTTTGGCCGGAAGTATAATCTTGATAAAGAAGACTATAGGATATTATTAGTTATCTTTCGAACACTACACTTCATCATATAATAGTATCTCATATACTCCTTATTTATTTCCCCTGCCCCAACAGGCTTAATCCTATCAAACCTTGTACTCACAGGAGGCTCCCATTACACCGATGGCGATATGCGCTTCTGGTGTGTTGAGTGATTCCTCAATCCATGGGGCACTCCCCTTTCAAATAGTTATTAATACCTTAGGAGCTAATATATAGCCCCCATCAATTATAAGATCGCTTACAGGGCTCTGCCCTTAATGTAATTAAGAATGATTTAAAAGGATTGATAAGATAGAAAGGGAAAAACAAAAATGATCGAGGTATTTGTAATACTAATAGATAAGTTTGCATAAAGGTTTCAAGGCTAACAATATAAACTTGTTACAAAGTTAAGAATACAATTATTTCTGTTCTGCTAAGAGTAATAGAGATTATTTTTGATTAGAAAGAAAGCTTGTAATAGAATAACTATAATCAAAAAGCAATATACAGAAAACCTATATTGATATACTAAAAACTCAGATGAGGCCTGAGACAGCAAGCCCCACCACAGACTCCACTAATACAATACGCTCTGCTTCTAGTAGAAGTATGAATACTGATACTCGAGAGCATACAGACTCAAAAGGGAGAATGATTGAATCGAGAAAACGATCCTTATAATAACTAGCAGAAAAGCTCTACTCTCAGAGACTAGCCCTTTTTTATTAAAACTCAAAATAAAAGAGATAGTTACTGGGATTATACTAACAAAGATCCCTTTTCTTTAAAGAAACAATATAGGTTAGATATTAAGATATAGTTTTAATATTAATTAGAAGGAGATTATAAAAATAGAAAATATCAAGTGGGTACTTAAAACCCTTTATATAATAAGTATATATAGATTAGAAAAATGATTTATATATATAATCCCACAAATATCATACAATTTCTATTATATTGAAAATGCTTCTGTTTCTATACCTATTGAGCTTATCAAGGAGGAGATTACAATTCAAACCGGTAAGCAGTCAATCAACTATAGATTAGCATATAGCAAGATCAATCTGATTACTAAAAGAGCCACCTGGATTATTAGCTTCAATATTGCAATATCACAATTCCGACTATTCAATAACAGCTTCTATTCAATTCTCTTAGACAAAACCCCGGGAAATTCAACTTCACAGCACTAACTACTTAGAATATTGTAACCCCTTTATCTATAATAGAGCCTTAAGATATTCGATATACAGTAAACTAAATACTGAGTATAAGAATACACTTATACATCAACAATACACTAGAGTAGCTTAATACACTAATGTTATAGGCCCTTCCGCACTAGCCATTCCAACTGCCCAGCTGCTCCTAGAGTCTACGCTAAACGACGGATTGTTCTGATCGCAAAGGAATTGGCCACAGTCAGAACTGTTGACAGAAAAGACTATGAGATACTATACAGAGCAGATACAGACAAAGCGGATCACATCCCTGAATCACCTCTGCCTCCTAAAATAACAATTACAGAAACCCTGATTACTCCAAGGGCAAGGATTATAGTATATAAAAATAAACGCCTCAGCAAACGCCCGTGCAGGCTCAGTACAAATCTGCCAATTGTATTAATCATATTATACATATACCCAGCTTGTAATCAAAACTAACAGAATCTCAATATAGAAGCCTTAGCAGAAAAAGCCTTCATTTCAATAGATCTGGAGATAAACGATATAGAGATCTTTATAACAATAGATATTGTATCTAGATCCTCTTATGAGTAGTATAATTGATAAGTATACTTAAAGGAATAAAGGTCTCACTATCACTTGGGCGAATATAGGCTGGGGATATGCAAATCATATTACATTATTATAGCTAGCAGTTGAAGCTCAGTTGGATGTGATCTGTTTACAGAAGCCAAGATCATACTGGAATTCAATCACGCAAAATCACAATGCATACAATCAATATCAGCCAATCAATAACTGAAACCTTTAGGGAGACTTGGAGGAGAACGAATAAGGCCCTCGGGTTATGATATATATACGAAAAGGTGTGTACTTGAAAGTAAAGTAAATGGGTTAACTCGAAAACAGAGATCTACTCTAAATATAAGTCAATAGATACTCGATCCTGAATATCTATAAAGCTTTATGTACTTTGAATATTATTAATTATATTATACACTTGATCTCAAATGAGTATACGATCATAGAAGGGGACTTTAATATAAAGTATGAGCTGTAGGAATTGGGGGTGATTGTAGTTAATCAAGAAGCACAGCTCGCAATATGGGCAAACGAGTAGGCATAGAATTTATAGGTACCCCAGGCATACCCATCCATACAAAAGAGCATATACTAGATTTAATCTTCTTTAATATACTATTCGCTTATATAGAGGTGCTGGAAAAACTTCACTGTAAATCTAATTATATTACTCAGGTTATTAATCTAGCAAAACCGCGGAATAACAGAATGGGATCAATATTACTACCAAATAAAGGAGGCGGATCTGTTGAGATTAGATAAACTGATGGCCAATCAGTTAGCTTATTTCAATAATGTAGATATCCAAATTACAATCGAGATCGAGATCTATATTAATAAGCTTGCGAAAGCACTAGATAAATCAATTTGAGTAATTGGCAAGATTAATCGAAAGGCAGGGAAAGTCTTGTTATAATAAACAAATGAGTGTAGAAAAGTTTATCGAGTATATATAGAAATATGAAGGGGAATGGATTTGGAAAGAAAGACTTATGCTATATACTTTTTACAAAAAGTAGTATAACAAGCCAAGAGATCCTATTGGGCTATATGTCTAAATGAGATTAAGGATGATAAAGAACTCTATTGAATTATAGGATAATATAAATTGATCCCCAAAAATAATGCGAAATCCCCCTCCCTAATAATCAGTGAGCGGAAGATCTGCAATAACAAAAGAAAAAGCGGATACTCTATTTATAATGGTTTTGAATCGATTCAAGGCGAATAATGATCTTCCAAACGATCCACTACACAATCAAATATATAAAAGAACCCTCCCCTAAAAAAAAATAATTTCAACTGAAAAAATAGAAAAGCATATTATAGGAGTTTTATATACTACATCAGAAGTGGATCAAGTTATTATATATCTCCTTAAGGTATGCTAGCTGAGTATTAAATTATTAATCCAGGAGATATTTGTATTATACCTAGCTCTAAACTATTACCCAGAAAGATGAAAGCTAGTGGAGATAATAATGATTCTCAAGGTAGATAAGAAAAACAAAATGTTACCACAATCGTAGCAACTAATTAGCCCTGATCTCCTGTATCGGAAAGGGTCTCGAACGATATATAGCCAGCCAAATATCTTGGACAGCTTTGAGACATAAAGTAATCAGCCCACAACACTACGGAGCACTCCCCAGAAAATCAGGGATAAATCTAGTAACTGCTTTTACTTACAATACAAAGCTTGTATTAGCAATTGGTAATATGGTTTCGATTATTACTATAAATATATAAAGAGCTTTTGATGCTTTCTTGAAGCATCAACTTTTGAACTGAATAATCAAACAAGGATAACCAACTTTGCTATTTAAGTTGATAGATTTATTCCTTATAAATAGAAAAGTCAAAGTAAGACTCGAAGGTATTATAATTGAGGAATATTTAGTGGTATACGGTATTCCTTAAGGGTTCTTACTATCACCTATACTCTATATACTCTATCTTGCTGAGCTCCTCAATCGAAATACGAAATTCCGTTTCGACTATACAGATAATATCGCGATCTATTATTCTTCCAAGTATCTCTCTACGAATACTAGGATCCTGTAACAACGAGTACAGCAGATCATCAAATAGGGTAAGGAGAATAGAATTCTATTTGCCCTGAGAAGTTCGAACTACTTTATATTACCAGATAATATAATACTACTAATCCATTATTGATAGTAAATCCAGATCTAATAATCATTCCAGTACCAATTGCAATGAATAGAAGCACTCAGTCTACTCTGAGGTAACTAGGCGTCTTCTTCGATCGCTGGCTTTTGTTCTTATAATACATCAAAACACTATAGCAAAAGCTATAAAAATAGCCTCGCATATCAGATCGATCACCGCACTATATATAGGCCACCAACTTCCTCTCTAAGAAAAACAGTAATCACCTGTATTCTCCCAATAACACTATTCAGCACAGAAATATAGTATGCTAATAAACATAAGCCTGACCTAGGCCAAAACAATTTAAGCATAAATGTAGCATAAAAGGTTATCTCCGTTACATCAATAGAGTAATCAATATTGTTACAAGAGGAATAATCTCAATATATAAGATTATATCGATTACAGTTTTTATCAAAAAAGCAGACCTACCATCAGGGATAGTTACACTAAAATATACCAAGCTGTAATTCGTATTCCATTTAAAAACAATCGACAATCAATATTTGCTAGTAAATTGTTTGAAAACTAATAATACAAAAATACGAATAAGAAGCAAACACAGCAAGAAGACCTTTTACAAGAATCCAGCGGCTCAGCCGTCTCATCCTAAAAACATAACACTCGAAGCTATTTCGCCCTGCATTTTCGATTAACTACAAAACAAATCCAACAAAAAGATTAACCAAAGAAAAGCAGCTCAAGCCTTCAAAAAGTAATAACAACAACTTTCACCCAAAAACTACACAATCTTTTCTAACAAATCAGAACAAACCATTGATTGTAAATATTGTGTTGGCTACGGATATATAATATATTGCAATAACACTCAAATAGCCTTTGGATTTAAGTAGATTCGAAGCGATTTATATATATTCGATATAGAAGCGATAAAAGCATAATACAAATTAAAGCATCTAATTATTATACTTGAAGATCCCTTGAATAATTGGATCTGGATATATATTGATAGTATATCAATTATTTAGGGTATATATGAAAACGTATTGCTTATAATACAATAAGCCTTCTATAAGTATTACAAAGTAATAAAACAATTCGATATCAGAATAAAGTGATTACCTAGATATATAGAGATTGAAGGTAATGAGAAAATAGATTGTTTAATAAATGTAGGTGTAATTGAGCCCATAGATCAGATAATCGATAAGCTATCAACAATTAATGGGATTCGAACGATTATCCGTTAGAAATGTCTATATGCAGAATCTACCTGGTGGGAAGAGATAAACTCCTCTCTTTCCGCTAACTACAAGAAGTGTCTTCTAGATATAATACAAAGAAGCTAAAGGAACTAACTCTACCAAGAGCAGTCTTATATCAACTGATAGCTATGAAAACAGGCCACAGCGACTACACCGCTTACCATCAGCGATTTGATTATCAAAACAATAAGCTGGATTGCTTATACGATAGTGCTAAGGAACTATATCACTTCTTTAAATATATTATAAACAACCTAAAGCATTCAGACTGGCCCCTTGCCTCTATAGAAATGCAATCTAACAAGCAGGGCGATCACATATATCAAGAAAACTCTTATATACACTTAGTAAGCTCACTCAACTGATTACCGACTCAGAGTTCTACACTCAGATCTGTTCTAACTATTAAAGGACCCTTAGAAAGCGATAATCTTTTCAATAAAGCTTGTTGTCCATCCCTTATAAATTCACTACTTAAACTGATTTGTTGAACCTTAATGCCTTGTATTTAAGGTTACTAGGAATGAGGGGTAATCAGGATCGACAGAGGCTTATAGAAGATTCTAGTCTTGTAGCGACAACGACATTGATTAGAAATACAAGAGATAAAACAGAAGGTTCTAGATAGTCCTGAAAGGCCTATATATACAGGTCCTCTATCATTGTAAATAAATAATCAAGTTGAAATCAATATTCAAGAAAGGACAATATTAAATCTGAGTCACCACTCGCGTATATATTATATATCACTTATATATATATATATGATAAACCTCTGAACAAGAGGTTATGAGCCCGGGATAGCGCCAGGACTCAGATATTTCAATTCGATCAATCCGAAGAGGAGCTTATAAAATCGACTTATAAAGCTCAGTACACTTAGACTACAAGCTAGAATGGAGGAAGATTACGGTTTCGAGAAGCCGAAGATCAGTAAGCTCACCGGTACGAATTATAGACCATGGAGCATCCAAGTAAAGCAACTTCTTAAAGGCCAGGGCCTTTGGAATGTGGTAGAGAAAGGTACAGATATCGGAAAGGAGGCTTTAGGATCGAAGGATCCGGAAGTCATAGACGCAAAGGCTAGCACAATCATTATGAGCCTTTGCGGAAGGGAAAGCTTTAAGCTTTATATTGCTCTGCTCAACTGCTAAGGAGCAATGGAAAGTGCTGAAAGATATGTATCAGCCATTAGGGCAACAACAATTAAGCTCTAAGATACAAGCTTTCACAGGGTATAAGATACCAGAAGGAAGTTCAGCTAAGGTAGCAGAGATAGCTAATTATCTTAATACCTTGCAAGCTGAAATAAGTGAAATATCACCAACAGAGAAGGCCATCGGACACATTAAAGATATCGATCTTTTATAAGGTAGTCAGGGATATGGATCGCGGTTTGACCCCTTGATTCTTCAATTAGAGGTCAGAGATGAACCACTAAGCTTTAGTGCTATAGTGGCTAAATTCATGGAATTCGAGCGTCGAATGGGCCCTAGAGAGAGTATAAAAGAAAATGCTCTTAGTGCAAAAACAGATTCGAAAGGATTTAAAGGGAAAATGCTTCAATTGCGGAAAGGGAGGGCATAGAAAGGCTGATTGTAGAAAGGCTAAAAAGGATCCGGATAGTTTCTAATTCGAATAACCCAACTACTGGACCATTATCGACACCCAGTGGTGGTAGAGGCCTATCACCAAAAGCGGAACAAGCGAAATCAGCCGAGATTAGTGGATGGCTAATATAAGCCAAAAGTGTTCTCAAGAACCTATATGGATAGTGGATTCAGGGTGCTCAAGGCATATGACATATGCTAAGGAGGAATTTAGTGATTATGAACTATTGGATGAATCTATCGATATTACTATAGCATCGGGAGCTGTAATTAAGGCTATTGGTGAAGGGACTGTAGTTTTAAAGGTTAAAATTGAAAGGGAAATTAGGCTTACACTCTTAACTTGAGTTCTATATGTTTCAGGATTAGCAGGATTGTTAATCTCGGTTTTGCAGCTTCAAGATAAAGGGCTGACTATAACAATTACAACTAGTCCTGAAAAGAAGCTACTGATACAATATCAAGGAGTGACTGTAGGTACTGCCTGTCGAATAGGGCATGCCTATATCTTTGAAGGATCTGATCAGTATAGGGTTAATAGTCTAAAAGCTTTAAATCGATAGAAGCCCCTAAACAAAAGGAAGCGGTATTGTGGCATCGAAGATTAGGCCACTTGAGCCCAGGAAGCCTTAGTACGCTGCATAAAGCTACTAAAGGCTTGAAAGAACCAATTAAAGGCTTAACAGAGCCATGCGAAGCTTGTATTACTTCGAAATCAGTAAGGATAATAAATCGGAAAGCTTCAGAACATTGTAAAAGCCCATTAAAGAGAGTCTATAGTGACTTTGGGGTCCTTATAAGATACCAGGCTTATTCGGAGAGCTTTATATGCTTACTTTTACAAATGACTATACTCGCAAATCATGGGTTTATTTCACTAAAGATAGGAAATCATTGCGAAGTATATTTCAGGTTTTTAAGGCTAGAATAGAGAATGAGACAGGTTTAAAGCTCAAGATTCTTAGAGCTAATAATGCCCCTGAATATAAGGCATTAGAGTCTCAAATAGCTACTACTGGCATAGTATTCGAATATACTACGCCATATACACCTGAACAGAATGGAGTAGCGGAAAGCTAAATAGAAGCCTAATATCGCTAGCTAGAGCTATGCTTCAAGACGCAGAACTACCACCGAAGTTTTGGCCGGAAGCAGCTGCTACAGCCTGTTACGTAAGGAATAGAATTCCTATTGGCCCTGATGGCAAAAACACCCGAAGAAGCATATAGTGGCAAAAAGCCATATATCGGACATTTGAGAGCATTTGGCTGTGTAGCTTATGCTCATATTCCAAAGGAAAAGCGTTCTAAATTGGAACCGAATGCTAGGAAAACGGTATTTGTAGGTTATATGCCTACAAGTAGACAATATAGACTATATGATATTGAAAAGGGGAATATCATAGTATCAACAGAGCCTAAATTCTTGGAAAACAAGCATCTGAGATGGCTAGAAGGCTCAAAAGATGAGGGAGAAGTATCAGTGCCTTTCGATCCAATAGAGTCTGTATTACCTATTAGTAGTAATAATAAGGGATCTACAGAACTCCAATCAGAAGAAGAAGATATTGGCGATACAATAGTGGTAGATACAGGAAATTGGACAGCCGGATCTAGATCTCCTGAGAACCCTAGGTTTAGGGGGGTAGAGGCTCTTGAAGAAGAAGAAGAGCCTGAAAGCGAATTTGAAGATACCCAACAAGAGCCGGAAACCCAGGATCCTCAAGATATATTAGGCGAAGAAAGGCCTATAGGACGTACACTCAGGGAGCGAAAGCCAATAAATTACGCTTTGTCGACTATATCGAAAATCAAAACACCTGAAAGCTATAAAGAAGCTATAAACGACCCTGTGTATAGTGTATATTGGAAAGAAGCTATTCAAGAAGAGCTAAATAAGTTACAAGCTCTTGGAACTTGGGAATATGCGGAATTGCCTAAAGAAAAGAAAGCAATAGGGTGTAAATGGGTATTTACAGTCAAATATACCCCTACTGGCTTGATTGACAAATTCAAGGCTAGGCTAGTAGCCCAAGGATTTAAGCAGATTCCAGGGGATGATTTCCTAGAAATATTTAGTCCTATAATCAGACAAGAAAGCTTGAGAGCCTTATTGGCTATAGGAGCCTATGAGGATCTGGAAATACGCCAAATAGATGTAGTCAGTGCCTACCCAAGAGCTGAACTACATGCTACGATATACCTTAAGCCTCCAGAAGCATTAATAGAATGCCCAAAAGACAAGCTTTGCTTCTGAAAAGACCATTATATGGTTTGAAGCAATCAGGAAGAGAATGGTATATTGAGGCTTGCAAAGGATTAAATAAGCTAGGGTTTAATTCAACTTATAGCGACCCAAGTGTATTCAGAAATCCGGAAACAGGTATATTAATAGGATTATATGTAGATGATATGATTCTATTAGGACCCAACTTAAAGGATATTCAAGAAGTCATAAAAAGAATATCGAAGATTTGGGAGATAAAAGATTTAGGGGACGTAGGCAAGATATTAGGCCTACAAGTCATCAGAGATCGACAAAAGAAGACCCTGAATATAAACCAGAAACAATATATTGAAGGTCTAATCGAGCGATTCAGGATGGATAGGGCTAAACCTGAGAAACTACCAGCAAATGATCGAAATACATTGGTTATAGGGCTTCCCGATGAAGCTCAAGCAGATCAAGCTCTATATCAGAGTGCTGTAGGAGGTATATTATGGGCAGCTAAAGGTACCCGTATTGATATAGCTTATATATCGGGACAAATCAGCCAATATTGTAGTAGGCCTACAATAAAGCATTGGAATGCTGCAATGAGGGTATTGCGATACCTTAAAGGAACTATTGATTATAGTTTAGAATACGGCCAAACAGATAAAGCTACAAAACTACAAGGATACTGTGATGCCGACTATGCTGGGGATATAATGGATCGAAAATCGATATCAGGACACCTATATTTACTATTAGGAGGACCTATAAGCTGGAGCTCAACTAAACAACGCTGTGTCAGTACTTCAACAACTGAAGCTGAATATATAGCTTTATCGGAAGCTAGCAAGCAAGGACAGTGGTTGAGAGGGCTATTGAAAGAGCTTCATAGGGGACAATATCTAGGCAAGAGCTTAGAAGTGCCAGTCTATAGTGATAATCAAGGATGTATAGCACTAGCTAAGGATCCTATAGCTCACAATCGCACTAAGCATATTGATATCAGATATCATTATATTAGGGATCTAGTAGCCTATGGAAAGACTACTATTGAATATTGCCCAACTAAGGATATGCTAGCAGATTTACTTACAAAGCCATTGCCAGCACCAGTATATATGAATTGTATCAAAGGGCTATTAAAGATCTAATAAGGATAGGAATATTTACAAGATACAGGAAGGGGACTGTTGAACCTTAATGCCTTGTATTTAAGGTTACTAGGAATGAGGGGTAATCAGGATCGACAGAGGCTTATAGAAGATTCTAGTCTTGTAGCGACGACGACATTGATTAGAAATACAAGAGATAAAACAGAAGGTTCTAGATAGTCCTGAAAGGCCTATATATACAGGTCCTCTATCATTGTAAATAAATAATCAAGTTGAAATCAATATTCAAGAAAGGACAATATTAAATCTGAGTCACCACTCGCGTATATATTATATATCACTTATATATATATATATGATAAACCTCTGAACAAGATGATTACTCGAATATACTATATTTCTAAAAACCGCAAACCCAATATATAATACAAAAGCCCTACTACTCAACTAAACAAATAGCAATCCACTCTTACTTCTTCTCCTTTACCATAGAGATCGAAGCTTACAATAAGCCTATCCACCCGGAAACCAAGTTCTGCCTTAATAACAACCCGAATCAGATATTCCCTTCTGGAAACAAAAGCGGATCGCACCCGCAGAGAAGCGAATAGCCCCTGGCATTGAAGTTAAATTACTAAATTCAGTTGCAACGATCATGCTGCTTAAATAGTTTCTTATCTTAGTATATCTAAATACCCTTAGGGAGGTTCAAAACAGATGTTAATTAATATAAATAAATAAATAAATAAATTAGTTATCTTTCTAAAATTGGGAGAGAACTCCATCAACCATTCTATTAGAAGTATTAGTTTTGATTATGGTTTGCTTTTCAACATAATAGTACCTTAAAATAAGGGTATTCATTAGTTGTTTTTTCAATTCCTCAAAATTAATATTATATTCAGTATTCTATAAAAACTTAATGTTTTTCTTAATCAACTAAACAAAAGATTTAGTAATTCTATTAAAATCTTGAATAAACTGATAGTAGAAATTGCAGAACCTAAGAAAGGACTATATATCTCAAATATTGATTAATAATCTCTATTCCTTAATTATTTCAACCTTTTCAAAATCAATTTTTACACTATTAATATTAATGATAAACTCTAGATATTTAATCTTGATAATCCCAAATTCGTATTTATTTATATTAACTTGGAAACTAGCTTTTTATAAACAATCGAGGATTTGAGTAACATATTACTTATATTCTTCCTTGTTTTCAGAGTAAATGAGAATATTATTTAAGTAGGTAGTGTAGGTAATATCGAGGAGGTTAAATAAGATATCATTCATGTATCTTTAATAAATAATAAGACCATTTATCAAATTGAAAGGTAAAACCTTACATTTGTATATTCTATACTATATGCGAAAGGTAATAAGATCTTCCAATTCGGAATATATTCGAATTCAATGAAAAGCTTAGCGGATATTGAGTTTAATAAAAATCCTAACTTTAAATATGCAGGTTAATATCTTATTAATAAAGGGTAGAGAATATTCATCTCTTTTGATAATTATATTAAAATATTGGTAGTCTATATAGAATTATAGCCTTCTATTAGATTTAGTGATAAATAAGATTAGAGTTATAAATAAAAAGAAACTAGCCTTAATGAATTCTTTTTTTAGATTATCCGTAATATAATCTTTAATAACTAGGAGTTCCTCAATTGATATATTATAGATTGGACTTGTTTTTAAAATTGTGTTTTTCGAAATCTTGATATAGTAATTATATTAAGTGTGTTTGAGTAATTTATCAGATATGATTTTGGAGAAGACATTAATCCAGTCGTAATATATAGCAGGAACTTGAAAGCATAGTTTTTCGAATTCGGCAGATTCCATATTTCCTAAATGATCTTTAAAAACACTATCGAGCTTATATATACTAATATCAAAAACTGTATTATTATAATAATGAATATATAGCTTAAAGGCTTTAATAATGATAGTAATGATATTTATTGAATTATGTAAAGGAGAATTAAAAGGAACAGAATCGGTAAGAATATAATTAAGAATAGCAATCTTAATATTTACAAAAGGAATCAAGATATCAGTTTTGATATTCTTGAAGAGGATCAAAGTATTGATTTTGATGCTTTCAAAAAGGACCAAAATTTCTTTATCTTTATATTGCTCAATCAATCTTTTTATTTTTCTAAGATTATCTTTAATATCCTAGCTATATTGATTAGTGAACTTTACTTAAGGTATTATAAAGAGGCCTATAAAATCGATATCGAAAAACTGATTTTTTCATTTGGCATTTGCTTGATGATCTCTATAGTTGATAGTATCAAGGTTATTCAGAGAATTACAAGGAATATTGAATCCACTAGAGAAATTGGGTATAGCTAGTAGATTAGTAGGTTATATGAGTATATGGTTATAGGATCAAGGGATAATATTGTGAGATTTAAGCTATTTGTTATTTAGAATTATATTTCTTTTTATATCAATCATCAAGAATGGTGCTTGAAGAAAGGTTCTATTATCTAATTATAGAGTTAGATGTATAGCTTAAGTAATGAAGGCCTCTGGCCGTTCATCGTAATTTTGAACATCGATATAGTGATTTAAGGTAAATATAGGAGTACTTATGTACTTGGAGATTTGTTATATAAATCGAATATTGATAAGAAGGTAAACATTTGCATCGGTATTTGTTAGTATATAGTAATAGATTTGGAAGCTGTAAGTTTGTAAATAATAAATAATAATAAAGCTGTTATCTCCTATAAGGCTTCTGAGATTAATATTTTTTGTATATTGAAATCCTTAGGTAAAGACTTTTCCAAGAACTAGTTTTTTCCCGATTTGTATAAGTTAGTATTAGAGATTTATTTTGAATCTGATTAGTTATCTTTAATAAAAAGTTTTCTTCAATTTTGTTAATCTTATTAATCTTAATTGAATACTTGTAATCTTTATTCCAATTAGGAGTGTTATATGTGAAGCATTTTCCTAGGGCTTCAAGAAGGTGAGATTTCCGATTGAATAAAACTCTGGGAATTGTAGAACTCTTTCTAATAAGTCCGATAAGAACAGTTTTCTCTCGGCTTAGCACCCTACCAGATCGTAAAGAATTTGAAAGTAATTTTTCTAAATATCGGGATGTTTATTTTGATATTGTTGAGCTCCTTAAATAGCTAGCTTGTATTCTTATATCTATATTGATTAGATAAAAAATGTATCTTTGAAATTCAGAATAATTATTTATAATAATAACAATTGCATTTTTTAATGGTAGGGATATCTTCGCAGCTAGTTCTCTATAAAGATTCTTTTCAAACTAATCTGATTCTGTAGCCAATTCTAAGAACTGGATATAGAATTGATAAAATATAGAAGATCCCATTCTCAAGTTCCTAAATTCCTCAATTACTAATTCCAAGCAATTAGATATTAGATATATACTTTCAAGATAGTTTAAAGCATCTTCGGAGATTCAGAAATCTTTACATAGCATTTTGGACTTTAAATGTCTTTGTGCCTCACCAGTAATCCATTTAAAGATTACTCTTACTTATAAATCTTCATCCGGATAATGATTAGCATTATTCAAGAGTTTACTTTCAACAAGCAATCTCTATATTTCGAATATAGAGTTAACCCCATCATTCAAGGGTTCCGAGTTTTTCACTCTAATACTCAATCTTGTTTTAAGAATAAAGGAGGTTACAAAGTTATCACATATCTTAACTGAAGGAAAAATTCCTGCAGGATTTTCAAAGGCATTCCTATACTATAAATGGGAATCCAATAAGTTCAATACTATAGCTTATCCAACTACTCTTAAGCGATAACGGCTTCTGCTGCGTGATCCTTGTTTTAACAGCTATTCCGAAAGTAGCTCTTGAAACCTAACCATCATTATCGTATTAGTGCTAAAGAGATTCAAAAGGTTCTGTCTTGACAGGTCTGGAGAAGGAGGGTCAGAATGATTAGATTCCATTCCTTCGTTATCCTTATACAATACATTTCCCATATCAATCTCCTATTCTTGATAGAGCTACTGATTTGGATCTTGGTTTTCCTTAGGTTATTGATGTATTGATATACGATAGAAAAGCATTATGAGTTTAATAACAATAGAATAATGGGGTCTTTTACTTCTTCATTCAGTGACTTCAAAAGTATAACTTGAGTGTAGTGTCTATTTTCGTTCAGAAACTCAAAAGAGTATAATATAAACAGATATTCTATCCTTCACAAATAGTTTAATAACTCAAAGAGTATAACTATAAATAGATATTTTGACCTTCTCAAAAAGATATTCTATTTTTTATAGAGGTGCTAAGAGTTTGTTATAATATAATAACAACAAGTTTATGATATAATAATAAATGAATTAATTATCGATATTAAAGAATAACAAACTATTATATAAAAAGTGAACCTGTAAGAGGTTTTTATAGGCCAGAAGAGGACCAGGAGGGGACCAGGAGCGAAGCGAGATTAGACCTGCCGGGTGGGGCAAATGTATGACTAATCTAGGCCTGAGGCCAGATCGTCACAGTTGTGATTGTTTATATTTATTTTTATATTTTGTTTTCTTTTTCTTCCTATATTTGTTATTTATATTTCTTTATACAATTTAATCTTTTTTCTTTAAACTTTATATTATTATTAAACTTATTATATTATTCTTATAAACTTGCTTTATATTTTTTTAAAAAAGTACAAAATGAATTCAGTCATCAGCTTTTTTAGACCCTGGGGGGAGCCCATCTCTATAGAGGAAGTGGAACGTAATACTATAGGGGTCTCGAGTATATCCCTGGGGACAGACTGGATTACAATAAGACTACTGAAGGCTATCTGAACAGAAATAGACCCAGTTCTACATATCATTTTCAATAAGTGTTTACAGCTCAATTATTTTCCTATAGTATGGAAGCAAGTAAAGATAATTATGCTACCAAAAGTGAGGAAGACAGATCGAACATCCCCACGATCATAGTGGTTTATCGCTTTTCTCTTTTGTATTGGGAAGAGCCTTGAAAGGATTATAGTAAGATGTTTAGTATGGATAGCTCTAACACAAGAAATACTCAGTCTATAATATTATAGTGCTCTTTTGAAACGATTGGCTATGGATTTAATAGTGTTATTTGTTTACGATATAGAAATAGTGTTCAATAAAGGCTACAAGATTATAATAGTTACGCTGGATATACAAGAAGTATTCAATACTCTATTTAAAAACAAACTTCTAAGACGAATGAGGGAACAGGGGTTCCTACAAAACCTGATCGCTCTGATCGACTCCTTCTTAACCCAAAGACAACTCAGGGTTAGACTTAACAAAGCAATAATTAGCTATAGTATAATGGAATACAGTATTTCACAAAGCTTACTCTTTTTGCCAATCCTATATATACTTTATCTTGCAAAACTATTTCAGTAAAATCCTAAACTCCGATTCGGGTATATAGATGATATCTGTTTATACCAATTATCGGCAAGTATTCAACAAAACATTGTAATGTTAGTAAGAGATATGAAAAGCATATTCTATTGGAAAATTAGGAACAAAATAATCTTCACACCCGAAAAAATGGAGATGATCCATATAACACGGTACAAGCATTCCATCAATCCGGTATGCGAAATAAACTACAATTGTACCATCTCTCCGATTGTACCAGGATCAGCTCTACGATGGCTAGGTGTGTGGTTTGATCGCAAGCTTATATTCAAACAGTATATCGAAATACGAACAGCTAAAGGCCAGAAATTGGCTTATCACATCCAAGGGCTAGCCCGGATCACAAACAGACCCCTAGCAGCATTCTTACGAAAAGTAGTGATTATTTGCTTATACCCAGCCCTATTCTACAAGGCAGAGGTATAATACACAGGACAAACAAAAACCATTGGACAGCACCGAGACGGGATACTAGTAGTAGTGAGCGTTCGATTAAAAGGAGCGATTCTAGCTATTAATAAGGTTCTATAAATAGTAATCAGAAGAGTTCTTTTAGTTTAGCAAACAACCCTAAATACAATAATAATAAAGGACAGTGCTCTCCCATCAGTAGAAGTAGTACTAGAACAAATAAAATGGAGAGCAGCCTTTCATGCTCAAACTATTGATCCAAAACATCCACTTTATTATCGAGGGATAAAAGCCATCTACTCCTCTGGCAACAGGGAAGGCCAATTACAGTCAGCCAGAACAAAGGTTCAGGTAATCAGCCAGTGCCTTCCCCAAATCAAGGAGACGACTTTAGCAGGGCCCCACTATACATCAGGGTGTTGAACGGATCTTACTAGAGGCCTTACGAAAAAGGTAGCGGCAAAGCAGTTTCAGGAATGGTGAAACAAGTATACACACAATCAGATTACTATATTCTTTAATGGATTGGAATAGATTAATAAGGATAGTAGGCGAATAGGATATGGATATATTGTATATAGAGGATAGATGGTAGTATACAAAGGAAACGGTGGATTGTATTACAACTCTTATATATTCGATATAGAAGCAATTGGGGTATATCAAGGCCTCCAAATAGTGATCAGAAATATCATTAGTATAAAACAAATGGAAATCTGTATATATCAATAGCACATCAGTAATATAGGGAATGAGAGGCACAGCCTCTATCACATCACAATAGGCTTTCCTCAAATGTTATAAATTGATGCAAACACACTCAATCCAGATCAAATAATCATCAGATCATATAAGGATTGAAGGGAATAAGCATACAAATATACTCACTAACAAAGGGATAAGAAAATCAGCCTCAAAGCATATAAATCGATCTATAGTAAGCAGTATCCGCTCTATAACAAAAACTACTATAGAATCAG
Organism: Botrytis sinoallii; assembly: GCF_014898435.1. Taxonomy (NCBI): domain Eukaryota; kingdom Fungi; phylum Ascomycota; class Leotiomycetes; order Helotiales; family Sclerotiniaceae; genus Botrytis; species Botrytis sinoallii. The sequence goes on from NW_024066040.1 coordinate 199,638, forward strand.
CAGCACAAGCATAATAAATCAAACAGATACTAATACTCTCCAAACAATATTAGAAATGGAACCCAAAAAGCATAAACAAATACTCTAAGAAACTAGAACTCTCATAAACAACTCTCCATTGTATACTAGCAATCCGCTTAGCACATAGCGACTTTGAAAGCTATTACTAACGATTTAAATATAAGGAAGCAACAATCCACTATTTATACAAAGCATTCAAATCCCCTAAGCATATTATATATTATCACAAAGTCCTTATGATCTATAAAACCTGGTCCCCAGATATTAAGTCTAAATACCCATTCTACAATCAAACAGCTCAAAAACAACTACTGAAACAGTTAATACATACACTAACCAAATTCGCTAAATTCATTACTATAATAGATTTCTATAAAAGCATATACCCTAAAATACTATTAAAAGAATAAAAAGAGAAAAGGAAAGGAATCGATTGATCCAGGCGAACATAAGCAGAAAGTAGAAGGGGATAGATCTAGAAAAGCTATATAAAAGAAAATTGAAGCATACAGCATACCATATTGCAATAGAATATATACAAAAGCTACTCTTATAGGATAAAGCAGCTTTCAAACAAATACTATATAAGAGATCGGAAAGCGCGCATGAAGGTGCTTAGAGGATCGGAGACAAAGGCGCAAGTGCGCTAGCCATCGCTTGGGAGGCTACTGAGGGTATTGAGACCCTATCCCTAGGAAAGGGGGATCATGTAAACTAGAAGATCATCCCGCAGTTAGTCCAACCGTAATGCCCCCTGGGAGGCTCGCCTATACGGCCCGGTTGAAAATTACTAATAATAATAATAATAATAATCAGCTTTTTTAGTCTATTCCATTGAAAGATATTGTTGTCAAGAATCCCTGGCTGTAATCACTTTCCAGTTTCAATAAACAAATTAGATACTAGCAAAACCTTCTTTTCTATTATTACCAATAATAAATTTGTAGAAACTATTGTAAATAAAGTTGTATTGTATAAATAGTTTAAACCATTTGCGAATACTATTACTTCAGAATTAAATATGAAAGAGGTGTTGATTCTAGTGATTTTTTAATCTAAGGGATTAATCTTTCTGATTAGGATTATTAACCAAATCAAACGAATTTCGGGTTGATAGATACAATTCAATGTAGTCGGATTAATAAAAGAGCAGATTATCAAGAATCTGCTTAATATCGAAAATGAGGCATTTAAGCTATCTTAATTTAAAAAAGAAGAAAGATTTTAGGAGACTAACAATTATATCAAAACCGAAGTTTAGGTTGAATATTTCGAATATGAAAACTTCTTGAAATATAGTATGGAGTTGTGAAAGAAACTTTAATAATGAAATAACAAAATGTATAATTGAAAAGAACCTCAAGCTATTATATTCCAGAAACATTTTGAAATGATGGAAGAATGGTAATACAATGTCTCACTTATTATCCCCCTAATCCATACCCTCTATTTAGCTAAATCCCAGATTGATAACTACTGAGCTATTAATATAGTAATTCTCAACCATTTCTAGAAAGTTTTAGCGAAAAACAGAAAACAGAGAGTTAGGAATTCTGGAAATCAATACCTTGGCCCCTGTAACAACAATATCAAGATAATTATAATCTTGCTGAAGAAAAAGGCTTCAATGAAATTGCTTTTTATAATTTCGATTTTTTTTTTAAAGAAAATAGATTAATTATATTACCTTACAATATCCTGAATCTATTCAAGAATGAATTCTCCACAATTTCCCTCCCATTCCCAGAAGAAGCTGGGAATTCAAAAGGAGAAAAAACTTTACATATTTGCAATAATGAAAATGGTATGGTTACTAGATATATACTAAAAAAGATAATTAAAATAAGAAAAATCTACATTATCGAGATTTTGAATTCGGAATTAGATTATAACACTTTGCTTTCGTTTTCAACTTTAAGAAAAAAAATGATATTCGATACAAAAATTAAAATTGAAAATAAAAAAGGTATAAAGAAATAGAAATAAGGATAATAAAGGTATTACCAATTCTGAAGAGAAAAGTAATATAACAAATTGAAAGAATTATATCTGCCAGGGTAGGGAAAAAGGTTCTGTTAACAGGACCTTAAGGTTTATTATTATTATTATTATTATTATTATTATTAGTAATTTTCAACCGGGCCGTATAGGCGAGCCTCCCAGGGGGCATTACGGTTGGGCTAACTGCGGGATAATCTCTAATTTACATGATCCCCCTCTCCTAAAAATGAGATCTCAATACCCTCAATAGCCTTCTAAGCAATAGCTAGCGCACTTGCGCTTTTGTCTCCGATCCTCTGAGCGCCTTTGTGCACGCTTTCCGATCTTTTATATAATGTTTTGATTGAAAGCTGCTTTATTCTGTAAGGATAGCTTTTGTATGTATTCTAGTATAGCGTAGAGTATTACATATATCGATTTTGTTCTTTATAGCCTTGCTATATCGATCGCCTCCTATTCTGTATTTGTGTTCACCTGGATCGGTCAATCCATTTCCATTTCCTCTTCCTATTCTTCTGATAGCATTCTAGGGCATATGCTTCTATAGAAGTTTGTTATAGCAATAAATTCAGTGAACTTGGTTGATATATGTATTAACTGTTTCAGTAATTGTTCTTAAGCCACCCAATTGCAGGGTGGGTATTTGGGCCTGATATCTGAGGGCCAGGTTTCGTAGATCGCAAGGATTTTGTGGTAGTGCATGATATGCTCAAGGGATTTGTATACATTATATGAATAATAAATCGTTGCTTCCTTGTATTTAAATTATTGATAATAGCTTTCAAAATTGCTGTGTGCTGAGCAGATCGCTAGTATGCAATAAAGAGTAGCTTGTGAGAGTTCTAGTTCATTAAAGTATTTGTTTATACTCCTTAGATTCTATTTCTGGTATTATTTGGAGAGCATTGATTTCTATTTGATCCATTACGTCTGTGCTGCCGATTCCATAGCAGTTTTTGCTATAAAGCGGATACCGCTTGCTGTAGGTCGATTCGCATGCCCTGAGGCTGATTTTCTTGTCCCTTTATCAGCGAGTGCATCCGCACGCCTTAAGGTTTTATTAATAAAAGGTATAAAAGAATATTATACTTTTAATTCTTGTATTCAATAATTTGATATTCTTTCATATAGATTATTAACTTCAATTTATTATTCATTATCAATTATCGATTATGCCTTGAACCCAATCGTCACATTACAGATCATTTATTTATTGATTATTAGAAAAAGGGATTTTATATTATTTTTGAAGATTAGTTTGTATTATTCTATAATCCAATAGAATTCTTTATTATCTTTAATTTCGTTAAGATATATTGCCCAATAGAATCTCTTAGCTTATTGTATTATCTTTTGTAAAAAGTAAATAATAATAGTCTTCCTTTTCGAATTTAACTCCCTCTATACTTTTATATATACTCGATAAGCTTCTCTGTACTCATCTATCCACTACAACAAGGCTTTTTCTATTTTCCAATCAATCTTACTAATTACTCGGATTGCTTTGTCTAACATATTCGTAAACTTATTGATATAGATTTCGATCTCAATTATAATCTGAATATCTATATTATTGAAATAAGCTAATTGATTAACTATTAATCCATCTAATCTAAACAAATCCATTTCCTTTATCTAATAATAATACTAATCCCACTCTGTTATTCTACAATTCGTTAAAATAGTAACCTGAGTAGTATGATCAGAATTATAATAGAGTTCTTCCAATACCTCTATATATGCAAAGGGTATATTAGAGAAGGTTAGGTTTATCACATGTCCTCTTATATAGATAGATATACCTAGAATACCTATAAACTCCATACCCTACTCATTTGCTCATATTACAAGCTGCACCTCTTGATTAACTATAATCATCCCCAATTCCCATAAATCGTACTTTACATTAAAATCCCCTCCTACAATTATATACTTATTTAAAACCAGATATATAATATAATTAATAATATTTAAAGTATATAAAGCTCTATAAATATTTAGAATTAAATATTTATTAATTTGTATCCAAAATAAATCTCTATTTTCAAATTATTTCATTTACTCTATTTTCAGATTTGTATCTTTTTGTATATATATTATAATCCTAGGATCTTATTTGTTCTCTTTCAAGTCTCTTTAAAGGTTTCAATTGTTGATTGACTGATATCGATTATATATGTTATAATTTTGTATTATTGAATTTCAGTATAGTCTTAGCTCCTATATACAAATCATATTTAATTGAGCTTTCATTGCTAATTATAATAATATGATATAATTCTTGTATCCTTGGCTTATATTCGCTTAAGCGATAATAAGGCCTTTATTTCTTTAAGTATACTTATTGATTATATTACTTATAAAAAGAGTCTAGATATAATATTAATTGTTATCAAGTTTTCTATATTTATTATCTCCAGATCTATTAAAATAAAGGCTTTTTCTGCTAGTACTTTTATATTGAAATTCCATTAGCTCTAGTTGTGAGCTGAGTGTATACGTAATACAATTAGTATAATCGATAGACTTGCACTAAGCCTACATAAACACTTATTAAAGCATTCATTCTTATATACTATAATTATTATTCCCAAAGTGATCAGGGTTTCTGTAATTATTATTATAAAAGGTAAAGGTAATTTAGGGGTATATTTTATTTTATTTGTATTTATTTTATATAATATCTTATAATCTTTTTTGCTAATAATTCTAATTATAGTCAATTCCTTTACAATCAGAACAATTTATTATTTAGTATAGACCCTAAAGGCAATTAGGTAATTAAAGTGGTTAGTATAGAAGGATCTATAGTAATTAATATATTAAGCTGCTCTGATATATTATTAATTGTCACGAGAGAATATGCCTATATAAACCCAATTAGCTTAATACTATCGGTGATATTACTTTTAGCGTTATATTAATATATAAGTATATTCTTATACTCAATATTTAATTTACTATATATTGAACATTATAAGACTTTGTTACAAATAAAGGGATTATAATACTCTAAGCAGCTAATACTATAAAGTTAAATTTCCTAGAATTTGTTTAAAAGAACCAAATAGGAGCTACTATTGAATAATTAGAATCGCAATATAATAATATTAAAATCAATAATCCAGATAACTCTTTTAATGATTAAATTAACCCTATTATATACCAATTAATAATTGATTGACTATTTGTTAATCTAAGCTGTAATCTCTTCTTTAATAAGTTTATTAAATAAAGAAACAAAAGCTCCTTTGATATAATAAAAATCATAAAATACTTATAAAACTGTATATATAAACCACTTCTCTAATCTATATATACTTATTACACAAAGGATCTTAAATATCCATTTAGAGTTATCTGCTTTTATAATCTCCTCCCAACTAGCACTAAAACTGTATTATAGAATCTAGTTTATATTATTCCTTTAAAGAAAAAGGATTTCTATTAATATAAATCCAATAACTGTCTCTTTTATTCTGAGTCTTAATAGAAAGAGATTTGTCTTTAAGAGTAGAGCTTTTCCATTAACTATTATAAGAATCGTTTTCTTGATTCAATCCTTCTCCTTTTTGAATCTGTATGTTTCTGTATACTTAATATTCATTCCTTCAATAAAAACAGGGCATTCTATATTAATGGGGGCCTTAGTAGGGTTTTCTGCTTCAGACATTATTAGAGTTTTCAGTATATCAGTATAAGTCTTTTGCTTATTGCTTTCTAGATGTGAATACTCTATTATAGGCTTTATCTATTGATTAGAAATAGCTTTTGCTATTCTCAATAATATAAAAATAATCATTTCTTTAATATTCATTGCAAATCTACATTATTGATTCTGAAAGCCTTATGCAAGCTTATCCACTAATACTATAAACATTTCGATTATCTTTTATTTCTCCTTTTCTGTTTTATCAATCCTTTTAAATTGATCCTTAATTACATCAAGGGCAAAGCCTATAAGCGATTTTATAATTAGTAGAGGGATAATACTTATCCTTAAGATAATAATATTTGATTAAAAGACAATCGCCTCTTACACTGGAAAGCTACTCGGTGTACCGGGGGTGTGTATCACTAGCGGTATGGGGGAGCCTCCTGTAAGGCCCTTAGATATAGTTGATTCGTGATCGTTTCAGTATATTCTGTTGTGTTGCTGAGTATGTTATTTTTCTATGCTGAGGAATATATTATATATATAATTGAATAAGAATAATAAGAATAATAAGAATAATAAGAATAATAAGAATGATATAAAACAATAGAAAATATTAGGCGCTCCGAAACACTGGCGAGCTAGCTCGCCCCGAAATTGCTATATTCACTGATATACAAATAGTCATATTAAATTATGAACAGTCGTCGTACGCGCTAATTTCATGTATTAAGAACTTTGAGCATTCCGCTCTGCTTGGAAAAACTAAACAACTAGGCAATAATGGAGAAAGATTAGACGGAACTTCAATGAAGATAAAATATGTCCTGGTACGAAAGGAAAATCAGATATTCATATTGTTGCAACAAGCCGATTTATTACGTTGCCAATACTAAAATCAGAAAGAAAGTTGTTGGAATTGAAATATGATCCTCCTTGGGGGAGATACAAGTTCGCGAGTAAAAGTACTACTGACTAGACTGCCTCAGCTTTTAGGTTCTCCTACGGAATAGTGTCAATACTTAATGATGATATGATAGAAACTTTTCGATGCGCAATGATACTTTGACTAGACTTCTTCAGATTTAGATCTAGAGTGACCATCTCAGAGTTGGTCGGTAAATTCCCGTGTAATGTGAGATTCATTTCGATGCTATACTGCTACTAACATTCCAATATTCACCCCCTCACGAGAGCAATATCAACGTTGACCGAATTGGCCTCACTAACCTAACCTATTCAAAAGGTTCAAAGAAGCAAACGACAAAAAGCTCTTGGGTAATGAGCATTCACCTCCACAATCCGATCCTCCTATGAAATGCCATCGCTAGCAGCCCAAGGACAGCAAAGTTTCCTCACCTCGGTTCTAACTCAACGCCCTAGTTTCCAAAAACTATTCCCTTTTCGCTGCATTGCCGGCACTTCTTTTCTTCGTTTCCTCTATTTCCATATCTATACTTCTAACGGCCTTCTTACAAAATTGATAAACATCTCAAACCACCTCGAAACACACCAATAATTACTTCTGCAAGTCCATACAGATAACAGATAAAAGTCACATCATGTAACTTGCTTGCCACACAAGTAGTTTAGGCATCTCGTCACTTTCTTCACTAGTGTTTGCCTCCGTAGTCGGGTAGAATAGTCTTGCGCTTCTTGGATCTATTACGGGTGCGTGTGGAACGTCGCGAATATTTATCCCTTTCATTCGCTACATGATCTTCCCCCAATGCCGCATTTTCATGTTCCATGATTGGCTCAGAGTTAGACAATTCAGAATCTTCTCTCCCCAAATCGGAAGATGGATTGTCACCAATGATAGTCTTCGAGACGGTTTTGAAGTGTTGTGCCAATTTTGGTTCTGGATTGGAAGCCTGGAATCCATCCTTGTGCTTCTTCAAAGCCGACCCAGCTCCCAGCCCATTCAAAACATCTCTTACGGTTGTAACAGCGCCAAAAATTCCTCCTTCTTCGGTAATCGATGCGACAGCACTTTCATGATTTTCGAGGGCGCCGGCGGCACACGCGTCCTTCACCAAGACGCAATCAAAGTTGTTATCATTGGCATCCCTCATTGTACTCGTTACACAAACGTCCGTTGTTACACCACATATGATCAGGTTCTTGATACCTTTGATATTGAGCATAAGCCGGAACTCTGTGTGTTGGAAAGCGCTTCGACCTGGCTTATCAATAACTGGCTCATTTGACCGAGGCGCCAATTCATCGATAATCTCATGTCCTTTCTCCCCACGGATCAAAAGACGTCCCAGTGGGCCGCGATCACCAATACCAAGTCCAGATGAATTATTTCTTGAACGGTACCTCTCACGCTCGGAAAGGGTGGACAAATCAGGCCGATGGCCTTCACGCGTGTGGTAAATTGGATATCCTTTGGCTCTGCAAGTGTCGAGAAGTTTTCGAATGTTGGGAACAATATCGAGAATTGGCTTATTGTCAATGCTTTGCTTTGCCAGATATCCCTCGGCGGAAGCAACTGCAGTGGAATAAAATTAGTAGGTGCGCATAAATTTGATTTGTATCCATGGTAAAGGGGTCTGAAATCAAATGCAAGAGGAATCATTGGAGTCTCTGAGCTTCCCTATGAATAATAAATACTATGCAGGATTCATTATCGGCATTCTACCTAGGTAGTACATGCTTATATGAAGGGGGTGTTGTGATATGCCTCACATGGATTATGTACGCCCAACAACGGAAAAGAGAAGAGAATTTCAAACTTACAATCTTTCTGCATGTCAATAATGACTAAAGCGGTGGTAGATCTGTTCAGTGTACCGTCATGAGGCCACTTGTAAGGTACGGCCTGTAGCTTGGTGTATCTTTGCGGACATACCACAGCAGGACGATGTTCGATATTAACAGCTCCTCGTTCTCGTAAAGCAGAGGGAGACATTCTGAAATTTTGGCAGTGGCTTTGTATTGAAAGTGAATGTGGTGGATTTCGATGGAAATTGAGAATTTTTGATATGAATGAAGATCTCTTGGATTTAACAGCTTTGATGTTTGCTGCAGATACTGCTGTAGCTGCTCGAGTTTTGATTTCGAATTTCAACTCATCAATTTCGTCGTAAATCTTCTCTGAAGTTAATGATGCATCACCATTGGTACGAACTTTGGAAAGAATTTGATGATGAGGTTCAACAATTGGAAGAATGGCAGAAGAATTGGTATGAATGTTGATTGACGAAGGAGTGTTTTGCGAAGACGATATGATTTGTTGATAAAGACTTGGGCCATTTGGTCCTTCCATTTTGAAAATATCTTATGTAGGGGTCAACGACTAAGCACAACCCGACTAAGCAGAGGTGCTTATTCGACCAAAGTTGGATTCAGCCAGATGAGGAAGGAATGACAGATTGAACCAAGAGAGTATCTTATAATCAAGCTGAAAACAACAAACAAAAAGATGGCAGAGTATAATATGTTGAATAAGAGATAGGTTATGTATACTATATCAATTCGACTTGTTGGTTGATACATATCTTAATCTGACAAGCTTCTTGAATTTGATAGGTCAAGTCAAAAGTCCGATCATGTACTGACTGCAGGTACAGCTGGATCTTGTTCCTGCCACGGGTACCCACGAACACATTGGGGGAAGCTCCAAAGATCATGGCGTAAAACTTCAAGTGAAGCAATCATCATTTACGGCTCATTGCAGGCATATAGTCATGCTGGCTTTGATTGATTCAATTGACTAAGAATGAATCTCCGTAGAGTATCAAAAAAATTTGACAAGTCCCAACTTCCCTTCCTTGAAATTGTATTACGACATTTACTCATCCAAGTCAGTCGTCTATTTGGTGAGATTCTGCACAAGCCTGCTCTGCTACCTACCTGCAGTGCAAAAATCCGGGGTAGTACATGCGGGAATCTTGCAGATTCTGGAATGGGTGTACTAGCCCAGCCGATATTTTGGTCCTACTTAATTGTAGATCAGTACATGTAGTACAAACCAGAATTTCGGATTAGTATTGAAGGGGGAAAAAAGATTCATCGAATGAGATGTTGGGCGGTGTGCAGGTTCCCGTCTCGTTTCACCAGAATGAATAATGGAAAAGAAGAATGGCGCTGGACCTTGCGTAGGTCCCATGTAGATATCCGACGGAAGAAAAAGCCTGCTGAAGCAATTCCCTTCTCCTTTTTCCCCGCGGCGATGAATCTTGTGGGGCCGAGAAAAACGGCAAATGTTCAGAGCGTCGAGAAGGGGGCTCTTCGTACGAATTAGTTAGCTCAACAGCTTGAGCTGAGAGGTTCCAACATTGAAGCTCAATATTGGACGCTGGTAACATTGTTGGCACTCGCCTGAACCAAAAGAGCGATGGGCTCAAAAGGAATGTTTCGTGTGCATTTTCAATATACTTAGCACAAGAGGCAACGCGTGATATTGATGCCGATGAGCAAATGATGAGACTCGGCCATCTTCGGTCGGAGGTATGCAACATCCCTCTCGATTTGTTTGAAAACAATCAATCAATACTTCCTTGCAATTCAATCGTGTTACGATGATGAGTTCTATCACATTTCAGATTTGTATCTAATATTTTTCGCACCTCGGACTTCAAGGGTAGGGAGGCAGTTTTCATTGATATTAGATGGAGCTCAAGTCGTACATCAAGACCAAACCACGTTATGGCGTCTGCGGTGTGTCTTGTTTGTAGATTGAGGCGGCCGAGGAGGTTATCCGATTCGAAAGAAGTAATATCATAACCAAGATTCCGGGCAGTACATTTCCATTCATGTATCTACAGGCAAGAAAAAAAGCAAGTTCGAAGGTCGACGAAGCCAGTCGTAGTACCATCTTCTTTGTAAGATTGCCATATCACGAGAAAATAACGAAACGTAATAAGTTTATGTTGATGAACAACGGAATAAAACGCTTAAAAAAGATCGTCTTGTGGAGAGTATTGCGGGCAAGCCACAGATAAGCCTAAAAAATTATCCTAGCATCGTTTGCCCCGGACCAATCCATTCCCCAATCATGACCCTATCAACCAGATAATCCAACGCTCATCGAGAAAAATGTTCCTCATTCTTCATTTTTTTCTCCGATACGGTAATTCAAGACAAGGTGCTAGATACAAACATGCATAAACGAAGCACCATCATGGGTTTGCCGGAGGGAACCGTGATAGATGAGATATTGATAGCAAATTGATATAGAGATTGCTATCGGATACAAATGACAAGATAGAAATTCATATCTATCTCAGCTTTGTATCTCAATGACATCCCACACTACAGTCCTAGTTAGCTAAGTCAATATCATTCGACGAGGGAAAAGTCTAACATGGCTATTTCACAGTCACCCCGGCAGTTGTAATGTTGCATCAAAAGTTGCGTCCTCCCCATCCAACTTCTCCTCATACCCGTCAATATGATCCCGATAAGGTATAGATTTCTTGCAAGATGTTCTGGATGAGTTTATAAATACCTTGGGTTGTATCCTCGGTCATATGTCTCTCCACTCCTTAATCAACAGTACAACATATCTTGGAAATTGCCACCACCCTGTTCCAAAGCTGTGGTATTGGAAATCTTGACCTCGAGTATCTGCATTTCATTGCGAGGAACAAGATGACAGAAGAAGGGGTTGTGGGAAAAGTCTTCCCTCCAGGCGTGGCCGAAGATGCCGCCCTAGAAAATATGGGTTATCGTCCGGGTAAGTTGATTTCCTCATGTTCTGATTATCTAGTTGGCGTACCATCTACACATGCCGTCATTTTTGATCATCTGCTGATAAGCATAATTTCAGAGCTCAAGCGATCTTTCGGTCTCTTGGGCATGATTGGTTTCTCCTTTTCCATTGTTACGAGGTAAGTGTTCTTCTGCGTATGCTGTGCATTCTCTAAATCCCAACACCGGTGATCGGCACCGGCGCTGCAACCTTGGAGCAGAAAAACGTGGCAAGATGGGACGCTTAACGCTTGTTAACGGCTTCGTGCAGTTGGAGTGCCCTCGGTGGTGTGCTTGTCACAGGTGTCAATGCTGGTGGTCCACCGGTAGTGAGTAACCTTTCACATTTTTCACTCAGATCTTACCATGCCTCCAAATCCAGGCTTAATTCTCCTATCTATGGGTCGATTTTGAGAATCTCAGTTGATTCTCGAGGATGTTCATACATTGCACTGCGCTGGTATTGCAAACATAGCCCCAAACATGTTCCACGACGTCCGAGACATATGAAGTTGTCAAGAATGACAAAGTTATCTGCTATACGACTCGAACTAACATTATTTGTTTATGCAGATGATTTGGGGCTGGGTAGGCATCAGTCTTGTTTCCCTCTGTGTCGTCTATTCCATGGCAGAAATGTGTTCTGAGTACCCCGTCGCCGGAGGTCAATACTCATGGGTCTATATTCTCTCACCGAAATCGGTGAGGAGACAATTCTCCTATCTTACGGGATGGTTTATGATCATCGGTCAGTCATATTCTGTCTCATCATATTCTGTCTCATCATGTTCTGTCTCATCATATTCTGTCTCATCATATTCTGTCTCATCATATTCTGTCTCATCATATTAGCATCGAATCTTAGTTGTACCTGAGATGAAAAGTGATACCAAAGAACCATCTCATGACCTTCCATGAAACTTGACCCCATGTTCCCTGTTTTTCATAGCAACGATTATGACTGACGTTTTGTGGTACGCGTATAGGTATTCTTGCCATGGGCGCAACGAACAGTTTCATCGGCGCAAATTTTATCCTGGGCCAAGCGAATCTCGTTAATCCATCCTACGTAATTGAGCGGTGGCACACGGTTTTGGTAGCTTGGGCAGTGACTCTCATTGCAACATTCGTCAATTTGTGGGGCTCGAAAATTCTTGACAAAGTATCTACAGTTGCGCTTGTCTTCAATATCGCCTCCTTTATTGTGACGGTTGTCACTATCTTAGCATGCAACACCAATAAACAAAGCGCTAGTTTTGTCTTTCAAGACTTTCAGAATTTTACGGGATTTGGGACGGCCATGGCTGGTATTATTGGAATATTACAGCCGGCATTCGGCATGTGTTGTTGTAAGTGTTTCTTACCACGCTGCCTTTATCATGGCTTTCTCTACTATCTCCGCCAATTGCCCGGCTTCATTTGAATCACCACCAGGCTAACACAAAATGCCCGACTAGATGATGCGCCATCCCACATGACCGAAGAGTTAAAAGATGCCTCCAAAGAAGCTCCTCGCGCGATGGTTCTCTCCGTCTACATTGGAGCCATCACAGGGTTCATCTTCTTGATCGCTGTTTGTTTCTGCGTTGGCGATATTGATGCTGTTGCTAACACATCGACGCTGGTTCCTCTAATCCAAATCTACGCCGATTCAACCAACAGTCACATCGCAGCATGTTTCCTAGCATCCATGATCGTAGTCATCAACGTCGCATCTTCCAACGCACTGCTTGCGGAAGGAAGTAGAAGTCTTTACGCATTCGCTAGAGATCATGGACTTCCATTTTCGAGCCATATCAGTAAAGTGAGCGCCAAGCATCAAGTTCCCGTTGTGGCTATTATTATTGGGACTATAGTACAAATGGCATTTAACAGCATATATTTTGGCACAGTAACAGGGTTTAATACTGTAATCGCCATTGCGACAGAGGGATTTTATCTTTCATACGCTATGCCTCTTCTCGTGCGCATAATATCTCACATCAATGGATCGCATCGACAACTTACAGGTCCTTGGGCGATGAGACCAGTCGTCTCATTAATGGTTAATGGGATTGGTCTGGCGTATTTACTTTTCGCATGTATTACTTTTAATTTTCCATCGGTGTATCCGGTTACGAGCGAGAATATGAATTATACTTCAGCGGCTATAGGTGTGATTATGATGGTAGCGGCGGGGACTTGGGGAACGACTGCTCGAAAGAGGTTTTCGGGGCCAGAGATTGAGGTTGTAGACGTGGTGACGGGAGTGGAGAGGACGGATTCGGATGAGATGAGTAGACGAGAAAAGAGGGAGGAGAACAAGAGTGGATGAGTGGAAGGAGGAGAGATACGGTGATGAAATTGATGGATGATCAGAAAGAGAAGATGATAGAAATGGACAAGTCAACTTGTGGCGCACTTAGAATTTTCTGTATGCCTGATTCACGTAGACTATTTCATGAATGCTATTGATGCCCAACATTTAGACATCTGAGATCGCTCCTCGCGCCATCATCATTATTTGTATCACATCTTCGATTGATTTTGACCCGTGACCTTGTCACCCGGTACGTTGAAAATAGAAACCAATTTTACAATTCGAAACGTTAATGCGATCAGATGTAATTCCATATAAATTTTGATTGGACGAAACAATTTAGAAGTGGGATATCGTGTCAATGCGAGGATTTGCCGGGTGAAGGCTGGGATTGAAACTGTAGGATCAAAGATCGGAAATTTCTTTGTGAGAAAAACAAATATTATCGACGCATCTTTGTAATATACCTACCTCGCGAGCCTAGGTAATTACAAGAAGTAGAGAGATGTAATTTTTGGAAGGGATTTTGAGGACTTTGATGCGGTCCTTGCCTCACCTTACATGCCCCTCATGACTCGACCCACGTGTGTGATCGAAATGATCAAAAATGGCCAACGGAAGTGCAAAGGGAAATGCAAACGCAGGGAAAAGAAATGAACATCAAACCAAACATGTATGCAACATTCCGAAGAAGGATTTGCCTGGCTCGCACCTGGCTGTCAAATTACGATAGAACGCCTTGAAGCAATGCAATATGTGCAACCGCGGCATTCGTATATACTACTACCCTTCATACCAAAACCTTCCCCTGCATTGTACTGAGAAAGGGAGCTCGATGTGATGAATCTCGGATGACCGTGAGCGACACCTCGCTTTCGTGTATCTGGGTAGGTATCTGGGTAGGTATCTGGGTAGTCAAGCTTACTTGTACCCCGTATGGTAAAGTCAACAATCAGGTGTGCGAGATGCAAGGAATACCCGTACATGAATGACATGAATGACATTGTGCAGGAGTAGGAGAAGCTTTAACTGCGCGAGGAGCTAAAATTATCACGGGATATCGTGTTAACACGTCAATACATTGATGCTAGTAACGAACATTCCCACATTTATCGACTTAGTTGCATGAGCGTGATGACCAAGGGGGTTTGGTGAAAGGTACGGACCGGAGGTACTAGATGGCAGGTAGACGGATCGATACCGGTTTGCTGGGGATGTAGATATCGATGATGATGAGCGTCCAAAAATATCCAAGATGATCGGAAAGGGAATGTGTAACTATTCCCAGCATCAACATAGAACCTCTGTTGAGAACCGACGTCGATTATGTTTCGTATTGAAGAGGAAAGAAGGGAATATGAAAGGGTGGAATGTGTGGAAGATGTACCAAGTAAGATGAATTTAAGACTCACCGTTCATGTGACTGCCAGTTGTTTAAAATGTGGCTGGTAATATTCAATCAATCTTATCCATGGATATGGATGGCTCAAAGCATGGTTGCTGGATCAGCAAAACATCACATTAACCACTTTCACCACTTTCACCTAATATAATCTCTGTGAACAGGGTTGTAATTCCCATTCTACCTAGGTATCCCTCTCACGCCAAACAAATAATGAGACTTTGACCAATGAAATGTCGTAGATTCTGCTCTTCTCGTGTCTGACTTCTCTCGTTTCCTCTCGGTAGTCTCAGGCCTCACGTCTCTCTCCCTCACTCCTGATTCTTTCTCGAACCTTTCTCTCTTTCAGGAGGTTTCCCGTCGTGCAGTCCAGCCGACCAGCAGTTGCACTACACTTACAACATACATCGCACATCCTGGGACAACATCATCATCATCGACCATACGAGAAAAGTCTCTTTCTCTTCTTTCTCTTTTTTGTTTACTTTATCTCATTTTCAAATCTAGAATCTGCCGACGCAACATACCTTCTTTTTTTCTTTTTCCCGGGCGCCCAGAATTCAATCCAGCATTAGCGACATACGAACGACAAACGAACGTCGACGACAAGAACAACCTCCAGCGCAACTTCTTCCATTTCACAAACTTTCACTTGCGTTTTGGTCCCGACCTAAGGATTCCTACTTGACCTTACATTCCACCCGCCAAAACCCTACTGTGCGATATCTACCTATGGATTGACCGTACTCGACATCAACATTCAACAATTCATAGGACTATCGATTATCAACTCCCGACCACCACTTGATATAGGAATATCCAACGAGAATACATAGATCGAGAACCAAAGGATTTCCATTCTCAACTCAAGAACCTCAGCAGTGCTACAATACACTTTTTCAAATACTACCACTACATTAATTATTGTTTCATATCATTTGACGGGAAGGATAAAGGTGATTCACGACTTCTAACGACCATTATTGTACACGAAATCCAATCTTTTAGTCTTCTTTACAACCTGCAGCCTTCACCATTTGTTTTGCGATCAACATCCAAATAACCCAACTTTGATTTATCGACCATCGACATCATAAGATCTTCATCTCGACCTTTGCACGGCTAAACAAGTTTTACATCATTGTGAGGGGTCTGCAAGAGGTCATTCTTTATTTGTTTATGGTCCACAACAACAATCGCAACAGCTGCATATGCTATTGGTCACTAGTTTTGCAAGATCGCAAGTCTAAGGAACGGATGTTACCGCCAAGCAACAGAACGGCTTTAAGATAGTGAGAAGATACGACAACGATACGAATTCAAGACCGGACAGAATCAACAAGAATAATAATAACCACAGATGTCGGAATTACCATCCTCCCCGCCTTCGGATCCGGTAGATGCGATCGCATACTACAAATTGCAGTACGAGCAATTGGAGAATGAATTGACGGAATTCCAGGCGAGTTCGCAGGAGTTGGAAGCAGAGTTAGAGAAGGATGTCGAAGCTGCGGAAAGAAGGGAAAGGTTATTGCAGGAAAAGGTAGAGAGTTTGGGATTCGAAGTGGAAGAATGGAAGGTATGTCATCGTGAAGAGGTGCATGTGGTAATTGGCAGCGTAGTTGGCTAACCAGAATTTATTTGTAGAAGAAATATAAACAATCCAAGAATGAAGCGAATGCCGCGCAGACTACTTTACAGAAGGAGATCACTTCTCTGCGCGATGCGAATCGAACCATGCAACTCCAACTTCGAGACATTGAAGTTCAACATGACGATATCGAGCGGCAAGCGCGAAATACCTTCTCATCCTTGGAAGATATGGAATCAAAATTTAATATGTCTATTGAACGAGGGGTGATGATGGAAGAAGAAATCAAGATTGGCGAAAAGGAAAGAGAACAACTCCGGATCGAAACACAACGTTTGAGAGATGAGTTGTCGGACCTGAAAGTTGAGGCAGATATCATGCAAGACAAGCTACGAAAACGACAATTTCCATCAATCACAACGGATTATACTGCGCCAAGTACTCCCTCATTTGAGCCCTTTGGAACATCTCCGAGATCCACAGCTTCTTCTCCAATCATCAACACTCCACCAGATACCAAGTCTATCTCAACGACAGATACCGTTTCCGAAACCCCTACCCCTCCATCTCCGCCCATGTCAGAAGCATCGGCGACTGCAAGACACGGACTGACCACATCGATGAACCCACCCCAAAGCAATCTAAAACTATCAGCTGCGAATGCAAGCTCGACGTCTAAACAAGGTCTATCTCGTTACGTGTCTGGCACAGTTCGCAGTTCACGAGGCACCACACCGAACGGCAATTCGAAAGCAAGAAGTGCGACACCAGCGGTGATTCGCCAGACAAGACAAAAAGCACCACCTACACGCGGTTTGCCGAACTCAACCTCCCTAACTCATATCAGAAGTTTGACGGCGCAAATGCAAAGATTAGAACAAAGAGTGCAGTCTGCGAGATCAAAACTACCCGCGCCGGTCACTACTCCACCTCATACTATACCGAGAACAATATCAGCTATGGGTCAAAATTACTTGCCACCAAGTGGTACAATAAGAGGTAGGAAGAGAACTACGGGTAGTACTGCAAGCGCGAGCACTACATCATCTATGACTGGAGATGAACCTTCAGTAAAGCACCTTCCTCGAGTCTCTGTATCCGGAATCAGCAGGCTTTCTTTTGGACCAGTTGCAAATAGAGATGGGAACGATAGCAGTCAACATAGTAGTAGACCACCCAGTCGACCAGGTAGTCGTGCCAGTGGATCACTCTATGAACGCCCACCAAGTCGATCGACTCTCAGTCGCCCAGGCGCTAAGACGCCAGTATCATCTTACGCACAGTCGCAAATTGTGGATTCGAGAAGGGCGAAGAGTAGTATGGGTGGAAATTATGGGGATAGGCACGGAGATGGAAGACCTCATACGCACTCACAGAGCGTCTCATATATTGGGTACGGCGTGGACGAGAACCGGGAATCTACCTACACGACACCAGTTCGTAGGGGAACTGTGCATGAGAGTTCGGGTGGCACACCACTATCTTCACTCCCTCGAAGGAAAAGCGGTGGACAATCATTATCGATTTCGGGCCTACCTATGCCTAGGAGAACAAGCACAAGTCAAGGATTTCGAGAGGAGGATGAAAGGATGATTATTAATCCTAGACAACCAGCGGGACTCAATAGAACTCCCACGGCACCAACAGGAAGACAAAGGAAATTGAGTGGAGTAGGAGAATGTTATTAAGCTCACTAGATGAGAAGGGTGAATGTATTTCATCCTCTTCACTTCATCTGTATACCGTTATGGAGAATCCGGGAATTTGGGATCATATTTGGAAGGACATGGGAGAAGGGTGTAAACTTGGGTTGCGTGCATTGGCTAAGGCGTTTGTTTGTTTTTCTCAACATCGTGCGTGCATAGCTAGGCGGACATGGTATGGAAAACAGTTTGGGATTGATACTGCTGCTATACCTCTTTTTTATTGATTTGCTCTGCTCCTCTTGGCTCGTTCCTTTTTGTATTCTGGGAGGAGAGAGTTTTTCGTTTCATTTGTACATAGGGGATGGATGGTTGATGATGGGTTTGGGGTTTCGTTTGTTGGTGAGATGGTGTGCAGGAGAGATTTGAATGGATTGGTAAGGTGATATGGATGGAGAAAGAGCATGGATGGATGGATGAATGGATAGATGAGATGGAATGGAATGGAATGTGATAGGATGGATGGCTGGAAGTGAGCGCTACAGACACAGACCAGACTATAAGAATGAAGGAAATGATTATGATTCAATTGGGTGTTTTTTTGATATGTGATGTGATGATATGAGTGCGATCTTGCTGGTAAAAAAGTAGCTATAAAATACAACGAATGCACTAGCTACGGTAGTGGATGATAAGGAATACCATTCCCGGGAAAACTAACTACTTGGTAGCTACCCTACCTAACCTACGAGCCTACCTACGGATAAACACTAGGCAGGTACAAGCTTATTTCTTACCCCCGAATATTTTTCGGCCTCCGTGGTCCGGTCTGTCTGTTGGTCTGTCGGTCTGTTGTGTATATATGTTTCCTTCTTTTATGTTATGTTATGTTATGATTGATTGATTATACGTTTGAGTATCTTTTTTCTTTCTTGCTTTATTGGGATGGTATGGTGATGGTGATGGGATGGTGATGTGATGGTGATGGTGATGGTGATGGTGATGGTGATGGTGATGGTGATGGTGATGGTGATGGTGATGGTGATGGTGATGGTGCTGGTGATGGTGATGGTGATGGTGATGGTGATGGTGATGGTGATGGTGATGGTGATGGTGATGGTGATGGTGATGGTGATGGTGATGGACTGGATGGTTCGCGATGGACTGGCTGGATGGGATTCGACTGGACTGGACTGAACTGAACTGGACGAACTGGACTGTTTGGGAGGGGGCTGAATGAGAGTAGATACATTGAGTAGATAGCTTGGTGGCTGTTGAAGGACAGGTAGATAGATAGATAGATAGATATTTCATTGAATAAATAAATAAATTATCTGGCTCTAGCTACTAACTAGCTGAATAGATATGTTGAGTGCGTGGGTGTGTAGCAAGTAGCAAGTAGAGTAGATGTGAATGTGAAGATGATGAAGAAATTGAGAATGAGATGAGATGTGGTAGAGAGGGATTTGTATCTTGTAGTTCTGTGGGTGATGTGATGTGATGTGATGTGATGGAGATTGGGTGGGTGTATGGGTAGGTAGAAGAGAAGGGGAGGTGGGTAGGGAATTAAGTATGGATGGGATGGGAAGGGAAGGGATTTATTTATATAGCTTGTGATGATTGTTATTTGGGATGATGAGAGATTGAGAGGTTGATTTGGGTGAGAGTGGTTATGAAGGGGCTATGGGGAAGGAAAGATGTTTTCAGATTTCATCGCCGACGTGTTTGGACTCTAGAGTGATGATTTGATCGGAGGAGAGAGAGTTTTTGATGGGAAGTTGATAGAGATACTAGGTAAGTAGGGTTTTTTTTCATTGCGAGATGGATATTTGGTTTGCTAGAGAGAGGTGTGGAAATATTGATGGATGGATGGATGGAATGGGATGGGATGGGTGGATATCTACAGTAGTACCTAGGTAGCGAGCGAGGAGGTGTAGCTAGCTACCGGTAGTACTTTGCACGTAGGGAGGCAGGAAGGTAGAGAGTGTTGGTAGTGGTAGTAAAGAGATTATTTTTCTTCGAACCTTCTTCTTTCTCTACTTTGAGTGAGTGAGTACAATGGAATGAATAATGCAATGAATGGTGCGATAAATGGATGGATGTGTGAATATATTATCCACCTCGATATGTAAACTCCAGTTCAGGATTGGTATTGCTGTAGCTGGGATAAGTTCGAGCTGGAGTTGGGAGGATGTGGGTTTACGGGTCTTTTTCTTTGATTCTGAGGGGTGAAGGGAAGGGGAAAAGAGGTGATGATGATGATGATGGATTTTGTGTCCTGTCTATTATGTTATACGAGTAAATTATCTGGCAGTCTAGCGAGGAAAGGTGTACACGAGAAACGAGAGAAAGGAGGGTAGCTAGCTCATCGGATGTCCGTGGGGAATCGGGGGAGAAATAAGAAATATCTGGTATCTACTAGGTACGTACCTAGTAGTTCAGCCTCACGTACCTATAAATTAGAGAAGCGGACTCGTGAGACACGGGCGCCCTCGAATTGTAGAAATGGCACAGCGATTAACTGAGTTCGAATGGAAAGAAAGATATAATTTCATGGCTGCTTATGGGCTAGAATACATACTATGCAACATACATGGACGAGTGAGTTTGTGTGTTGAAGTTTCAGAGTCTTCGACGTACACGCACATTTGGTTGATGGGTTAGGTTAGCTGGGTGATGACTATTTTGTTTACTGATGTTCTGGAATTATTGTCGTGGTGGTACGAGTAGATGCAGATATTTAGATTTTGGGTTGATATTGAATTGAATTGAATTGGATTGGATTGGATTGGAGGGAAGTGAATGGCGGATGATAATGAATGATATTTTGAGTTGGAGCTACCTACCCACCTCAGCAGTCAACTCGTCTAGCTTGCCAGAGCGAGACAAAGCACTCGGAGGGATGATTATATTTGCTTGGAAGATTAGGATTGAACTTTTGATGGCTTTTGGATGGGAAGAGCAAGGGTCATGATGATATAATGTTTTGTTGGCCGTGAACTATCTCCGAAAGGGAATTATCGAGCGCAGCGAGCTACGGGGGTTTGGGGGCTTGCCCCATCCATCAATACCGAGTCAATGATGATATAGGAAAAGGATCAACGACGGGTTCCATATTTTGGGAAAGCTGAGAGTTAGTCGTGTGTGTGTGTGCTGCTGGAAAGTACTTCGTACAGATCGAATATACGAGGTAAAAGTCCGGTGCTAGAAGCTGGATATGTTCTCTTGGTATATATGTATGTATGTACTTTGTAGGTAGATCACCAATATGTATGTAGTTTTGAAACCGCATACCTAGACTAGATATATGCCTTCTGGTTGTAAGAGGAACGAGTAAGAGACGACATCACCATTACATTACATTACATTGCATCATGTACGGAATGGAGGATTTTGACTTTCATGACTCTCTCCCCCTCTCGATGTCTTTTGTCTCTTGCATGTACTTTGTAAGATTTTACCTTGGATTGGTACAGCAAACCAAAGGTTCTACGGGATTCTTCATCCCTTTGGAATCTTGACCCCTGTTATTTAGTTAGCTTTAGGTATGTACCAGTATGTACTTGGGTATGTATTTGGGTATGTACTTGTATGTACCTAATATGTAGGTAGTCTCGAGGTAGTGTGGTGGTGTTGGAATTGATCGACCGGGTAGTATTCATTCCAGAAGCATGGCCACGACCCCTAGCCTCTCTAACAGCCTTCGAGGGAAGAAAGTTTAATGAAGTTGTCACTCTCGATGATTGTTGATTTTTGGTGAATTTGAAAAATGGTAATTAAATGAATGGGATATGATTTTTTGATTTTGGATTGATGGTGAGTGTTGATGTGTTAATTATCTATATTTATCAGATGTGTCCTGATATGTTACAATGTCGTGGTGATATATTATAATATTGTCATCTGTTGATGTAAAAGAGTATACTCGGTTTTTATTTGATATTTGATATTTGATATTCCCATATCATTCTCAAACTCTCGGCCAGATCTATTGACGGACTTCCTCAAAGACTTGTTAAGCAAGTAAAGTGACTTAGCTAGTCTCTCCGCAAGTGGTATACACCTTACCCTACCTTACCCAATCTACCCTACCTACCTTACCTACCCTACCTACCCTACCTACCCTACCGACCTAGTATGTAAGTGGCTGAGTGGGTCTCTTCAAAACGCCAGAACTCACCAAATTCGTGGTCGTTGGGAGACGCGCTTTACTCGCTTGGGTTTAGTGGAGTCAAGTGAGGGATGGTTGAGAGGTCTGAGAAATTGGAGACATTGGAGAAATTCAATGTTTGATAGTGAAGTGTGAAGTGAGTGAGGGAGCGAGGGAGTGACTGAGAGTGAGGGATGACTTGATATTGAGAGTGAAGACTGATGAAACGATCAAGAATCCAATACATCCAATACAATCAATGGTGATACATACACTCGCATCTCATCTCGCATCTCGCATGAAAAATAAAAATAGTAAGACTCGGTCAAGAAAATCCATCGAGCATTGAATTTCATGCCGTGTAAGACTTATTACATAGAAGAAGATAAAAAAGGAACCTGATCGCCATAAAATTGGAAGTTTTTTTTTGCTTCTATTGTGTAGATCAACAATTTTGAAACTTGTTGATTGTTGATTGTTGTGTTGTCGACTATTTTCCCATCCCCTCATTCGACGAGACTTGAAGTCTCTCAACTAGCAATAAGTACATACATACCATACCACATCTACTTCCTTGTCTTGCACTTTTTAATAGATACATTGATACATTCTTCACTCTTCTCTCTTCTCTCTTCTCTCTTCTCTCTTCTCTCTTCTCTCTCCACTCTCCTCCCTTCTCGTCTCGTCTTCTCTCCTCATACATCCATCAATCATATACCCAACCACTCATCCACCTACCTACCTACCTGCCGTCTTACTCACTTACTCATTATTATATCATCGCCTCAACTCTTCTTAAATACTAATCCGCTGTATATCCTCTTTCCTCGAGTATACACAGACTACTTTGTAATATTCGGACATCATTCGCCGAGAGAAGGGACGGTCTCCAATCTTTTTTCTGTCAAGCATTCATTAGATTGAGATACCCCAGGTAAGATTATAAAACCTTCATTAACACTTCTCCCCTTCCCTTTCCCCTCAACCCTCAACCCTTCCTCCGAAAACTTAAAACTTCCGCTATTCTTGTATTTTGTCTACAGTTCAAGTTTAATCTTTCCATTTTCTTACAAAATACAAAGGGCTTCAGATTCATTTCGGAGTTCTTTCAATTCCTCACATCTATAAATCTTTTGAGGGGATTTCGGAGTCCGTTCCTGAAATAATTATCTGACGCTCAACCTTTTTCCCGGCTGGCTTAAGAATACAGCTTCCCCTCCTTCCACCATTTCCAGGCCTCAATTCTTTCTTTGGCACAAGTTCTCTTCTCTGCTCTTCATTGAGCCCTGAATACTTCTCAAAGATATCCGAATCTCAAATCACACTCACAATGGCGGAACCACATACAAACGGCACAGTGCCAATAGTGTCCTCTTACGCCGCGAGACATAACCTCGCAGATCACTTTATTGGTGGAAATAAATTAGAAAATGCTCCCGCGGGTAAGGTTAAGGACTTTGTGGCAGCAAGTGATGGACACACGGTTATTACAAATGTGAGTAAAAAGTTTCTTGATTCTGGATGTGGTGACGCTCCGCTGGCCCTCCGGGAGCCATTGCCATGGGGGCAGACTGTGCGAGTGAAATCATGTGTTCGATTTGAGCTTTTGAATACAGTGGTGGGATGGGAGTCAGGACCTGTTGGGTGGGTGGCAGATAGAGAGGGCGAGTAGTGGAGCATGGCAGAAGCCTTTTTTCCCTACATATTTCGTTTTGGATACCTCGTCTTCAAATATATATAAAGAAAGCTTCGGGCATAGCGAGCTTTGGGGGTTTGGGGGCTTGCCCCCATTGATAATGGACAACGTACAATCTGCTCCCTTGTTGCATACTGGGAGTTTTGGGACTGGCATATTCATATCTAGTCCAGAAACATAACTAACACTCGAGGAACAGGTTCTGATCGCAAATAACGGAATCGCTGCTGTAAAGGAAATTCGATCGGTACGAAAATGGGCATACGAAACATTTGGAGATGAAAAGGCTATTCAATTCACGGTTATGGCCACCCCGGAGGATCTCCAAGCCAATGCAGATTACATCCGTATGGCAGATCAATATGTTGAGGTTCCGGGGGGTACGAATAATAACAATTATGCCAATGTCGAATTAATCGTTGATGTGGCCGAGAGAATGAATGTTCATGCTGTCTGGGCTGGATGGTAGGTTTCGCCCCGCATACAATTTCGAATACAGATCATTTGGAGACAGAAACTAATGAATATATCAGGGGTCATGCATCGGAGAATCCAAAACTTCCGGAATCCTTAGCTGCGAGTCCGAAAAAGATTGTATTCATTGGTCCTCCAGGTTCGGCCATGAGATCGCTCGGCGACAAGATTTCTTCTACTATCGTTGCACAACACGCCAAAGTACCTTGTATACCTTGGTCAGGAACTGGTGTCGATAAGGTAGAGGTTAATGAAGATGGTATTGTTACCGTCGAGGACTCGGTGTACATGAAGGGATGTGTTCAATCATGGGAAGAAGGTCTACAAAAGGCAAAAGAGATCGGATTCCCAGTCATGATTAAAGCATCTGAAGGTGGTGGTGGAAAGGGTATCCGAAAAGCTGAATCCGAAGAAGGTTTCGAAGCCCTTTACAAAGCTGCCGCGAGCGAAATCCCTGGTTCTCCAATTTTCATCATGAAGTTGGCTGGTAATGCGAGACATTTGGAGGTTCAATTGTTGGCTGATGAGTATGGAAATAACATCTCCCTCTTTGGTAGAGATTGTTCCGTACAAAGAAGACATCAAAAGATTATCGAAGAGGCTCCAGTTACTGTTGCTAAACAAGCCACTTTCCAAGCTATGGAGAAGGCAGCTGTTCGTCTCGGTCGTCTTGTGGGATATGTTTCCGCAGGTACTGTTGAATATCTTTATTCGCATTCCGATGACAAATTTTACTTCTTGGAATTGAACCCAAGATTGCAAGTCGAACATCCTACAACTGAGATGGTCAGTGGTGTCAATTTACCTGCGGCTCAACTTCAAATTGCAATGGGTCTTCCTTTGCACAGAATTAAGGATATCAGATTACTTTATGGAGTTGATCCCTCGACAACCACCGAAATTGATTTCGATTTCTCTCAAGAGAAGAGCATCCAAACTCAAAGGAGACCAACACCAAAGGGACACACCACCGCTTGTCGAATTACATCCGAAGATCCAGGAGAGGGTTTCAAGCCTTCGAGTGGTACTATGCACGAGCTGAACTTCAGGAGTAGTTCCAACGTTTGGGGTTATTTCTCTGTTGGTACTGCTGGTGGTATTCACAGTTTCTCTGATTCGCAATTCGGTCACATTTTTGCCTACGGTGAGAATCGATCTGCATCGAGGAAACACATGGTTGTCGCTTTGAAGGAATTGAGTATTCGTGGTGATTTCAGAACTACTGTCGAATACTTGATTAAACTTTTGGAGACTCCTGCCTTTGAAGATAACACCATTACCACTGGATGGCTTGACGAACTTATTTCCAACAAATTGACTGCTGAGAGACCGGATCCTATGCTTGCAGTTGTTTGTGGTGCCGTTACAAAAGCCCATATTGCTAGTGAGGCTTGCATTTCCGAATATAGAACTTCTCTGGAAAAGGGTCAAGTTCCATCAAAGGATATTCTCAAGACTGTTTTCCCAATCGATTTCATTTACGATGGTCACAGATACAAGTTTACTGCTACTCGATCCAGCTTGGACAGCTACCACCTTTTCATCAACGGATCCAAGTGTTCTGTCGGTGTCCGTGCATTGAGTGATGGTGGTCTTCTTGTACTCCTCAGTGGACGTTCTCACAACGTTTACTGGAAGGAGGAGGTCGGTGCTACTCGTTTGAGTGTTGATAGCAAGACGTGTTTGCTTGAACAGGAGAATGACCCCACTCAGCTCAGAACTCCATCCCCAGGAAAGCTCGTCAAGTTCACTGTTGAGAATGGAGAACACATCAAGGCTGGTCAGCCATTCGCTGAAGTCGAAGTCATGAAGATGTACATGCCTCTTATTGCCGGAGAAGATGGTATCGTACAACTCATCAAGCAACCAGGAGCTACTTTAGAGGCTGGTGATATCCTTGCCATACTTGCTCTTGACGATCCATCGAGAGTCAAGCACGCTCAACCTTTCTTGGGCCACCTACCAGATCTTGGACCACCACAAATTGTTGGTACCAAGGCTGCTCAACGTTTCGTACTCCTCCGTAACATTCTCAACAATATCCTTGATGGTTTTGACAACCAAGTCATCATGGGTTCTACTTTGAAGGAGTTGATCGAGGTTCTCAGAGATCCAGAATTGCCATACGGTGAATTCAATGCTCAATTCTCAGCTCTTCACGCAAGAATGCCACAAAAGTTGGATGCCACCTTGACTCAAATCCTTGACCGTGGTAAGTCTCGCAACGCTGAATTCCCAGCCAAGAACCTTTCAAAGGCTCTTCAAAAATTCTTGGATGAGAATGTTGCGCCTGGAGATGTTGATCTCCTTACCGCTTCCATCGCCCCATTGATTGAGATTCTCAACCGATACCAAAACGGACCAAAGGCTCACGAATTTGCCGTCTTCTCTGGCCTTCTCGAGAAGTATGCTTCCGTCGAGCGTCTCTTTTCTGGTCGTACCTCCCGTGACGAGGAGGTTATCCTTAAGCTCAGAGATGAGAATAAGGATGACATTTCCAAGGTTATTCAAATTGTTCTGTCGCACAGCAGAGTCGGTGCAAAGAACAACTTGATCCTCGCTATTCTCGAGGAGTATCGACCAAACAAGCCCAATGCCGGCGATGTTGCTAAGCATCTCAGACCTTCTCTTCGAAATCTCACTGAACTGGAGGCCCGTCAAACTGCCAAGGTTTCCTTGAAGGCACGTGAGATTCTCATCCAATGTGCTCTTCCATCCTTGGAGGAACGTGCTGCACAAATGGAGCACATTCTTCGATCTTCGGTGGTTGAATCAAGATATGGTGAGACCGGATGGGAACACAGAGAACCTGATATTGAGGTTCTCAAGGAGGTTGTTGACTCCAAGTACACTGTATTTGACGTCTTACCAATTTTCTTCGGACACAGTGATCCTTGGGTCTCGCTCGCAGCTCTTGAAGTTTACATTCGTCGTGCCTACAGAGCATACTCCCTCAAGAAGATTGAGTATCACAACGAGAGTGCCGAGCCTCCTTTCATTGTCTCATGGGACTTTGTCTTGAGAAAGGTTGGAGCTTCGGAATTTGGCATGCCAGTTCAATCTTCAGCTCCTTCGACACCAGCCACTCCTTCACATGAATCTGGCAACCCATTTAAACGTGTCAGCTCTATTAGTGATATGACCTACCTAACCAACAAGCCTGACCATGAGCCAACAAGAAAGGGTGTTATTGTACCAGTTCAATATCTCGACGAAGCTGAGGAGTACTTGCAACGGGCTCTTGAGGTCTTCCCTATGTCTGGATCTAAGAAGAAGGGCAATGGTCTTTTGCCAGAACTTGGTGGCAAGCGCAAGGTTGCACCTCCTCGCCTTGATACTGAGGACGAGCTTACCGCCGTCTGCAATGTCGCCATTCAAGATGCCGAGAGTCTTGATGACAATGAGACTGTCGCTAAGATCAAGCTGATCGTCAACGATTATAAGGAGGAACTTCTCAACCGTCGCATTCGTCGTCTCACGTTTATCTGTGGTCACAAAGATGGTTCGTACCCTGGATACTACACTTTCAGAGGCCCCAACTACGAGGAAGATGAGAGTATTCGTCACAGTGAGCCTGCTTTGGCTTTCCAACTTGAGTTGGGAAGACTTTCCAAGTTCAAGATTACCCCCGTCTTCACCGAGAACAGAAACATCCACATTTATGAGGCTGTTGGCAAGGAAGCTACAAGCGATAAGAGATACTTCACTCGTGCTGTCGTTCGTCCTGGAAGACTTCGTGATGAGATACCTACTGCTGAGTATTTGATCTCTGAGTCTGATAGATTGATGAATGATATTCTGGATGCTCTTGAAATCATTGGAAACAACAACTCTGATCTTAACCATATCTTCATTAACTTCTCTCCTGTTTTCCCTCTTGAACCTCCCGAGATCGAACAAGCTCTTGGTGGTTTCTTGGAGCGATTCGGTAGACGTCTTTGGAGACTTCGTGTTACTGGTGCTGAGATCCGTATTATCTGTACGGACCCATCCACTGGCATGCCATACCCCGTTCGTGTTGTCATTACCAACACTTCTGGTTATGTCATCCAGGTCGAGATGTACGCTGAGCGTAAATCTGAGAAGGGTGGGGAATGGGTCTTCCAAAGCATCGGTGGTACCACCAAGATTGGTTCCATGCACTTGAGACCAGTATCTACTCCATATCCCACCAAGGAATGGTTGCAACCAAAGAGATACAAGGCTCATCTCATGGGTACCCAATACGTGTACGATTTCCCAGAGCTTTTCAGACAAGCCATTCAAAACAGCTGGGTCAAGGCTGTCCGCAAACACTCCTCTTTGGCCGACAAGCAACCCCCTACTGGTGAATGTATTGAGTACAGTGAACTCGTCTTGGATGACAATGATGGTCTTGCTGAGGTTTCGCGCGAACCTGGTACCAATACCCACGGTATGGTTGGTTGGCTCATAACTGCCAAGACACCAGAATATCCTCGTGGCCGTAAATTTATCATCGTCGCCAACGATATCACTTTCAGAATTGGTAGTTTCGGACCAAAAGAAGATCAATTTTTCCACAAGTGCACGGAACTTGCAAGAAAGATGGGTATTCCACGTATTTACCTTTCTGCCAACTCTGGTGCTCGTATTGGTATGGCTGAAGAACTTATGCCTTACTTCAAGGTTGCTTGGAAGAACCCTGAGAGACAAGAAGCCGGCTTCAAATATCTCTACTTGGATACTGAAGCCAAGAAGAGATTTGAGGATGGTAAGAGCAAGGACGTCATTACTGAGGAGGTTGTTGAGGACGGTGAGACGAGACACAAGATCGTTACTATTGTTGGTGCTGAAGATGGTCTCGGTGTTGAGTGTTTGAAGGGTTCTGGTTTGATTGCCGGTGCCACTTCAAGAGCTTACGAAGACATCTTTACCATCACTTTGGTAACTTGTCGTTCAGTTGGTATTGGTGCGTACTTGGTTCGTCTTGGACAACGTGCTATTCAAATTGAAGGACAACCAATCATCCTCACTGGTGCCCCTGCCATCAACAAGCTTCTCGGTCGTGAAGTTTATACTTCCAACTTGCAACTTGGTGGTACTCAAATCATGTACAAGAATGGTGTTTCTCACATGACTGCCAATGATGACTTCGAGGGTGTTTCCAAGATCGTCGAATGGATGGCTTATGTTCCAGACAAGAGAAACAGCCCTCTACCCATCGGACCTGCTGCTGACTCTTGGGATCGTGATATTGTTTACACTCCACCTGAAAAGCAACCTTATGACGTTAGAAACCTCATCGCTGGTAAGGAAGACGACGAAGGATTCATGCCAGGTCTTTTTGACAAGGACTCCTTTGTTGAGACTCTCGGCGGATGGGCAAAGACTGTTGTCGTTGGTCGTGCTCGTCTTGGTGGTATCCCAATGGGTGTCATCGCTGTCGAGACCCGCTCGGTTGAGAACATCACACCTGCCGATCCAGCAAACCCAGACTCGACCGAACAAATTTCCAACGAAGCTGGTGGTGTCTGGTATCCTAACTCCGCTTTCAAGACTGCTCAAGCTATCAAGGACTTCAACAATGGTGAGCAATTGCCGTTGATGATCTTGGCTAACTGGAGAGGTTTCTCTGGTGGTCAACGTGATATGTACAACGAAGTTCTCAAGTATGGAAGTTATATCGTTGATGCTTTGGTCAAGTACGAGCAACCAATCTTTGTCTACATTCCACCATTTGGTGAGCTTAGAGGTGGTTCTTGGGTCGTCGTTGATCCTACAATCAACCCAGAATTCATGGAAATGTACGCTGATGAAGACGCTCGCGGTGGTGTTTTGGAACCAGAAGGTATTGTCAACATCAAGTACCGTAAAGACAAGCAGTTGGAGACCATGGCCCGTCTCGACCCAGAATACGCTGAACTCAAGAAGCAATTACTCGACAATGCTGCTGGACAGGAGAAGTTGGCTGAAATCAAGGCTAAGGTTGAGCAAAGAGAGAAGGCATTACTCCCTGTCTACAATCAGATCTCGCTTCAATTCGCTGATCTTCACGACCGTGCTGGACGTATGAAGGCAAAGGGTGTTATCAGAGAGTCATTAAAATGGAGAGAGGCTAGAAGATTCTTCTACTGGCGTGTACGAAGACGTGTGAACGAGGAGTATATCCTTAAGCGCATGTTATCCGCCAACTCAAAATCACCAACTGGTACCAGGCCAGAGAACTTGAGAAAACTTGCCGCCTGGACTGCAATTCCAGCATTCCAAACAGATGATAAGAGTGTAGCCATGTGGTATGAGGAGAATAGAAAGGTTGTTCATGAGAAGGTTGAACAAATGAAGGTTGAGGGTGTAGCTGCCGAGGTTTCGGCTTTGCTTAGAGCTAGTGGACCTAGTGCTAAGGGAGGATTGAGTGGTGGTGCTATGGCTGGTATCAGACAAGTCTTGTCTATGTTGCCAGTTGAGGAAAGAGAAGAGGCATTGAAGTTTTTGGGAAGACCTTAGGGTTGGGGTTATGAATGCCATTTTGAAACGAGAGTTTCGACATGATTATATGATCATTTGAGATGGGGGATCTGGGATGGAAAGAGGATTAGAGGATGATACAACTTTTACTCTGTACTCTATTACAATTTCTTTCGTTTAAGCCATGTCTTTGGTATTTTGATAAATGAATGGTCGGTTTATAGTCTTTAAGCAATGCATTGCGTCGCGTAGTTAGAAGTATGAGAAGATATAATTATTCATCAATGTTGGGTTTTTTTATATGTGATGAAGTTGATACCTATCGTGAATTTGATTGATGAATGACTTATATTTGATATCACTTGAATGATATTCTCAACCTGTTCAGTAGCATGCCTTTCACTAATATATCAAGCCTCGCACAAATCACTTTCTACCTAGGTATTTATCACAACAACAATAACAATAATCAAATTAATTTTCAAATTCATCGCCTCCATCATCTCTTATCTATCTATCTATCTATCTCCCCATGGAAGAACAATTTCTGGGGTACTGAACGGCTCTCTTAATCATGCTCTTCAAGGTATCACCATTGACGCGATTGATATAGTCGACCTTGCGCAGGCCGGGCGGCATCAGCGCTTCTTGGTAGGCGTGGATGTTGCCGTAGGAGGGGGAGCCGTAGGATGTGTCGACGTCGACGTAGACTAGAAGGGGGTTAGTGAGGGGTTAGAGATAGAGGTTTAGATACATAATTTGTAGGATATCGAGAATCTGTGTATCCATTGCATCGCATACCATGATGGATGCAACTCTCTTGGGGTTGAGGGGGAAACTTTTCTTCGTCTATCGCATGCAATAGTGGGGAGGGAATTGAAAAACTGGGAGGAGAGGATCGTAAGGAGGAAGGATGAAAATTAACTCGCAGCTTGTAGAACTCTCCACAGTTGATCCATTTACCATAATCGCCGCAGCAGTCTCATGGGTGGACGGGGGAAGTGGAGGAGAGCTGAGGGAAGAACTTTCTTCTATTGTCTACAAGAGCTGGAGGAGCTTTCCTCCATGTCGTTTGATGGGAGAGGGATGAAGCAAGGGTGCAAAGAGAAAAATAACTCACAACTTGTAGAATTCTCCACAATCGATCCATCAACCATAATTGCCGCAGCAGTCTCATCCCAAAATGGGAATTCCATTCCATAATGTCCCCACACCAATTCCGAGTAGGGATTACTAACTTCCTTAATCTCGTCCAAGAAATCCTGTGTGCTCATCACCTGATTCGCGACATTACCTGCGAAAGTGATTTTGGGAAAGTTGGCCGTGAAAGCAATTTTGGCGGCTTCGGGATCGACCATCAAGTTGATGTCGGAGCTGAGGTCGGCTTGTAGCACGCTGCTGGTTACTTGGAGGAGGTTGTCGTCGATGTAGCCGCCCATGATGACGAGTTCTTTGGCGAGGGAGGCGAAGTTGTCGTCGGAGCGGACGGCGAGAGCGACGTTGGTCATGGAGCCGCCGGCATCTGGTTGGGGAGTTAGTTTTCGAGTCAAAGTTGAATTACTAGAAAATAAGCAAGATTTGTTCACTTACATATGGAAACTTGTCCGGGATATCTATGTACCATTTCAATCATAAATGCACTAGCACTCTGACTTTTCTTCAATCCATTAATTGAATAGTTACTTGGCATTCCTTCTACAAAAGCCCCCTCTACGACTCTGAAAGGGTTATCTCCCGATGTGGGATCACTTCCTTCTGCTTCTGCTGTAGCATTATACGGAGCAAATACACCCTCCCAAGGAAGTTTACCATGAACCGCTTCCCATGCTTGGAACCTCGTGGCGGTATTGATAAGCGGGAATGTAGAGCCCGGAACTACGGGGATACAGCTAGTCAGGTTACCGACAGAGAGGGTAGCTAGTGCATGCAGTGCGACTTGGTGTTGCCATGTATCTGCGGTGCCTGAAAGGGGAGGGAATTGTCAGCTGAAAAGTAGCTATAATCATGAGAGGATAAGGAGATACGCACAAGATGTTAAACCTAATACTTCCCATCCGGCTTCGAGAGCGATGAGGAATGGAATGAAGCCAGTCGAACTCCAATCATTGTCCATAATGACATATTTGGTCGCATTATTGGTAGCATAACTAGTTCCATATCCCAGAGCACTAGAAACCACACACCAAACTTCCCAGGCCCAAAAGCCCAGAGACGATCCGTGAACTTATCATCTTGTCTTATCTTGTCTTGTCTTCCGCGTAACAGAAAGGGAATTCTCAAGATCGAACAAAACGAAAGGGTGAAGGAATATCTCGAGAATACTCGTCACGAGATATATATATGAAGTTAAATGACCTACCCACCCTACTCCTTCAATATCATATCTAGCTCAATGGATGTCACCGAAAATTCTTTTTTCGTACCCACTGCTCCTCGTGGGAATTCAGAGAGATCGTCAGGAAACAGGACAGATGCGGTTACCTAAACGATTTTGTATCTTTCGCTGGGCCCCACATAGATATTGATTGCACCGACTCTATGAAGTAATCAGAGACTCTGAAGGTTATCCTTGTGGAAAGATGGGGGCTGGAAATTCCGCGATTTTACCGGGTATGTGGTACGGATTTGAGATTGGAGATTGATAGATAGAAAGATGAATTGAGGGAAGATCCTAGTTTGTGATACGAAGGAGAAAATTGGTGGATGTCTTTCGTATCTTTGGAGATGACTGATTGTATTTAAATTTGGGAGAGGGATGAGATAGAAGCTGAGTTTTTTCTTGTGATGTTGCGGTGCGGAAAAGATCACAAAAATACGTTTCCAGAATTACATCGGAATCGTACTTTCCTGCTTGGAAGATCACACTCCTGGGCCCGGAGTACAGTAGTGTTATCGATAGTGAGTTTATTTAGGAAAGATCGATAGATGTAATCAATTTGACCGCTCTCTTTCGATGTGTTAAAGTAAACGCCATCTGGTGAACTTTCCTGAGAGGATTGCATTTACACGAAATCAGAACTTAATGGTAGCACAGACAAACTGCCTTGATCAGAGCATTCAACGCTGTCCATTTTGCTTACCTTTTCATTTTCGAATTCTGCCAGTCTGCTTCAATTGTTTGTATTTGAACAAGTCGAGAGAAATTCGTCTTAATTTTCATGTCTTTGCTTGAATTGATTCTGCATACTATGGGACCATAAAACAGTCGATCGGCGACATCTCTCCAGCGAGACTGTCTCGCTGCTGTCGCTCCCTTTGCTTTTTCACACAGACATCTATGTGTCTTACTGCCTTTAAACCTTCAGACAGATATTATGACGTAAAACAATGGGCTGAGAAGATTATGAGTGAGGCGCGAGCTTTCTAGTGGAAAGTTAACCTAAATCACGGGAAAAAGACTACCACTTTCCAGCGTGAAGATTGAGGAAGGTCCATCAGAAAGGAACACTAGTACAAAACCAACGTCCAAGCATAATTTGAGGAAACAGTCGTCATCGAACTATCCTAAACTTCAGAGATGGTTGATGGACGACTGGAAGATGCGAGGTCTCCTAGTCGGAAATTCAATGCGGGGTCGTCAGGCCCTTGTTCTATCGCGCGCTAAACACCCCTGAAGATGAAACGAGAGTCACATGTCATTCAGCAGTGCTGGAAAGAACTGATGAGTTGACAGATTTCATGTATACTTTTGAAGATTGGTTTCACTTGAATATCTGCATAAGAGGCAAGTCATCATTGAAATATACAGATTCTGCATCTTATTACTATGTAAGACTTTTTTCTACCGAAGTCAAGATACAGTCTCTCAAATTCGTCCATCCCTGATGTATTGAGGTGATAAAATCGGATATCATGCTACGTTGCTCAAGGTTTTACCAGATTGGCACAGATCCGGTAGACACCTACTTCGTGCGGAAGTTAAGGATGTGAATTTCAAGAACTTAATTCACACTGAAAATATTTTTCCACGAGTAATAACGGAATCGGTTGAAAACCCCCTAATCTCTTCCCACATTTTATTGAAGTACTAGCCCCCAGATGCTCTGTGACTCTTCAATCAGAAAATGTAGGTTATCATCTGCCAGTTTTCCTGAGCTTCCGCGCATTTGTTCCCTTCCCAGTTGGCTTAGATTTCTCGGGCTCCATGGGCCAAGATTGGCCTTCATCCGGAAAATAAATCAATACCGCCATCGAATTATTGTTGCAAATCTCAGTCTTCTGATACTTTCTGTGAGAAAGAAGCCACTTCTGACCACCGTTGGAAAGTAACCAACGGTACAAGTTTGAACGGACGATAAGACGCAGCTAGTTTCGCCCTCTCGCGAGTCCAAGACTCCCAGCTCAAAACTTCATTCTTTAATTGCCGTGCAGCGAGACCAAGCCAGTTATCCACGCTCACACCGAAAGGTTTTGGAAACATGATAAATCAATGCATACGTCTCTTCATCATGAGTGTTCAACCTCTTGTAGTCTTGCCATTGACAAGCCAAAGTTTTTTCCTCCACTCCTGGAAAGTCCCCATACACAGCACGCGATAGAAAAGGTGTTTCAATAACCCCTATTATGGCAATACGACGGTAACCTGGGTCAATCCAGGTTTCAATCAACTCGATAAAACATATTTCATAGAAGTCAGTACCGAAGTTAGTAAATCTCTTCCATGGTTTTGCCCTGGTAGAGATTCCAGCAGTTTCGACATGTAAGGGCAAGACAGTGATGGAAGTCATTTCATCTCGCTCGAGTAGGATATCGAAGAGTAATGTTTATAATATCGAGTGGGAACCCTTCGAATTCGCTCTTTTTGGTTGGGACAGCATTATCTAGCAGGTAAACATGTTAGCTTTTTGATGCAATTGGGTGTTGTTTTTGAAATGATAATGTCAAATATTAGTTGTCACAGGGAGTGAACTTTACTTACTGGTAACTGCAACCAATTCAGTTCCCGGTGATTTAGACATAGTCTCTTGGTTCTGCTTTTTGGGCTTGGGGCAGATTTTCCAAACCATTGTGCGTTTTGAGTATTTTTCAATCTTGGTTTCTTTCGTGTTTCGAAGAGTATCTGCAATTATCAAAAAGCAATCAACGTCTGTTGTGTAGTGTAAACTTTCCTCTTGTTGAAGAGGACCAGAAATTGATGTGGATTTTGAAGAACGTTGTGTGGGGGGTTGGGATCTTTAAGTAGAGTTCGATTGAGGTCAATACCGTATCGAATGTTCAATACCCATGACGTATCTAATACTTTTTACCGCGTTGGGTTTTTGGGCAGTAGTGAGACGATTCACTTACCGAAATTTGTACAGCCATATTGCTACCGCAAGTTTTTTGCCTGAGGACTTGCATATACAATAACCGCGCAGTATTCGGCCGCTTGATGAGTATACTATTAGATTGAATGGAAATTATCGCCGTAGCTCGGGAGTTATAATATCTTTAAGTTAGTGGTATCTTGAAACTCACAGTAGTAGGCACACCAGTATCTAGACCTGCTTCGCTCTTCGTATCTCACAATGGCAAATTCTTTCGAATCTAGAATGCATCAATAGAGATCAGTCAAGTGGATCTGAGGAACCAGTTTGTGTTTCTGGTTTGAAAGGTCTGAAAATTCAAGCGAGTATAGTCACTATGGCGGTCATACGGACATTTTGTTCAAAACGATTTATTCATCTGATTTACTATAATTCGATCTTAAAAAGTATCATCTAATATTTAGAATGATTATATAATATTCTACTATTATCTATTAAAAATACTATACTATTAGTCAATTTATATAAAATTTAAATTGATTTGATTTAATAATAAATACTTTATTTTATTAAAAGAAATTTTTTTAGAATATATTCAAATTTAAAAATCATAAAAAATCTTTTTAAAATAATTACTTTTATTAAAATTAAAATATTCATTAAATTTCTTATTTACTACTAATTCTTTTCATTCTTTTCATTCTTTTCATTCTTTTCATTCTTTTCATTCTTTTCATTCTTTTATTCTTAGTATTTTTAGTATTCTTAGTATTTGTGTGAACAAGGGTATTCACTTCAAAGGAATGACTTCAATACAATGGCTACTGTATCAAAGGTATTAGGCGAATGCGAAAGAGACTAGCTCTTTCAGTAGTGCCTATATAAGGCCTACTATTCTCTCACTCAGCTAGCTCTTTAGATAGAATACAATTAGACATTTAGGACCTACGAATACGTGGGTGCTACGTCTTCCGTATCCTTCTCGAACCAACAGTATTCTTAGTATTCTTAGTATTTTTAGTATTTTTAGTATTCTTAGTAATAGAATAATAGAATAATAGAATAATAGAGTAATAGAATAATAGAATAATAGAATAATAGAATAATAGAATAATAGAATAATAGAATAATAGAATAATAGAATAATAGAATAATAGAATAATAGAATAATAGAATAATAGAATAATAGAATAATAGAATAATAGAATAATAGAATAATAGAATAATAGAATAATAATTAGATAATAACAGTATTTTTATTAGATAAAATATTAATCAGATAATATAAATAATCTAATCATTATCATCTAAAACAGTTTTGGACAAAAATGTCCGCATGACACGCTGTATAAGTCACTGATGAGTTAGGTTTTCATATTTACTTGTATTTCTGCCAAAACTGCGATTCATTGCTAATGCCTATCTTGAATTCTCTTAACCAGAACTAGATGTTTTAAGTATACCTGACCGCGCTGACCTCTGCAACATAGTCTGAAAAGTCCATTCATTTCTCTAGAACAAGTCAATCTCTCCAGTATAACTAAACTTTGATTACAAAGCCCGGAGAATGGTATAAAACCACCCGAAAGATCGAAAAAAGCTTCCTCCCATATATCAAAAACCGTCTAATCTAAGTTTGCAAACCTCTGATCCACAATCCAGCCTATTCATTTTTTCTTTGAACCTCAACTCCGTCAGCAAAAAGAAGAAAGTACTGTTCCCAATCTTGCTTTGAAGCTTGAAGTATCGCCTCCCAAAAACACATACGCC
The DNA here is from genome assembly GCF_014898435.1 of Botrytis sinoallii. Taxonomy (NCBI): domain Eukaryota; kingdom Fungi; phylum Ascomycota; class Leotiomycetes; order Helotiales; family Sclerotiniaceae; genus Botrytis; species Botrytis sinoallii. Next base: position 237,712 of record NW_024066040.1, read on the forward strand.
TAGTTGTTTTGAGCACATTACCACTTGAATCATGATCTAGAATCCGTGTGCTAACGTGCTTTCCCATAAAATACCAAAGGTGAGTTTTATGCATATTTGTAACTCTTGAATACTGGTCTTTGACCGCAAGATTGGTCATTCTCAAGTTCTCTCGAATTTGATCTTGGTCGGGTGTTTGACCGAGCATTGTTTGCCCAGGCATATGTGTCCAGTCGAAGTTACTCTGGGGTATGGTATTCCATGTAGCCAAGGTCTAGTATCCAACGCTGAAGCCATATTGACTAACCGAACTGGAAGTCCCGTCGACGTGAATGTACTCATTGTTAGTCCAATCACAGAGATTCCGGGCATTACGACTGGTACATATTGCATAAGATTGCTACCGACTGTGGATAAATCTGGAACAGCATCTTCAACGTGTTTGACAAATTGGCGAACTGCTGCAAGATACCAATCGGTTCCCATTCCAAATGGATTTGGCAAGATAAGTTCTCCGATTGTGCGTCCTTGTCTTGATATAATGCTGTGATAGTCGCTTGTTCGCTGGATCAGATCCCACTCTTTGTGAGAGCCGGCTTCATCTCCATAGACAGAGCAAAGAAGGAATTTTTGGAGTCGCTTCGAGAGTCGGTACTCTGGAACCAACGAATCGTGTAAAAGTTTTGCGATGGTAGGCGGAAACTCCTTCTGGCTAAAAGGGTATGGTGGTCTTGAAATGAGCAGTACTCGTTCTGGGTGAACTGAGCAGAAGAATCTATAATAAGCACGACCTGTAATAGCGAGACAGACTGCCGTACATTCGTCGTGATCGATAAGAAGTAATTCGATAATTTGGAAGATGATTTCGACGGGGATCCGAGGATCTGCAGATACACGAGTTAGTGACAAGTCTAGTGTGAGGCTGCAGTACTGTGATTGATCTGATCGCCTTAATCAAAGAGGTCTGTAGCTTACTTTCGATCTTTTGTAGTTGCCGGTCCTCGATTTGGCGAAGCCATTTTTCAACGCAAGACTGAACCTTGGGATGCGCTTTTGTTACGATATCATATTCCCAATGATTTTCTAGAGTACTGCCTTGCTGGACCCCGTGTTCAATTGAAGAGGTCATCTTGTTGATCTGCTATGTAGTATGACTATGGTAGAAAAAAGTGATGTCGAATGTTGTTTGCTGATGCAGAGCTACCTAGGTAGAGAGATGAAGCAGTAAGCGGAGGTAATCATTATTCTGCCTACTTTCTAGCACTTTTAGGGTAGAACTGAATGAAAGGGTTTTATCCTATTGGCAGTGAAAGCCCTTTCATTCAAAAAATCAATTTCATCTTTAGTTCATCTTCAATTCAACATTCACTTCGAGAAACTGAATACATCTGTGAGCATCCTGGAATCATCTCGGGGCAATAAGGGGGTAGCTCTTTGAGCCGAGGCCACCCGAAAACATTCTTGGATTTGCTTATACAGCAATGTGATCAGGACTAAAGCCACCAATTCTTTTGTTGAGGGTAGATACATCAATGCTCATCAACATTAATTTCTAGCCCGATACCAAGTATTCAAACCACACAATCAAGAATGATGAACAGTATTGTCCTTCATAGCAGTGCCTCGTCCTTGAGACGGGGGCCTACAGGTAAAGTCCTTGAATTCCTTGGAGTTGCAACTTTTGCCTCTTTCCATTGTCTATAAAACTAACCTATTTCATTTTGTTTCAGAATACAAAGCTGAAATTATCCATTTCTATACCTTGACTTATCAAGACCTCCGCCAGAAAGACACGTCAAGACTATCAATTGATCAATTGGAAAGCAATCTTGTTCCGGGAGAAGCAACTGCCGACGAAGAAGGTAAGATCAAATATAGGTTCCCTAAATAATGCTAATGCGATTTACTCAATATAGTACCGAGTAATGGTTCAACAGTTACAGCGAAAGCCCAGATACAAAAATGCGCGACAGCAGAACCATCCATTGTTGAAAGCGCACCTACCGAAATCATCAACAAGATATTGAACAATCTCCTCCAAGAAGACTTTCCTGATATCTGCTCAGCTCTTTGTTTCGGCCTGACTTCCCACAGAAATTGGACAATACTTCGTAACCTGGACCATACAAGCTACCTCAAAGAACATATGGACCATATTCCAAGTATTATCGATTTCAAATAAGACAAGATTCCATTGTTCAATCCGTACCATGAGAAAGCTGGGTCAAACTCTGTCGTTGAAGAAATTAATGAGAATGAACTTACTCTCAAACACGAAATCCATAACCATCTCTTCCCCCGTTTCTTTAAACAATCGTCTATTGTCAAGCGTTCTCTTAGCCCTTCTCAACGCAAGCAAATCATGTTATTTAAGGAGTGGATGGGCCCCAAATACCGTCCTCCAACTTCTTTGCTCATCCCTTGCTATCTCTCCTGTGCTGTATATGGGGAATCGGATGAAGAAAGTATTGAAGAAGAAATTCTTGAGGGTAGAATCTATGATTTCATAATGGCTCAAGCAATGATGCGCAATCCCCCAAGCCCCTTTGGACTAGGTGATATATGGGATGCTATAGTTAGGTTGAATTGGGGCTACGAGACAATATCCGATTCTGCTACGCATCTTTTCACAGTATTAGGGTAAGAGACTGCAGAAGGTTGATAGTTCGGTTGTTGGCAATCGGCATGGAATACAAGATTACCAACCACGTTCAACATTTCATCCGTCGACTTCTACTATCCGAGGCATTTGCATTACATCTTACACACTCATCGTGTCATAAATTATCTTATCAAATACAAGTGATACTTTCATATACCGAACTAGACTTTCTGACTTGTGAGACTTACATGTAATCTCTCTCTGGCTATCAAATTAGTGAAATCACAAAGTGTTTTCCTGATTTTATAGAGTAACCATGACATGACCTAACTTAGCAGCATGGCCGGCTTAGGGCCCGTTCGGATCGATTTTTTTTTGATATTAGACTAATATATTAGAAATATTAGCCCAATATCGTGTTTACCGAACGCAATATTGAGCCTAATATATATTAGACTATATTAGATCTAATGTGTGGCTGAAATATTTCGAAACGAACGTAATATTTGAGCTAATAAAATATTGAGTCTAATAATCTTAAAGTGACAAATGCAACAAATTTTCTCAACCTTTCTCATACAGTAGGCTAATAGCAGCTTTTGAGGTGTAGTTGGACAAATATATTTGAGAAAAAGCGTTATTTTCTTCATTTTCAACTCAACCTCACACGTCCCAATATTACTCCAAACATATTAGCCTCAATCAAATATACCTAATATATATTAGTTTCAATAATCCAATTATCCTTGCCATTTTATCATTATTTGAGATTTCATCAATTAAATAAGAAATCGATCTGAACGAGCCCTTAAAAAACTACAACAAATCAACTAATCTGCTCTATAATATGAAAGAGGCCAATCAGCAATCAATTTAGTATCTATTTCTGTTAATTAGATCACGTTTAGGCCTAAATGTAGAGATTTAGATAAACCAATGAGAGCATATTAAGCGAATTTTCTGTAAAACCCCCACTAACCATTCACAGATGTAACCATGCTAGCATCTTTAGGTAATCTTGATTTTGGAACAACTCGGCCCTTGAATTATTTGAGGCATTCCAAGGTTCCCCGCCGCCAAAAAGGTCAACCCTCAACAACATCACAAAGGACTGTCGATCCTTTCCTTTAACCTCCATTACATCTACCTTCGATATACGCAAGAAGCAGATATCTGCAGCACAAATACAAGTTCAACGTTCAAGATGCCTCCTAAGCGTCTCCTGCTTCCGAAGCCAAACGAGTCCCAACTTTTGGAGTCAAACGAATGGAATGTAGACGACTTTACAGCCAACTTTATCTTGGAAACTTCGGGACCGAACATAGTCAACGTCTCAACAGCTAACAATGGCCGACCTCTTCGCTATGCTCCTGCAGGATTTTATGGCCAATCTTTTGGCCCCGCTCCTGGAAGAGATAATAGCTCTACACCTGACATGCAATCGCCCTTTCCAGTTCGAGGTCCACTTACTGCAAGCACCAGTCAGAACGATGGAGCTGAAAGGCTGTGCCAGCATTTGATGGGCCTTCGTGAAATTTCAGTAGCACGGGGCCTTGACAACGTTGAAGGAGTTCTCGAACCTGACCCAAGCCAAATTAAATGTACGTCACTGCAGCTCTTCTCTTCTTTCTTCTACTCCTACCTTCTTTTGCCTACAGGAGGGTTACATTAACTGAATATTTACTAATATCTCGCAGATGCATGGACATCTGAGAAGAGACCAGCAGAAGAAACGAAATTGGGAGGAAGACGGAATCGGCCCTCAACCTGCTCGTAAGAGAAGATACAATACTGCTAAGAGAAGAGTTGGACCTCTGCCATTTCATAGCTGTTACTGTGTTTTGATTTTGCATTTCCTTTTTAACTCCCAACCACTTCAGCTGCCTGTATTGTCATATCTTGACAATCCTTGGTGCCATTTATCTACGGTTCAAAACACTAAAGTATCAGCTGTATCATGATTTCCTGACTTGCAGTGGTCATTCTTGTTAGAGGATACATCAGGTCATTTTTTTCATTCGTTCTCTATGTTCTCTCCTCATTATCATACGTTCAATCATCTGAAGAACCACTGCATCCATATTCGAACACTCATCATTATCCCAGCCTTCTTACCTCAGCCTCTCCTACTATTCATTCTCAATGCAAGAGTTTCAGCTAACACCCTTCCTATTCCTAGCCGCAAAATTTGATTTCCCACCGAAATCATCCGTCTCATGCTCCGCTGTCTCATCTCCGAACATCAAACTTTCGAAAGCGACTTCTGCACCGCCGTCTGCTTCGCCCTAACCTGCCGCACCCACTGGGCAATCTTCCGCTCAATCCACAGTGCCAAGGTCCCTATCATGACTCATCCCCCGGAACATCGAACCCTAATAAAGCCAGCGTCCCCTACAGACTCGGAGATCTCCTGATCAACTGATGTTTCCAAAATACCGTCCATTGCCCTGCACACTAGAAGACGGCAAAATGGTAGTTCAGAACGTCAAAGTGCATTGAGGTGTTTTGTCAGTGTTGCTGCATATCCTGCTGTAGGAGGCGAGAAAGATAGAAGGCTCTTAGAAAGAATGGCAGAATTTAAAAGTAACCGTTTCAAAGACTTCTATCACGTCTACCATAATACTCTTCGCTCATCAAACCCACCAGGTCTCAACTGGTTTACTCCGAATCCATTCAGAATGGGCGAGGAATGGTATCCTGCCACCGCGCATGTTCTCAAACATACTATCTTCAAATGGAAGTCTGACTGCCATTTGGAAAGAGAATACCATTGGCTTCGTGATAGGGAGGAATATAGTCGACATTATCGGGTCTGGTCGGGCTATAAAACCTGGATGCTGAGAGAGTGGGTTGAGGAGCAACCGGAAGCAATGGCATACAAGAGATCTCGTGGATTGGGTGAAAACAAGGCGAAGTCGGTATGAGAGATGGGTTTTGAGATGTTGGAAGTTGGTGGATGTGCAAACGAAGGAGCATAAGAGTAAGGTTAAGCAGGTTGTTAATGCGATGCTGGGGTTGGTTTGATGGCCGTCCCTTTTACGGTTATTAGTGAAGGAGGGGATAAAATTTATGTTACCAGCCTGCTCTGTTAGGGCTGTGATCTTCATGCAGTGTGATTACTGCTTCGAAAACTTCACTTCTTTCCGAGCAATTACGTCGAAGTGATGATTACTCTTCTATGGGTAACGTCAACTTCGGCTTAATGCATCGACTTTTACCTGGCGGGATTAAACAATCTCTTGTTGGCAAGCCTGGGGACAGTGGATACGGATAGGATATGACATGGATATGTCATTGTCTTCAGATTGCCAACAATAGCGTTGGATTGTTTAGACCGTCTTATTTTAGTTTAGTTTATGAACACGAATCTCCTCTTTTCTCATCTCATCGAGTTCTGATGTGCAACTATGGTCGTATGTGATAACAATCGAGACAGGTGAGAGAACGTTTCCAACAATGCTGCATCAGTAATACTACCCTCTACGTAGGAGAAAAAAGAGGCCGATTTTGACCACATAAATCTTTAATGAAATCTCTGAATTAATAGAATTGTAAATCGACCACAAATAAAACAAATAAATATGAGAATATAAGATTACTTTTCATCTTTTATTTATATTGATTCTTATCAAAGTTGATATTTTATTTCAGATTTGAGGAGAAGAAATTGGTTTATTAAAAGTATTAAAAAGTGATCAAACCCGGCCTCTTTTTTCTCCTACGTAGAGCTACCTTGCATCTTGCATAATTGTCGATTAGTATACTTTAAAAATACAAGAAATTGTGATATTTTTTGATACACATTCTCTACATGTAAAGACCAACTATATACACATAATTTCGACTCACTGAGTTTTAATACATGCGATGAGCGACATGTAAACAGAGCTTGAAGTCGAATTACTGATTTGTCTCCTGAACAATCAGTCAGATAATCTGGCAATGCAATGATGTATTTCTTATTATCATAATTCAAAGCCGAATTCAAGAGTATATTTCATTTCCCCCCAATCAGATATCTAACTCTCCTGCCACCATTAGAAGCTCAATCAAACACAACATACCCAATTTTCATCTTATCCTATCCTGCCATTCAAATCACAAGCAATCCTCAACTTAACACTACAGTATTCCTGGGTCTCGGATTGATTCTTCTTCCAATCTCGCAGAGCTGAGTGTCTGTCTAGACTTTCACGCTCGTGTAGATTCGATATGATCAAGTATGTTTTGATCGAGCAGCTGGAGCATCTTATATCCAAGCCACAGCCCAAATCTCTTCAATTTTTCATATTTCAAGAATCTACGCACAGCGGGATAACAATCCTACCAAATCCCTCGGGAAAGGGGAAGGAAGCCGAATCGATAAATCGATGCAGCGATATACATCAATAGATTCCATATAACTATGATCAAAATACCAGATTAATAAACCCGTCGATTAATTTCCACGCGATTTCTCCACTCTCACATTTCTCACTCAATCGAAAGATACTATTGAAAACATGATCAATAATCTACTAGTATGAGTCCATCCCACCCACAAGATACTTCCCAGCTCTCCTTACATCTAACCGAAAATATCTTATCATGTGATATCATACCATACCGTACCAGGTCGAGAATATATGAATGTATGTATAATCTCGACTCTCTAAATGTATATTGTGTGGATTGAGATCTACTCTCCCTTTATACTATTTTTAATTCTCACTATTATATCTCTTTAGCCCTTTTTACCCCTCTATTTCTCTAATGACAATCTGTTTTCTGTGAAAGACTGTCATAAAAGGATTCAATTCTACCTTAGAATCTAAAACTAAAGAAGGAAGAAAGAATAAGAAGAGAACTGTAAGGGCTCCGGACTATATACACCAATGAGTCACGTGCTAGGCTAAGGTCCTAGAAGCTAAGCGACTGAGAAAGGAACCTGAAAGGGACTGAATCGTCACATTTCTCTTTTTCCTCTTAGTATTGTACTGAGATAGATCGTTAGGAAGTAGCAATTAGTAATAACATATTCCAAAGAATCTAGATATAACTCTCTCGTTTCTACTCATCGATATTAAATTTCACATTTAGAATATATCTACAACAAGGTCTTTTTGAGTACTCAATATCTTCACAATCAATTATTTTCCAATGACCTCATAGTCAAAAGATCGATGTTCTCACCAATCAAAATCTTAGGGTATGACACTCACGTGATCTGAAGAAAAAGAAAAATTTGTTGCACGTCTAAGATTTGAGAGTCGATACCTGCGATTCCAGAAATATGGGGTGGGTGGTGGGTGGGGCTGAATGGATATTTATCATCGACCTCTGTTGCTGGTGCTTTGGAATATGGTGTATGTTGTTTTGAGACGTGTGATGGATGGGATGATGTTCATATCCATAAAACTTAGATGATTATGCTGTTTACATTTTTATGCTTCTATTATTCTATATACCTAGGCACGCTTCAAAAATGCCATATCTTAAGTGCGAATAAATAAGTAAGTGTAGAATCCAACTCAGATAAATGTAACAAGAACCAGATTCATACCGATATTCCCTCCCAACACACCCGTTCGGAAAGCATACCCGAGATTTGTAAAGGGGAGAGAAGGTAAAAAGATCACACGTTCATATGAGGTATATACGATAGTAACAAGTATTTGGAACTTGATCAGACGCAACCAACACATCTACTTGTTGATTGTTAGATTTGCGTAAAATGTCCAATGAAAGACAGTGAAACAGAGGCATCATGGATGAATTATGTAACTAGAATGGGTTATGGATGGATAAATACCGATGGTGTTTGTGAAGTGGTATTGATTGTAACTTCAGACTGCAAGCAGCTGTTTCAATCTGATTAGCTTATTGTATACTGTCTCGACTGTCCACGGTACATCTGATATTGACATTGACTCGTGAAATGATAAAGTTCCCTCGTATGACTTCGTATCTGTCTGCAGGATCTTAGCTCAGCAGCCTCAGCTACCCAATTCCTGGGCTTCACTTGAAACTAATATGGGATTCGGTTAGATCTGAGCCACGTGGTGCATGATATACAGATTAGAGGATGTTATGACGAATATTGCCTGCAGGTCGAAGCATTTAGCAATTGGTGAGGTTATTCCAATATCACGAAGGAGGAATGCGATAAGATGATCTTTCTTGGGTGTTTCTTGGAGGTCTCGGGGAATTTCTCAAGGTTCAGCTCTCAGCTCGCAGCTCTCGAGGGAGAAATGGCCATCATTGTTACCATCCAATAGTTACGGTCACTTTATTAATTGTGTGATCATGATCATCCAAAAGGAGATGCGGAGAGTGGAGAATGAATGATCTTTGAACGACGGACGGCCAAAACAATTAAGGAAGGAGGAAGGGTGTGAGATAAAAGCAGCATTGGATCCAGGGTCTCTTTGGCCGTGTTGAAGGATTACATAAGATGACATTGACCGAGAGCGAGAGATAGAGGCGAAAGAATTCGAAGGAATAGGAGTTAAGAATTCCAATAGATTATTACAACATCTCGAAGAGAAGTCTAAAGGCGAATGTGATTAAAAATCAAGATGTAATTATAAATGCTCTGGAATGAAATGAATTTGAATTAATTACCGTTCTTTCGCTAGCAAATTCTTTTCAAATTTTGAGTAAAATTTACATAATCCTTCGACTTCTCTATGAAAAAATGATCAATTTGTAATTTCTATCGCGTGATATGGAAACCTGAGGCATTGAGTCAATCGCACGCCATTTTTAGATTTCTTTGTCGCCTCTTGGAAGTGAAGGAAGGAAAGATAAGTGAAGTCAGAGTATTGAAATGAGAGAAGATAGAAAATAATACAATACTTATAATAACAATAGCTCTATACAACACAATGCTGTTTTAATTGCTTTGTGATAATATAAATTCCATCACAATTTATTTAGTCTTATTAGGATAGGATTATTACCCCAGAAACCAAAATTGTGTCAAGAGAAGTACCGGCAGATACTACCACCAGTCACCACCTTCATCCACAAGTCTTCATCCCTCTCATCTGTACATGTACACCGCAGTGTTCTTTCCCCCCCCGGATTTTTCTGATCCAAGTATCCAAATATCACACCTACCTAGGTAGTGAGTGACCTACTTATTATTACTAGGTACCTACCTTACCTACCTAGGTAATCTCACCCTAACAATCTTGGTCCCCTGGTCAAAACAACACCAAAGCACGCAATAAATCAAAAATTGACCTCAACTTCGCCCACCAACCCGGCTCGCTACTCAGCGACCCTCTATTTTAATCTGACGGCTGATTGCGCAAGCAACAGAAGTCAAGACAAGAGACAACTCAGCAAAACCAAACAGAGGAAAAGAAAAAAGTATAATTGATGGTTTGATGGTTTGATGGTTTGACTGAAAAAGAAACTATTCATGATTATCGAACCTTACTTCAACATATTGCGCGTTCGAGACATTCATTGCATTATCTTACTCGCCCTGGTCTTAACACCAATCCATTTCGCAATACCACTGGACCTCTCCACCATTCCTTAATATTTCACCATAACATGGTCACTATGGCGTCAAATCATGACGAATCTTCAGCATTGCGCCATAACGTCGAATTGGATCTGGAGCGGTCAAGAAGGAATACTTCAACAGGAGACATTCAAGAATTATGTTTGGCAACAAAAGCACAATCGAATCGCGAAAATCTTGATACCGACATAGTTGAATCCATTGAACCTCTTTCAATGGAAGACAATTGCAGAGCCGATCACGATCATTCAGATCCTACAATCACCATCTCGTCGACAAGTAAATTGGCTGGCAAAACCGTTGCGCCTTTCCTGGCGAAACACATCCCAGAACAATACGCTCCTTTTGGCCCCCCACAAACTACATCAATCTCACGAAAGGATCCAAATACCAAATACTGTTATCGACATCGACCGGATTCGAAATGTCGAAGAACTGCAGATGAACCTACAATGGAGAATCTACAAAGAGTGCGTCACACAATCTACCCCTCGCCCCTCACATCTCACCCCTCTTACGGTCTCCGTACATCTACTAACATGATCATAGGAGCTTGAGACCTTGTCGCAATCAGATCAACAAGGTATCTCTCATGTTTGGACACTCTTCTCCGCTGCGCCATCGAAACATCGAAACCTCATGCTTCAAGGCATCCTATCACAATGCTGCTTTCCACAATTATCCTACCTCTCCTCCGCTGTCAAGAATCTCATTCGCATTGATTTCATTACAGCTTTACCTTCTGAAATCTCCTTCAAAATTCTCTGTTACCTCGATACAACTTCTCTATGCAAAGCTGCTCAAGTCAGTAGACAATGGCGAATAATGGCGGATGATGATGTGGTTTGGCACAAAATGTGTGAACAACATATTGATAGAAAATGTACAAAGTGTGGATGGGGCTTACCGTTGTTGGAACGAAAACGATTGAGGGATTGGAAAAGACAACAGCAATTGAGAGCTACAGGATTAGGTCTCAATGGCCAATCACCTCAAATCACAGCCATGTCAGATACTTTGCGCAATACGGAAACACGTGTTGTGACATTGAATGCTTCAGGGAAGAGAAGTGCCACTGTGTCGGAGTCCTCAGAAGAAAGTTCAAAGCGACGACGTACCAATCCAGAGGAATCATGTCTTGGAAGACCAAGATTTAGGCCATGGAAGGACGTATACAAGGATCGATTCAAGGTTGGAACCAATTGGAAATATGGTCGATGCTCGTTAAAGATATTCCGAGGTCATTCGAATGGTGTTACTTGCTTACAATTCGATGACAATATCCTCGCTACCGGATCTTATGATACGACCATCAAGATTTGGGATATTGAAACGGGAGAGTGTTTACGAACTTTGCGTGGTCATACATCTGGAATTCGAACATTACAATTTGATGATACCAAGTTGATCAGTGGAAGTCTTGACAGAAGTATTCGAGTTTGGAATTGGCGTACTGGAGAATGTATGTCTTCTTATCCTGGTCATACTGATGGAGTTGTGGGTCTTCACTTTGAAGGAAATCTTCTTGCCTCAGGCTCTATTGACCGAACAGTTTAAGGTCTGGGAATTTTGAAGATAAATCTACGTTCAGTTTACGAGGTCATAAGGACTGGGTTAATGCCGTCAAAGTTGATTCGGCTTCCAGAACGTTATTTTCTGCTTCTGATGATTGTACTATTCGACTTTGGGATCTGGACACTCGACGTACAATCAAGACTTTTGAAGGTCATGTGGGTCCAGTTCAACAAGTCACCATTCTACCACCCGAGTATGAATTTGATGATGTGGATGTTGAAGAAGCAGATGATGGCACATCAAGTACAGCATCATCAACTGAACTCAACCGACCAATAGGAGAAAGTTGTTCTTCCTCCCAAGGATCCTCTCTCTTCGATTCTTGGCCAGCAGGTCGTCCTCGTCCTCCTCGCTACATCCTAACCGGTGCTTTGGACAATAATCTTCGTCTTTGGGATGTATCAACAGGTCGCTGTCTTAAAACACTCTTTGGCCATGTAGAAGGTGTATGGGCACTTGCAGGTGATACATTGAGAGTTGTGAGTGGAGCCCAAGATATGATGACTAAAGTTTGGGATGCGAGGACGGGGAAATGCGATAGGACATTTACGGGTCATAGAGGCCCAGTTACATGTATTGGATTAAGTGATAGTAGGATGTGTACAGGAAGTGAGGATTGTGAAGTTAGACTTTATAGTTTCAAGGGGGAAGTAGAGGGGCAGGAAAATGGGAGTGAGGGTACGGGATTTATTGAGGAGGGGACGACACCTTGAGGGGAAGTCAAGAGAAGTTTCGTTGTTTTTGGGTTTGATTTAAGTTACTAGCCGACTGGCTGTTTATGGACGGATGGAAAGATACCTTTTTGCAATGTTCATCGTTGATGGTCTTCTTTCAAGATATTTATTGGCAAACATCAAATGGAATTTATGATGGGAGTTTGGAAATTGGGGTTGATATAAATCAATGGGATATCCTTTCTTCATCAATAAATGAAGATATTTTGGAGTTCAAATAGGAAAGGGTTGGACTTGGAGTTTTGATTGTTTGTTGGATGATGAACTGGGAGGTTCTTCGGACTATGAATGGTGGATTGATGGATGGATGGATAGAATGGTTGGAATGAAAGGCATGAAAGGGAGGGTATGATCAGACAGAATTATGTTGACATGTTTATTTAATCTTTACTTCGTGGTATGGGAATTGGGGATGGGGATGGATTAGATAAAATTCATTTATGTAGGGAAGTTGTAATGAATATGGTGTGGAGTGGTATTGAATGAAATGAATTGAACAGAAATGAACTGAGCTGGAATTGTGTGAAATGAAAGGAATTGAAATGCATGGGATCTATAATCAAGAGTTATGGGTGAGATTCTTTGATAAACATAAAGGTAAAGATAAGATTGATTAATGGATGGGTGTCCGTCTATAAATGTTTTGGGTTGTGCTGGTTTGCTTTTCTTCGGATAGCACTCTTCGGATGGCACTCTTGGATGGCACTCTTCGGATAGTGCTCGGATAGTACTCGGTTATAGCTAGGTATGTTTATGGAGAGATGAACTTTGTATCTCCTTCGGCTATCTAGGCAGGCTATCAGGTATTAAAGGAGTTGAGAAAGAGTGAGAAGATGGGAGTGAGGAGAGGGAGTGAGGAGAGGGAGTGAGGAGAGGGAGTGAGGAGAGGGAGTGAGGAGATGGAGTGAGGAGAGGGAGTGAGGAGAGGAAGAGTGGGAAAAGGGGTGAAAATAGGTGGGAAGGAAATGTGGTGAAAGTTGGTGAAAGTCCGGGGGATATTGGTGGGGATATTGGTAGGGGACTGAAGAAGAGAGGGAGAGAGTGTGGGTTTGGAGTTTTGCAATTTTGGTGTGAGTGGGTGTGAGTGGATGTGAAAAAGGGATGGGGATGAGAGGGGGAGGAGAGTGAGGAGGGAAGGAGTAGTGGTGCTTGATAGAAGTGAGAGGAAGAGCGAGAGATAAGTATAGTAGGGGGGATATTTAATGGAAGGGAGGAGGGGGAAGATTGCAAATGAAGAGTTGTGGTAGATATATAAATGTATAGAGAGCTAGGGGGTGAATAGTGGAATATTGGGAATTAAAGATAAGGAGAGGACATTGGTTGGTGGAGGGAGGGATTGAGGAGTGGGACTTGGGAGGTTAGGGGAAAGGGAGGGCGGGACGGAGAGAGGTGGATGAGTATGTGAATAAGTGTGTGGATGAATGGATGATATGGCTATGTATTGGAATGAGTAATGAGGAGATGATAGAAGAGAGAGTTGAAATGGAGAGTTGAAATGGAGAGTTGAAATGGAGAGTTGAAATGGAGAGTTGAAATGGAGAGTTGAAATGGAGAGTTGAAATGGAGAGTTGAAATGGAGAGTTGAAATGGAGAGTTGAGTTAAGAAATTTGAAATCGAGATATAGAGGTGATAGTGGTGGCCTGGCGCGGCGCGGCGCGGCGGTGTGCGTGCTGCTTTCTTCTATGCGCCCCCCACACCGAGCTTCTGGGGTCGCGCGGCCGAACTGCCATTGGCGTTCCAGATCTGGCGTTCTTCGGGCTCAGTGCTGCTAAAGAGGGGGAGAGGGTCTTGGAAAGTCACTTCTTGTTAAAGCGAATGTGGGGGCTTGGGGAGGTGTGAGGTTGTGGGATTGGCTGGATGGATGGATAGGATTTGTCTGGTGATGTGACATGGAGTAGAGTGATATTTTTGTTTTGCTGAGATGGGTTTGTATTGACAATCTGAGTGTTTGTTTGTGTAGTATATATATCATGACAGAATCATGTGGAGAAACTTTTGATAGTTGTTCAGTTTTTAAGTTGGGGGAATATGTGTTGTAGTAGAAGTTCATGATGTCTAGAGTAGTTTTATATCTGCTCTATGCTAATATGTAAGAATGATATCGAGCTCTTGATGTTTACTGTTAGAATGTATGTTTTTCTTGTAATGCATAAGTTCATATCAGTGAGATTGGGAGATCTTGGTTTTGCTTTGGCAGGACTAGTTCTACCGAGTTTCTTTGACATCATAACTCGGATAAAGGCCCTTGTTCAAGAACACTGGCGCATTTGGTGTAGAGGTATTCTCTGATGGACTGCAGAAATAGGAATAAGAAAGGGCAGATGAATAAGAATCTTGTTGAACGACTAGCTTGGGGTGACAGGAGGATGGGATTTATGTCATAAGGAAAGATTGGTAGGTTCCGGCTGCAAAATTCAATGGCCATGGCAGTTGAGCAATATCATAAGATAAAAGAAAGAGTCAAGATAATCTCGTAAAGGTAACCTTTGGAATACGTGAGAGAATGCTTCAATGCGCGTCATAGATATAGTCATTCTTGGAACTTAATTTACTAAGGTTATAGATAGTGGAGAAAAAGATTCCATGACAAGGGCTGGCTTAGGATGGGGGAGAAAAAAGACTGTTGTTATTTTTGTGGTGGTGACTACAATGTCTTCACAATAGGTCTAATTGATTGATTCGTACTGTGTGTGTGTCTATTCTAGGTTCACAGATTCAAGAGCTACATGCAGTACACCTGTGGGCTAGCAATCACGTATGCAATCCGCTCACATCAAAACACCATTTCTCTGATCAAGTCATGCAGCTCACTAAGATACAAGTGAAACCTCAGGTCTTGCTAATGTATTTGATTAATGTAACTACCTGTGATTCAACACTTAACTTGTATTGAACAGTAAATAGGTCGAGAAAATGTTAAAAAGGCAAACTTGATGTTAGCAGGTTAGTTAGAAAAAGGTAATACTTTCGTGTGAAGTTCATTGTGTCTTTTCAAAGACACTAAAACTTTAGGCTTATTAATAACCTGAACCAGGTTGTCCAATTGAAAATAAGAGATTTTTTTACTCAAACAAATTAGCCGAAACAATTAAACAGCCCATCAGTCACTGTAATCTCAATCAAAATTTACTGTCCTCCTTTATCTTCCAAACATTTCAAATCAACATAAAGATATCAAACTACAAATTTTCAAAGTAAGCTCATTATAGATGATCAACAAAATATGTTGGATTCCCCCAATTATGACGTTTTCTCAATACTTCCCTTGCAATTGAAGCAATTCTCAAAGAATCCTCCCTGGATCAAGAAGTAGCCGAAAAGAATTGCTCTTTGGATGAAATGATGCCCTCCCATAGCATCTAAAATACTCTCTTCGTTATCAAGGCATGGATATCATGAAATCTTCACACCTTAGGACACGGTTTGCTAACGCTAGAAAAATAATCCTAAGAATTTCCAGAGTGGCAGTCTCTCTTTCTTCCTGCTCTCTCTGCACGTACTCGTATGCTAACAGTTTGATAGAGATAAAGATGCAGAAACTTCCGACCGAAATAGTTGACCAGATCGAAATGCTCTGTCTCTGTCTTAATGATCGTGATGAGCATAATGGATCAGATGCCTACTGCCGAGCAGTTTGTCTGGGATTGACATGTCGTCATCACTGAGCCGCCTTTTCCAGGACATGGTGCCACGCTGGTACAAATATAATCATCCATAGGCCGCCGCCAACTCCAAAGATGGTTCTCGCACTACTCTTAGAGACTTGAGTAGGACCGGAGTATCGAATTTCCTGCCATGTTTCATGGGTCAGAGGGGGAGTTCTCACGTTTCTATCCCGAGAGTTGTATGGCAACAAGGAAAGCCTAGCTGAAACCCGGCTAAGGAGAGATATGATGATTATGTGCGACTTTACCACCCTGTAAATCGACCCCTTCTACTGCCAGCTTATTCTTCTCAGCGCATGGCTTCGTGTTGGGAAAAGGAGTCTTGATTCCGTTTGGAATGGGGTGAGGCGTGGTACATAGAGGCAGCAAGGCAATTTTGTACCGGCTTAGATTGTTGTCTTCTGGCGCCAGTATTGGGTGATACTATTGCCTCGATCCTGATGCATCATGGAGAAGTTTTCGGGCTAGTCATCTTTATGAGTGGGCTTATTCTCAGGAGCTCTTTCCCACATCAAAGTTTCAGAAAACATCAAGGAGTGACTTGGATCATATGAAAAGAGCTATGAAGAGCTC
The DNA here is from genome assembly GCF_014898435.1 of Botrytis sinoallii. NCBI lineage: Eukaryota > Fungi > Ascomycota > Leotiomycetes > Helotiales > Sclerotiniaceae > Botrytis > Botrytis sinoallii. The sequence continues at coordinate 254,357 of NW_024066040.1, forward strand.
CAGGGCCATCGTCCTTTCAAGGTGCATCAGGGCGTCCTGGAATCCCGAGTCTTGGTATATTTCCGTAAACAAGAACTCTGACGGAGAAAAATTGAGCGGTGATGGAAAATGATGCTTTCTCAATATTGCTCAATTCGGACTCTAGAATTTTCGATAGCATGCATGGGACATGGCTAGCACATGGTGATATAGCTTATTTAATATTTGCTTGGTTTATGATAGCATAGTCGATACAGTGTTGATGCCAGATTAGCACCCAGTTTTAATGAGAGAGATATTGATTGTATCATACGATTCTCATATTCCGTATTTGAGGGAGTTATACTCCGTACCTCTCACACAACAAATTTTGAAGGAAACTTTTTCTTCGAAATACAACCCTTTCGTGATCGATTTAGATCATAGTTATTAAACCAAATTGATTACAATTGCCCCCAAGTGATTCTGATTAGTAATTGTTGTGATATTGTTGTTGGCATTCCAAATACGAAACATATACAAAAATTCGCATAAAATTTTCACCTCAAATTAATCAAAATAAGAATAAGATTCCTTAATATGAATTGTCTTAATAATCTATCAACACTTGAGGATACAGTTATAATGAAGGCTTCTTCTAAAGCCTCTATTATACCAAATACTTATCCTATTATATCACGGAGGTAATAGCTATGTCTAATGGTCACTTTGATCAGGAGATAGGTATATAGAGTGATAATAAACTAGATTGACTTGAGGTGTGATCATAAGGATCATACCTGCTTTATATACCCTGATCAGGCGATGGAGTCGCCTAATTAGGTATATAGGGTACACAAATGAACTGATGAAATAGTTTTAGTAATCATGGGAATGAGTACTCCGGAGGAGTACTAGGATTAATACCGTAGGTTACACTATACGGTGAATTCCGTGACACACCCCCCAGATCGCTCGGTGCTTTGATGGTTACACTGAGGGATCTGCATAGCAAACAAAGGAAAATTTTTTCTGGCCGTGAGCGGCGTAAGCGTTGGTGAGCGCCTTGTTCGGGTAGTTGCTGTGATTTTACCTGCCGGGCAGGCTTATTCATCAGATAAAGGAGCGTGAGGCGTATAAAGCGTATGATTTTCAAGAAAAGAAAAGAGTGAGTTGTATCGTTGATCAGGAAGCCTGTGAGAAAGTGACGATATTCGAGTGAGGGAATTAATCCTTCGGATTGTTGCATATCAGGAGGCTTGAGTCATTTTGATTGTTATGCGGTTGAGTGTTTGTATCAATTGATTCGATCGATCCGCGCATACGACGCTCTGTGGCGGAGATGGAATTGAGTGGAATTCGATGGATTTTGAGAGAACTTAGTGGATCGATATGATTATAAGAGGGAGACAGTTCCCCTTCCTTAGATTCATATTCGATAATTCCAATACGTTTCTTTCATCATGCCTTCTCCTGTCAGAGAGTCCCCGGCCTCTATTGATCTTGTGGATCGATATACAACCGCCTCCCCGCATACCTCACCGAAGGGTGACATTCAATCTGGTGGATCTAATGCTCAGCGTTCTCCTGGTCAGTTATTGCCTGCAGCTGAGGTTCGATCGCCCTCCAACAACAGTTTTCACGACAAGACCATCCTTTGGTGAACATCACCAAGATCTCGATGATAGCTTTCTGAAGAAGGTTGAAGCTGTTCGAGTCGCCGGGCTGATGCAAACAAAGGTCGTACAGTGATAACTCCCGCGGATCGTGGTAATCCTTTTGTCGATAGCGAGGAAGAATATCATCTTCCTGACCTTCCTCCCGACGGCGAGAGTTCCTCATTGGAGTCACCTTCCTCTTCTTCCACCGATCCCACCCCCGCTCCTAGATCAAGTAAGAGCCGGACACCTACTCGCAAAGCTCGTGATGAGCGCAAGCGGAAGGGCCCAAAGCGTGATCTTAGGAATAAGGGTGCGCAAAACGCTGTTCCCTGTACGGAGTGTGTTCGTTCTCTTCTCTCTGGTCGTCATGAGGAACATGGCAAGTGTTTCAAGCGGAGAAATGCGTCTTCTCTTCGGTGCTGGAAGTGCACCACGCACACTTGTACACCTCTCCCGGTGTATTTGAGACCTTTGGGTGTTCGACTGTTGGAGCTTTGCGATCCTGAGTTCGTGGTACTTCCTGGAAAGGTATGTTCTGATCTTTTTTATCTCGTTGTGATCTGCTGACATACTCTTTAGAGGACTGTCCCGAACCAGAAATCGGCCCGTATTGCGATGACGGTTATGTTGGCGATGACTAAAGAGGATAGCGAGTTCATCGATCTTGACTCTCTCTCATCACCAACACAGGTTATGTCTCCTCCCCCTGCTCGATCGTCGCGATCATCCGTTCGTCCTTCCCCCGCCACGAGATCATTACCTCCCTCTCCGACTAGGAAACGGAGATCCTCTCCTGCTCCTCAATCTCCTGCGGTAAAGCGTTCGAAGGTTAATACGAGGGCTCCTGCGGCAAGTCCTAAGACTCGGTCACAGCCTGCTCGTGCTGCTTCGAAGGGTAAAGAGAAGAAGGTTGAGTTTGATATGTATGATGATAGTGATCTTGATGACGAGTATAATGCTGTTGGTGAAGGGGACGTGGTTGACTCTGGTGACGAGCTTGCTGAGAAGAAGCGGAAGCTTGAATTGATGCAGCTCGAGATTGAATTCGCTACAAAGAAGCGTGCTCTTGAAGGAAAATATGTCGTTTGATCTTGTTGATCCTGGTGCTCACGTCTTGTAGGTTTAGGAGGGATATAAGTGATTGAACTTTTGTCGTGATAAGTTCTTAGTTAATCCATCTGCTGTCATTTCTGCTGTGGGCAAATATGTGAGATGGAAACTCCCTTTTGAATATTCCTGACGTAGCCACATGTTCTGTATATCGACGTGTCTCAGCTTAGTAGTGATCCTTTCGTTCTCACCTACTACTAATCTGATCGTTTGCTGGTTGTCGCAGAAGATCGTGACTGGTTGCTTGACTACAAGATTGATCTCTTTGAGAAATCGAAGGGTAGCTAGTGTCTCTTTTGATGTGCGCTCGACACCAAGTAATTCGGCTTCGGTGGTAGAAGTAGTGATGGTATCTTGTCTTGAAGCTTTCCATACTACTGGTCCACCGAACAATGAGATCACGAAACCTTGAGATGATCTTCGTGATTCCTTGTCGTCGGCGAATGAGGCGTCTGAAAATGACAAAAGCTGTGGGATCTGTTCTCGACAGTATCCAATTGAGTAGTATCTCGTGTTCCAGAGATACCGAATACAGTGATCAACTGCTTTCATGTGATCCGGAGATGGGTTAGTTAGAAAGTGACTGAGTTGCGATGCTGCGAATGCGACATCTGCTCTAACTGTGATTGCGGTATATAGCACTGATCCTACCTTTTCTTGATAGATTCGTATGAATGTGATAGTAGCAGTTCCATCATATTTCACGAATTCCATGATTGGTAACGGTGTGCATGCGTTGCCATTATTGAGATTAAACTTCTGTGCAATCTTCTCAATGTAGGTATCATGTGCTAACCAAAGTTTTCCCATTTTCCGATCGCGAATGATCCGGATACCCAAAAACCACTCTGTATCGCCTAGATCTCTCAATTCATAGGCCGCCTTGATACCAGAGATGATACCATCAGCTGTTGATACATGCTTGCGATGATACACGATCTGTATATCGTCCACAAAGAATAGTACCAAAACAGTCTGATCTGGGTTTGTGAAAAGACAGGGTTCCTCCTTGCATTGGTTTAGACCTAGATTCTTTAGTGTCTTGCTAAAGTCCTTGAACCATAATGCAGGGGAATCTCGGAGACCATATAGTGCGCGATCAAGAACTACGCACTTATTTGGTTCCTTGAATCCATCCGGTAAGTAGCAAACTACAGGTACACCTGATGGATCCCTATGAGCATTGACAAATGCATTAACGACATCAAATTGCTTTGTTTCCAGATCGTATTTTGCTATCAGCGCCATTACGATCCTAAATGATCTTCCGGCGAGTGTCGCGGCGTAGGTTGATTCGATCGTGTCTTTAGCTTGAAGATCACCACGAACAACCAGCCTAGCTCGACATCGCGTTAAGAATCCCTGTTCATTGCATTTGTATGTGAATACCATTGCAATGGTATAGGGGCAATTGGTGGCGTCTTGTGCATTGATTTCATGCCATGTTTTGCGATCCTTCAGATTGTTGATCTCAATCTCACACTCGCGTTTAAACCATTTCCCCAAGAAGTGATCCTTGAGTTGGTGGTAACGCTGAGGTGGTTTGGGCAATCCTGATAGATGCAAGTTGGGTAGCTCCTCTAAGGCTCCATTTTCAGGTGCTTTAGGAGGGCTAGGTTTTGTTCGTACGGCGGAGGCGATCACGCTGTGTACGGTAACAAATGAGTGTTCTTCCCCCTGTATATCCATATTTGGGTGGCTAGGCCAAAATGTTGAATGGAAATCTTCGATACGGGAATCACCTTCGAGCGACAAGTTCGCAATAAGAGTGCCTATAAGCGTGTGGTCGCTTGTTGACGGATTGTTTTGCAGTCTCTTTTGTTGTCGAGTTTGATGGTGGTGATCCGTAGATGTGTTGATATCAGGAGTTGTATCATCAAAATCAAAGGATTGATACTCAGATGGATTGAGAGTTGGGCGAGGAATTTCGATCCTCATGATCCTTTGTCTTTTGGGTTCTCGATCAGGAAGAAATGAAAGTTGATCTTCCTTGAATTGATCGATTGTGCGTGTCGGAGGAGGTAATCTTTCCGGTGATGTTACTTCCTCTACGACGTAGGCGTCCATAGTATCAGTAGGATGAGTGTCTGGATCGCTCTCGTACTCCCCGCGTATGACTTGGGTAGCACTACCAGTGTGCTCATAATCCATACTTTCTGGTTGATTACTATGGTTGCTCGGTGATGTCGGAGTAGAACTTGTAGACTCCTGTGCCTGATCAGTGGTGGTTCGTTCTTGAATTCGGTCTTCTGCCTCTAGGGCCTCTTCAGAGTGCAGAACCTTGTGCGTACTACTACTTTCGGTATTCATGTGTGAGCTCCCACCCCCCAGAGACACCCCCGAGTCCTGCTCGTCTTGAGGTGTATCTGAAGTGCGCATGGTGGTGTCAACAGAACCAGTAGTAGTGTGTGTCGAAGCCATCACATCGTCACCTTGATCAACAATAGTACCATCGATATCGATTATTTGCTGAATATCGAGAGCTAGTGCAAATTGCTGTAGCTCTTGATCCGTGTGTATATCGATGGTTTTATCTGTTTGATCCATTTTGTATGTTCTTTCCTCAAAGAAAGTAACGTTTCGAGTGACGATGACCCGCTTGAGCTTGGGTATCCAGATACGGTAGATTGGAGAACCTGGTACGTATCCGACGAGATATCCAATATTTGCTCTAGGGTTAGTTTTGTAAATTCTCTTGTTTATACCTAGTTCTCTTTCCTTATCCAGAGGGTATGCCCTACACCCGTATCGATATATTCTACTCCAGTTTGGGCGGAGATCGACAGTTAAGTGATCCGCGACCGCTGGGGCAGATGATCGTAGGTATTCATGAAACCAAGTATCCAGCACCTCATTTGGGGATTTGAACGATCGAGCTTTAAGAGGACTAATGTTATATAGGTAGGTAGCAGCTTGCACTGCTTCAACCCATAAAAGATCAGGTATGCCTGCGGAGATCCGCATCTTGATCTGTTTGGTGATTATCTCTTGTCCTGCTCGTTCCGATCCTCCATTTGATTCGTGCGTATTTGGTGGAGATAACTCAAGTTCAATACCTTCGGTTTTGATCCAATTTTCGAATACGGTGTTTCCCATGATACCAATGACTGAAGTGTCGTTGTCCTGCTTGATACAGACTACTGATAGACTGTACTTTCTGAGTACCCAAGCAAGGAAGTTCTGGATTGTGTCGAACACTTCAAAATGAGTCTTTTGGTATAATGGAAAGCTAAAGATCTTTCCACTAAACATGTCCTTGATTACCAGGAGCCAGGATGCTCCGGTATATGCGCGTGGAAAGTCGAATAAATCCCATTGAATTTTGTAGAAAGGACGTGGTGATCGGGATTCACTAGGAGCTCGTGATATTATTTGCTTAGCATGTGTGCGTGAGCAATCAATACACTCAATCCTAGAGAGTCCTTTTATCTTCACGTTCCTTGCTGAGAAGACGAGATGTTCGAGCGCTTCTTTACCCAAATGTCCTGATCGTTCATGCCAGAGTTCTGCGGAATCCTCTCGAGGTTTAGGTGGGTCCCTCGATCGGCGAAATGGTCGTTTGACGTTGGTATTGATCGTGGGACACATCAGAAGGTTTGGATTCACAGGTATCGTGCTTAGGTTGATCAAGCAGGAGGAAAGTGGTTTGTATTCTAGGAACAAGAGGTTATCTTTACGAGTACAATGAGCGACAATATGACTGTTCTCAAGATTGCCCTTCCGTAATGTAGAGTCCATCCCTAAAAACCATATTCCTGCACCTAAGAGCTTTGTTTCCGAGACGATATTGACGTGAAATCCAGGAATATATGCGACATTTGAGAGAACCAGATCACCTTTTGAACCTTGAGGTCTTTGGAGGATATTCTTGATCGTGCGAGTGCCTCGTCCGACGACCTGAATTTTTGTTGTTCCTGCCTCAACGTAATCTGATGCTGGTGAAGGTGTATATTCATGTCCGTCAAGAAGATCGATATTGTTAACGAGGTGCATGGCGCCACCGCTGTCAAGTATAGTACTGTCAGAGAGTTGATGGAGTGGATCAGAAGTAGTAGTATAAATCCCATGACTCGTAGAGCCTTGGATAAGACAGGCAACTGTTCTTGATCCAGGGTCTCTTGAATCATATGATTGAGAGGTACTACCTCTTGAGTTGATCCATCCCTTCTGCTCCCAGGCTTTGCGTATATTCGACCATCGATCTTCCTTGATCCTTCCTCGTATGTCATTGCATTCCTTCTCTGTCAATGAGATTGAATTCCGAGAGTCGCATTTTCCGGTGAGTGCGAACTCAACTAACCAGCATGTCTTGGGATAGTGACTACCACCCGCCTTTCCATTCTTCCAATCAGATTCCGACTTACAAGGGCATTCATATCGACCAGTTGCCTTTTTGGGGCCTCCTCTCCGAGCATTGCCTTGCTTTCCTTGCGGATTACCAGGGTTATGCTTAGGTTCAGAGTTGATTGTCGAGAATATACCCTTGCCCTTGGGTGCTAGAGAGTCCTGATAGACTAAGCCACCAAAGATATCTCCGAATTGCTTCAAAGAGTAATTGGGAATTCCAAGTTGATTGTTGGTCTCGATCTGAATGAGCATGGTGCTTGCCCAAGTGGGGAGCATACGTGCTCCCACAGCCTGTAGGAAGTTGATGATTGCTAAGTCATCCTCTACTTCGACATGATATGATTTTGCGGTAGTATAAGCTTTAGTCCATTCGTTATGCCACTTGATCGGATCAGTTCGACCTACGGTTGCTTGCTGAAGAACGTTTCGATATTCTTGAGCAATAGCAGATTTTGCTGTTGTGATGGTAGGTGCGAGCTTATCCTGTAGCTTCTGAATGATCGTTTTGAGTGGTAAAGCTTTTCCATCACTGTTGTCAAGAGTAAGTTCCATAAGGTGGGATGAGTCCACTGTTTCCGTAATCCATTCGTAGACATCCTGATACGATTTATGCATGATATTGTACTTGTCCCTCTGGTAGCGGTACTCTCCTTGAAGTGCGGAGTGTTCTGCTGAGATATCTTGAAAGGTACTTGCTTTAGGCCTCACAGGCTTAAGCATTGGCTCTTTAGAGGATTGTGATGGAGTCATCTTAGTGTCTCCTTCTGAGTCCTTCTGTTGAGATTGTTCATAAGCATCGAGATCAGCGAGGTACTTTGCATTATTGTTCAAATCGTATTTTCTCATGAGATCGACGATCGTAATGAGCTCAGGTGGGTCCTTGGTGAGCCAGTCTTCTTCGTCGGTGGGGATCAACTGGTGAAGAGTTTTTCCATCTTCCGAGGATTCTCCGGAACTGATCGGAGTGATCGGAATGGTCTTGGAATCAGATGGTTTGACGTCCTTCCAGATACCTTTCGATATACAAAGGTGTTGTAGATTCAGGAACCATCTTGACCAGTGTCCACGGGTAACGAGTCTGGTGACTTCTGAGGAATTGGATTTAGACATGACGAGTTTGTAAAGATGAATAGGAGAGAGTATATATGAATCAGAGTGATCAAAAGACGTATATGAATAATGAGGGCGCAGTATGAGTGCCAACCGGGCTCATAACTATCACGGAGGTAATAGCTATGTCTAATGGTCACTTTGATCAGGAGATAGGTATATAGAGTGATAATAAACTAGATTGACTTGAGGTGTGATCATAAGGATCATACCTGCTTTATATACCCTGATCAGGCGATGGAGTCGCCTAATTAGGTATATAGGGTACACAAATGAACTGAGTGAAATAGTTTTAGTAATCATGGGAATGAGTACTCCGGAGGAGTACTAGGATTAATACCGTAGGGTTACACTATACGGTGAATTCCGTGACATATTATTATTCTAGGTACCTCAATACCTTCAAGCTTTCCTTTGCCTTCTGAAAACCCTCAATTCGAAATCTCTAGCTCTATTCTATTAATTAATCAGCTAATCAGTTTGAAAAAAGAGTTAAAGAGTTCAATTTACTTAATGACCTTTTTATTATTTAAAATACAATTAATACTATTTATATATTCAATCAGAATAAGAAACAATACTTTATAATACCTCTTAGCAATCAAAACAACAATTTAAAATATAAACAAAGCAACTATATCAAAGAAAGCAATCCTAAAAGCAAGAGATCTTATAGTACTAGTCTCAACTCTTTCTCAATTATATGATAAGCAATTGAAGCTATTAGATTTCTTAGAGATTTTTAGAGAATATATCGAAAAAGGAAAGCTTATTATAGCCTCCAATATTATTATATTCCAAATCACTCACCTCGAATCAGCTATATGGAAAATCGAATTCCAAGTTAAAACACTAGCCAAAAACCCAATCCCAATTACTACAATATCAATTAAATCAACTTTTGTAATTATAGTAAAAGAAGGAGAATGGAATCTAGTCAGTAAAGGAAAAGCTATTAAGCCTACTTCAATAAACAAAAAGATTGAAATCACTCAAAGACAATTAATCCTGATCAAACTAGAGATTATGAATACTATCTTCTTCTTATTTATATCAATATGAAATCAAATAAATAAAGCATTCAGAAAACTGGAATCAAAGGCCTAGTTGTAGTAGTAGTAACCCTATCTCTGAATAGTAATATAATAATTATTACAAATACTCCTTTTATATTACAACTTTTGATAGAAAAGAAGGCAATCTGGAATAATCTCATCAAATTCGAAAGAATTCAAAAGGATTAAGAATGGTATAAAATTATTATCCACAAAATCCCAATAAGAGAATTCTCAGGATTGAAAGGAATGGATTTCATTTTAAAGGAAATCAAAACCTTTAACCCGGATTTCAAGCTTATAGGAACCCCTTTTTAGCTTATATTATTATTAAAAAGAGCTTATTAACAGAAAGAAGCTATAGTAATTGCTTTGCAATAAAATCAAAAGCAAAACTAGCTATTCGGAAACGACTATATATTGCTAGTATTAGTACAAGAGTAGAAAAATTCTACGAATCTAAACCAACTACACAATACCTAAAATGTTAAGGATTTGAATATTAGGATACACATTATAAAAGGAATCCCTCCTGTAAACTCTATAGAGACAACACATAACATCAATACACTTATATATGATATATAATATCAAAGGAAAATTCTATCAATATCTCACTGCTCAATGCTTAAACTATTAAGGAAATTATATAGCAAATTCAAAATCTGTGAAATCTACTAAGTAATCCAACAAAAGGCAAATAACATTAATATATAAGCTATACTAATATTCGAATCCTTCAAATAAATCTTAATAGGAGCTTATAAACTATAGAGAATGTTTTTATAGCTTGCAATAAAGCTCAATATCGATCTTATTATGATTTAAGAATTATAAATTATTAAATATAAAATCGATTATTCAAACTCGAGATTAATTATACACTCCAATTTCATATAAACACTTCCAAAATTCAATCCTAATCTCTGGTTATGTATTCTACTATACACTTTAAAAACTCTTCAGGCTATAATTCATCTAGCTTCCGATTCTTTAATAGATTCCGATATACAAATCTTTAGATATCAAAACAAAAATAAAACCTTTTAAATTATTAATATATATAATAAAGTCGATCAAATCAAAAAGAAAGGTTTCACAATCGAAAGATATCTATATAATATATCTATCTTACAAGAAACCATCCTATTAGGCGACTTCAATACTCATCATTCTTGGTGAGATCCTTTTTCGAAGAAAAGCAAAAACACTAATCAATTAGCTGAATAATTTGAAGATCAGAATCTCATTCTTTTCAATAAACCTAAAATCAATATCTTTTATCAAACTAATTTTCTTAATCCAAGCATCCTTGATTTTATACTAGCGTTAGAGGGAATCTCTTCTCAAATTCAAAACTAGCAAATACTCCTAAATATAAAGTCTGATCATTCAAAAATACTATTCGAATTAAAAGGAAAAGAAACCCCAAATACTCCTAATACAGAATTGATAGTTAAATATAATATCAAACTAGTGAATTGAGAAAAATTCGAATCAATACTCAAATCAAAATCCTTACATTCCTTTATTCTTTTTATTTTAGATTTAATCACTTCAACTAAAAAGAATTCATTAAATTTTTTAAAAAATAAAAACAATTACTATTTAATTCTAAATCAAACAGCAAGCGAATTTATTAGAATCATTCAAAAAGTAATAGAAAAATATATATCTAAAATTGTTTTAATTAAAAGAGCTAAATCATAATAATCATTTGAATTAAAAAATCTTCAAAAGAATTAGGAAAAGTAAAGCAATTAATTGAATCAAATTTAGAGGATTTTAACTTTAAGGAAGAATATCGAATTGTTAGAAACAAATATTTTTAAGTGATTAAAATAGCAAAAAGAATTATTAAAACGAATTTCTAGAAAAGGAGGATATACAAACCATATTCAAAGTAATAGTCTACACTAAAGATTATTAAGATCAAAGAATACCGGATATTTCAACAAAAAGCTTGTTTGAAGAAAAGTGTTCCGCTTTTAGATTGACTCTATTTCCATCTCCTTCTATTATTACAAAACCATAATGGGAAGGATACAAACAATCCAAAAAATGGGAATGGCCTAATCTTTTTCAAATCGAATTAAATAATACCTGCTTAGTTAAGATATAAGAAAAAACTCTTGGTTTAAATAAAATCACTTAAAAGATTATTATAAAAGTTTATAAAGTTATTCTACAAACCTTTTTTACTTTTTTTAGCAAACTTATTAATCTAGAATATCATTCTCAATGCTGAAAACAAGCTACTAAGACTATTTTAAAGAAAGCTTCAAAACCAGATTATTCAATTCCAAAAGCATATAGAATTATTGTATTATTAAATTGTCTTGAAAAAATAAGCGAAAGGATTCTAACCCAGCGATTAGAATATTTAGCGGAAACTACTCACCTCCTATATAAAAGTCAAATGGGAGGTTGGTAAAAGAAATTAGTAATTGATACTGCATTTCTATTAACTATAGAAATCGAAAGAAACAAACAAACCAATAAGAAAACCTCAATATTATTTATAAATATAAAAGGAGCCTTCAATTACATCTTGAAAAATCGATTATTAGATATTTATAAGAAATTAAAACTATCTACAAATCTTATAGTCTGGATAGCCTCATTTCTTTAATAAAAACAATTAAAACTATTTTTTAATAATCAAACCGAATTTTTCAAGCCAATTTCGATTGGAATACTATAAGGCAATTCAATCTCTCCAATTCTTCTTCTTATATATATTAGAGATCTTTTTTTATTCAATTCAATAAAATTCCTCTTTTATATTGATAATATTGCTTTAATTACCAATTTTTCTATATAGAAAAAGAATATCAAATCTTTAGAAAAAGCTACAAAATAAATCTACAAACTCAGCTTAAAAAATACTATTCAATTCGATTTAGCAAAAACTAAATTAATACACTTCTTATTATCTAATTTAACAAAAAACTACCTAATTACATTACTCAATTCAAAAACAATTATACTCCAATCTCTAATCAGATGATTGGGAATATAATTCGATCCGAGCCTCAAATTTGATTAATATATTAATATTCGAATTATACAAGCCAAAGGAGCATTCTATTGAATGGTTTGATTAGCTAATATCGAAAAGGGTTTTAGTTCTAAAGCCTTTAGACAGCTATATAGCATATATGATTAGTATAGCTGATTACGGATTAGTGATTTGGTGGAAAGGCTAAACGCAATTCAAGAATATAATACAATCACTTCAAAACCTAGTTTTTCGAAAGATATTAGGAGTTTTCATATATGCAACACACTGCGCTGCACTAGAACACATACAAAAGCTACCCTTACAGGATAAAGCAGCTCTCAATCAAAACATTATATAAAAGATCGGAAAGCGCGCACGGAGGCGCTCAGAGGATCGGAGACAAAAGCGCAAGCGCGCTAGCTATCGCTTGGGAGGCTACTGAGGGTATTGAGACCTCATTTTTAGGAGAGGGGGATCATGTAAATTAGAGATTATCCCGCAGTTAGCCCAACCGTAATGCCCCCTGGGAGGCTCGCCTATACGGCCCGGTTGAAAATTACTAATAATAATAATAATAATAATAATTAGGAGTTTTCAAAACTGTTCTAATTCTTTCAATGAAAGTAGAAGCAGGCCTAAAAACCCTCAAAAATTCGATTAGATTCGAATATTAGATAATACATATTCCATTTAGCTAAACTTACAACAAATCATTTAATCAATATCGAAAAAGTATTATTAATTCAATATCAAGCCAATTTGGATGTGATCCCTATTCTTCGAAAAAAACGATATAAATCTACTCAACTGGATAGAATAAGGGAATCGACAAACCAGGACTTCAATCCTTTCTTACTCGAAAAGATCATTTATTTTAACTTTTTTTATAGAAAAGAGAAACTCTTTTTTGAGTTAATATTAACAATTTATCAAAAGAAGATGCTGTTATTCTTTACAATATTGTTTTTCAAATATAGAGATAAGGATATTACCTATATTTATATTGATACTTTTTTTATTGAGAAGGGAATTAATATTGGGGTAGGTATAATAGCTATATAGTTAAATAATCGAATTCTATATTAAGAGCGAAGTAATATTAATACTAATCAATTGATATATAATGAAGAGCTTTTTGGAATTATAAGAGCTATCGAATATACTAGTTCAATTGCTTATACTAATCAAAAGTTCAAAATCTATTCGGATAATCAAACTAGTTTATACCACTTAAAAACTCCTTTAAATCATTTAGAACAAACCAATCAGATAAAAGCAATCAAGGTAGCAGAAATCATCAAAACAAAAGGAGCTGAAATCTTGTTAAATTGGGTTTCTGGATATATTTTAGTTGAAGGAAATGAGCTAGCAGATAAACTAGTTAAAGAAGCAATTATAATACAACCCATCTCGAATGAAACAAGCTTTGGACTATTAGGTATGATTGTCAAAGAATATACCTCAAATCAATAACTTGATACTTTTAATCAATACAAACTCAGATCAAACTAATCCCTATCAACTTACTCAAAGCTATTTCCATAGAAAATAGATTCCAAAATCAAACTATTAAGCAAAACTATTCGAAATACTACTAGTGTATTTTTTCAATTCAAATTAGATTACGGATATATTAAATCCTACTTATATCGTTTCAAACTCATTAATAACAAATGTATATACAGCAATATTGAGGCATCACAACATCTTCTTACCAGCTATCCTATATATAAAACAGAAAGAAAAGAAATCTTTAAGAAAATCCCATTATCCAAAATCATTATATAATTCTTATTGTATATAAAGATAGGTATCGAATTAACTATCAAATTTATTAATATCATTAAAATCACTATAAAAGCATAGCATCTAGCAAAAACTCTTAAACAAGAAGTAATAAAAAAAGAAGTAGTAATAAAAAAAAAGAGAGGAAAAAAGAATGAAGAAGAAGTAGTTGAGGAAATAAAAGAAGGGTTTGACCTTCTTATAATTTCTTAAGTTTCAAAATTTTCTTATTATATGTAATACATATAATAAGCAGACATTGTTCCCCAGCATTTGTTTTCACTTCCCCAATTAGATTATATCCAATATTGTAAATTAAAAAGTTACCCGTTAGGCCCTTAGGGCCTAGTCGTCCTATATAGTCTTGGACTGAAGATGGACGTTAATAAAATCAAATCAAAAAAAACTCCGTACCTCTGCTGTTATTTCGCCGTGAATTATCTGTATACATAGCTACTTTATTACAAATTGTAAAACACGTAAAGCTTATTCTCATTGGATGTAATCTATGAGGCTGTCATATCAGTTCATGTGCTAAAATTGCCGTAAAACCTGATCGGCAAAATCGTCACTTTGTCAGCCATTTTTTAATTTTCTAAAACACCCCCGACGAGGTAGCCATAATAAACTCATTAACCACAACTCGCGATCCAAGAACAAAATTTGCGCACTCCATCAAAAATTCTGAAAACGATAGGATGAACAACTCGAATTCCATTCAGAAGCCAAATGTAGCTGTTGAACCCTTCAGTGATTCGAGAGTATCAAATGGAGTGGATTTGACCGGCCTCAAGAGAAAATCCCGTGCAGAAGGCTCAGAAGATGCGGATTTTGGAGAAGAGACCATGAGCGAGGGAAAACAAGAAGAAAGGTCGACCATTCGACAAGCCATTCATCTTCAGTTCCAGAAGGCGATCAGGAAAGCAATCTTGGCACTTTTCCTCATGGTGAAGCCTCATCCTGCGATTCTGCAAGCAATTTCTAACGACAAATCCGCACTTATGCAAGTTGAGACTGGCAAAAGAGAGGTCGCAGAAGCAAATCTAGGACAAGTCGACTACGCTCCAATGATAGATGTTGCGGAGAGTAATACTTAGAGGGATAAAGATAATGAGGAAGAAGAGAGAGCTACTCCGTCTATAATCCAGCGAAGTATGTCTATCTTCTCAAAAATCACCTACACTCTAACTGAAAATATAGAAACATCGAAAACTGTGGCAGAGTCTACATCCTTCCTCCCAAACGAAGTCGTAGTCAAGATCTTCGAAGCCATCTTGCGATTGCCACGAGAGCCCGACACACCGCCAACTTCGAATCAAGACTCAAAATCAACTTTAAATTCGACAGAAGATGAGGACGATAGTCATTGGGATATGTATACAAATGGCGAAATGTCATACAACCTTGGAAGAAAGGAGTTTGGGATAGATAACGATGGAATCATTGAGGCTATTTGTTTTGCTCTTACATGTCCTAGATATTGGATTGTCTTCCGCGATCTCTGGTGTTATTCAGATACCAACAAGATCGTCAAAGACTTCGGGCTATCGATGCCACAGGAGCTTGTTCTCGCACCTCTTCTAGAAACATGGATGGGTGAAAAGTACCGTCGTTCAAACCTCCTCACTATAAATCCTGCATGGTCTATAGAGATAGGCGAGGATGGATCTCAAGGATACATCAACATGTTTCTTTCAAGAAGTGTCTATGGCCAGGGGGATAATGAACGTGATCTGCAAAAGGAGCAGTCTTTATGGGACAGGTACAAGGCTAGGTCTCAAATACTAGATTGCAGTGAAGGTGATAACTTGGAGTATTTTGTATTTAGTGGACAGTCTCCGGAATATTATCCTAAAATCCCGCTGCCGAGTCCTTTCAGAATGGGTAGCAGCTGGTATCTAAAAGCAGCCAAACAGTATCGGGATACGTTCATAAATTGGCAATTCACATATTCCGATTATGATTTTGTGCCGGATTTTGAGGACAACGGTAAGGACATTGGTCCCCTGAGCTGTGCAATGCAACGTTCTTGGGAATCATTTCGAAAATCAGCAATCTTCGAATGGGTCGAAAGGATTCAGTCTCCTAGGGATCGTCCCTTGACTCAAGTCCAAGATGAGTCACTTCAAGTTGCAACTGATATACTTGAGCTTCATCGGGATGTTACACAATTCGATATGATAGTTGATTTTTACGAATTTGGGTACAAAGTTGGATGGGAAGAAATCTCTGGGCCTTTCCCAACAGATAATTGGGAAACGTACGCATATGACGCTATGTGTTCTACAGTCTTTTATGGGCATGATTTGTGGGAGCCGGAACTTCCTCTCTACTAGTAGTCAACTTAGCAATATAGGTACAACTGATTATATATCCAAAATTGAATCTCACAATCTCCGTAATGTGCGTGAAATTGTTATATACGTATGATATCGAAGATCATTATGTGGTCAAGAACTCTTCACACATATGATAATCGAGATTCATTTAGCTTTAAATCTCTTGCAATGCATATACAAGATGGCACGTTGTCTATAAGCTATTACCAAGATGCAAGAATACTTGTGACTAGATACGAGAAACCATATTCCTTCATCTGGTTGACAGTAATTCCTTAGTAGATCGTCTTGTCAACACAGTTGCCTTTGTATACGAGTACATTTGATCATGGTGGCATTGCAAGCATGTATCATCACGTCCAACAGCACATGTAGCAACGATTACAGCAAAGAGTCAATTCCCAAAAGGCGTACCCAGCAGAAAGATATCAAGACGCATTCTCTTTTCAACATCTTGTACAAACTGACGGTCTACATCATCATGTCTCCCGGGACTTAACGTTATCAGTCTCTACAATCTGGGCGAACGCCGGTATCCGGCTGCGGCTATCCAATCTCGAGAATTCGTGGTAAGTTGGTTCCGAGTTAAATTAAACAACATCGATTGACCCAAATACTGTGACGTCAAATAGGCTTGGTACACGTACAAATGCTCCTCGTTTTAAAAACGGATTCATCGATTAGCACATGCTTCAGTCCTGGCGGATCAATTTTGGGGCAAATTCAAGACGCTATAGGTGATAGGAAGGTGATTGAGTGGGGTTTGAAGAGAGTTCGGCGTTGATTGTCTCGTTCTAAGTGAGTCTAGATCCAGGATTTGTGATGAAAGAGGTATGCGAGGAATTCAAGGCATGATTTGAGTCATTTTCAGGTCAGTAGCACAAGTAGAGTTGATATATGCTCCGGAATCATGATAGTAGGTGGTGTGCAAATTAAACCTGAGTCTCTCTACAATATTACTTCTTATCTGACTGAAATTCTTTTATTCGACCCAGAGAATTCTTTCAAGCACGCCGCTGACTGTTATTGCCATGATCATTGACCAGCAAACTTGTTGTGAGGACCGCATATATTACTAAAAATTAAACAGCAAATTGTGCAAACATGTTGGTGAAAGGGGAATGATAGTGGGAAGAGTAAACAGTTTCTGCAATCCTCAAAAAGCATTTCTCTTTGCTGAATCTTTTAGGTGGTTGATTCTGCTAGAATATCTAGATTCCTTGTTGAATTTCGCTACTATACTCACTTATAGCACTTTAATGGTGCATTTGTTTATTATATGAAAAAATGTTCCTTAACGTATGGCTGACGGGCCAACCCCTCTAATTCAGGATAACATCTCGTACATCGCCGCGCGCCCCGCGTGTACGCGCAGTGATCCAATCAATGCTTGACTTAAAGTTACTTGTTTTTATGATATCAGCGATCAAACCTTACAGGATTTGAAACATCTTACCACTTACGGAACCTTTGCTGAGATAACTCACACATAGTTTTGTTCTATGGGCGGTCCGAACTGGTACCAATGTCTACTCGCTTAGCGATGACGCTGTGGTTCGGACCCAGTTTTGATTGGCCCGGATGCAACGAAAACTCACTAGCCAATTGAGGCGCAGATTTAAAGGTACCTAGGCCGGGCGTGTAATTAACAAATCCAAGCAGGGAAGGTTGATTACCGTATAAAAAAAGTTGGATATTCTCGCAACATTTGAAGTTGTATTTTTGAAACCGAAGTCTTCAAACTTTTTACATCAACATTGCAAATCTCGAAACGTTAACACCAGCAGCTTTCGCACGTCAAGAGGCAAGCCGCAGAGATCTGTGTTTAATTACCCTCTTTTTCCACAGAGTTTCAAGAATCACGGGGAAAATTTGTCTCCCAAATAATCTAAAGACCTTCAATAAATGAATCGAAACAACTACGTTACATTACAAGAACCCACTTCCAGAACTCTCCTTCCATCACCTTTCAATCGACTTCAAACATCCGCTAACTTTACGAGCGCCCCATCACAATACCTTTTCAGAGCTGGAGAGCGCAATAGAAAACAGTTCTTCGAAAAAGAAGAAGGCCTAGATGACTGGGTTCATATCATGCCAGAGTTGATCAGCGATCACGATGCTAAATTCAAATGCCATACCTCCAAGCTAGGATCTCCATTCGAGTTTGTTGAGAAGAGCTCTGTTAGATTGAAGCGTAGCAGAAAACAGCGTAGAGGTACGAGGTTTTTTCAAAACACTAGACCTGGTCGACGATTGAAGTCGACGGAAGAGCTCAAAGAATCAAAGTTGTGAGCAGGCGGGAGGCTCCATTCGAATGATGAGAGATGGCGCTGGGATGCACTTCTAGGACGAATGGGCTCAGAGTTAGCTGAGTTGTGACACCGTGAGATTAGCAGAAGTAGTTGCGCAGGATGGATAGGTAGATGTTTTACGGGTAGTTAAGCAATGATTATCAAATTTTCAGAAAGGAAAAGAGTTCATTCCAGTTAATAGGTATGAATAGAAAATCAACTTTTATTTCTTACTGACCTGGACGCCCCAGGCACAAATTCTACAACCTCCAGATAAACATAGGCTACAGGTCTTTACAAGCATCTTCACGGATAATTGACGTGATGTGAATCTTAGTATTTATGGATGTGTGTCATGTGACCTTTCAAGATACTTGTGGAATAAATTTGTGTCATCATATCATTTCACGCGATAATATCTTTTTGCAAGATTCCGAATGCTATTGATAAAACTATTGAGTTGTGTATAGTGTCACCTTTCTATGCGCTCAAAACGTGCAAAGGCCTGCTGCGTATATTAGTACGTTTATTAGTCTCCTAGAACTTTATGAAATGCTAAAAGAAGAAGCAGGAGTACCAACAAAAGGCTGTGAACATACAGTACTAGTCAACTGCTATCAGCCGAAACCCAATTTCACACCAAAAATCAGCATTTTGCTATATTTTTAAATATAAAAATCTTTATAAATAATAATTGATACTCTCAATATTTAAAAAATCTAAGAAATTTCTAATATTAAAATTTATAAGATTGAATTAAAATCTTAAAAAAGTTACTTGATTTTTGTTTATTTTACTAATAAATTTAATCATTTTGAAAATATTCTAATTTTCAATCTATATAATAAAATCAATAAAATCTAAAAAATAATTGATTTAATTTTTATCAAATTGTTATTAAAAATAAATTAATAAATGATAATAGAAAGTTATATTATATTAATAATAATAAGAAAATTTATAATTGTAAATAATGAGTTTTGGTGTGAAAATGTGTTTCGGCTGATAGCAGTTAGTACTTGCTGTATGTTCAAAATAATGATATCACAGCCTCTAAATGAAAATTACAGCGTACCTATCTGAGCTTTGTAAGATTTTACACATTACGGTTCAGCCGTAATAGCATATATCTCAAATGGACGAACGGCCTCAGAACATTGTTAAATTCTCAAGCCCAACTCGTGCTAGCGCGGCAGGTATTACAAAGCCGAAATCGGTGATGCTGATTGATAAACTGTGCCAGAGCCGTATGTGATTGAGAGAGGATTTATATAGCCTCAACGCGCCCCGAAATAAAGGGTACTCTTCGTCACATACTCGTAAACATCCAGCTCTGATGAGTCCGAAATTCATTTCGTGTCAATTCCAATCATTCAACATCACGTAAAATATCACGATCAGAGTTTCCAATTGAATGAGCGATCCTGCTTATGTTATCATCAAACTCAATCCGAATCAACAAGATATCTGATTCTCCCCCCCCCCCCCCCCCCCCCCCAATATGCCAAAACAAGTCAGAAGAAGATACCCCCGCGACCATCGCAAAAACTTAATCAGTTCTCAAGCCATCTTTCCCATTCTCTTTACCTACTCCATTCTGAGGCCAATCTTACCCCTTCTCGGAATCACTCTCTTGAAAAAAGAAAAGGTCTACTCGCCAAAGCCAAGGAGGCTCACGGACGCAAGACCAAGAGAAGACTAGCATTTAGAAGAAAGCTCGAAAGGGGAGTTGTGCTCTGCCAAATTCGTCGAGAAAATGTTAAAAAGCTTGCCATTGATAGTCAATCAAACAATTCAGCCTCGAAAAGAAGCTCCTCTGATCATAAACTTAGTTTCAGAAAGTGAGGATGCAGGCATTGAGGAACTAGAGAGCGAGGAACACGAAAGTGAGAATGAGACCAGGAGTGAAGATGGTACTGAAGAAGGTGAAGAGATAGCCAGGCCAAATTCGAGCAGTGGAAAAAACACCCGGAGTATTCCAATTGTTGCAAGCCGTTGGAGTCGGGTATATTCGTATCAGCAAAGTAGCAAAATGGCAGATGGTGAAGGAAAAAAAGAAGATCGCTCTGTTTCAATTAGAAAATATACAGCAAAAATTAAGAGCCTGCCGCTCAATAAAGACATACCTAAGAGACACAAGGGCAGTAGCACTGATTTCAGAAACGAAAAAGATCAATACAGTGAAGAGTACGATGATAGCAAGGAGGAAAAGGGTATTCGTTTTCCGCTTTTAGCATATACAGGAAATTCTCTGAACCTTCCGATCGCTAAGGGCACGGTCCCTGGACCCAAGTATGGCAGAGAACTTTCGTTGGCACTTCAACGGCTAGAAGAACACACTATTCCAAGTTCAAAGAATTCAAGACAAACACCTCATTGCGCGAATCATCATAGCAATATGAATCAAAAAGGTCAGAGATACATCCATGGAAGAAAGGTTACGCCGAAGATTCACAAAACAAACGGGAGCATTATCTCATCATCAATACCAGAACTCAAGACGAAGGAACTTTCACGCGGTAAAGACATAGTGACTCGGAGAGTCAAGCGAGGAAGAAACGGCATGCCGAAGACACCAGAAGATAGGAAAGGTAGTGGAACCGAAGAAGAGAACAAAGAAGATTCTGCAATCCTTCTCGCACAGTCACATTCAACTCCCTCTAAACACACATCACCAGCACATGCCAGCATGGCTCTAGAGCACAAGTTGAAGTCGAACGCCATGCCAAGTATTGCACAAGAACAGGAGAATAAGGGACAACCGAATTATCTCTCCCATCCATCTCCTCCTTTACTAGATGGATCAAGATCGAAGCGCCAAAAGACAGCGGCTGTCAGTTCGCGGAACGAAGTGAATAAGGACATTGATGGAGTGCTTCGAGTTGGGTCCATGAATCGACCCATCCCAGAGAAAGTTACAAATCGTCGTTCGTCTACAGAAGTTATTAGAACCAAACCAGCAAAATTTTTCACCGATCTTCCAGGGTTGGTAATTCGTCAAATCGTCGACACCGTTTGTGAGCAGGAAGGTGAAAAACTCATCTCCTCAATATGTTTCGGGCTCACTTGTAAACTTCACTGGGCTTTTTTCAAGGCCCGATGGTGTCCTCCAGGCACTGATAGGATCTACGAGGGATATCTACCAAAAGAAGACCAAGCACTTCTCGCACCTTTGCTGCAGAATTGGGTTCCAGAAAGATATCGAATGATGTCGGGCAAAGGTGGTAAAGGTGGTCCAAGCTTAGTCCCAATGTTTCTTTCAAAGAATCAATACGGGGAAGGATATACGAGAGAAGAGGGAAGATTAGAGAAAAGATATATTGCCTGTCTCTCAATCCTCGATGCTACCAATCAAGATGGTCTACAGCTAAAGCCCAGCCGCGGCTTACATGCGATGATAGATAACACGATTGATTTGCCAAGCCCGCATGGAATGGGTCATTCTTGGTACGATGCTAGTGCCTCTGAATACTTATTTCTGGTTGAGGGATGGGAATATTCAACATTGAATGGTGAAGGTCCTGGATTCAAAGCCATTTGTGAGTCGTGGCATACTTTTCAAAATACATGTTTGTGGGACTGGGTCAATGGCAAGAATTTCAATCAGTTTTGTGAAGATTGGATGGATGACGAAGGAATGAAAGGAAGGCAGAAGGTCAAACAGACTTTAATCAAGTTTGACAAGAAAGTGAAACATTTTCAGGCAAGTAACCATGATTTGGAAGATACGGTTATCGCTGGTGCTGTTGGTGCTGTTGATGAAATGGTGATGGAGGATATTATCCAGGTGTTATGAGTTCGTGATGGAAGCCATTAGACAGGTCAGTCTGAGGTATGGATAGGCATTAGATGAAATTTCAATATTATGTCATTTTTTTGGAACTGTCGCACAACCGCTGAGATATTTCCAAAAGACGATTGAATTTTACCGCCAGCCGATACCATCGTCAAAAAAGTTTTCAACTATCATGATTATCAAAACAGAACCCACAGTGTATGCCATAGCGATATCCCTAGCCCTAATTCCAACCAGCTAATAATCTTCGTCTTCATCCTCCCATAGCTTATATCCTTCCAGGAACTGCTCTTCATATGCTTCTAACTTTTGTTTCGCAGCGAAAAGCTCATATTGGCCACCATCGTTGGGCGACTCCTCCTCCGTGTAGTCCCCTACCCAGTCTTTAAAAGGGCTGGAGAAGTAATTGGTCCAGAAGCCATCCAAGGCTTCTTCCCAACGAACTCCCGATCCATACCTCCAGAGCTTTGCTCTCTGCAAGATATCATTGAGTGCTCTTTCGTTCCACTCGACACCTTCGCCGAATGGTGAGACAAGCGTTCTGTAAAGAGGGTAACCTCGACCCCCTGGTTGTGGAATTTGTAGAGTAATACGGCTGTAGTATTTGCCAGTCATAGCAGTCTCTTCGTCGCTACCTCTCTTGCCGTAAACCTGTCGTGATAGATACATCACGTTGCATTGATTGCCAACTGCCAGTGACAAGGTTTTCTTGGAGGCAATTCGGTAACTTAATCCCATCCACTTATTCAATCGTGGTGCTAATTTTATTTTAGTCAATGTTGAGAGCTTTGAGTAGTTGCGATGATGCTGTCGCTTTTTGTAGCACCAAAATGCTTTCCTGGTAAGTCCCAGGCAAATCAACGTCGCGATGTCATTCTTTTCGTAAAGCAAATTGAGAACGCGGAGAAATACTTCGTGCGGAATCACCAAGTCTGTGCCGTCATCTCTTATGAGAAAAGCTTAGCCGAGAATTAGTCTCAGATCCCTTCAATTGCAAGCGCCATGATCTCGGTGGCTTACCTTGTGCTAGGTCCCTGTGTTTTGCCTTCACTTTCAGGACTCCTCCAACAACAACTCCATCCTCTCCGGCCTCTCCTTCCAGAACAGGGATGCTGCGCCGTCGTTTCTGTTGTCTGGCTGAGGCTATTTGTTGGTCTAAAGCCCTCTTGTTATTAGGTTTAGTGGCGGACCTCAGCACCCGCCCCGAGGTAAGCGCTTGGCTCATCATATTATTAGATGGCGCCGAGCCTACTGGTAACTCTGCGTCTTGTAGAGAATGCGAGCTTGAAGTATTATTGCTCGTCATTGTCAAAATCTGGTGGTTGAAAGTTTGGTATAATTTAAGTAAACAGAAAGCAAATAGTAGTCAAGAGAAGTTTTGAGAAGTTTTATGTGTTTCAATAAAGTAGTTTGAAGACTGATATGTCCAAGAAAGTAATCTTTCAGTACACTGGCTCAACCTAATTTACCAGCTGCTGTAAAACGCTTATAGTCACAAGCGAACCCGAGGGCCGAGGGCCAAGGCCCAAAATATAATTTCTGAAGGCTATGACATAATTGAAGAGTGTAGTAAAGGCTTTTCAATTGTGATTAGAGTAAAGAGAATAGTTTTTAAATTAGTTTACCAGAAAATGGTGATGAAGTATACAAAATCACATCTTATGTACATACTAGGTTAGGGATTGAGTAAAGCCTGTCTATATCCTAGAATATATTATAACTTCAAGCTTAATTTTGTGAGTCCTTGTTAAGTGCCCTTCTGAATCGGAAGCTGTGAAGATCATATGTTATCAGTGACCATGTAACAATAGAATATAGGGATTAAAAGGCTTTGCAAAATGATGGGGGATAACAGTGTATGACACCATAATTGCTAGACTAAGAACAAGGAATAGCTAGGAAAGATTGATTGAGTTACAAATACCTACTCATATAGGCATAAGATGTGGGATAGCTATCCATTAATACTTCTGTGACATACTGGGGGCAAACTCCAGTTCGGTCGACCTTAAGTTTTACGCGAGTTTTCTTCCAATATCAAGCACTGTGCAATCAATTGTTGTTTTGATATTGCAGTTTGCATTAGAAACTTCATCAATTCTTTGAAATTCAGTGAGCCGTTGTTGGTTAAGGATAAAGATAGACCTGAAAATAAGACAGACAATCATCAAAGTGTCAAGTAGGAAAAAAACACCCCTTTCTTTCTGAACACGAATAGCAATTTTTACAGATATGCATGAATTGCCCATTTTGGTTAGCACACAGGATTAGTTGCACAATGGGAACAAACAGAACAGTCATAAGATGATCATCTTGTTTGTAATATGGCTTTGATTTTTGTCTAATGAGAAACATTTGCCAAGCTAAAATCGATGCTATGAACAACTAAACACAACACTCTACCACAACTTCAACAAACTAAACCCAAAATTATCTTTTCATCATATAAAGCCAAGATGATCCTTATTCAAAATGCAAATATCTCATATCATCCTAGGATGGAAAACATTTAGTTTTGCATGATGCTTTTCCTTTGCCTTACTTTTGCTCTTTCTGCTGACTATGCTACTCGTGGATTGTACATAGAATCTACTCTCTTCAACTCTTTTTTGACTCTCAATACCTCAGTTATAAGACTATCTTCGTTATCCTTGCTCATTGCCTATGCATGAACATTGGTTCTCTTGAAAGAGAACCAAGCTCTCTGTGTTCCCTCTCTGTCCCATCCTTTCCAGCAGACAACGACGTCATTGTAATAATCGATAGCTACAGCATCATACCATTCTTGAACCATACCGAAAGGCTTGGGCGGTCTGAGTTCACATGGAAGCTTAGAAGACCATGTAGTATAGGAGAAACATGATGCCAACCTCGCTTTACATGACACACCAAAGACCAAGTCAAATTGGTTCATTTGTCTTTTCTCGTGTTTGTAACAGTGAGCTTTGTGTAGAATTATCTTTCGGTCCGTATATCACTCAACTGATCTTGTCTCTTCCTCATCCCAATCAAGCCCATATCGATAGACTTCGCGAGACAAAAATAGCGTTTTGTCATGAGTATGGCACAGAAGATCAAAATCCAGAACGCTACTATGCCCGAGGTTTGCAATTCGCGCCACTCGATATTCGTACAGCATCCAGGATCATAGTAAAGATATGAAGCCCTTTTCTAGTGCACGGCGCCGAGTTCAAGTGTGTTTGCTGATTCCCCAAAGGGTAAACCACATGGACCAGGTTCGGTAATTATAGAAGTCAGAATGGAGACTTTGGTATCTGAAGTAGATTGAAGTCAACGACTATATCACAGATGGTTCATCTAGCATAGGTTATAAAAGTCACTATGATTTACCTACTTCGCCCATAAAGTCTTTAAGGCTACTGATTCTGGAATGATTCTCTTAGCCCTTGAGAGTGCTGACACTGTGGTCAAGAGTCTCCTGAACATCAGAAAGAGGCTTCTTTGAAGACAAGCTTTTATTGATAGCCTTGTTAACACCTTCGAGATCTTTGCGCTTTTTGACCTTCTTGGTGCGTTGTTTCGCTGCGTTTATACAACCCATCTTTCACGAAATTGGATCAAGAAAACCTTGAAAGGGATTGTTATCTCTGGAGGCGAGTTGGTGTCATATCATTTCTATTATACGTGAGCTGATATGACCCTTAAACAGGCAAGATCATTGGAGAAACGAACTCTCTACGGATTAGCCTAATAATGGGCATCTCAGCTATAAAAAGAAGGAGGCCTGCAACCAAGCTAATTTTATGTCCAACCAATGTCTAAAATCAATAACAGGATTTTTTTATCAGTCTTTTTTGTCAGTCTTTTTTAAGAAACCTGACTTTGAAGTTCGCTCGATAAATATTCAAGTCCTGATGTTAGGAATTGGTGCTGGGTGCTGTAGTAGTAAATTTTGACAACAAGCCGCTAAACTAGAATTTCTGCACCACTCCCCTCTTTCTGTATATAGGTACTCTATATAGGAATTAGTCGGCAGCTTAAAGAGCCGACTATCAGTGAATATAAATTCTCAAATAAGACCGGAAATTTGTGGCTGTATTCCCCGAGCCCAAAATCGGCCAGCCAAGGTCCACCCCCCCCCCCCCCCCCCCCCCCCGCACAAACTTTAATGTCTCAACAACAACACCAAACTTTTGAGAGGTTTCCAAAACAGTGTACAAAACATTTTCAAACAAGCTTCACATTCTAACAGCATCTATCCCCAAATAAAAATGGGAAACGAAGTATCAGCACAAAGGGTTACCTTTGGTTCACGTCCACCACACAAGCAAGTCCAACAAGAAGCCTCCCCGAATACAGATGCTCCTTCCACCAACAAACGCAAACGTGAGGATTCTGAAGAAGATCACTCAAGTGAAAATGTCAGCAAACACAGGAAATTGCACCAAAATGAGAATAGTGGTCATAGCATTCTCAATTCTGAGTCTCTGATAGTTATCCTGAAATGTGGTAAGTATTTTGACCTGTTTTTAATTTCTACTTAAATATTAACAAGATCAAAGATTCCTTATCATCACTTCAGAGGGTTTCTCAACAGAAGGACCCCATGAGAACAAAGAAAAATAGCGGTTTCACTAAAGAAGAAAACAACGCCCATGCAGTTCTGAATAGGTATGTTAAAAGAGAACTGGAATACATAAACAGGGAGAAACAAAAGTGAAGACGCTTGAGAAAGCAACGGGAAAAGGCAATGGCCTGCACACCTGGACGTGATCCAATTGGAACCCCATCTTCGGCTGATCTACAAGGTATAATCCTCACTAAATCAGTCTCTGTCTGGTTTGGTTTACTGATTACTTGTTAGCCACCACCTCGACTGTTCCTCCAAATCATTCAGTGCTTATAGCTCCTGGTACGAATTTAGATTCTAAGATCAAGGAGAAGCCCGAAATTACAGTGAAGTCCGGATTAAAAGCTTTCCCAGACGCTTCCCCAGACACGAATACATCAACAGGCTCTGCTGCCCAGATCAAGGATTAACTGATCGTGAAGTTGAAATTACCAAAAGAAATAAGTGGTTGCTTTTATTCCTATTATTACATTCTTCATTCGTTTATGATAGTTATCATAGCTAATGGACGTCTAATCATAGCTATTGGACGTCTAATCAGTTCTTGTTGAAGACAAAGTAGCTTATACCTTTCAATGGATTCAGATGTTGGATTAAAGGAGCATTAGTGGTGGACAAGAGAGTTGTAGCAGCAAGGCACATTGGTGGAACGATAATTAATAGGATATACCGAGTTTTGAATACAATTTTAGCTCTTCTATTCCATCAGTAATCTCAATGAATGTTAATTTGGATTCCCTCAGTGTTATTCAGAGAATTCCAAAGCTATTGATATGAAATTTTGAGCTTGACTTTGAGAACTCAAAATTCAGCTGTCCATGAGTCTCGAACATGCTCTGTTCCAACATAGAGTAAACTCAGTTAAATCATGCATTTAAGAACTGTGTATTTTGTTTAAACGCTGTAAACTTCTCTTGAATAAAAATGACAGGTTTTTCTTGCCATAGTTGTTCTCTTGGCATATTTCCTTATCCCCACCATGTACCTAGGTAGTTCTCCAGTTCTTTGATATAGCTCGGCTGGCTTTTAAATTTAGCCGAACCCGAGACTATTCCCGTTCCTCTTCCAGAATGTTCATCTTCAACCTCGCAATTACTAAACTACTGAATTATTCAAACAACTCTCTTCATCAATTGGTTTGATTTGGAATTGATTGAAATTCCCACAAAACCCTAATGCAATAAATGCATTCTTCGTGTCAACAAAACTCGCAACCAGCCTTTTAAGCTATCTTTCTTCTCAGCCTACACAATCAATAACACGATCACTTACTTTGTGTCTTCCGATATATGAAATAAAATCTACTAGCCACAAGCATCGGCCATGGCGCAATGTTCCACAGAGATCGATATCCATGCTCCAAGGATCGTCTATCCAAACACAGGCAAAGAATCAATCACGACAATGGCAGCAGCTACGCCCCACAGCAAACAACTCATACCACCTGAGATCATTCTCCGGCTCATCGAAGCTATGGTAGAAGCCGACGACGAGAAATTGAATCGACCTACAATAATCTGCCTCGGTCTTACCGCGCGTCTCTACTGGAACTTCCTAAAAACACAATATCCTATGCAACAGAGATCAACTACCTCATCATGTTTCCCGACTTCCTTGGAACAACCTTTTCTCGATAGATACGGCATGAGACGACTCGCGCAGGCACTGAAGACATGGATTGGACCTGACTATCGCCAGGTCTCGGAACTCTTCCTCAACGAGACGATTGGCTGCCAGATCATGTTCTTACGCCGCGAGGTGTACGGAGATGTATCTAAAGACGACTACATCCACCCTCGTGAAAAGGAATTAGCAGAGAGACTTCGACATTGGAAGGAGTTTCCATTTAAAGATTGGCCATCAAATGTACCTATCCATTCCCCAATACTGAAGACATTGTCAAATCCTTACGGAATGGGTATGCAATGGTATCCCAAAGCCGCCCGGGAACTACTCAATATAATCGACAGCTGTCAGAGATATGAAAGAAACAATGTTTCGATTGTTGGCCGTCATCCCGAAGGCATTCAGTTTTCGTTTTATCTTTCGCATCTCGATAGCATATTGTGGAAATGGGTACGTAAGAGGGACAAAAAAGATACAACAGAGTTGAAAAAGCTTAAGAGGCAAGTGAGACATTCAGATCATGTATTTGGAAGGCTATGACACTAGAATTCACTGCATGTAATGAGGGATACCGGCTATGATGTGAAGATGGAGATCAAAGATGCTGTGAGGATTCATAATAAGTCCACTAAATCACTTATTAATATCTTACTAAATAAGGGATATCTTGATGACTAATACACATATAATATGATCTTATATTATAAAATCATATTATCATATAGTTGTATAATAGTATCTCTTATCAAATTGATTTATAATGGAATAGAATGAAATGGAACTAGATGGAAGTATACAGGAAATATCGCTAAATTGATTGGTTGTACTTTCTTTTTATTATCTAAAATGATTCTATAAGATACGATTTAAATCGATCTTATTTATAAGCATAGAATATACTGGAATTTCATTATAAACTATATAAACCTAGAATATTCTTTAAAGAAAATCTAGGAAAAGCAAGCAATTCATCTCAACTCAGCCTAGCTCTTCTAAATTGACTTCAATTCAACTCTTATTCTATATATTCGATTTATCCCTCAAGCTTAAACTGACTAGATCTTCCACTATCATTATAATAATACTATTCCTTATTATTATAAAAGCTAACCTCCAAGAGATGCCAACAACACATAATGTACAGTGATAAGCACCTTATTCAAAGGAGCAGGGAATCCATTGTTATCTGGCTTGGTTTCATGGTTCAATTCTTAGATTGTGATCAGCGTGCTGGTTCGATACCTTCAGCCCTTGAAGTGCTGCTTCTTCCCCCTTCAACAATCTGCAATGCTAGCTTACGGGTTCTGCACACCATCGGGACGGATCTAGGGAGTATGGCGGGGTCTTCCTATTATCAATTGTGTTACATTGCGAAAGCTCCTGTAGGACAGGCTAGTAGAGAAATATTCTGTGTTCATTAGTTCCACAGAATGCAGTGAGAATAATTATCAGCAATATGCAATTCAAAGTTCAGAATTTATGTGCTACATGGATGGTGATGTGAAATGGATACGCTCGGAATAATCAGGAAGTGAAATCAGACACAAGCTCTTGTACCAAGCTAGTGAAACGTGCTTTTACTGTCAGTAATCTGAGCAGCCATGTGCAGTCTATTGTTACACTCTCGCATCGAACTCATAAAACTAGTCACAATCAAGGCCTTGTCTAACGTCAGAGTATCAGGAATAGCTCGCGATCTTGTATTAATTTGAATTACAAACCTTTCAAGCTGCTAATTATACATGAGCTGAGTCAACTCATGATGAAAATCTACGCCCAATGGCACTCTACCCTCAAAATGCCTGCATGTAGAACTATTAGAAGCACAGGAGAACGACAAGTCCGCCTCGTCTTTATGCACGTTCCACCTCTCTAATCCAACGGACCCCAAGACTCCTCGATATCTCTCTCAAAGTTTCTCAACACTTCTTTCATTGAAGTTTCTTTCGGGAAACAGATTGCCTTGAGAATCCAGTCCTCGCCATCATAATGCATCAGCCATTTGAAAATATTGTGATCCGGTATTTTCTGCATAACATCATCCTTGCTTGAGCCATCTTGTATGTAATGACCCCTATGTAAATTATCACAACCGTTATAAGTCCAATTCGGCTTCCTTGAATAGGGAGGATTGTATTGGCCGGATTCAGTACGTGAAACCTTATTCTGCGGAGGTGTACCACCAAACTCTTCTCCTTCGTAATGGGCCCATGCTCGCAGACTACTATGCATGTATTCTTGCCAAAGGCGCTGGCGAGCGGGATACTCTGGCGATTCTCGACCCTCGAACCAGGAACCGATTGGTTTTCCGCTGCCTTTGTCCCAATTCTGGATAATGCAAATCAACAAGGACTTAGCCATCTCTTCATACCAATCTGTCCCCTTTCTAGTTGGATCTGGAATGCGGAGACCACTGTATAATGCAGGTCTGTAGCCCGGACTGCTTAGCAGAGCTATGAAATTATTGTAGTCTTCGAATCTCTGGCACAGAGCTCGTTCTTTTGCATCTGTGTCGCCATAGACTTTGCGTGAGAGAAACCTGGTATGTTGTGGAATAAAGCTGCCGAGTCGATTGTATCCATGGTCTCTGAGCGCATGATTCGATATTGATCTCCCATCCAGTTCTTGAGAAGTGGAGCTAGCACTCTCTTTTCCTTTCTGGTAAGACGAATTCCAAATCGATGGCGATATTTTGCGACATAACGATAGTAGATACGGGCGGAAAGAGAATACACCAGATTGTCGGCATATCATGTTTCTTGTAGAGGAGATCGAGGATCTTGTAAACAATCTCAGGTGGAACAATTCGCTTTTGGTCTGGAAGAAGATCATATACTGTTAGTCACTTAAAAGTAGAAGGATAGAGATTGGAGTCTGTCTTACCGTATTGAGAAGAAGGAGCCAAATCCAAATCAGTAGAGGCTACAAGATTCTGGCCAGCGTCTACTGTCATGCTTGTCTTATTGTGGTAGTTCATATCTCCAACCTTTTGGGCGGCTACCGCGTCTTGATCAGATGTCGCGGTAACCATCTGATCCCAAATATCCATTGTGAACTGATTCATTTCTGTATGTGCTTGGCTCGATGAAATGTTACAGGGTTCTTACTTTATATTTCGAGCTTTTTGGGATATCTGAGCAAAGTTGTAGAAGAGATCTGGTTGCTGGGGTATAAACATGTGGAGAAAAAGCCCTTCGGTTATATGGTTCAACAAAGACTAGTGGTTATTTACTTGTATATGATAATTATGTGGATTTTAGAACTAGGTAGAGTAAGTACGTAGATTTCACAATGACGGAGTAACTTTAGAACATAATTTAATTGCATTTAAGAATAATTATACTAAATACTGATGAAATTCTGCTAGACTCCACTCCTTCTAAGTCTTCGTGACAAATTTCTGAGCCAAACAGAGCGAAAGTGTGCTCGATTAGTCACTGCTATGAGTTTCCCAAAATGAGATGCCCCAGGACTCATTGATATCTCTCTCAATGGCCTTCAACATATCTTTGATTGTTGCTCCCTCTTGATGACATATGGCGCGATGAAAGCTATCTCGACCATTGTAAGTCCATGGAAGGGGTGGCACCCGACGGTCATAAGCAGTTGTTACGATAAGGTCCTTAACTGACACAATAAAGCCACTGCCATCTCCCTTTCCTTTGAGCTCTGATGGTCCCCTGTGATACGCTCAGTCTCGCAAACTGCTGTGCATATACTCCAGCCAGAATTGTCGCCGCGCTTCGCACAAGCCCTGGGGGTGATGCGGTGTAGTACACACTATTCTTTCAGGGTCAAACCAACCACCAATGTCGTTGTGGCTTTCTTCATTCCATTCACCCATGATATAATCATGAATGATGAAGTGTGCCATGTCTTCGTACCAGTTGACTTTGTCGTGCAGTGGCTGTGGAAAGAATGGTGTGTGGTAAACAAAATTATACTTAAACGGCATGGTCATGTTGTAATAGTCCATATGCCGTTGTGGTAAGGCAAATTCTTGCTCCCATTTATCGCCGTATACTGCACGGGAAAGGAACAAAATGTTTGTTGGTGTCTCCCAGTATTCTGAACCAACCGTAGTTAAATTTAGGGCCGCGATGGTTTTTGGAGAGGCAACTCTGTAGTCGCCTCCAATCCAGTTCTTCAATAGAGGTGCGAGCTCCAATCTCTGGCCTAGACAAAGATTCATTTGCATACGCCATGTCGTGCCATCTTGTACCCATCCTTCTTGTTTTGCGAGGAACGCTAGATAGTCGTAAGAAATTTTGGCTGTTAGAGAGACACAAGTTAAGGTTGGGGTATCATTGGACCAATCGAGACAGTCGATGATTTGATACAATATCTCGGGTAAAATCCTTCGGGTTCCAACTATGGTACCGTCTCTCATTAGCAAAATGTAAATTGATACTCAAGCATCAGAGGGATATGCTACCTTGTTGAGATCCAGAAACTAAAGTTGTGGGAACTGTCTCTGTATCTGGTAAAGATGTTTCCAAGGCTATCTTTGTGGCATACTCTTTGGTGTTTGTTGCTCAGGCTCCGGGGTGACTCTTTGGTTTGAAGGATCCATTGTGAGCGAATTGATACCTTGTGAAATAGGATCAATGCGGTGTGCTTCTGGATTGCTGTCCATGATGTACAAAGTACGAAATCTGAGGAAATCCTAAGACAATCTGGATGTTAAATCTTTTTGTAGGTAGTTTTCGGGGTGAGAGAAAGATGCAAGTTGTAAGATGCAAGTTCTAAGTTCCAAATCTCAAGAACTTTATATACCAAGCTAACCCCAATCCACTGTACCAATCTATAAGCGAATCCGAAGCAAAAACAGTAACCGAAATTCTATATATACTAGCATAACCCAACAAATCACTTTACACATTGAAACGTTCATTCCAAACCTATCATTCATCATAACAGTTATAAAATAGAATATAGAATGTCACTTGGAGTTTGGACCTGTTCATACAGGATTTGGAACTGACAGCCCTTTGACTATCCCCTATCAATGGCCATAAGAATTGGTTTTAGTATTGCAAGAGGTCATAGCTGATACAGCATCGTGGTTTATGAAGTAAGTCAGCAAGTTAATCACTTATTAGAACATTGAACATCAAACTTGAATAGGTATCGAAAGAAAAGAAAAAGATTACCTATTTCTTGGCTGTTTATATTAGATGAATAAAGGAACTTCAATGTCCATGAGAATTGACAGTCACTTTATGAAGAAACTGTATGAAAATACGATTATGCAAATTCACTATATAACTCCCAATCTCACTAGCTATTCTCATTGTTCCTTGATTTATCCATTGATGGATCACATACAAGAGACTATTATCCGAGAATAACACATGTCCAGAGACCTGAATCTTCTTTGCACCGTTAGTCCTTTGGCATTTAAGAATTAGCAAATGCCCGGAACGTTCAGGGCATTAAATACAAGCAATGATGCAAACAAACGGGAAATGCTTGCTCGTGCCAACCTAACACAAAAACAATCAGTTTCAAATGAAGACTCATCTCAAGAAGAATTAACAAACAGAAAATAGTTTTATATTGATATCTTAATGCTCTAAAATTCATCTTTTGACTAGCACCGAATATACCCCTCTGTGATATACCTAACCCCGCAAACACCATCCTAAAATCTCGCTCTAGTTCTCAGTTATGTTCAATTCTTCAGGCAATCTTAATTAAAAAAAGCCCTACTCCTTGCTGGAATTGCAGAGAAAGGGTTGCCTCACTATATGGAAAACGGGGAGATTCAATCGGTGCATCCGAAGCACTTCTTACATTGCCATCAATATGCCGGGAAGCCAGGTACGCCAGGTGTTCGGAAAGATCAAAATCACAAAGATATCTTTCAATCGCTACCGATTGTGGAAAACCTAATTTCGTCACTTGATATCTTGGTCGGTCGGATAAAATCCCAAAAGGCTTGAAACTCTGTTTGATCATCCAAGTCAGTTGCTTTTCCGTTATTTCACACTCCAAAAGTAGAAAAATTGGCCACAAAACACGTTGTTCTTCAAATCCTTGGTATCTAGGGCAATCCGGCTTTCTTTTACAAGAATGCCCATTCGCCCTATATTTCCGATCACGTGTGAATTTATAGAAATGATCTTGCAATTGTTGTCCTGGTCCACAAGTCTTTTTGTTATTCAAAAAACGATTCGATGGATCAAAGACGTAGTTGCCACTATCGCTCCATGAGATCATGTCGGAAGACGTAAGAAGGCTCCCATCTTTATACTTCCCGGGACTGTGATGCAATGGTCCAGAGTAGGATACCTTAAATACTCTGCGAAACTTCCATTCTTTGGCCAGGACATGAGGATCAAGCCTGGATGGATTGTCAGACTTTGAGTTATTTGTTCCAAATAGCAGCCATTCCAGAATTTCAGTTGCTGCTTGATGGTGAGATTTCAGATGGTCCCTAAAGTGGTGCATTCGATCGAGAACCCGATAGTCTCTCAAAATATCTTCTCTGGTGAGAGGCGCACCACATTCAGTACAACGTTTCCAGCGAGATTCAAAGCGAAGCTTTTTGTTTCCTTTCGTATGCACTTCCAGCCGACGTCGCTGCCAGTCGGAAGGTTGCCCAAGCTCTCCTGAACATCCTGGATGCGGACGAGAATGATAATACTCTCGAGGACTTCTATATCTGATTTAGCATTAAGTAAAGACCTCCTGAAATACAACAAAGCATACCTTTGTGAGTTGAATGTGATTTTCGGAGGCTGCCTCTTGATTCTAATATTTTCCGAACTTATTTTGTGATTCGGACTATCCCTCTCTTCGCACGTACTCATCATTGACTGTCCTCAAAGGCCTTATTAGAAACATGCAGATAGTTCCAAAACGGAGTGGGAGGGTTATTTATGAAATGGGTACATATATCATCGTTAAGGGGAATTTGATAATGATGAGAGCTGAGAATAATCAACTTACCCATTTGCAACGTCGCCAAAGCTGCGCTTTCTTGGAAGACTCTCGACACCGTGTTTGTTGGCTCAGAGCGTAAAGACTCATCACCAGTAGAATATGAGTTGCTGGTGGATTCGTTTTCATAGGCTTCATGGCCAGAGTTGTTTCGTTTCATACCCTGTCGACCTCTTCGAGGGCGATTGACGTAGCTCGTAATTGAGTTCGAGCAATGTTCCTCATATTCGTAATTATACTGACCCCATCCACCTTCATTATTATCCCAGTCCAAGTAGCTATTATTTGATAGTTCGCAAGAATTGCTGCTGTTACTGTTAGTCGTAGAGTAATTGCTTTGCATAGCTGAATATGTAGGATACCTTCCTCTGCCATGTTGGTGCAAATTATCGTCATCATCATCGTCATCGTCATCATCATCGTCATTTCTTGGTGATAAGCCTGGCTCGTCCGCGGGTTTTCGTCGGGGATTGTGTAATAAGGGATTCCACTTTGAGATATCAGCACCGCTTTTGAAATGCTCGGCAACGTGATGTTTTCTCTCTTCCCAATCTTTGAAGTGGTATGTACAGAAACCACAGTACCTTGGCCATTTTGTTTTGTGATTGTATGTCCAGGCTGCAGAGGTTGTGTCAAGTCCAGGACGATGATGAACTTCGACTAGATGAGATTGAAAGTGATCAGTCTTTGCTCCTGTGAAAGTTTTTCCCTTTCTTCTTGCTTCGATGCAATTCAAGCTATGACTTCGCACTTCCTCAATTGTTGAGAATGCTAAAGAGCAGTAAGTGCAACAAGGATTTGAATCGTCGTCTGATTGTAGTTCGGCGCAGAGCATACACATATAACGCTTCTGTGGCCAATGTTTCTCGGATTCTTCGTGTCGAATCCAATCGGACTTTCTGCTTGTAGCATATGGACATCGTTCGTCTCCAGGTCCATATGTACATGAATAGGTAGGCGACAAAGGCTGAAGTGGTCTAGGTGATTCTTCATCCGATTGAAGTTCCGAATCTTGAATACTGGATGGTGCAGTAGCCTGCCTTCCAAGGTGAACATACTGTTCCTCAAATACAGAGCTCGAAACTTCCGATAGTGGCATGTCAGAAAATGAGCCATATGCTGAATCCGCCTCCAAATCTGATGCCTCTGACATTGAGGAAGAATCAGATGCATCATCTGAGCAGATAGCCTCATCTATAAGCTTCTCCAACTGAAGAAAAAAGTACTCGGACTTTTGTCTGAAGTGTCTGGACGACTTGGAATAAGATTTCAGAGCCTTCTTTGCCTTCTCGAGTGGAGCAAATGCTTGAAACAGATGCGCTCTCCGTTCCCTCGCCCTTTTCCTGATAACAGAGGCACTGGCGGCCGAATGCTTTTTGGTTTTGCCAATGCGAGCAGATCCCTTGACTCGATTCGTAGCAACGGATAAGTGGGTATTTCTGGCGGGCGTGCAGGCATTGGATTTAGATTTCGATTTATTATTCAAGCTCGACATATGGTTGAGAGGCGGTTGAACAGGGGTAATTGCTTGACATGAGTCCTGACCCCGTTCAAGTTGAGTAGCATGAAGACCATGTACGATATTAGGAGTAAACCATGTGCCCGATTCGATCGGATCATTAAAAATGCAAGATTTGGTACATCCTGCATCAGATCATCCGGATCATTTGAAGAAACGTTCGATGCACCCAAGAATCCAGGGATTGACAACCAAGAATCCGCATTCCGTGATAAGGCTGTCGGAAATGTCTGCTCCGCCGAAGGTAAAGTCATTGTGAAGGTAGTGCTTATCGAGTTTCAGTATGATAAGTGAGATTGAATGAATTAATCGGGGAATGAGTCAAACGGTGTACACACAAATGGTGATCAAGTTGGACAATAAATGGTATTATAATGGTGGTAACATCGAGGGCACACAGAAAATCGAGGGCATACAGAATAGCAAGGGCGCAAAAGCGCCCGGGCACAAGGGCGTGCATCATGACTGAGGACGACGAGGCGGACGAGGAGTATAAACCAATCAACTAGTAAGAATCTACAAAGGGAATGAATGGGTATTAACGGTGGCTTTCCTTTCGTGTGAGTACATTGATTAATCTACAATCCTCAGGATGATACCTAGTTGTGAAGTTTATGTCCATTTATGATGACTAATCTTTAGTGAGAGTGGTAGTTTGGTGGAACAAATTGGAAAATAAAGTTTAATGGTAGCGACTAGGTACATGCACGCAATAGCTGGAAGCACAAAAACATGAGCACGGAAGAGATTCTTAGGTATGGATATAACCCAATTCCTGATATTACCCGTGCAAAATTATGCTAAAAATAATGCGATGCTATGCTATAAAAAGAAAACAATGTCCAAAGACCACGATGCAGACGGGTATATGCTCAATGAAAATCCAACCTTGCGGTATACCTGTATCCAAACTCCAAGCAATGCAAAGTATGATATGCAATTTCTTCACGACACGACACAAATCAAAGTGCCCAGTGAACCTTCTTCTTCGGCTTCGGACTCTCTACAGCCTGACTGAGAACCATCGAGGGCATCTTTCCACCTTCCCTCGTTTCCTCTTCGTCCTCACCCTCCTCCTTTATAGACCTCAGGTCAGGACTAGGTTCGCGCCATGAGTGTGGTCTTCTTAAAGGCAAGCTTCGTGTCTGGCCTCGACCGCGGCCTTGTGGAGGTGTTGGCCGTGCCTTTGCTCGACCTCGGCTGGTTGTAAAATCAGAAATAGAGATTCCGAGTCCTTTGAGCTGTTGATCCATTCGGTGTGCAGCCCGTGATTCCCTTCCATTTCCATGCACTTTTGTAAAGTCTTTCAAGCTAAGAGGCATGGGAAATCCAAGCAAAATATCCTCCTCATCATCTAATGGCGCCCGCTGTAAGGACGACGGAGAAATTTCCCGGACTTCAGATTTTCCTTCATCATCGGACATGATACCGGCAGAGAAGTCATCGATATCGTCATCTGTGATCTCGTCTGGCGATGTGAGGAAATAGGAGAATGGGTCTTCATCGATCGCATCAATATCTGCGTTGTTTTCACGGAGATGAATAATGGTTGGAGGCCAGGAGTCCCGGCGCTGGAGCTCATTGAAAGGCATTGTGTGTAATTTGAGTGATAGACAGGAGATTAAAGCCTTCAATAGATCCGGCTCAAGGCCGGTCTGTGTACTTGTGGCGAATGCGGGGAACTTGGTGATCTGAACTCGAAAAGTGTTCGAATGTGGAGATTCCTGCGATTATAAAGGGCAGGAATGGGTACAGAAATCAAGGACGTATTCGGAAGGACATGTTCACTTTATAGTCAGTCATGCAGTAGAATCGCAAGAGGAACTAGTCATCCTTTTTCGTATTGCGCCTTGTTAGATAAGGGCATGTGGGAATATGTGAATCATCTTTTAGTGAGACATCACACCCACACCACGAAATTCTCCAAAATCATATAGGCAGTATTAAGAGTGTGAAGCGTGTGAAAACCTTGGAAATAACATTAAAAGGGTAATTAAGAATGCAAAGACGGAAAGAAAAGAATTCAAGTGTGACTCCTTAATGATTTAGTTTCGCGCAAAGGGCGTCTCGTTGGATGATGCTCGTGATTGTTTGGTCAATCAGAATTGTAAGCCTGTCACTTTGTCCGGTGACTAAAATCGGATTGTGAAGCCACAGGCACATTCATGGTTCAATCAAGAACTTTGAATGGTCAAAAAGAAGTAAAAGAATTACCCGGGTAATCCGCATTCTCGTTCTAATGCAGGTGTAAATGATCAAATATCGATCACCGTGGCATTAAGTATCCATAAAATCTGCACGCTGATGATTAGATTTTGAGAGGGCATTCGCATTCGTATTGTTTACGATGAAGTGGTTGGGTGATGAGGTGATGAGGTTGGGAAAGTTGCGATTTGCGAGTGCAGATACCAGTGTCAGTGCCCCTCTCGCACTAAACTCCATTTGATTTTTCGTCATGTGATGCTTTGTAGATTTTATATTCCTGCCCTCTTATTTGCCCATCCACACATTGTTGCATATCGCGTTTCTACAAATAAAGTGATTACGTATCCCGAGACTTGAGAATAGCCCCCTCATTGTCATCAAGATCGGATCATATGACCCGTAACTCAAATACCTTACTGTCTGACAAATAACCTACCTTCCTCTACCTTGGTACTTACCTATAGCTATCTACAGCTATAGCTATACTGAATTCCTCATATGCTTCTACGCACAGCGACGTGCAAAACTCCATCGGGTCATTTGATGCTGATGTGTTTTTAAGAACTATATCAACAGTTCTATCATGACATAAACTTGTTCCTGCAGCTTCAATTTTCCAATTTTTCTCATGTCTTTGGGATTACCCCTGGACTCTTGCACACGAACACATTCATCGTGGGTTGTAAGACGAAAAACACGATTACTCAATCGTCATATCACTAGGTTGAGCTTGATCAGACGTTGACAGCAAACCATTGTGGATTCAGTCATTGATTCCAAAAATACATTAACCTCTTACTCCACTCATCATAACGATATGACCCGTGAGGAGAGTTTATCTGATTTCGAAGGAGAAAGACTTGTCGTCTCCACTCCTTCCGATGATAAGAAGTCGATCTCGATTCCCATTCGAGTTCTTACTCACAACATTCGTTATGCAACGGAATCTCCATTCAAAGGAGAGGAACTTTGGTCGGTTCGATGTCCTCGATTGTGCTCCGAACTAGTGTTTAATTCCACTATCCCCGAGACTTTTATCTGTCTGCAAGAGGTTCTCCACTCTCAACTCATCGACATTCACAATGCCCTGAATGAAGGTCCTGGAAGTCAGTGGTCTCGTCTTGGAGTTGGGAGAGACGATGGCAAAGAGGCCGGAGAATATTCTCCCATCTTTTATCGTCCAGCGGTGTGGCATCTTGTTCTCTATAAAACATTCTGGCTCAGCGAGACTCCAGAGAAGCCTAGCTTTGGTTGGGATGCCGGTTCTATCAGATTACTGACTATAGGCATATTCATGCATCGCAAGACAAACGAGATTGTTATTATAATGAGTACTCACCTGGATAACGCTGGTTCTATTTCTCGACAAAAGAGTGCTGAAATTATTTTGGAGAAGGTCAATCATTACAAAAGTATTTATACTCCCGCTGCACTACTGCTTGCTGGGGATTTCAACAGTCCTCCAGACGATGGAGCCTACAAGACAATGACATCGTCAACTTCAGGTATGGCAGATGTTCGAGATCTTGTCCCTATGAAGAAACGGTACGGGAATGAAATGACGTTTACGTCGTTTGGATATGTGGACAACACACCAACTCGAATCGACTTTATTTTCTCTGCAAAAGATACGCCAGTCGAATACGGAACCTATGCGGTGTTGAGCAATCGTTATGATGATGGGGTATATCTTTCGGATCATAGAGCAGTCGTGGCTGATATTGAGGTATCTACGACTCAACCTGGGCAATGAAGTCGTAATAGCGATTCGACTACTTCTGTCATTGACTCACCATTTTCTGCAAGGTATTTGAGAAATCTGAAGGAATCGTCATCAAACCGAGTCATTCTCCAGGCACCCGAACACTTCAATGGTTCTGGTTGCCTATGATAGTATGTTTTATGTCCACCCCAGAAAATGATACTCTTATAGGAAAGGGGGAGATTACGAAAGGAACGGCTTTTTGATTGTTGAGCCTGAATTGATCTATGGGTGAAAGAGCGAAAAGGGGTGTTTATCCCATGTTCGATGATTCATGGTCTCATCATTGCTTCGTTCATGAATGTGCGATGTAAGAACAGCTATTTCGTTCCTATTTATTATACCAAATTGCCATCTTATTGATTCAAGACTTCCAACCAAATTAACTCATCAATATCTATGAGAGTACAACTTCTTCAGAAAGCTTCCCGATGCTCTCATTATACCCTTGCATTTGCGTGTTTATGTGAGATGAGGCGATTTATTTTTATCTCTATTCATATTTCCGTATATCCGGAGGTTATAAGCCACAGGGTATCCCCACCGTGATCTGACCGATCATCATTTGTCTCATTTACGAGCAACAATCAAGAATCGCGATAATGAGTCTGAAGATTAATGAACATTAGACATCAAACATCAAATGTACCCTAGCAACCATCAATAATTGTGCAATGAGGAATGCACGTGCTTGCGAAGCTTGCAGAGCAAGTAAAAATCGATGCTTCTTTGCCGATGACACTACAATATGCCAGAGGTAATCCCAATGTTTAATCTATTGTCCCCATAGGTTACAATTACTAATTACAGACAGATGCGACCAAGCCAAAAGTCGATGTGTCGTTCGAGAGAAAGCCAGACCAAGACGTGCTCGACGTACTGTACGTCCAGAGAGTAGTACAAAATTAGATGATACCGGAAGCCCATTATCATCCGCCCCCTCGCTTTCTGCTGATAACCCCTCGAAAGATGGGGTGTTTTCTCTTGATCTTCCCACAACAATATATCATGATTCAGCCAAAGACACTGAAATTCTTCAGAACCATCATAAACGGGTCTTCAAAGAAGATAAATCGCGATCGCCTAGCCCATTGAAGGGTACACTACCCGTACCATCCAAATACATCTCCGGTCGCAAACTCACATTATCCCAAGCGACACACCTCCTAGATTCCTATATTCCCAAACTTCCATTTTTCCCTTTCGTCACTCTCCCCGCAAACCCCACAATTCGGACCCTGTCCCAACAATCTCCTTTCCTGCTTTTGGCCATCCTCACCACCGCCGCTAGCCCACATCCATACCTCCACCATCAGCTAGACCAGGAGTTCCGTCGTGTGTTAAGTCTCAAATTAATCGTCGAGTCGCAAAAGTCCCTTGACTATCTTCTTGGTCTTCTAGTATATATAGCCTGGTATCCCGTGCATACCAAACCACAACACAATCCATGTCTTACTTACATGAACCTCGCCAATTCCTTGGCTTTAGACTTAGGACTCGATCAAGCAGAGCCTCAAACTGCTCTGTTTCGAGAATTTGATTTGAAGGGACTTGTGGATAGCGATGGCGCGTGGACGATGGAGGCTAGAAAAGCTTACATGGGATGTTATGTTTTGGGCTCTCAGTTAGTGACATCTCTTTGGATATAACTCTCTGTCTATATACTAACTTACAGTGAAAAGTCTTTCTAAGGGATTCAATAAACCACAAACCATGTCCTACGAGAATCTTCTTCCTAGTAATCCGAATACCTTTATTCCGTCACACATGACCACACCGGCAACAGCTATTGTGATACTTGAGCGTGTGGCTGATCGTATCAACGATGCATGGACCGCAAAGAACTATCCACAAATGGACGTCTTCAGCACCGACTTGTACGTCCAATTATTCACCTCTGAACTAGACACCTGGAAACGAAATGTACCAGAATCAATTACTTCTTCACGTGAGCTCCTTTCAACCTCCCGGAAATTAGATGTAAAGCAAAACACTAACAAACCCCAGCACTCCTCGCTCTATATTACAAACACACCCATTTCTCAATCTACGCCCACTCCCTCCGTCTTCTCCGTCGTCCCTACCGTCCCTTCGTCCCCGGAACCACAGAAGCCATTCCCTCCCCCGAACATCTCAACATCTGTCTCCGTCTCGGCGCATCCTACTTCCAACATCTTCTCTCACTCCCCACTTCAGACTACACCCATTTCAATCTGATTCACTGGTCACAACTCGTACACTCCCTCGTCGGACTCGTACGACTCACATTCGTGCTCGCACACGTGGAAAACTGGTCTGCGGA
Organism: Botrytis sinoallii; assembly: GCF_014898435.1. Lineage (NCBI taxonomy): Eukaryota > Fungi > Ascomycota > Leotiomycetes > Helotiales > Sclerotiniaceae > Botrytis > Botrytis sinoallii. Next base: position 297,766 of record NW_024066040.1, read on the forward strand.
AACGACGCGCGAGAAAGTGGGGCTGAGTATGTATTTAGAAGCATTATGTTTTAGACTCAGTAGTCTTTCATCGAATTCACAAGTTTCTTCCGGTGCGGATATCGAATCTAGGGAAAGTGGGACGAGGGACGAGGGAAGTAGTAATGGAAAGAGAAAACACTATGATAAATATTTCGTGATGCATGGGATGTTGACTACGCTTAAGAAAACGTGGGAGCAGAGAGTAGAAACGATAGTTCCGAAAGCGACAGTGATTTCTAGGGGAAAATGTCCAATGTTTGATCCGGAGATGGCGCCGCTATTAGAGAACACAAATATGAATTTCGATTTTGGAGACATGGCGGCTTGGGATGATGGTTTTGGGGAGGGAATGGCGGAATGGGATGTGGATATGGGGGATATTGGGATGGGTACTTCTACCTGTACAGGTATTAAGACACCGGGAGATGGAGAGACGGGTTTAAAAACGATTAGTAGTCATGCTGGAACACCTGGGGTAATTGGAACTGGAATGTCAATGTCGGATGGAGGATTAGAGCAGCAGCGAGGTGCAGGCACACTGTATCATGATTTATGGGCAACAATGACATGTTCATGGTCCGAACAATCTCCTAGATGGCCGACACAGATGGTTCCTGAAAGCACTGGTACTAGTAGTAATGAGGCGATTTTCGGGTATCAAGTTAATGAAAGTTAGGGATGGTTTTAGCAAGAGGGACAAGCCAATAATGTCAGGGAAGTACAGAACCCTTTCAGGACTCTGAATATATGTTATTTCTTCTATAGTGTGTATCCTCTTATTCTCTATTTTTACAAAAAGTCAAGAGTACAATGGCAAATCTCAGACTAAAATTAAAAGAACAACCATACCCAATATCTACCCCCTCTCCCCTCATCTCAGGCTTTCAGATCATCAAATGAAGACGAGGTAAACCGTACCCTTGCCCAGAAATCATGAACAACCTTATCCTTCCTTACCATATTTCTCCCATTTCCCTGCAATTGTCCCCCTCTGCCACAAAAGAAGTAGAGTCCTGACTGTAAGTATCCGTCCATGAATTAAAACATCCCATCCCATCCCATACAAAATCAATCTCCATCTCCTTACCACAAAATCCATAGCTCGACCATCACCTCCTCCTTTTCCTCGACCATCACCTCCTCCTTTTCCTCCTCCCCAGCCGGATCATCACCACATCATCTTTTCACACCTCTCCCAGTTCTTAGAGAAATACAAATCTCAGTTTCTGAGCTTTTCAGTTTCTGAGCCAGCGGAGGGTGTAAAAGAGCCGGTGTCCAATTTCTTTTGAAATGCCAATGAAACATTCTAATCGCTATATACAACACATTTGACGCGAAGGCCATTCTCGGACACGCAGATTCGAGTTTATATGAATCGCAGCTATTCTAAAAGGGATATGGATTGGAATCTATTCTGATGATATGTTTCATGGAAGCGAAAGTCAGATTTTCAACATTAGATTTCACTTTTCACTTTTTGCTCTGGCAAAGTTCATTCGGCTGTAATACTAATAAACTAGCTTTGAATGAAGCCTCCACTACCGATATTAAATCATGACAATTGTTGACCATTTACATTTCATCGAATATCCATCAATTTTCCTTCGAATTCCTGTGTCTCTCTCTATCTCTCTTAAAAGATTCCTTTACTACACTTCTCTCCAACAAAGGGGTACTAGTCCCACCTTCTTCATCCTCCACCAATCTGAAATCCCATTTCGGTGGCGCTTCATTGATCCCCGGATATAAATCAACCGGCAAATAATCTCCTACATCAAATTTGAAATGATTCCTCTCCTTCACATCCGTTTCATATATCTTATTGATTTGCTCCATTGCCTTCTTGGCTATCGATCTCGCTTTCTCCTCAGCAACTGTACGGCGGTGAACTTCGAGTATGAGGCCGTCATAAGAGGAAAGATAGTTTTCATAGAAAAGTCGCATTCCCTCCAGTTCATTCATTTGTTCATTTATCTGCACCTTAGTATCTTCCCACCTAGCTCTGAAATCATGACCCGCGAGAATATATCTTGGGAGTCGCTGATATACACCCTCTAGAGTTTTGTATACGCTCGCAGTATGCTTGAATTGTTCAATGAGAAGTGAAACATAGTTAAGGATGGCATCATGTTTGGCCTCCATTTCATTTTGACGATCGTGAAGTTCCATAACCACATCTTCAACTTCTGCGGCATCTTTTTCGAGGATGGAAAACATTTCTTCGCGCTCATGTTCAGTGAGGGGTGCTTCGTTTATGTCATCGTGAGAGTTGGTCATCACACCAGAGACGGATACCGGTTCGGCGCCTGGTGGTGGATTGGAAGCCGCATTTCGGACAGCGGCATATCCTCCCTCTGTATGTCTGATTGCATTCAAGCATAGGTCGAAATGACTTGAAAGTGATGAGAGTAAGGAAGCCATTTCTTGCGCGTGCCCTTCAAGTGTATATAAGTGATTTGGTATTGGGGAACGAGACGAAGGCTTTCCTTTGCCATTCTTGAACCCCGATTTTAAGCTGCGTATATCGCTGTCAAAAGAAAGTATTGATGTACCGAACGCTGCTTCTGCTTCCTGAATCGAAAGTCAACAATGCAAACGCCCGGAAAGATTCAAAAGAAGTTCTGTTACCTTTGACTCATCGATCAACTCCTTTAGCCCATCTCGCATTTTCTCCACGCCTTGCTCATCAACAAAGTCCAATAAATTTCTAGGTTCCTCGCCCGCCGGTCGAAAAGCCGCATCCACCATTGTCGATCGTAGCTTATCCATCGTGGATACAAGACGAGCATCTGCGGCATCGAGATTTTGTAGGACATTCTGTGCATATTGTGATTAACCCTGCACATCACTGCTTTGGTTCGATGACTTACGCTGAAATCTTCCTGGCCATCACTATACACTAACTCTACAGTTTTCCTTACCTTCAACAAGGTTTTCATCTGCTCATTGATACCACTTTGTAAAAACCTGGTTTTAGCTTGCAATATGGCACTCTCCTCCAATGCATTCTTTGCCGAAGTGACGATTTCATTGGCACGCCATACTGTACTAATAGATGATAGAGAACGCTTGGAAGCAAGAAGATGCGATACTAAGGTTTCGAGAGGGATTTCCAACCCCTGATTTGAATGAGCGGGAGGTGGCGGATTTACAGTAGATATTGAGGTATGACTCTGACTTCCCGGTGCATTGGGTGAAGATGCCATAGTTAGGTTACAAACACACAGCGTTGTGGTAGATGTTAAATGTTGGTCGGCAGGATAAAGAGCAGCAATAGTAATATTTCACAATGGAAATTTGGACATCAATAAATGTTTCGACCTCGTGATAGCCAAGAATAATATATTATTTATTGATTCAATATGAATATCTATATCGTACGGCAGAGGTATATCAAAGGTGGTGGTTGGTAAATAGAATGTTATAATCTTGGAATGATAAACATCTTGAGGATATCAATTGATGATGCTGAATTGACTTGCAGCTCAGTGCAGTTCTCGGCAAGACCCGGCGCTAAAAGGAGCTATGATCCCTCACCACAACTGATCCTTCCCTGGGCCTTAAGCGACATTCATTCAGCTCAGCGCATAGTCAGATTTCATGAAATTCAATCAACTGAGATACCTTGGATTCGATGGCACAAACCTTAGGAGATAACACCTTAAGTGTCAAGCAATCGCTTTTTGCTTTCCAAGAGAGAAGAAGACCAGAACCGCTTCGTACTTAGTACTTACTTCTAGCCCAATTTCTTCACCTTATCATCCTTCAGGAACTTTCGCAATTGGTACTTCGTTTGTGTGTAACTCATTGAGAACTAATCCCATTGAACTCGCATGCATTTGGTATCAATTTCATACGAGTATCCCTCTCACGGGTCAAAAGAACAAGTTTGGAATATCAAAATTATCGGCAAGATTCCAGGCACGAGTCGAGGGGAAAGCATTCGAAGAGAAGTTCTATCGTAGGACAGACGAAGCATTATGGAATGGAAGACAAGAAGAAGCTAAGTTCGATAACCTTAAATTTCAGCCGACCGAAGTTTCAACTGCGTCAGTGAGGACGAATTTCGGGTTTGAAAACATTCTCCCTTGGAGCTCTCTACTTGATTCCGCATGCAAGCACCAGGTGGCCAAGCTTACCATGCCCAAGAGTACGAAACCAGTCCATATTGAACTGATGGTCAGGTTTCCACTGAGGACATACGTGATATCTAACACCTTTGATAAATCGCTATAGAAGCACGGCGGGGAGACTTGCAGCTTTAAATCAAGCATTAACACAATTTGCACAAAGGCTCGGGACGGGTTTTGAGTCAACCACCAATCACGTGGCTTGATCTACCTCCCTTGCATTTCAATCTTTGCCAAAAGAAAACACACGACGTTAGCACACCCTACCCAGATACTGGCAGAAATTATTGATGTTTCCGTATCTAGGCATTGTCGAGGCTGAATTATGCTTGATTATTCACCAAACTAACAAGGATCAAATCCGAAAAGGTCTCAGTACTGTCAAATACGGGCAAGTTCATCATGCAGGATCTTCACCAATCCAAAAACATGTTCTCAGCTGATTTATATATAGAACTTAAGGCTGGTTTTCTTCTTTCTAGAATCCATTATTCCATCCCTCGAAGAAATAGCAATGCGAAGATATACGAAGCAGGCATTCTATCTGGATATAGCCAGTCGTGATATATTCAATCCGGAGGCAGGAGTTACGGGACCAGGTATGCAAGCACAGAACGCATAAGTACGCACCACACAGGTAATACAACGAGCGGTCTTTAGAAAACGTGACAACCATAGAACCCGCGATCCTACGTACCCAGACAAGATGAGCAAGGTAAATTCAGAAACTTCAATTCGGGGAACGTCAAACGAAGAATGTGATTTGTTCCTTTCCAATTATTACGAGCCCACTACATCGGCCCTGGAAATCCCCTACGCCGAGGATCTTCCCTTCGGCTTCAACCTGGAGGTCGATCCCGCTTCAATATCCTTGAAGTCTCGCTCGTGTGGTTCCGGCAAGCCACAACTCCTTTATGTCGGCAGTGGCCCGAAGTCGAAATAACTCCATCTTCCAGAAAAAAAATGGTCTCACAAAGATGATTTCTTTTTTTCCTTCGGGATATCGGTTATTCATATCCGATGTTTCTACAGACAGATAGGTTTGTAGCTAGTATATTGGATGTCAATCCTAATTCAAATGTAAAGTCTCACTATCATACCTTCGCGATATCGTTTGGCGAAGAGTACTCGTAGGGATCGCAGGGCCCAGCCGCTAAATTGGTGGTTAAATCCACTGAACCACCAATTGTCATTGATGTATATCTCGATAGCTCTAGTTAGTCTGACTCGGAGAGTTACTGGTACGAGCAGTTGGGTGCATAGTTTTGGAAGATATTTCTTATTTCTCTCTAATTTCCGACATATATTCCGGGATCGATGTACTTTCACGTGTTCTGGCTGCCTTTGCAAATAAACACAGTCAGATCCTTAAGTGTGGTTTCTGAGCTCCTCAGTGAACGCCGCACGATCTCAAGACCATGACGGAAAAGTGATCAAGCTCTACTTTCAAAATTTGCAATGCTTTATTACAAGCCTGGTTATTCGTTCTACGGAACTCTAGGGCTTGAACTTCGATTTCTTCTGCAGGCACCACGATCAATCATCAAAGCTTATCAATATCTGCCGAGCATCTAGCATCATTCTGGGGTAAGGATTTAAATTTCTACTAGATACTGGTATTGCCAAGCATTCTTGGTAACCTTTGACAGACGACATGACAGCCAAAGGTGTAAGTCTCAAGCCAATGATTGACATGTTTGAATCCACAAAAATGTAAAGACATGGGTTCGCATGACCCATGAGCATCAAACAGACTTGCTCCATCAATTCGATCGTCAGTAACGACTTTTAGTGCTCTCACTTCCCCTGGTAATCTTGATATACATGCGATCCGCAGGGGAATGAATCGGTGAAGCACGAAACTGATGCCGTAAGTCTGTTCGAAAAGGCTCGATGACCATTATACTGTGCACTTATTGGCATGAAGACTCAGAACTTTGATCTTCTCCCGTGTAGACTATTCGCACGGCATAATACCGAAGCAATTTACGATGTGAATTATATGTGGAACTCAGGACTGATACTCTCACCTCAACCTCAGACATGCTTGATGTGCCGTCAATCTTTATAATTACAATTTCAGTCAGGTTTGGATGATTTTATGCCATGTCTACCTGGAGATCAATGCATACAATCGAGCATCCTGCAAGCCTATCTGATCCATCCAGGCATTGTATGAATTCAATCCCGCAAGATGCAAGTGTTGCTGATCAGCCTGATAGCCTTTCAATACTTTACTAGCTTTTTTGAATCTTTACTCGACTGAGTTGCGAAGTACTTCTATATAAATCAAGACCTCCTGTACACATCCATCTCATTCTACATCAACATTCACATCAGCATCAGATCATAGCCATCGAAGGTTCACTCTTTAATACCTTTGGTCTTGATTCTTACATTCCTTCAACATGCGGGGTCTAGCTTCTCTCGCCACTCTCCTTTTTGGGTCACTCGTTTCTGCTCAAAATAATTATTCGAACTTGCCTATAAATTTTCTGAAAACCAGCAATCCTGTCACTCCCCTTCCCCAAGGATTTCCATGGGGTAACAGGACTGCCAACAATTCCAATCCTTATAGTAGGTTGATTACCGGCCCAAATTAACAGAATTATGACTGACCATTTATCTTACAACAGCTGATGCACCACACACCGGTGTGATTAGAAGATATGATTTCACGGTTCAAAGAGGCCAAGCATCGCCAGATGGTTATCAAAGAGATGTGATACTAGTAAACGGCGTCTTCCCCGGTCCTCTTATCGAGGCCAATTGGGGAGATACGATTGAAGTCACTGTTCACAATGAGATCAGAGGCCCTGAAGAAGGTACAGCACTTCATTGGCATGGACTTCTGCAAAAGGAAAGTCAATGGTTTGACGGTGTTCCCGGAGTTCAACAATGTCCGATCCCGCCTGGAGGAACTTTCACATATTCGTTCCTGGCCGATCTCTACGGGTCAAGTTGGTGGCATTCTCATTACTCTGCCCAGTACAATGCTGGTATATTTGGTCCTATGATCATTCATGGTCCTCCAACTGTTCCATATGATTATGGTAAGTGAACTTCCCGAAGATTGACCGAATTGTGCTAATTTTGACAAGATTTGGGACCAATACTCTTGAACGATTGGTATCACCCAGATTACTATTCATTAGTTGAGGATTCTATGTCGACCGACCTCAACAGAGTTGTAAGTAGTTTTCAAATTCCCAATTGCAAGAACATCCGCTAACAACCATCAGCTTATAAGCTCCGATAGCAATCTTATCCAAGGTAAAGGATTCTTCGATTGCTCTACAAAAGCTGCCGGTGATAACGCTACCTGCAATGTTGAGAACTACATGCCATCTACTTTCAAGCTTACAGCTGGATCAAAGCACAGACTTAGGCTCATCAACGCCGGAACTGAAGGAATGCAGAAGTTCGCAATCGATGGACACAACATGACTGTCATTGCCAATGATTTCGTCCCTATCATCCCATACACAACTCAAGTCGTAACTTTGGGAGTTGGCCAGCGTACCGATGTCATCGTCGAAGGTATCCCAACTGAAACGACAGGATCATACTGGATGCGATCAACAATTGCTGGATGTTCACTTTTCAAGAACCCTGAAGCCAAGGCACTCGTTTATTATGGTCTTGAACCAAATGTAAACTCTACCACTACTGCCTCCACCATATTCAATGACTCTGTCGCCAACGTCTGTGCAAATGACCCTCTTAGCGAAACGACTCCTTGGTACCCGATTACACCTGATCCAAACCCGCCCACAACGGAACAAATCGATATTGGATTCGGACAAAACGCTTCTGGAAACTGGCTATGGTCGATGAACAATTCCTCCTTCCGTGCAAACTATAACGAGCCAATCCTTCTCCTATCTAATCAGGGTAACAACTCATACCCAGATAGTCCCGAATGGAACGTCTACAACTTCGGTGATAACAGTTCCATCCGTATCTACATTACCAACCCCTCCACAGTTTCTCACCCCATGCATCTTCACGGCCACAACATGTTCGTTTTGAATGAAGGAGTCGGACTTTGGGACGGACGAACAGTTGTTCGACCATCCAACCCGCAGCGTCGTGATGTACAAACCCTTCAAGCCGGTGGCTACATGGTACTACAAATCACGGCTGACAATCCAGGTGTTTGGCCTTTGCATTGCCACATTGCATTCCATGTCGGCAGTGGATTGTATGTGAGTGTCTTGGAAAGACCAGCAGATATTGCGAAATTAAGAATTCCAAGTATTATGGCCCAGACTTGCAGAGATTGGGCGGCGTTCACAAATACGACAGTGGTGGATCAGATTGATTCAGGATTGTAGCTTGAGAATCTAAATGAGTTGCTCCATTTGATCTATGGCTTAATCGACTTAATATCTTCTCGCTCGTTGATGAACTTGTTCTCATTCATTCGTTCGTTTCGAGTTGAGATTTTAATAATTTGCTTCGGGATGGCATCACTTTCCTTAAGTCGGAATTAATAGAATAATGATAATTGTGGCGACAGGTGTATGCATGATAAACGTCACAGTTTGTTTTGAGCATTAAAAGCCTTTCATCCGGGTGTTCGTTTGTCTTGGGGGCATACTGTGGGCTGTGGCTTAGAGAGGAACTGGGTTTTTTAGGGAGGTTTCGGATATATATGAATAACTAATGCAATATGATTTTCTTTCGTTTCAAATCTTTGTCTGTACCATGCCTGTTCATAGTTTGTAAGTGTTTGATTGTAGCAAGTTGCACTGTGAGGTTATTACGCATTATTTCTGGTATGATCATGGAGGGTTTTCTTCATTTTAGTGAAGGAGATTGTTTGTAGTCTTACACATCTCTGGCTCAGTGTTCTTACAATTTTGAGACAATTGATTTGTTAGTTCGCAGTATAAATTCAAGTAACAACTCTGAAAGGCATAGTCTTTATTCGGTGAACATTTAGACACTACACTACATTGCGTTGTCAAATAACATGATGGAAAGCTGTTGAATCAATAACAACTTCTAATCATGACATTGCTCATGCATAATCAGACCATCACGAAACCATATCACCATATCAAGGTAGATCTGAATTTCCATTCGGTCTATAACCTACTAAGCTCTTACCGCTTAGGTCGGTGGCTACATCATCAAGACAAAATGATTTGGATTACAGAATCAGAGATCAAATCAATTTACTTTTCTACTTTACATGACCAAACTTTTTGGAATATACCGTGCAAGGGTTAAGTAAATCCCCGTTCCAACATACTCCTATCTCAACTGTTTTTTTCTCTACACTCCTGTATCATAAATAATGTTTGCTTTTGAAATCAGACCCAATATTTTCGGGGTTGTAGCCCATAACTCAAATTCCAATCGTGCCTATTTGGTGTAGAACTACTAGGCACTGTCCGAATCAGCATATACAGAGATCCTCCACAATATCAACGCCCGAAACGAATGTTGTGATGCGTGTCTGTTGAACGGATAAAATCTTATTGATCGCGTGGTGCATATCCTATTGCATAACTTGTGGACGAAAAGCAGTTGTTTCAGTGGTGAAAGATCGGCTCAGTATGTCTTGTTCGATAACCGACGTAGTAACAAGCATCCTGGACTCGAACGAATGTTCCAATTATACCGTTACAGTTTCAGTTACAGTCGAAGTTGTGTATTTTGGGGTGACAGTCTTTTTAACTGTTTGTTGTGCACCCGTAACTGTCGAGATTGAGACTCGTGTGATCTCGTATACACAGTATACTACGTAGGGATACATGGGCTTTGGAGTTAGAGATCGGAAATTGAACCTGTTAGGCACAACTCGTGGAAGAGAGATCCCGCGTGAAGCATCATCAGGGAGACTTCGAGCTTTCTTCGAGGCTTCTTCGACACCAATCACCACAGGATCTGTGGCCCTAGCTACTAATTCTGGAGGGACCGTTGTTGTTGTAGTGGTGAATATTGTTGATTTGGCAGGAAGGGTGACAGTAATCGTTGTTGGAGGAGGTCTAGTGAAAGTATTGGAAGCGTAGAAATAGTCGCCTCTGCGTGTTGTGATGGTTTTGACTACGGCAACAGATTTGGTAGAGGATTGGGTTGTACATGATGAAAGTATAGAAGTACTGGTAGCAGCAATAGCTACCTGAATACTAGCGAAGAGACATAGAATTACTGCGTTGAAAAGCTTCATAGTGTGTGTAATATCCTAGTAGATATTTCCTGTAACAGCCCATCATCCCTTGGTGATTTTACACTCGTTTTATAATTGCTGACTTTGTTTTCTTGAAAGAAACTCACCCCTTTCTGTTTTGCTCTCAAAGCTCCGTGAAGATCGTAAGGACCATCATCTTCTTTTGATTACTAGCTATGTAATATCCCGCAAAAACGTGCAATACCTTCTAGACCGAACGTCAGCCAATTAGCTCTTATAAACTGTTCCGTGAAGTCACACCTTGGGAATAATGGCTGCAGAATATTTGTACTAGAAAAAGGAGACGACATCTAGACTTCTTTATTCTAAAGTCAGCAAACATTTTTCAATCATAACACCATCGGACGTTGGCATTCCTGAATTATTTCATACTCTCGTAAGCTGACCATCTAGAGGAGGATGGTTCTTTGCCAAGCTCGGAAGGCTCATGTTCCGCAGATCAACAAAGAGTTCCATCATGATCTAGATCTCAATCGAAGACGAGTGAACTTCAATAGAAGTTCGGTAATTTTCTTTCAATGGAAGTCGTTCAAAGGAGACTAAGCGCGGGACTTCTCCTCCTCTTGAAATTTTTCCAATCAGGAACGACAAAGGCACCGCAGTGAGACTTAGATGTAGGGCTGAACAAACATCGTTTGTTCGATTTTGACGACGTTCGCTGCGGAGTGCCTTCCATGGGTTAAATTTGATTCGTAAATTGCGTGCGTTATCGGTTGAGATGATAAAATCAAGTGTTGGTTTTTCTGATTTGTGGACTTATCTATTAAGATCTTTGTTACAGAAAAAAGGTGTTCTCGAGACGAATTCCAGTAAAAACTTGTTAATCTGGTCATATCACGTGATTACATCTTTCGGAAATTTCCTCTCCTTTTCTTTTTGTTTCAGTCCGTCTCGCGCCCAATTCATCACTTGTTGTAATTCTATAAGGACGTGGATCAAAACAGACAATGAATCCACACCATTATATTGAAGTTTTACGTCTATCGTCGTTGGTAGGATAGAGACGTATTCTGACAAGGTGATGAGATTTTCACAAATTCATGTCGTGCAATCGCCTTTCTCTCTTCTCTTTGCTTTCATCCGATTCCTATACATCAGTGCATATTATTTAATGATTGCTGATCTGACTGTTGACCTTATTGGCTCTATCGGTCGAATCTGTCTTATCATTCGGCACTGGTTTGACGATTGAATCAATTGTGCAACCATGGAAGGTGGTTTCACGACCTCCAAACACTTCATCGCTATGCAATCAGCATCAAATTTACCGGTGGGGTAGTGCTTCGTCAAATGCAAGAAGACTTGTGATCTTTCAGAGCTACAGGCCATCATAAAGTCAGTGATGATACGGTTGAAGTCCTTGAACGTTTTCCTCTAAATTTTCATCCTTCATAAAGATTTTAAAGTCCTTTAGCTTGGGAGGAGTGAAAACCTTTTGCAATTTCCAGAATTGCAAGTTGATTTTGTTTTTTTAGATCACATTCGTCCAGTGCGACTTCCCAGATTTCTACTTGTATTTCAAAAAATCATTCTCAAACAGTTTATCACAGATCCGAAACTAAGTTTCGCTATGGCAATCGAGTGACAAACTCTTATGCTGTTGATTCAATGCTGACTATTAGGAAATTGCGGATTTTCCTTCCAGTGGTTGTTCATTGTTGCTATAGTGAATAGTTTCTGGCTTATGGCAACGTAAACTCTCTGGTTCAATTGCGATGTGAACAGCTAACTTTGCAGGAAAGGGAGACGTCTTGGTGTTTGGCGAGCTGCCGCGGATATTTCAGAGGCAATGAGACAGAAACCTGGACCAAATATACGGAAGTACGCCATGCAATAAAATTTTACGCAAGGCTAGATGAGATTGGCGGTCTTGAACACATAGGCTAACCTGGAATCCCCAGATTCATCTACAAAGGTAAAATTGTCTTGGGATGCGCAATATGGTAGAGGGTCATAGCCGAGCAAGTTTTCAATTTTAGGGTTCAATATGACAACATTATGTTGTTTGACTTTCTGCACCTTCCATAAAAGTTCTGGATTCAGGAAGGCACCTTCATTTTGATACGGGTTGCCTCACAAGAAGCACACTCGGTAGAGAATTAAAGGCAAGAGTAGGGGAATAATCTTCCTTGCTTTTATTTTCTTGTGACAATTTAGAAGGTGTTTACACCTTAAAGAAAACAATACGTTTCATTCATACATCAGTGCTTTCGAAATTCACCAGTCTCTCTGTATTCATAGGACGCTTATTCTCTATAATTTTGAAGTTTTACATATTGATTCTACACATCAAATTTTGCCTGGAGGCCTAGAAGAAGAACATTCTCAACGCAAAGTCCTCTCCGCAAGTAGAACTCGCATACGAATATATTTTGCCGAAATCGCGGTTTTCACTCCAGCAGATTCTAGGAAATTTTGGTAACTACTATTCGATCTAGCTTCCTCGAGTGTCATCAATTCTCGCGCAAATTCGAGGTTCGTTGAAGATTTTCAGGTAACCATAAAAGGCCTCGAAGATTTGAACAATAAACAAGGTGGTTTCGAGATCTTCATTGTTGTTTTGTAGCAACGTGAAGTATTTTGTAGACCTGGAATCGGTTGATTCAGAGGACTCGATGAGTTTCACTCGCACAGAACACGTTCCCCTCTTGCCGCAATCTGACCATGGAACTTTACCGATCGAATCGCAAACAGCGCTTCGTAGAGTAACGGAGAGACGAGTTAGTGATAATCAGAGCTACAGAAAACCTGATTCAAAGCTAAAAGAGGTAATCTTCCAACAGCTCAGTAGACTAGGTTGATAGAATTCGGATCTCCAAAGACTAATCTGTGTCAATTTGTAGGTACACAATGGAAGCTGGCACAATCTCGGAGTACCAACACAATACTCCGGCTTTTTAAAGAGGCCTACAACTCGTACGTATTACTCTCCAAATCCATCTTACATACAAGCCCTAATCTGAGGACCATAGCCAAACATGATCAAAGGTACTAAGTCATAATTCTAGCGAGTGCTCTTGTTAACGTTCCGTTAGTCTCTCAATCATTCAAGACCTGCCCATGAAGTCGGTACAATTTCAAGGATTGGATGGCACAGAGTTGGTGCCAAAGGAGAATCAAGAACAAGAATTTCGTGTCCGTAGATCCCAATGGTTGAAAAGACGATTGAGGTCTAAGAGAAGAAAGTTGTACAAGTGGTCATTTTCTAACAAGAGCATGAAATATAAAAAAGAAGCAAGAAAGTTATATCTTAAGGGCATTGCGAGGAAATTTAATCCTGCTTCTCGACCTGCGTGCCACAATGCCAAGATACGTCCTCACCGTTGTAAGCCTATTGCTCATCAAGCTTATCTGCAACTTGATGTCTAACACTCAGGTAGATCTTCAACCTTTTACAAGCTCAAGCTCGGACATGGGAAATGACAACAATTGGTCTCAAATTTTGGATGTATGTACTTCTGAAAAAGCCATATTTTAACTGACTGACCTGGAACAGGTATATATCTCGCAAAGATGTCATAGTAAAAATGACAATCTCAGTGATACTACCGAATTCACCAAGTGCTGGCCCCCACCTCCTTCTTATGCGAATATAACAGTGGATTTTCACACACCGTTAATCTCTGATCCGAATTCAGACAATAACCACAATATCGACACTGAAAGTGACACTGAAAGTGAAAACTCTTCTTCTTTTACAGTATTTGAGATAAGAAATTCTGTACCGGACGAAGAAGTCAGACATCCTGGGAGCTACGATCTTCCAAAGATGCCGGGTACCTATCCAAGATCTCCTCCGGAATATCGGCCAGGTAGTGAATCTATGTTCTTTTCGTCAGAATTGGGAGTGGCTCAATCACCTCCACAAAGCCAACTCTTCAAAAACGTATATTCTATGGATGTACCAAAGTTCCCACCAAATAATGATGTAAAGATGGATGACGCGGGTGGTGCACAGTCCGAGAAAGAGTTTTCTCCACCAAGACGCCCCAAGTACGTTTATAAACCTAGGGACTATTCGTTGCGACCTCGAGAGCCCTGGGAATTTCCAGATCCTTTTCCTCTGATGCCATCACAAGGAGTCACTGCAGCTAATCGGCCTGACTCATCACAGCGCATATTCTCTACAGCCAGAGTTCAAAACGACACCGCAGACGATTTTATAGCCAGGAGACGTCGACGCAGGCATATAATCGATGAAGAAGACTATTCAGATGAGGATTGGGACGCTCAAGGGGAACCTAGAAAGATTCTCCGTCTGCATTACCAGGAAGTGAAAAACAATGGCAATGAGTGGGAGCCGTTGACCGATGAAAAGGCCAGAGAATTAATGTCGAGAGGAAGAGTCGATAAATATGATAATGTAAAGCTGTCAGACACGACGGGAACTGAACTGTGTAAGCGAAGAGAGCTTGAAACGTATCAGCGAAGAAAGCTTGAAAATGAATCACGGGAAAATTCTCCTTCATCTTCCTCAAAGCCATGTTCAAAGCCTCACAATAATTCCAGGGCTAATCAAGGCATCGAATCGAACACAGTGGCCGTAGGTCTATCTCCAACTCCAAGACCAGAACGAAGCCGAGGACCGCGGGTGCGTGTTAACGGAAAATTAATTAGCCACGAGGAAAAGGAGAAGAGAGAAAAAGCCAGTCGTAGTCTGGTTGTCGAATTGCGTCAGTTACAGCTTGCGTCGATGGCTATCATGGAATTTCTCGGGCAGAATAGATCGAGTGATGGTGACGAAACTGTGAGAAAGCAAAAGAAGAGAGAATTACAAGACATTCGGGATAAAGCAGTTTCCATGGAAATTCCGGCAACTGAAGATGATCGACAGAGGGCGGCCCGAATCATTTTTGATATAATAGACACTAACATGCGACCTGTCGCAAATGGAATTGGGCCTGATGATGTGATGAATTCTTCGCGCTGGTTCTCTCATGACAGATTTATGAATTATAGTCGATTAATATCAGCTATAGAAATGGAGTCAGACCAGCTAGAAGATCAAATGTGTATGCTCCCCGAAGGCTCCGAGGAGTACAAAAATCTAGAAAGTCGATTTGATTTTCTGGAAACAGAACATGAAAATTTGGAAAAGAGGGAGGATTTCTACGCTGATGAGACACACGACGACAAGCAATGGTGTAAAGATTATGAAAATCATAATCCGCCCTTGATAACTGGAGACCCACGTCTTAACGCCGAATATGGTGCAGCGATAGGGAAATGGAACTCACAAGCCTCACCGCAAACACTAAAAGAAGAGGAAGATGATCTTCAAAAGGCGATAAGAATGTCATTGGGTGAGATTGAATCGGTCGAGCCGGTGGGAGAAGATACCAAGGGTAAAAATAAACAAGTCAAGCCGCAACTTGTTCTGACTATGCCCAAAGATAATGAGGGTCTGGCTGCACAAAGGCGCACGCCAATCCGCCAAAGTACCAATCTTGCAGAGGTTATGTCATCCGAAGCGCATTGGAAAGATAGTACATCACTCGCGCAGTTTCAAGATGACTCAATGAATGAGACTGCAGCGTTTGAGAAGGCCAAGGCTATATCGCGTGCACAGTATCGAAATGAGAGTCCACCACTCGACGACGATGACTATTAGTGTAGCTGAGACGATATAGGCGGAAGAGAAAGAGCTGAGAGTAAAAAGAGGCGAAAATACAGGTAATAAAGGACTTGAACTTAGTCTCATACGATGATAATAAGGAGGGTACTGCCTGGCATGTGCTCAGGAACATTGATATTTGACTCTACAGTGTTAATTTTGGCAGAACCTAATAGCTGCCCCATGGTTTGCATGGTTACTCAATTGATGACAAACAAGAGTTTTCATGAAAAGAAATTTTAACAACAAAAATGAAGTTATCATGGCAAAGAATGAACGTGATTGCTTGCTGTCAGTTATTTGTTCTACATCCCGACGTCGTGGAAGCGAAACGGGACGGGCAGTCGCAAGGGGCTGCGGATAGTTATGCCATGCAGTGCATAGATAGCGTAGAAATGTATGCAATTCGTTTGGTAAAACATGCACAAGGGTATCGGTACACATTTTATTTACGTGAGAATAGGTGTTCCCGAAAATTTGGCTCCGCCGGCGCCGGAGCCGAGACTATTCGGACCCGGTGACTTGGAACGGCTTGGAGGTTAACCTAGTGGTGGTGTGCAGAACGGAATGCTTGTTTGCCATGTGCGCGAAGGGATTGGGGATGGAATGACAGGGCTAGATAGAACGTGATTTGGAAGATGGGATGGGATTTGTTTACTGATCAATTTGATTTGTTGCATGTCGGTGAGTTAAAGTTTTTTTCCTACATTTCTGGGCAAGAAGCTTCTAGCGATTGAGGTCTAGCGGCTATGCTTCTTTTAACATGTATTCAGCTCATGTTCTAAGTAGGTTCTGTAAGGCTGAGAAATGGGATATGAATGCATGTTTATAAAGTTTAACGTCGTGTCGGTCAGGTGCAGAACTTTGATATTGTAGCACGGTCACGTTCCAGGAATTGTAGTTAAACTTTAACACTTCCTCATTTTGTCTCCAGTTAAACCCCATCTTCGGGAAAAGCTGGACGAGAGCGTCAGGACAAAGACCACGAGAGTGCCTGTGTTCGACAGTGGCATGGCATTATTTAAGTACTAAAACTCAAAAACATTCGATACATACCCCATTCTTGCCTTGAAGACGTGGGAGCGGAACCTTGATTGGCCGGAAAGCATTCCTTCTATTAGAAGTGGTAGGTGTGTGGTATGATTGGAGTTTGTAGGAGAATGGGGTATTGAGGCAGCAAACGAAGGGACAAGAGGTATATAAACTTGGGGGTCCTTCCTCATAAGCATTTGATGGATTGATAAGTTTTTATTTAGATTGTAATTCCCTGCGGACTGTCAGCAATTGGCATTTTTATTCTGGAATTTGTTTTCGTCACAATGTATATTTTTGGCACAGCGTTTTAGCGCTCGACTCGTCATGCTAATTTATGGTAGCAAAAGAGGAAGGTCGATGCCCCCAAACTCAATCGATCCATTTTGCATCGCCGGTAACAATTGCCACGCGATTCCTCCTTTAAAATCTTACCTGGAAGCAATTTGGAAGCAATTTATGGTCAGACAGCAAGGGGTTTATTACGGCAGATCATTAAGGCAAACGGCATTGGCGTCCCGACGTAGTGTCGACTTCAAATCGGGAATCATACGACATGAAGGCGCTTAGAGTTCAGGACGTAGACTATGCCCATCTAGTATGATATGCTATGGAGAAGCTCAACATCAAGTACACTTGGCGATTGTACGTTAATTATTTCCAGTTATTCCCATGGTCGGTACCAGATCGACTAAATAGCCTAGAGGAATCGAATCTTATCGGCTAAAAATCGTGCTTTGGTCCAGAAAAGGAGGTAATGTCAAAGATATCTAAAGATCAGGGCTGGACGTTCAGTGAAGTTGAAAGGCAGCCTCGAGACAGCTCGAGGCAGTCAACATCAATCATTACGCCCCACCGGAATAACATCGGAGGTTTGACAAGCTCACAAATTGCTGAGACAGTGCTAAGATAAGTCGAATCAGGTATCAGCGCTTCGTTCATATATTCCTGTCAATTAGCATGTACCATTAAGGTTCTCAAAGGCCCAGGTATCGATCCTTCCGTCTATGGCTGTGGTAATACCATGGAAATGGATCTCGTCTTCCGCACGTGGCGTTTTCATGGCTGGTGGGCTAAAGATGCGTATCCGTTGGGAAATTATTGACCTGGGGTCTTACTGGCGCTACATGGAACAGGGCTTCGAAATAAAAAGCACTGTGCAAAAACGACAAGCGCGTAAAATCAAAGACGTTTGCGTGAAACAGAAATGAAGGATTCAGGATGAGGATTACGACTTACAAGTTCGAGATGTTCAAAAGGATTGATGTGCAAAGAAGCAGCGTTTACACATGGCAGACATGGTCATTGCATGGTGATATCACATCTTATCACACACATGCATTCTAGGTGTTATTATGACCTCAAACGACGGTGAGCATTAGCTTCCACCCTGATCCTTATGACGATATCACGGAATAATATCAAAGGAAGGAAAAGGACGGGACATACGTTCATGTGACCGGTTCAAAATCCACGCTACTGTACGCTATTAGTAGTCTTGGGGGTGGACTTTCTCACATCGAAGAAAGTGGACATCGTCGGATATGACTCCCATTCCGGGCTATTATTTACCGAAGTCCTTATATCTTTCGCTGGGATATCGCCATAAATCACCAAAAGCCAAGCCCATGGAGATTGGAATTGTGAAGATCTTCCACTGCTTGGGATTGTACGTACAGAGAGTCGATCTCTATTATAACTTATGGACCCCAACGAAAGTTCCCATATTTTCCAGTCCTCCAGCCTCACGAGCCTCAAGGCAGCTGTTTTATGATATTTAGGGTGAAAGCTAAACTGCATTGGCAAGTCGTGCAGTCGGTTAGATACCCAGTTCCAGCCAGCCCTTGACTCTGTGGTTCCAGAGCTACAATAAGCGATGTCGTTAGCATCGCCAACGGCGGCACTTGATGGCCGCCGTATTTTCTCTATCAAGCTAAGTGAGTAAAACTTATGGGGATTGATTTTGATTGATTGGCGTGAATCACCGAAACGCTGTGAGGGATTTGAGTAGCGTGGAAATGTTTACATGGTGACAAGTGGTCAGGTATCTGCGATAAGAATTTTTGAGTTCATGCCCTAACTGCTTAGTAAATTCATCAACAGAGAAAATGTCGATAAGGAAGGCAATTGGCAAATACCTAGGTTAAAAAAAACCAATCCAGAAAATTAATGGATGCAGCGGCGAGCGATAAATATATACAAACATGGGTTTGCGTGGAGGGGTAACCTGGCGCCCTTTGATTTGAGAATGATTGATGGGAATTGTGGGGATGCTTGTGTACCATGTGCTTGGGGAACCAATTGTAACATCAAATAGAAAACGTTTAACAAACGTGATTGGTGGTATCGGCAAGGGAACGGCTGAGAACTACGAGGGTACTTTGTACGCATGATGCACCGGCGCCGATTCCTGATAGGTGATGGGTGTTAACGGAACAGACAACCGCACTTGCATTTGTAGAACCCGTGGTTGGAGAATCAGATAGAATAAGCATGGTTAATGCCCGAGTAATTTTTGTGCGGTATCGTCGCTATGGAAATGTTGTGTATGGGGAATGAAGCCGAATGAGGTTCGAATTTCTATTCTCGTCGTGGCTAAATGCCTATCACACAAGACATGAAGTACCAAAGGATTTGTGAGCGGATATCCTACTCAACAAGGTAGCTTCACCCATTGACAGGTCGGGGTTTGGTATGTCAATTCGTCGCAATTCGCAATTGACTAGTCTGACCTAACACCCTGTCAGTAGTGGCAGTGGAAATCTTGAATAAACTAGTTGTGGAGAGCCCTGGAGGAACCATGTATTATCATGTACGTATGTGCACCATGCCCGGTAACCGGTGTTTGAGTGGGTAAAACTTGAGAGTGTTAAATAAATGGAAATTGAGCCAGTGGTTAGATAGGATGATTGTCAGTGGAGTGAAAATTATTCCGTGACTAGATATATACCTTAGTGCTGGACCCCTCTTTTCCCCGTTCTTCGATATTTATTATATAGTCTGAACTCAATTACCAGTATTGGAATCAGGACAGCAGTCAAAGCTTGAACTTTACTCTTATCATATCACTATCGTCGACATCAACATGTCTTCACTCACAAATTCGTCAACCTCTCGCACATCTTCAATAAGTTCAACATCGAGTTCGAAAAGTTTGAATGACAGTACAAATGCAGGTATCGGGAAGAAGAAGTTTTGCTGTAGTTTCGCGGGGTGCGGAAAATCATTTTCAAGGAGTGAACATTTGCACCGTCATGCGTTAAATCACAAGGATGGAAATCATACCTGTTTGCGATGCCGTGCACATTTTCGACGTCGAGATCTTCTTGGTAGGTGACACTATTTAGCCCCCTCCCCAAATCTCATTCTAACATGTCATATAGACAGACATATGAATCGTCACAAAGAGAAGGATGATGAAGCTGGTGGCGAGGGACTAGGTGTATTGGCTACCAGAAAAAGACTTTGGAGAGACGCAGACGGAAACATTGTTGCTACAAGAAGACCATCATATGTGCAAGAAGGCACCAAACGCAGACAGACAACCACGAGAGCAGACAGAAAGATGAAAGTCAGCATTCAGTCAGATTCTCAAGACCAAGTCGGCAGTCATCAATTACTTTCTCCACCAATGAACACACCCACTATCCGATCAAGGTCGCCATCTGCAATTGTGGTGGATAACGGAAGATCATATCCGGAAGCTGAAGGCCACCAGAGATTCGAATCACATCACGCTGTTCCATGGAATGGTATGACTGCATCAATACCATCACCGCCAACCTCAGAATCTAGCATTCACTCAGCGGGTCAATCTCCAGCGCCTGAACTCGGTGATCTTGATGGGCTCTACGAAGAAACCACATGGCCTGCAATTCCAAATGGTCTACCTCAAGCTCCTTCTCTCAATCGCCAACTTCCCGAGCCTACCGAATACACCATGGGACCTTCACATCATTGGGGTTCGCAACCCTTCCAAACATTCATGGGGGCAATGCCGGAGGTTCCTGGGAGCTACGATGATATCTTCAAGCCAGATCCAGGAATGTACGAGTGGCAGATGCCGCAATGGAATAATCAGATGTTGATGTCAAGAGTGAGAGAGGAAAAGCCTGGGTACGAGGCGCAAGAAGAGCCAAAGAGGGAATGGGGTTATTCATATTCTGCGCAAGGAGGCAATTTTCATAGGACCTATGGTGTTGGAAGATGTTGAGATGGGAAATGAAATCATGAATAAATGAATCAATGGTTATGAATACATCGATCTGGTTCTGTTTAAATATTGCTGTGAAATTAGCGGTTGATACCATGGAAGTTTTGATAGTTTTAGCAATGAAAGACATTAGCTGTTGCTGCTCTCAATCTCGCGTTTGTTCCATTGGCAAAATCTGGAAGGACAATTTTGTGCGACTTGTGTTTGTCAAGCTTTGATATCACCAACATAGTCACTCAAAAAGTCACTCCCAAAGCATCAGTATAGGGGATATGAGTGCACCGCACTCAAAACTTTTCATTCAGTCCATCTAGGGAATATTAGCGAAAGGTGTCACGGCGACATTGTGCACAGTCCGGAGCCATGGTCTGAGGGCAGTTTGGGGGCAGTTTTCCCAAGATTGCCACCGGCCAAAAATAAGACACCGAGCACATGGATGAAAGCACCACTCACGATCCCCGTAACTCGTCCGTAACAACCCCTTTTGGTAGCCTGCCTTGTCTGGGAACACGAGATATCCATTGATATACATGTACCCGCCCGATATCTGTCCTCTATCATTGGCTCCAAAAGCGTGGTCCTGTCCAAGTGTTTTTTTGCCTGATGTTACACAGGCAAGCTGCAACCGCTGGCTTTCAACTATGAATAGTTGAATCCTTCACCCCTTAGCACGTTGTCGATGACTTTAGATGCATGGATAGCTTGATTTCTCGACCCAGAAATGTGGAACCTCCGATGTTATCCTTGTTCAATATACACATGCTACATCATAAACCTAGATCCATGTTTATGGAATTTTTGAGAAGACTGTTCTGTGGACCTGACGTTGGGGAAATGAGGAAGATGAACTGATAACGATTTTGGCCATACATTAGCGAGTCCGAAGAATTGTTTGGGATGGAAACCCTGTACCATTTCCAATATCAAAAGGCGCTCGAGCGAATTTCATTTCAATCAAACGCGTCTTAAAATAAAATATCAATATTAAACCCCTTAATAAATAGAGATGCAAGGTAAAAGAATCTAGATATCTGAACAATCGAAATCGAGTACCTAGGAAATCACATCAGGTTCAAGGCGTATTCATTTCGGCCATCAAACAAATGCATGGCGATCTATCTTCGTCGCCTACACACTAAAGACTTCCGTTAAGGTTTAGTTTAATGCGAACTATCGTATCAGACGCGTCGAACCTTAATCATGCTATAGTAAGCCTATATCAGCATGCAATTCTGAATTTCGCAATACGTCCGCAAGATGGAATATTGAAAGAGAAAAAAATCTTACGCATGATCGGAGAATTTCCAAGTTCTGTAAGCAGGAGATGTCTCCTTCCAAAAGGACGCGAGCCTCATGTATAACTGGCTATACAACGGTTAAACCATCGACCAACCTCTTCCGTATATGCAGCAAACGATGAGTTTGTGCGATAATTTCTTTTTCGGCCTTTGCTGGGGTACCCACTAGGATACTTCACATTGCTACTCTAACCCCAGTAGAGTTATGATCACACGCTTAGGCTCCGGGGAAATGGTGGAGACTCAAGCATGAAAGCTTGTACCACTTAGAGGTTCACCGCCTGTTTGAGGAAGGTTATCATCGGATGTTCCACAAGATGTTGATGGAGCATTGTGAAGAATGTAGTTGACATAAGAATGGAGAAATCTTCCGTCTGATGATTGAAAGATAACAGTGACGCGACGCTGCAGTGTAACAGGGAGAACAGAATTGACGGCTTACTGGTCGCGGCACTTTAAGAGAGCCATCGGGGGTAAAAGATGCACACGTGATCACAGTAAGAACTTT
Source organism: Botrytis sinoallii (assembly GCF_014898435.1). Classification (NCBI taxonomy): domain Eukaryota; kingdom Fungi; phylum Ascomycota; class Leotiomycetes; order Helotiales; family Sclerotiniaceae; genus Botrytis; species Botrytis sinoallii. The sequence continues at coordinate 320,784 of NW_024066040.1, forward strand.
TCAACGATTTCCGTTCATGTTTGGCCGAAGCACATTTGAGGAGATCGTGCTTGAGTAGAGAGCGACGGAAAAAATGAACCTGCGATATATTGCCATGATCATGTTTAATATTAAGGCCGCTCTTCTTTCTTGGCTATAAATCTTCACTCCTCAGGGATTGCACAATACCAGACCAACAAAGCCAATAATACTGCGATTGTTAGTACATCCGATGCTTTATCATGCAACGTCAGAACCTGCTCGATATGGCTCTTATCGACGGATCTTCGATGTTCGGTCAATTCGGTGATGTAGTGGCTTGATTCTTGACTTCCCAAATGCTAGGCGGGAATTTTTACAAAGAGCTTGTTCCGCATAGGAACAAAAGTAAATCTCATAAATTTAGTAAAAACATACTAGGTACGTGCCAGTAGTTGGTTTCCTGTTATAAGCCTGATTTAGCCTCTCCCCTGGTGGTGCATCTTCTTGCAAGATATACAATGCTCATCCCTATAAAAATGGCAACTCTCGGTGCAAATTATGTCTGGGTTAGAGAGAGAGCCAGTCGCGATGTAAGTATTCCAACATATCACCGCCCATAAAGGGGTCACATTATTTCCTGCTGGATCGCTCTCAGTTGTCATTACAACTGTCGATAACTTTTCCTGGAGCTCATATATCGAGTATAAGTACGCCCTTCGTTATGTCCATTTAGCTAGGGCTGTTGCGAACCCTTCGACAGACGGGAGTAGACATAAGAATTGGGATCTTCGGTACAAATAGCGCAAAATTTCATCAACTCTGTCGGCAAATTCGAGTGAATATAGTCCGGCAGCGTCACTTCACATGAGAAGCGTAACGATGGTTTGAACTCCCCGTCGATTAAATAGTTCCAGGTTCCGACAATGTGGTTCAGGCGGCAGCTACATCTTACATCTCCCAACTTGTGGCTTTGGCTCTCGATAAATATGGTTTCAAGGATGTCCGCAATTTCCAATATATAGACAGAGCATGGAAGAACGAGATCATCATTCTCCCTTCAAATTTGATTTCATTATTAACGTTTAACAAATAACCTTTCTCTGCATAGAATCGGAAGTCTTCTGCCTCTGGTTTGATCTCGTGCCAACAGCAATGTTCGTTCCGGATCAGCATTGCGTTTTTACATTCATGACTATTCCCAACTGCATACCAACAACAACTGTATGGCTATATTCCGCTTTTCAAATGTGAATCACCCGGCTAAGCATCATTTTCCAATCTCGATCGGAACTTTCGGTCCTTGAACCAACAGTAGAGATGTTGGTCGACACAAATGAGGTTTACTCGTGTTTTGGTCAAGCAACATTCTTGTTATCGTTTTTAACATATTTGTATTGAATGACATACTCTTATATCGCCTCCTTCGTTCTCTACAATATACTACTGTTAGGATTCCAATAAAGACATTGCGAAAACTAAATAAGTCATGGCAGAATTTCAAGCATCTGCAAGTAACTAAAACATAATCTCATCAATAATCTGACTAACAGCAGAATCAGATTACAGCATTGCGCGATTCCTTGCAAGGAAAAGTTGCAGCTCATAATGATCCAGACTATCTGTTGGCACAGAACTCTTATTTCTCAGCCCAAGCCCGGTCATTATTTCCAGGATGCATAGCAACACCGACTACAAATACTGAAGTTGCAACGATAGTGAAAATGCTCGTAGAGGGCGGAGTAAAATTCGCCATCCGAGGCGGCGGTCACTCATTGAATGCCGGAGCTGCGAATATTGAAAGCGGAGTCACCATCAACCTTCGAGCTTTGAATAAGGTAGAAGTCAATAAAGAATAGACATTAGTTTCATTGGAGGCGGCGCAAAATGGGGCGAGGTTTACTCTGTCTTATATGGTTTGGGATTAGCTACGATCGGCGGGAGAGTCGCCGATGTTGGGGTTGGAGGATTGACTACCGGTGGTATGAGATAAATAAACCTTCAAACTATTGTTGAGACTTCTTATGACTTATTGAATGGTTTGCTAGGAGGTATTCATTTTTCAGTGCCAGGAGGGTTTAGTGTGCGACAACGTCGAAAACTACGAAGTGGTCCTCGCCGATGGAAGTCTTGTAAATGCCAATCACTTCGAAAATCGCAATCTCTGGCAAGCCCTGAAAGGTGGCTCCAATAACTATGGCATCGTCACTCGCTTTGATATTCGAACTTTTCCGCAAGAGAATTTTCTTGGTGGTTACATCGTCCACGATATTTCGACACTTGACTCACAATTGAAAGGGTTTACGGATCTTCTTGAGAACTTTGATCCCTATGCTGCAATGAGTATATCATGGAATCAAAAACGAAATGGATATTCGATTTTCAATAATCTCGAGTATACAAAAAATGACACGAACCCGAGGGCGTTGAAACCGTTTCTTGATGCGAAACCTCAATATTTGAATACCATGCGTCTTTCTAATCTCGCTGACTTCTCTACGGAGGCAGGAAAATATGCTGCGCCTGGCTTACGGCTTGTTCCCATCTGATGTAATTGGCGTTTTGAACAATGAAATGCTGAATGTGAATCAGCAATCAATTCGCAACTACCACCTTCGGCGGAAGCTTAGAATTTCTTCAGAACGTCCATTCGATCCGGCGATCAAGCATCCATGCTATCTCCTCTATCGTTGGAGTAAACTGGGCCATGACAATCCAACCCCTTCCCATTGCTGCAATGAATCAATCCGAGAAAGTTAATTCTCTTGGCCTCTCATCTTCATCAGGTCCTCTTACTCTATTTCTCCTTTCTTACAATTGGGAGAATATTGAAGATGATGAAGAGATAACGTTGGCCGCGAAGAAATTGATTTCAGATATCGATGAAGCGGCAAGGGAAAGGGGTGTAGGCAGTGATTTCAAATATTTGAATTATGCGGCAAGTTGGCAGAATCCATTAGGAGGGTATGGGGAGCTCGAGGAGACATTGAAGAAATTAAGAGACACTGGTGAAATTTACGACCCGGGAGGTGTATTTCAGACGTTATGTGAAGGAGGATTCAAGATTTCTAAAGCTTAGAAATGTCGGGAGGGAGAGTGAAATTAGTTGCGACGAGTACCTTTGAATGTTTTCATTTTCTAGGTGCTCGGTGCAAAATAATGCTAGTGAATATGAACGCGATCCTACAATGTCCTATTTAAAAGAGGCTTCATTCATACTATTCTCACTTGTCTATATAGAAATGCCCTAGAGAAGAGTACCCGGAATGTTCAACACAAAGTTGAAAATTGACATACTCTTTTTGTCTCGTGTGACTTTTCTCGTGCCTAAAAGATCCAGCTTGGCAATCTTACACAAGTCTGAACAATACTGAGTTCTAGAGATGATTGTCCATTCCTTTCTCGCAATCACCATTCAGCTGCGATGAGAAGTCGGCGGTAGATGGCGATTATGGGGAAGAAGCAAAATTTACACCTAATCTCACGTCTCTCACACAAAAGTTGAATTTCGTTGAATGTTCCGCACGAATCATACAAGTCGATGATAATTACATTGACTAAAGTTGTCTTTTCTAGGCGAAAAGCCAGAAATCCTTGAAGATATTTCTGAATGAGAGAAGGTTTAGGCTTGCCTTGTTAAAAGAATATTACTTCAACGATATCATCTGGGACTCTGTAATGAACAATGTGTCGTGGTGACCAAAGATCCTTAGAATTTGTTACTAAATTGTGATAATACAGAAACTGGATGCCATTCAAGCAAATCACTCCTCTGAAATGAATTGAAACCCCAAGCCACCCAACGAAACCCCCGTCCCCAAATCAAAGTGCACCTCCGAACAAAAAATAACCCTCGCAGAAAGACGACAGTTTCAGACTCGGAGCGATCCTACGGCACAAGTTAGTCTCAATTCGAAAGACTCCTCAGAGAATAACTCACCTTCTACCTCCGTAGTTCTACTTCTTCGCTCTCTTCTTATAACTTTCATAACTTCCATAAACTCCATAATTACCATATTCTCCATACGCACCGTAAGGGTTAGCCGTCGTGGATGTTTTGACAGTCGCCGTACTAGCACTTGAAGACGTTGCGCTCGAGGTCGGATTCAAAGTCCCAGTACCACTTGCACTAGCATCTAAAGCACCGGCCGCCACGCCAGCAGCCATGGCCAGCGCCAATGTAAGTTCAGGGAGGAACTTCATGGTATGAGTATACTGGGGAGTCGAGAGAGTGAGTATAGAAATTTGGACGCGAAGGTGGGTGAAGAAGGATCGGATGTGAATGATGAGATGGGGAGGATGAGAGAGATGGAATTTGACGAGAACATATATATATCCAGACAAAGAGGACGATGATGATCATGCAGACAATAGAAACCAGAATTAGTATGCTGGTGATGAAGTTGGTTTCATCGTACATAACGGGAAGGGAGATTAGAGAAGGTTATGTGACTGCCGATGGGGTACAGTTGTACTGGCTGAGCGATGGAAGTTGAGTGTTATGATTGGGAAAATATGTTCAAGTGTAATTGTATATGGGTCGGAAAATGATGGAATTTCACTTAGAATAAAGTAGTAGTGATAGAGATCGAATTGAACAGCAATGGATACGCCCCTCAGCCAGCTATCATTCGCGGTAGTACGCAACACAAAGAGAGTTTGACTGACTCTATGGATTGAGTATCCCACATGTACGAGTCTGAGTAAAAGCATCTCGCATATGAGGTACCTCCATGTCTTGATAGGAAAATCCATCAGAAAATATCTTGGTTTATGATAATTTTCAGAACACCCATCACATAAGCATTGTGTAAGGATGTTCCGTCCCATGTTCCATAATACGAAGTGGTACTTTAATCCGATGTAGCACTGTGGTGCACAAGCTTATTATAAAGCGAGCATATCGCCAGCGTCGTGATACAAGCATAGATATTGGCTTGTAAGAATATCACCCCAGGACAAGATACTGCATTTCCAGGATCTATTAAAGAGCAGAAGGATGAAGATGGGGTATCTATAGTTGAAACCCTCAGGTTCGATATGTCGTGATTGAAAGGATATAATGAACAAACAAAATACTGTTTCTCACATGTGACATAAAGACGATGATCTGAAAAAAAAAAATCCACTCTTAATTATCGATATAATAGCTTACTTGAGTTGTACAAATGTTTCATACCTCTGAAGACATTGTTTTGGAGAGAATGATTACTAGATCAAGCGGCGGGACAGACCAATACTGACTTCAGATCATTGCTTCACGATAGATTCGACCTCATTATCTCAGACATGAATCATACACTGGTAGATTACTAACTATCGAGAAACATCATCCATCCTTCTGAAGTCCCAGCATGCCGTTATCCTCAAAGCCATCCTGATACCAAACACCACGTACCTTCATCTTCTCAATAGCAAATATCCTCTTTATTAAACAGTCGATAATTAAGTTTCAAAATGAGAACCAGGCTCACAGACAAAATTTATGTTTTCGAAGAGATTCCTCGTCAAGCGGGGCCAACAATTCGAACACCTCTTTTGGCACCCGAATATAGAAGGCAAGAAGAAGAGGAGAAAAGTCTTTGTTCGCAGATTCTCCTAGTCTTGGTCTTTTTCATCTTTTTCATTAGTATCTGCTTAATTGGCCTCTGGGTTGGTGGGCGTTGGGGTCGCAGCACTGAAAGACTATGCACGGGTCATAATTCACAATACTGTAAGTTCACCGTTCTGTATGATTGTTTGCCGAAGGAAGCAATAGCTAACAATATCATCACAGCCCCAATTCTCGAAGACTTGAGCCTTTCGTATACCACGATGAGTTTTAATGGGTCACTTCCACAATCCAATGAGTATCGCCAAGATGCAGGTCGGGAAGTCGATGCGGCCTGGAATGATTTGGGAATTAACTATCGTGACATCGTCATTCCTGCAAAATTTGCAGCGAGATCCGGAATCACTACTGATCATGTAACAATCAGTGAGAAATATGGTGGCGGCTACCCAGCTAATGTTGAAGGTTTGACCCATCTTCATTGTTTAAATCTGCTTAGACAAGGATTGTGGTATAACTATGACTATTATCAAAAGAAAGGAGAAGGCGCTTTCGAGAATGACATTCCAATATTAAAGCTCCACGTCTGTAAGTTAACCGTGTGGAAGAACCAAAAGAAAAGCTAACCTTTGCGGCTTCGATAGCTCGTTGCCTTGATATTCTTCGTCAGCAACTGATGTGTACAGTTGACATTGGCGTTATGGGTAAAATCTGGGTTCATCCAGAAGCCCCAGAGGCGTATCAAGATTTTAATACAAAACATAAGTGTCGAGATTTTGATGCTGTGAAAAATTGGGCTGAACAGCGACAAATTCCCGTGGACGTACCGGTCGACTTTTTCCAGAAACCAGAGGAAGGAGAGATTGTGTATTCGACATATCCATGAGCTACAATGTCAGATCCAGGGGCGCGACGTTGTTTGTAAAAGATTTCAAATGTTGGGCATACTGTGCCGCGAGTGCTTTCATGCTGTCTGGGGTGAAGAAGTGAAGATCAGGTGGATCATATGTGGAATATTAACTCTCGGGCTATCCAGTTGGTTGTATCAAGAATGTCAATTTACTGAAGATATCTGACTTTTTTGAAATAATTCTGATTGGGTGTGGAAATTTCTGACATCTGTTAATTATATGACCGAGTTTCGTGATCAATCTTTATTAGTCAGCGGAATATCAAAATGCCAAGTCTTCCATTCATTCATAACGCGTTTGCATTTTTAGAAACAAATAAAGGTCGTGAATCGTGATCATGATAGAATCCTCACAATTCATCATGTCATCCTTTCAATAGCACATAATTCTCATAATTAAACATCTATAGGTTCCTATGTAACCTGTGTGTCATTGACCAACCTCAATCAGAAATATGGCAAAACTCTTTCCCATGGAAAATTAATGAATGGAATTCATGTTTATCTTTTTTTTCAAAAACCTAATACCGACCCTCCTCAGATAAACCATCATGGCATTCTTCCTTATGTCGCCTTCTCTTAATACTGAACACCGCTAGACAATCCTTCAGCCTCGAGCCTTTCCCTTTCTCTCTTCGCCCTCTGGATATCAAGGGACATCTTCACTGGTCTGACGCCTGGTGTCTCAAACACAGTATCAATTTCCTCCAAAGTCAATTCCGAGGTCTCTGGGAATACGAAATATGAGAGGACCAGTTGTATGAGATTATACCCAACATACACGACCCAAATCTTGTATCCAATTTTTTGAATGCCAACCGAGATGCCGTAATTCTGGACTGTTCCAGCTGCACCTTGTACGAGAGCATACAAACCCATACCTTTCGCTCTCATATCAAGCGACAAGACTTCAACAGGGTAAAGATTATGCATCGTTGCGATTAGCAAAGAGGAGCAAGTTTGGAACAAGAAAAGCCAGGTCACAACGAGTCCAGCATCCACTTTGCTCTCGTTCAATGTGTATTGCCAGGAGGTTATTGTAGCGGCTGTTTGTAAGAGAATAAAACTGATTAATCCAGCAAAGATTAAAGTCCTTCTCCGAAATCTGTCGACTATAAAGGAGCCACAAACAGTAAACACCAAATAAGTCGCATTTAGTCCGAAGTTCATACCCAGCTGCTCGGTGGTTCCTGTAATTCCGACAGTGTCTAGAGCGGGTACGAGATACTGCCCAATAATGCCGCCACCGTTCCACTGTTGAAAGATTGAGTACAGTACAAGAACGAACACTCTATACTGTGCTGGTCTACCATGGAATAGCACACGGTAGTCCCACCAAGCATGGTTACTTTGTCTCTCATTCTGCAGGGATTCTTCAATCTGATTTGCAACAATAGTGACTAAAGGATGATCCACGTTATTGCCTTCTGTGGTTTGCATCTTGGCGATAACCCTCTTCGCCTTTTCCATTTGTCCTCTCATGATGAGATAACGTGGTGATTCTGGTGTTAAGGGGTAGATGAGCAAGCACACAATCAATGGAAACAATCCTTCCAGAACTAGAGGAATTCTCCAGCACCAATCTGATTCGATGTGAGCCAATCCTATCAATCCGGCGTTCATACATAAGCTTCCGACTTGAAAGCAAGCTCCAAATATCCCAACAAGTCGACCTCTGAGATGGGTTGGGGCTACTTCCGCGACGTACTGGGGACTGGACATCAGTGCTGATCCAAATCCCAAAAAGAAACGGCCAGCCATAAACATTGGCATGTTTACCGAAAACGCTTGCAGAAGAGATGCAACTAGAACAATAAAATTTCCTGCGAAATTGATGCCCCGTCGTCCGATAATATCAGCAAATGCCATGAATGGAGCGCCACAGATTGTTCCGATAGTCATCAAGGCGTTCAAAGTACCATAAGTCACACCGCTCGTGCCAAATCCGAAGTAGGTGTGCCAAGGTTTGAAGGCATTGATTCCAGAAATGACGGCCCAATCGATACCGTATCCAGCGGCACCGCAGCCTTGTACGAACATCATCAAGAAGACCCGAAACGAAGTCCATGATTTGAATTGCAGCGATTCTTGAGATAGTAAGAATAAGTCCTCTTCAGTTAGACGAGCAATAGTAACTTCCTCCACATTTTCTTCGGCATGTTTGAAGTCGCCTAGGCCTTCTGAGACGACTGGCTCCAGCTTATTATCGTACCCAGGTGACATTGCGTTCCTGATTCAGATAGCGAACTCCTTCGAGGTAAAGGCCAGATTTGCGTGCTCAGGGAATTTTACGAAGACAATCGGAGAGTTTTCTTCTTCTTATTTGGAGGCTTTGCTTCAGATGAAGATATATCTTTCTAGGTGTCCCTGATGGGCAACGGAGGTGAGTGGGGAGTGTAAGAGGAAATTTGCAAATACCACCACTCCACAATAATCGTATGACTCCTGTGTTCTCTCTTGAAAAATTGACTTCGATATTCACTTTGGTTATATAAGAAAATTCATATGGATTCCAGCCAATCATGTCACATGTCCCATGCGGGACAACGGCCCTTGCTACCACCCGGTGTCACCTCACTTTCCCCCGCATTATCTCTTCTCCGCAACCCCAACAGTTGATAATTATCATTGAACAAACAGTTTCTATTGATGGATTTACAGACATTCGTTCAGGCTGTTGTCTATGCGTGAAGAAGCTTCCTGGTTAAATTGATCCCTGCCATCAGATTCAAAGCGATTGGATGAAAAGCGAATTTTTGCGGAAGAGAATGCGCCGAGACTGGCCGCATTCGTCTTTGGACAGCATTGGCCACCATGGAAAATTGATATCTAGAGCATGTCTCAGTATTAGAGTACTGAATAACACGCTTTGAACATCCAAGATGGCCCCCTCTAACCTGGAAGAAACTCTCCATTACACGTCACCTGCGAAGGACTGGTCGGAAAGTTTGCCTATAGGCAATGGCCGATTGGGTGCAATGGTTTATGGTGGCACGTCTAGGGAAACGCTTCAGTTGAATGAGAATTCAATCTGGTATGGCGGTCCCCAAGATCGTACGCCGAAAGACGCGTTCAGAAACCTAGACCGTCTGCGACATTTTATCCGGATCGGCGACCATGCAGGAGCGGAAAAATTGGCTGAGCAGGCATTTTTTGCCACTCCTCACAGTCAACGTCATTATGAACCACTCGGAACGCTGACCTTGGATCTTGGACACGACGAAGCAAAAGTGAGCAACTATTGGAGAGGACTGGAACTGTCAACAGCGAATGTGACCACGGAGTATGAGTATCTTGGAGTTAGTTACAAACGCACAGTCTTCGCTAGTTATCCTGACGATGTATTGGTCGTCGAATTGGAGTCGTCCGAGAAAGTCGAGTTCACCATCCGACTATCAAGATATAGCGATCGAGAATTTGCTACTGATGAGTTCGTCGACTCTATTGAAGCGCAAGATGGGACTATAGTGATGCACGGGACACCAGGTGGACGAAAAAGCAACAATTTTTGTTGCGTTGTCAGTGTTCAGGACTTAGCTGGTGATGGTAACGTCGAAACTGTGGGGAACTGTGTTATTGTGAACTCCTCAAAGGCTATAATCATTGTTTCTGCTCAGACGACATTTCGCCATGCGGATATAGAAGCTAAATCCCTGGATCAAACAAGGAAGGCCCTCTATAGCCATGCTGATCTTTTCAAAAGACATGTTCAGGATTACAATTCACTGTATGGGCGATTCAAACTTCGACTCTTTCCCGATGCTGCTCACATGCCTACAAATGAGAGGCTGCTTATCACTCCAGATCCTGGCTTGGTAGCTTTGTATGCTAACTATGGTCGCTATCTTCTTATATCTTGTAGTCGATCAGGAGATAAAGCTCTTCCTGCGACTTTGCAAGGGCTATGGAATCCATCATTCCAGCCTGCGTGGGGCTCTAAATACACGATTAACATCAATACACAGATGAATTACTGGCCAGCTAATGTCTGTAATTTGGAAGAATGTGAAGAACCATTATTTGATCTGCTTGAACGGATGGCGCATCGTGGAGAGAAAACCGCTAGAATTATGTACGGGTGTCGTGGTTGGACATCCCATAGCTGTACAGACATCTGGGCTGATACAGATCCTCAGGATCGTTGGATGCCAGGCACACGTGAGTCGCCTCTAATTCTTAGTTTCGATGATCTACTTGACTAAAGCGATCTTAGTGTGGCCCATGAGTGGCGCTTGGCTTTGTACTCATGTTTGGCAGAGACAATTGTTTGGAGGCGATCATAATCTAAAGTTCCTCCAAAGAATGTTTCCTGTACTACGTGGAAGTGTTCAATTCATCTTGGATTTTCTTATCAAGGATTCAACAGGAGAATATCTAATAACTAGTCCATCTTTGTCCCCGGAAAACTCTTACATCGACCTTAAAGGTCAAAAGGGTGTTTTGTGTGAAGGGTCTGCTATCGATATACAGATCATCAAATCTCTCTTCGAGGCATTCCTATCATCTGTAGATTCGCTACAGATAAACGATGAACTGACTGAACCTTTGAGATTAGCTCGAAGCAAACTACCGCCTTCCAAAATCGGCGAATTCGGACAACTACAAGAGTGGCTTCAAGACTTCAAAGAATATGAGCCGGGCCACCGCCACACATCGCATCTTTGGTCTCTTTATCCAGGGGACTCGATTCACCCCTTAAAAACACCAGACTTTGCTTCTGTTGCTGAGGTTACGCTGCGTCGTCGAGCTGAGAATGGTGGAGGTCACACAGGATGGAGTCGAGCCTGGCTCATCTGTCTTCATGCCAGGTTACATGATGCGGATAGCTCTTTGGGGCATATTTTTAGATTGTTGAAGGATAGTACATTACCCAACTTACTAGATGTACATCCCCCCTTCCAGATTGATGGTAATTTTGGTGGATGCGCTGGTATTGTCGAAATGCTAATACAGTCACATCAAATGGATACCATTCAAGTCTTGCCAGCCTGCCCTAAAGAGTGGAGATCAGGGGAGTTGAGTGGTGTTAAGGCAAGAACTGGATTTGAACTTGATATTGCTTGGGATAAAGGCGTATTAACGAAGGTCCTGGTACACTCGCGACTTGGTCGTATGACGAAAGTCGTACTCCCGGACAAGACTGTGATTATAAATGGCATTGGAGACCACTGGCTAGTTTGATGCGTAATTCTATATACGTTCATATATACACTCAGTTCTCATGCCATACCCCATTCATATTTTCCTTCAATCATATAGGTAAAGAGGTCCTTGATAACAGTTGCAGACTTTTTGGGGTATCTTTTCTTTTCTTTCGACTCAAAGTCTATGAAGGTCACTCCAAATCTATCAGTAAATCCGGCAGCCCACTCTGTATTTCCAGTCAGTCACTTGTAATTATTGGAGATCGCGAAGTCTTACCCCAGTTATCCGTAAAGGTCCATGCAAAGTAAGATCTGATGTCTACTCCATCTTCTTTCACAGCTCTTGCTAGTGCACCAATATATCCCTCAAAAAAATCAATTCGGAACTTGTCATTCAAAACTTCGTCAGTCGGTGCTGTTTCACCCTTCGCAGTAGTTCCGTTCTCGGTAATGAAGATGGGAACTCCATACCGAGCCCAGATCCAATTCAAGAGCTTTCGGAATCCATCCGGACATGTTCTCAACCAATAAGTATCACTCTCAGGTCCTCTTATCACTCCTTTGGAATTAGTATCCAGCTTATCGATGTTTCCCGAATGATCATTGATATCAGCCGGACCGTCTCGATGTTTCACAAAGAAGGTCGTATAACTATTCATTCCATAGAAATCCGAACTGCCTAAAACCAGTTTTGATTCCTCTTCCGTGAATTTTGGCAATCGATCCCCAAGTTGCGCGCGCATACTAGCCGGATAATCACCCGTCTTATATACCGGATCTGCAAACCACGCAATCTCAAATTCTCTCGCTCTTTCTGCGGCTTCCACATCCAAGGGATCCTCCTCATCCCATGGCTCCGAGTAATTTCCATGTAAAGTGATCATGATAGTTCCACCTTGCTTTTCCTTGAATTCCTCTCGATACATCTTCACCACATGAGCATGGCTTACCAACTCCGTATGGCCAACGGTAAACGGCTCGGTGCTCGAGTCTCCCTCCTCACTCAACTCCCGATTTGATGACCGTCCAGGCGCATGTACACCAGCTGCATATCCCGCCAATGTGTAAACACCCGGCTCATTATAGGTAATCCAATTCTTAACCCTATCACCTAACGCTTCAAAACAGACCCTCGCATACCTTACAAAATCAGGAGTATACTTTTCCTTATTCAACATACCGCCATATCTGTCCTCCAATGCTTGAGGTATATCCCAGTGAAAGAGAGTCACAAAGGGTGTAATTCCATTTTTCAGTAATTCATCCACAAGCTCACTGTAATATTCCAATCCCTTTTCATTGACTGGATCATCCTTTCCTCCTAGAGGGATGATTCGCGACCACGAAAGCGAAAATCGATATCCAGTCACACCGTAAGACTTCATGAGGGCGACATCCTCGGCAGTTTTGTAGTAGGAGAGCACAGCATCGTCGCAGGTACTAGAATCTTTCACTTTTCCAGGTGTGTGGCCGAACTTGTCCCAAATGGAGATTCCTTTGCCGTCGACATTCCACGCGCCTTCCACTTGCGGCGCAGCGGTTGCGTAACCGAAGTGAAAGTCGGGACGAAGGACGTCTTTGAGATCTTTGAGATTTTCTGGGACTGGCATTGTGAGCAGCAAGGTATCGAGATTTTTAATTCAGATGGTTTCGAAGATGGCTTGCTTAAACAGCTTTGAGTTATGTTATCTGGACTTCCTGCATCACGTTACAATGAATATTATCCAACAGTCACTCTGGTCATTCACCCCCACCTTCCTCCAATCGCCTTTTATTATCAGCCTCTTCTCGTCTGACCCGCGCCCTCCATAACGAAGGCGGGGTAGTCCCGCCCCCACATCATTTTATTGGTGGAAGTTCATACACAAGGATTAGTACAGGCTAAATTGATATAGTCCCAAATACAATTTATCATTTCATTTTTTGGTTAAAACGGTCCCATGGTTCGTTGTCAGAGCAGGGAGCGGCTCGTTTATGCATTTGTGAGCTGTGCCTTTTTGGAGGTGGAAATTTCTCTCAAATTTTCGGTCCCGAAGTATCTTGTTGATTTGTTCGACTCTTGAGATACTCTGTTCTAGTTCCGCTCACTAGGGAATTGAACAACCCGCTCGTAGAAGACTTGAAAGATAGAGATGGTGAGTGCTTTCTGAGAAAAAGGAAAATCACATGATGAGCGTATTCTGATAGACAATACAGGCACCTTATGATCAATTTATCCTGTTTGGTTGGTAGCAAGAAGATGCTTCGGCTATGATGTTCAACACTGATTTGGTATACCAGGTGATAGTATCACTCAGTGCTCAAATGAACCAAACGGATTCTCATTTGCATCTGCAATCCAAAATGGTATGATTTGAAGTCTTTCGTATTGCCCAGATCTGGTGATAAATTGAAGAGTCCTGTTTCAACATTCATTCAAGAAGCACTCCCTAATATTTCCAAATCATTCAGCATATGCCAGAAAACTCGACGTCATAAATAGAGGCTTCAGGTACATTCCCACGCATCTTACCTATGAATATCCAAAACATCTACTAACACACCTGGAAAGTGGCTATACTACCAACCATGCACTCGAAATACTCCCAAAATTCTTTCCTTCCCCTTCTCAAGCCAAAGTCCGTTTTCTTGTATGTCTCACTCCCATCTTCGATAGTCACATCCAGAACAAAAAGCTTACCTAGATCAGCTCATCTTCTTCGGTGCAAATGATCTCAACCGTGGCCCCTCTACAAAGCAATATGTGCCTCTTCCGCAATTTGTTATTAATCTCAAAGCCATTATCTCCCACCCTCTCATTCGAGCTCACTCTCCGAAGATTATTCTTGTGACGCCGGGACCTGTTGATGAGGCAACATCTAGAATTATGAATATTGAGTGGGCAAATTCGGATGAACCTAGACGGGTTAGTTGGACGAGAGAATACAGGGATGCGGTGAAGAAAGTTGGAGAGGAAGAGGGACTAGGTGTTGTTGATATTTGGAGTGCATTTATGGGGGCTTGTGGGTAAGTCAAGGGTCGGCTGGTTTTCCTTGGAAACTCAAGAAGGTTTTCAAGACTAGGGGAAACAAGATTTGTGAACTGACATTGATCTCTTGACAGGTGGAAAGAAGGAGATGACCCAGCGGAGATGCCAGGTCTAGAAGAAAATGGCAAGGACAAAAAGCTCACGAAACTGCTATACGATGGTAAGTAACCCACCAACACCCGCAATCAAATTATCGAAGAAATACTCGAGTGGACTGATTCATGTTATAGGTCTACATTTCAGCGGCGAGGGCTATAAGATTCTGTTTGATGAGGTGACGAAGTTGATTGCCGAGAAGTATCCAGATGAGACTCCTGAGAGCATTAAGAATCCCATTAAGATGCAGTGGGAAATAGATATAGGCTGGTAGATTATAAGGCTTCGATCTAGAGTAGAATCATTGGAAGCATCAGAAAACAAGAGATCAATACGATTATTCGTAGCGTATTTTGTTCTGGTCCCCAATTGACTAATGTTAGAATCTAGCGAGATTCTCGCCTATCGTCATCAAACAATTATAAACTTGCTGCAGAATGCAACAAAACAACCAAATCTGCCTATCCAAGCGAGCTCCTAAAGTCATTTCCTATGCAGTGGTCATACCAAGCTCAGCTGATATGTCTCGCTTCGTTCAAGCCATGTTGACTCAGCAGATGACACCCGGTGTAACCTCGGCTCAGCCGTGTTATTGTTGCAACTCAGCTCAACATTGAGATGTCTACCTAATCTTGATATCTATAACTGATCCAAGAAGTTGATACAGCTAGCTAGATCTTTACAACTGTGTCTATACTTGAACATGGCTTTGAAAACGCCTTGGCCAATATGCACAACTTGTCAAGCGATTCCTTATACAATATTCCAGAATGGAACAATCAACGACCCTCACCTGTTTTGGCCGAGCTTCTCTGAATTTGCTACTTCTGCTTCGAGAGGCTGCCATACATGTACTTTGCTATACGAAGCTGTCCGAGAGCCTTTCAAACATCGATTGGAAGATCAACCAATATTTCTGGAACGCGGAACTATTGATAGTGGTGATACCGAAGCTGTAGCCTTGACAGTGGATCTTACCTCTCTACCCGATCATAGTACTTGGCCAGACGAGTTCTTACGGAGGCATGCTGAAGATAAACTTTCTGGCTTCAAATATCTACCCATAGCTGATGTTAAGCATGTCTTAGATGCTGGAGATGTGCCTGAAGATGCACGAAATTTCAAGGGTAAGATTTCACACAGAGATTGAGATTCGGCATACTGATTAACATCATAAGATCTTATCAGCTTGTATGAAGAGAGCGAAGGGGCGGTTAGATATATCAAGCAATCCATGAGTCGCTGTTTAGAAAACCACAAATTGACATGCGATCGGGTGATGTTTCCAATCTCTTCCGCTGCGTCACAGCGACACAATGTAGTCAACATTGTGTCCGGACGCAATGGAATGGTAATGGCGCCAACTCGCCTTATTTATGTAGGTTCCCAGGATGCCGGCGATTTGCCAAAACTCGTCGATGGGCAGGAATGTCTTTATAAAGGCGGATATTTGATTCTCAGCTATTGCTGGGGAATGACTCCCAAAGATGCACCATGGCAACTGACCACTACAACTATGCCGCTATTTGCGACAGAGATTCCACTTAGCATTCTTCCACAGACGCTTCATGATGCGATTGTGTTGACTCGCAAGCTGGGAGAGCTTTACATTTGGATCGATAGTATGTGTATTCTTCAGGACTCGACAGAGGATTGGCAATTTGAGGCTTCTAATATGGCGTCCATCTATGGAAGTGCTATTATGACTCTCGTAGCTGCATCTAGTTCAGTATATGGTGGTATGACGGATCGCCGAAACCCATTACGAAACAGTGCTGCTAGTCTCGATTTACAAGATGGTCACTCGAAATCAACCGTCTACATATTGCCAAACGGACAGCCTCGGAATGTACCACTACTTCCACCGACTGACAGTCGAGGCTGGTGCTATCAGGAAGATTTGCTTTCCAGCAGACTGGTAAAGTTGACGCAGAAATCTATAATATGGCAATGTCTAGGCGACAAAAGCAACCCCAACACCCGATCACAGGGTCTCGAACAACTCATTCAGCATTCTCCTTACAGATGGTACACACTTTGGTACCGCTTGATAGAGCAATACTCCAACAAAAGCCTAACATACCCAAAAGACAGACTCCTCGCATTCTACGGTATCGCATGCGATAAAGCAGCCGATGCATATCTTGCCGGACTTCTCAAAACTGATCCTTGGGCAAGTCTACTTTGGTGTCGCGATGAAAACCAAATACAGCGACGGCCAGGCCATAGATATAAGGAATATGTTGCGCCTTCGTGGTCTTGGGCTGGTATTGATGCACCTGTACTTTTCTATGAGGCAAATGCACGACATTGGAGAAAACCACAACTCGGTACCACGCTCCGAGATCCAGAGCTCATTCATGCGGAGGCACAGCCTGCTTTTAATTCCAAAACTGGTGCGGTAAGAAGTGGGAGTGTTGAGATATCAGCCTATGTTGTCATGGCTTGCACAGCACCTGTCGAACCGTTTTTATTTAATACCAGGCAGGGCTCTCATACATACGGGAGACGAAATTGTGTGGATCCGCTTACCGGTGATGCGCTTGGATTAATTGTTTTCGATATTGCGCTTGAAGCAAAGGATGATTTGTTACTATGCTGTGCGCTTTTGCAGACGGGGAATATGGATTTGTGGGAGAAGAACGGGACTTCTGGGCTTGGCTTGGCATTGAGAGTGGAAGGAGCGACTGCGAAACACTGGAAGTGCACTCGAGTGGGATATGTCCAGTTCACATCTGCATTTGGGAAGTATGCGCAGAAGTTTCGTGTGAAAATTTCGTAGACTTTAGACTCAATATGTAATGGATTGGTGTTTCTTTACAGCTTGTAGTCCTGGAGAGTTGAGATACCATGATTCGCAACAATATTTGATCTAGACAGCTTCACTTTGTAATCAACTTACAGAGATCATAGTCGTTCCAGTCCAGCTCCGTCACTGTAGTATTCACTCAAGCCACGTCCTTTTGTAATAAATATATTCTAAGCGAGCAGGCCGATTGAGCATCGGATGAATATCAAGAATAGCCCAAAGGTCAGTGGAATGGTGGTGTAAATTTAGCTGGAGAATTGGGATGGACTGAGCAGGCGTAAGCTTTTTCAGCAGTGCAATTACTTGCAGACTTGCAACCAAATCAGCATAAATGAAAGGAAAAGGGAAGCTTAGATGAATAGGTACTGAGGATTTGAGGCTTCAAATAAGAGTTCCAATACTTGGAGTGTCCCAAAGGAGAATTATCAACTATCGTTCGGTCGCCTGGGAACAAATGCTGATGCCCTCAATTTTCTAGCAGACAATGAGAGGAGAGTATCTTGAACTTTATCATTAAACATCATTCTATTAGAAGTAATTCCACCCAGTCATTACTTCCTTGATTCATGCATTCCGATATCCTCGTTTTCAATCCATAATGTACACGCTGGACCTGCCATCTCCCAATGTTCAGATGCCCAGGCCACCTCGATCCGACCTGCACGTACTTCTTTCATGCAACAAGCCTGCCAAATGCCGCATTATGTATATATCTATAACCATACAGATGCCTTCTATCAATTCCCCTTCTCCAATCAAGGCACACTAGTCCTCAACTGTACACCATGCCATCCCTTGATCTCTTCTCCCAGTACTTTATTAACCAACCTCTGTTGCTTCAACATATTCAACCCCCTAAACTTTTCGCTAACAATCTCAATCCCATACATACTTCCACATCCACCACTTATATCCTGCACCTGCAGTTTCGTGGGCGCAAGTTCGTTGTATAATAAGCCCCAAATCTTCTTTTCAGCTTCATCTAGATGAGATGGAACCTCGAGTTTATCTGCCGCAGCTCCGTCTGCACCTTCACCTACGGTACCTTTGATTGTGGATGGAGAGGATTCACTGCTGTAGAACCTGAGGCGGGCGAAAGATGATGAGGGGCAAGGACCTCTGCTTCGTGCGAGAGTGCGGGGTAAATTGGCTGTGGGAGTAGAGTAGGAACGTGTGTTCTGTGCAGCGCGGGTGGTAGAGATATAGAGGTTTGAGCATCTTGAAATCGAGGTGTGTTGAAGAAGGGTTCTTGTTCGCAGACAACGTAGGCCGGAAAGGACGGGGTTTTCCATGGTGTGAGGGGTTATGGTTGTTTGGATTCAATCAGAGATCCGCACTGGCTTTGAACGCGTCGATTGTAGGAATTTTTGAAACGAGAATATTACGGAAGATTGTGAACTATCAATTGTAAATTATTGCAGTATACAGTAGAATTGTTGTTATCGTTGTATGATACTATTGCTATGTTCAGATATTTACGATTATATTTTTCCGAGGTTCATGATTGATCAGCGTCATGGATCTTGATTAGTCATTATGACCCATACTCATCATGTACCAATAGGAATTCTTGAAATGTAAGCACGTCAAAATATTCGTTTAATTGAACTACATACGATATCCACACGACTGGAACGCGTTCTCACGCTCACAATCTATCATGATTCTTTGGTCAATTTGAACTCCGAAAATTTTCAGGAAGATTAAGCTAGTGCTTTAACATTTGATGGTTGGCATGGTCTTGGTGCTTATTTCAACGTATTCATCATGTCATCATGGGAATTTGCGTCTAGTTCAAGTCCGGTTCACCTAGCATCTGTCTAGTGGCACCAATTCCCCCTAAGTCTTTCGCCTTACAGTTTTAAGTGCAGATATTCACTACACCAGTTTTCTAGATGAGCTTCATGAAGACCTTTAAATGTACGATTCACAAACAATGATTCTGGAATCCTCTTGCTCGACAAGGGGATAGACACAGGGGAAGTCTAGACCTTTCATTCCCTCTCTGTGGGTAGCCAAAGTTTATCCGCACATTTCTATTCTTTCGTATGCTTTATGTCCCTCCACATTTATCGTGGAAGAATGGGGCCCCCTAGAGGCAGGGGATTAGATCTTGCCTGATGTTGGAATAGAAAATCCCTGAAACATATCTATCCATCAAATAAAATTGAAGGTTCGAATCTGAAAAATTTGAGAGCCAATAGAAACCTCATGATTTAGCCCCTTGAAATTTTCAATCTGAAGCTTTCAAAGGAAGATCATGTATGGCTTTCATCAATGATCGATGAATTGTATCAAGAGTAAATTTCATCAAATTCCAGGTAAATCATAAAGTGCTCTTTTTTATCATCTGTTCCTTTATTTGAACGTGTTCAAAGCTTTAGAGCTATGAATCTCGAAGTAATGTGAATGGTTTTGATATTCAGGTCATGGAATCATGATTTTTGGTAGAAATGACAATCACTCAAATCACCTGATCTTACGTCAAGAAAGACCTGGAATCGTAGAGGGGGTGTAGGTCAAACTCTATCGAAATCTCATATCAAATTTTGTAGCTGGTCAACCTAGTTTATAACTAGCTTCAATTTATTCCAAATTCTCGACAAGCTACCTCTTTGGATGCTCGCGTTACAGGATTGCTCTATGCCAAAATCACCTAATCAAACAAAATGTCAATTATAAGCCTACTCTAGAAGTCACAAATGGTTTGTAGGAAAGTGTAGCCCCTGCACATCATTACTTCTTCCTTAGCCAGACCGTTACATCAATGGCAGCAGATCTTATGGTAGGAAGGCTTGACTTTCTCGTAGTATAGAGTTCTGTAGAAGCCAATGCCCAGATTCTTACCCTAGGAAATTGATCCGCACAACGGCTGCTCAATTGAGCAAGAGAGATATTGGCATACTTCCCTTAAAACTAGCTCACTTTCAGGTATTGGTGATCTAAAGGTGCAACCACTTTCCAATTCGCCAGATTGCCGCTCAAAATGCCCTGGATGTTGTACGAAGAGGACTACGATTGTCTAGGGCGTGCAAGTTATTCTTCAAACCTTTGTATTAACCAATTTTTACACTTTTAGACCCATCTAGATGAAGCTAGGTGATGTATGTAACGTCATTTTCTCGACCAAATTTTAGCCCAAACTTTCCCGGATTTTCATTTGTACTAAAGAAAAGTCTATAAAGTCACGGCCATCTCCAAAAGTTTTCATACCTTTTTCGATGCTGTATCAAAACATCATTTCCACATCACAATATTTCAAGTACCAGTAATCAAAAGCCAATTATCTTGATTGGCATTATTTCTGAAGTCCCTGGATTCAAAACAAACATCCATCATGACGAACTCGAATGATATGTCGCCAAACAACCAATCGACGGACCAAAGTCGCGAAATGCCTTTGGAGGCCATCATCAACAATGCATTTAGGGATTACATCAGCATGACTGGCGTAAGTATATCAATCTTGTATTTACTTTTCAACTGCTTGGATATCAATATTGATGATCTTTACACAGGGATCTTCTTCTCCTCAACAGCCTTCGATGACCAGCTCAATGTTTCAATTTAAAGCAAACATTAATCCTTCTAAAGGAGGTTCCGCTAATACCCCTCAATCTCTTGCTCGAGGGCACTTGCGCCGCCGCCTTTTTTTCCAAAATGTTTGGAATCGCCCCACCGCCCCTCCTACTCCTACCCGAGGGTTCTCAGCCCACCGCTCTTTCATTAAAAGTGTTTGGGATCGCGCCGGAGCGACCAGTAAGAACTCTGGTGCAGAAACCTCTGCCACTATCCTTAACCCCAACATTCAGTCCTTCACTCCATTCCCATATTTCCGTCTTAGAAGACTCGAATCGGAGGATGTTGTTGAGGATGACTGTGGTTTTCCATATTGTGGAGGGTTCTGTGCGCTTTATCCCCCCCGCGCTGCCAATGACGACAATAATGAGGCTGGGCAGCAAGTGAGCTCTTCCGCTGTCCAACATGGGAGTGGAGCGATCATTACCCCAAGCCAAAACATTCGGCTCAGTGATGAAGAGGAGTCTGATCTAGAGGCTGGCTACAAAGTCGATTGGATTTCAGAAGACGGTTTTCTAGATCATGATGCTATTGACTCGGCTTATTCTTCAATGTAAGATGCAAAATTCTGTTGGAGCAAGCCATTCTCTTGCAGCAGATCTTGCTGAAGGTAGAAAAAGACGGCTTGCTTCTGGCTTTTGTATCATGGGTACATTTGGATGGTTTTCTCATTGCAGTATGTTTTTTTTGTACCATCATCGACGGTTGAATGATTTCTCATTGCCGTATATACTATGTTTATCTGTTTTCCGTGTAATATTGGTGGCGGTTGAATGATTTCTCATTACCGTGTATAATTTTTAATTTCTCCTTTTCATATAGCACCAGTGACGGTTGAATGATTCTTTTATTACCGTATATACTATCTATGTTTTTCCATGTAAAGTTGGTGACGGTTGAATGATTTCTCATTACCGTGTATGTTTTTTTTTGTTTTCTCCTTTTCATGTAATATTGATGACGGTTGAATGATTCTCTCATTACCGTATGCATTTATGTAGTAGTAGTAATAGTAGTAATAGTAGTAAATTCATAATCGATTCAGTCTATCAATGCTAATGCTACGCTGAGCTATATTGTCTCTTATGTGATCCGAATTCTAGAATTTTTTACATGCTGAGGTCTCTGTGAGACTTATCATCTCATCTTCCAGCTATTATCACCATCTATTTGATGTCCGGTAATCCAATCATCTAGTCCGGCGCTCGCTGACATAGATACTGTTGTGAATGTTTATTTCTCGGAAAGGTCACCTGATTTCTCTAAGAGTTATCTGAGTAAGTAATTCATCCAGCGAGTCATTGGCTGGTCTTGCATGTCCCCGTGATATGAATGCAGTGATACAAGTGCAAAAGGTTCAGGTTAAACAACATACGGATCGACAACGGCAGTCTTCAGCCATAACACATACTAACGGGCCCTTGAAATTAAAGGCAGATGTACATCTCGCATAGCTAATGTCTCATTATTGGAACCGAACCGACCAAGTGTTATTGATTTAGTTGAGTAGACTTGAGGCAAAAATGCTTAGGTCAGATTCCTACATAGGAAGGTTCATTGAGGCTTATAAACACGTCAGGGTCAGGGTCTTTCTTGAGATCTACATATATGCAAGTGTTGTATGCCAGAGTCACCTGCCTACTTCAATGCATGCAGGTGAGTCTACTTCTTTCCCGGATGATCGACGGTTTACGACTGGCAGTCAAGCTGCCAGATAGTATGCGACTTCGCCACTAAGAATACCAGGTTAGTCCTCTTGTAGTTTACTATTGTGTGATATGTGCATCTGGCTTCGGAGTTGCATACTCATTACTTTCTACCCGCACGAGTATGTGGAGAACTAAGGGCCTCTGTATCTCCCAATATTTTATGTATGCAGGGTGCAATAGCTAGACGCAGCGAATTCATGCTAGCCGATTTTATTTAAGAGGAAGGAAGGGGGGGTATTGTAGACCGCATATCTTGACCTTACTTGATAGCAAGTATGTTTCAAATCTTTATGGACTTATATCAATACCTACACAGTCTAGCTTCCTGCTGTAATGCAAAAGTACAACGTGCATATTTTTCATGTAGAATTCGTCAAATCGTATCATCTAGACCATCTCATCTCACCATATCATGTGGGTACTATCACCTTCTAGGCTTCCCAAAACACACTTTTTATTCATTGCAGGTAGCATAAAAATGGCTATTGCTTCCCAATACAACATAATATTGCAGAATCCGTCTAGTCGCATATGTACGACTAGGGTACGTACATAGTGGGGCTCGCATAGTATTTCAAAATCGTAACCCAACTCCCTTCTCAAACTTGTAAAAGCCCAGAATAGCATAAATTTTTTCATTCTCTCGCATTCAAATATTGAATGCGGAGAGACGAATCAAGAGATTCATATCTCACAATAAACACGAGTTTGGTTAGAAATGAATAGATGAACATGTGGGGTCCTACGTGGCTGCACATAGTTCACGCCTGGTTACGTGGCTCACCGAGCACGATCACGCGTCTGCACGTGAGCGAGGGGTGCAGTGCAGATAGGTGGAGATAGAGATACGTGGTACTGTATATTGCTCATGAATTATTGACAAAGTGGTAGTACCGTAGTTTGGTAATATGTGCGTTGGGGATTTCATCGAGAACAGTGGTTTGGGCATGAAGAACTTTCTGGAAATGCTGGGTGCATATCGATGCAGAATCTGGAGTCTGGAGTTCTGGGGAAGTAAGACATACGGGGAATGTGGTCGAGTGATGAGGAGCTGCAAGATTTGAATCTGTAACTAATCTAGATGAGTCACAATTGGCGGGTTGACAATACACATCTATTGGTATACCAGAACTCCACGCTCAATACACTGCTATCACTGTACCGTGTTTCGTTATAAGTTAACAATTTACGTTGTGTACTTGGTATCGTGACCCAACACTGGTAATATCCAAGATTGAATACTGACTCGAACCATAAGTATTATTCTCAGGTTGGAGTAGTACTGCATCGCACCTATAAGCTTGTTGTGTGCCAATTCCCTTATGCCTGTAGACGTTTTTGAACAGCAGATAAACCTGTAGGATAATTAGCGTAAATAAAAATTTCGTGTCCGGGCAGCAAGACATATTGAACCAAGAAAGAGAATTTTTGCTACTCCGTACAGACCAGTAGTTTGAAGTAAAGCTTGTTTGGATGTAATGGCGGCGAAAGGGGCAAGGGAGATGATTCCTTTCCCGGCATAGAACTCAACAAGAATTCATCCCTCTTTAGGACACCAACAAGTCACTGAAGATCGATGCCCTCTTCGTTCATAGGAAACTATCCTACTATATTCATTGCCCGTTAAGATGTACTTGGCGAGCGGGATGTTTTCTTTGCTAAGTCCATAGCAATAAATATGTCGATTGGATATACTTTTCCCCATAGACCCTCCTTGCATCCGAGCCAAGACCCTGAATAGAAACCCTATGCAGTCAAATCTCTCAAACCCCTCAATTTTCATTCCCACAAAGTCGTGATTCAACCCCGGTACATATTTCCCTTCCATTCATCCATTCCTATCCACCAATAATACCCAAACAAGGAAGATCCTGACATCATCACTGAAACTGCGATTCGGGCTCGCTTCCATTCATGTCCACATCTCCTTTGATCAAGACTGAGTGACATCATACACCACTTCCTCCTGCATCCACTCAAAAGAGGATGAGATTGTAAGGGCCACAGACCACAAATTGATCAAATTGTGATATGCTCATACTGCCTAATGTAATACATCAACCAATCAGTTCGGTTCCGAAACCCCGATACTCAGCTCCCCCCAAAGTCCGGAGTTTGATCATGACGCAATTCCTTCAGTGGAGCCACGGAGAAGGTAGAAGCATGTTGGTTCCGCGCGGATTTCGCTTGATGAATATAATTAACCCGCGCGGAGATTGATCTGAGATAGTAGGGTAGTATTGGTACACATCATAATATTATCGCTTCTAAAAATTAAGAGAATTTGAAAAGGCCGGAGCACTCGGGCTCCAGAAAGCTTTTCCAAGACCCCGTAAGGTCTCTGAGAACGCAGCGGGTTTTGAGTAAGAAGTATTAGGAGATGATATTGTCTTTGCTAGCACCCCTCTCGGTCTTCTGGGGTATCAAACTGAATATTGATTATGATGATGATGATGATAATGGTTATAATGATAATGATAATGATAATGAAAGAAACATCTTGCTTTTGTGATAAATGCGCTACATAAAATCAAAACTCGTTTTTATGCTTATCGATCTAAGTACACAGTCTAATTTCCCCGCTCGACTAGTACCACCACGTTCACAAATGAGTTTCACGGTACTATCAAGAATGAATCAATATTATAATACTCAAGCAGACACAGCATAATGCGATTCTCCTAACAAAAGATATTGTATCAATAGATCTTTGAATAATGACCTGTGAATAACTTTCCTAAATTTCGAGTTTGAATTCTTGAACATTGCATTCCAAAATGCCAATAACCCAAGGATTTTCGATGCAGATCTTCACGGAGAGAATCATACTAGTAACTACATTATATTCCCCACCTCCTCTCAAGTTATTTCTTCTAATTGGCGACTACAATTGTCAATATCATACTATTCAATGGAATAAAACAATGCTTTAAATAAACAAACCACGATCAACAAGTTGTGTGCGTTTCTTTCTTTCCTAGTGTTCACTCCAACTAAGAGCAAAGTACTGGTCTGATTTGAATTAAATCGGTTCGAGAAAATGAAAGCAGTTGACAATTTGATAGTAACTTTAGAATAAAACAAAAGAATAAGATACTGCGAACGTTACTGACAAAAACTGAAACACGTCTTAAGCACGCGAGGAATGTATTATAGGAAGTCTTCTTACAGAAAGTTCTATATAACGGAACTGAACATTCTTTTCGCTTTTTAATGGCTATACATCTAACTGATAAGATAAATTTTTCATCTTGAGAGCTTTTGATACTAGGGAGGGTAGTCTGGGGATAAGTGTCTCGTCTGACCTTAGTGATTCAGTGAAAAAAAAGGGGGAGAAGTAATTGGGACCCTAAGACACGCTTTATAATAATGTGTACAATGGTATATAGTTATTGGAGTTTCGAATCGATTATTACATCTATTAATTTAAATTATAACAGTCGATCTATTGAAGCACTTGTTACTCCTCTAGAGCATAAAGATCTATCGTCTCGAAGTAATTAACATGTCGGATCAATCCACGTATTGAAAAAGCAGTAGTCAAGACTATAAACTAGAGAGCTCTAGCTTCGACATTAAATTATCAGATTGAATTTATTCAACTTAACGATTCCGCTTTCTAAATGGAAACCCAGAGTCGAGATAGTGTATCGACAACTCATACGGATATAGGCGTGAGATCGACAGCAGTCAGATGTTATGTAGAATGGAATTAAGATACTCTCAGAGTGGGGAGTAAGTAATTCAGAGTCGATCTATTGAATGTTCTCATATTTTTGAACGATTTAGGACATAGGGGGGAGGCTCAAACGGGGTAGAATAATCGTTTAGACAAGCGATTCTCGGTAAACAGAGGCATTATCTTAGAAACTCATTTTATTCGAAGAGCAGATAGATGATGTAAAATCAAATTTCTATAAATCACCAAAAGCGAATATATAATAGTCAAAGGAGATTACGGTAGAACTATTTCTCATTTCCTATTACCTTATCCCGAGAGCTTCCACATCCAGATATAGATACAGTTGAAATCTTCAAAGGTGTACCGAATGACTTTCCGGGATGTTCCATCAGTTGCTATTGCAAAGGATGTTGTTGAGAGGCAATTTGAAGTCGCCCGATCATCCTACTAAGGAATTATTGATAATTCATCATCATATACTGCCAGTTGTTCTCTGATATTTGTTGCACTAGCAACTGAAAACAATGATTGCACGAAGAAGCCTTCAACTTCTTATTCATATAGGAGAACAGTTCGTCTCAAAGCCACTCGGCACTTCTCTCCAAACTAAAAATTATTTTGACTCTTCACTCAGATCCACTCTTATCTTAACATCCTTCTCTTATGATATTCGGTCCTTTCCCCATGATCCTCCATCTTCTGCAAGTTTGTGAGCCCAACATTCACGACACCCCGCCGGCTCCGCTCCCACTGTACAATGCCGTATGTCCGTCTTGACATATCCACCCAAATCGGCCCTTTCCCCGACTCATCCACTATTCCGCTTCTCGGTCCTGCAAGAATATCCGCTCCGCATGCCTATCTCACAAATGCCAAAATATGACACACGGAAACATACATCTACCTGGGGAAAGAACTATATCGGTCCTTTCCCTAAAACACTCAATCCCCAACCTAATCTCTACGGCGCGTACGCCCAACTGTTGAAATCCTCTATACCCACCGGAGTCGGTCCTTTCCCCAATACTTCTGTCATACATAAGACCGTTTTATCTCCAAACCGACTCAATCCGAGTCCAACCGTGAAGGTTGTACAGCCCGTGCCCATTGCGGGTGGAAATCGGACCTATCCCCTGTCCCCAATCCCCGATCCCCAATTCCCTCTTCCACACGCTTCATATTCATGTAAGGAGCACATGTCAAACTCTCATTCTATTGTCTAGGAAAGAATAGGGTTAGGAGTTGAGGGCATGCATCATTCAACATTCCAGCCCTAACAGAATTTTCACCCAAAGCTTGTTGTGTCTCGCAAAATTTTCCACGCTACAACCTTATCCCACTTTTGAGCCCTGGAATCTGAGGACTAGACAATGTTGAGTACCTCAAATTGCGTGGCTCCCGCCCTCAACCCATTTGCCAAGTGATTTCCAACAATCACAGTTGCCGGAAGTTCATCTCTAAGTTCCCAGTCGAACGTACTGGCCGCTTTACGGCGTACGCGCGATAAGTGGTTTGAAAATTGATAGTAGTTTGAAGTCCGAGCGGGAAGCTTCAAAGTTGGTTGAACAGTGCACCGTCGATCTCTCAGCCCGCAAACTTTATTTCAAGCCTTAGATTAAGTCCACAATAGAAAATCAATAAGACATTCATATCCATCACATTGCGAGCTTAGTGTCATCGTTAGTGTTACAACCATAAGAGGTGCATTGAATGAATTCATTAGCGAATTCAAATAGAGTTTCTGCACGCCCGTAGCTTGCACCTTTTCGTGGCTCACCGAATACCAAACATTCGGTCGGGACCGCCACTCTCCTTTGAAAATCAGCATTTTCAGGGTCCATGTTTTCTTGGTAATCCGATTGTTTCCTTGCGATTGTCTGGGCTGCTCTGTTTGGGAAGTTTTATGCCACGGCTGTTTCTTTGGTGTCGAGGATTGGTTTACGATTGTTGGTAATTTATTACCTAGTTAACGGTGCAATCTACTTTGACGCAGACGGGTGAAAGTTAAGAAATCTAGTCGATTTATCTATGCTGGACTCGTTTCAATGACGCCCGAACCCTTAGAGCCCAGTTCCATAGCCCAAGACTCTTTTGGGAGGGTTGGCTCGGTGTCAACATCAATATGGTTATGTTGACTCAATATACTAAATCTGTGGAACAAAATCGACTCGCCAAAACTGTTTTGCGAATGGTGGTTGTACCCAGTGCCCCTAACTAGAGGCGAGGTCACAGCCTACTATCTCCGGTGCAATACACCGCAATTCAAACATCAATGTGACAAAACAAAGCTTTAGGAGACATTTCTTTGTCAGACCGTTCAGGGTCTAATCTGCAAATAGAAAATGTATCCGCCTCCTATATTTTTTGTTCTCTTTGTAAAGCTATAATGAAGATCTTAGTGAAAGTACTATTCTCATGCGCCCCGAGATCTTCAACTCAGCCTCACCAGATCAAAAAATAGATATCAAAAGCTTCTCAGATCGCAATCAATTCTGAACACAGACTTCTCTAGCGTTGAAGATCAGTACTTACTACTCACCGTTGCGTTGAATTTCACAGAGATAAGAAATGTTTCACGACATTGTTTGACATATTGAATTGACTCTACGGTATCAAAGTTCTATTGCACAACATCCTTGACAGCGAAACTGTATCACTCATAGTTTTCTCCAAATCCTGCAAAATGCATGTGTAAGCAGTGGTACTAGATTTATCATATATGCAATTTCAAGGTTGCGCTTGTGTACACCGCGAAAATGCCATTCATTTTCTATGCTGCTTGTTGCTTGGTTATATTCGTCGCGATAAGAGAGTTTCACCACATGCAGAGCGTTTAACCTTCCGTTTTGAAGTTTGTTTGCAGGACTAGAGCGTTTACACCTATTGAAATTGAATAGTGATGAATTTGATATCGATTTTTGAGGATATTAAAGGGGACAACATGATATCGGAACATTAAAGCCTGGTTAAAGGGCTAAGATGTGGTTGTACGTGTCATACAGCAACGGGGTTACACAAAAGGCGTGATCACAAGATCAGCTTCTTTTTCTGATATATTTTCATGGTGAGCACTTGGGGGTAAGAGGTGGGGGAAGGGATGATGATGATGATGATGAGAAAATACTTTAGAGTCAAGAAGAGCGAGTCGCTGAGTGGAGAGGAGATGGTTTCCCCAGATTATCACATATCCGATTCCTATTATCCAGACTGCAGCGGTGGTAAGTTATCAAGTAAGAAAAGACCCCACCATCCCTCCTCTCCCCACTTCTCATCAAAGGGGACAAGAGAAAGTTTATCAGCCGTGCTTCTCGAATAAGAAAAAAATGAAGATATATTGTTTTAGCGTCATGTAGACTAGTATACAAGTGAACATTAATATGACCCTACTTCCTCATTAGGTCACACAAAGAGGTATCTTCGATGCCCCAACAGATTGCCCTTCGGGGCTGACAATTAAAGGGTCCTCGAACCTAGTTGCTATATCAGAGAGATTATATGAACACTCGGGTCCAAACTCAGTACCACGCCTTTGAAAAGTGATAAGAAATTGATACTATACCAATAAGGCCCTGAGAATCATCGGATGGTTTCTTGAGATTTGCTCTTTATTCTCTAGAATTGATAGTGACAGCAGTAGTGGAAGGCAAACCCTTCGTATTTCATGCCCGATGTTATCTTGAGGAAAATCAATATCCATAATGATTATCAATATATCAGTCCATCAATCACCCCATGCCAATGATTGCCAATTAAAGCCCACAATAATTCGTGCAGATGTGCAGATCCAATCACATGCGACATGACTAGTCACTTGGAAATATGCACGTTTGTTAAAATCACTGGATATAAGCCTGTTCTAGATGCATGGCCAAGTTCCTAGGTATTTGATCTAATGAAACGCCATGATAAGAATTTCAGAGATTTTGGTACCGTGACTTTATAAAGTCACGGTACTCGGGGTACACGAGAACGTGACCTTCATCTCATCATGACGAGGACTGACATCTTACGATGTTCCGGTGAGATTCCTACTGGAATAGGGTTTCTCCGTGTCATTCGGATCGGTAGAGAGCTGAAGTTGAAGATAAACTATGTACCGGTACTTCCGGTACCAAGATGCGGCATGGAAATGGGGATATTGTCCGAGATCGTCATATCTCTTCAATGTATATTTAAAGTTTGAACTGGGATGCCAGGTAAACAGGTCCCTACTTACATACCCTCATGTATCATGTACCATGATGATGTATCTTTGTCTCTTGGTCTTTTTGGCAAGATTTGTCAGTTCTGTATGACCCGAGTATGTCACCCCGCATCCTCAATGTAAATTATTGTCCTCTACAGCCAGCAAGATAGTTCGAGGGTTCAAACCGCTTGATAAGTAAAATTACATCATATCAACTAGTAAATAAACGGACTTCCAGATCAGACACTATCTCGACTACACTCTCACGAGTCATGACATTATATCTGACAGCTGCACATCCCTTACTTGGAAGCTACCCCGCATTATCTTGGCACAACTATTCACCACAGAAGTGAAACAGAGGCTTGAAGATATAAAATCTCAGCCAATCAATTCTCCATCCCGTTATTGTACGACGCTGTGTGAAATGACCAGTCATATCTCATATCTCATCTATATCCACATGTCTTACACCATCAGAAACAAGGAGGGGGTGACATGTGAAAATAACGTCTTCCAACGCCACCAAGTAGGACGTCTCAAACGCCTTTGAGAAATTCTCCTAATTCTCCTAATTATCACACCATTTCGTTTTTCTCAAGAGGGGCAAGCGAAAACGCCCTCTACGCCTCTAACCCAACGAAATGGATACGAAAAGCCCGTGGCAATTGTGTTACATAACCCCTTCGTACTACCATGGGGGAAACTCCTCGGGCAATATTCGGAATGGCATGTTATAATTGATGTGCATGTAAAAAAAGCGTGGGATGTGGTATACTTCGTATTAGAATCCTAAACATTGAAAATTTTTCTCCTTGGACATGCGATATGTGTTACTTGAAAATTATATAATTATAGTGGAATGAGATGGGATAGAGATGGAGAAAACCGAGGGACCAATAACCTATCAAACATAATGAACCCCTAAATTTACCGAACACACAGGACGAGACGGGAACATACCAAGCATTTTTCTCTGCCTTCTCATTTCCAAATTCGGGGTTCGCGAAGTCTAGATCGTCTAAAAACAGTCTCTATCAAGAGACCCCCGATATAATCCCGAACTCTCTCAATGATTGTTTACCTATCAAAATCTCTTTCCAAATGCATCTCTTTCCCATCTGCGCCGTTTTTGCATACATAAGATGCGAACTATTGAGAAGCAATTCTTTGCAATGTGCATGCAGATAGATAGCCCATTTCATGCGAGCTGCTCAAAACGAAAAAACAATATATCATATCATCGTACGAGTAATGTAACGGTCAAGACGAATTTAGAATCCGATACCAAGGTATGAAATGGGAGGGAGCGCTTTCGCTCTTCTTGGCTCGTTTTCCGTTCGCCTCTTCGTCGCATTCGTTTTGCCTATCAAAATTCCGACATCGTACATATATCTATAGCAAAGCTATCGGGTATTTGCCACTGCGTATGCAGATATGTCACGCTATTGTTGTTACACGGCGCGTGATATGGCATTAGTACATGCGAGTTTGAATTTGTTTGTAGACGGTTAGTAAGTGGGATGATGAAGTGCAGAGTGTGTGTTACACAACATGAAGAAGATATTGAGCAGGCAAACTTGCATGCAATTCAATGGTTTGGATTGGCATGCACTGGAAGATTCTCGAAAATGTGAAGATATACTCTTCTTGGTATGACACAAACCAAACTTTGGTTAAATATGGATAATGTATAGGTATGACTTGCAGTTAGGTTATACATGTCTGTATGCACTGCGATCATGTCAATAGAGTGCACCGAATTTAGCTATTCTTCTTAGGATCATCTAAAATGCGCTTCCATCTCTGGAGAAACGTCAGCTTTACCCGGTAGAGCACCCCGAAACTCGATCAACCTATACGAGATGAAATCAGAACCGGCAAGTAAGATGAGAGAGTCAACGACATTCTGAAATCGATCCCAACCACAGCCTACAGACTCCATCAATCGCTCCCGTATTGACCCATCCATCAAAATCATCGCCTACATTTCCAATTTTGCCCCACGCTCCTAGTCTCCCGCGCGCAAACCCACACACAAGAAGAGTTTCGAACCTCATTTTATTTCATCCTATTCTGTACCAAGAGGCTGAGCTTCCATATATGTTTCATCACTCATATTTCATTCAATTGTGGATCAAGGCCAAGAATAGGCGCTTGACATCCTTCCACGAGTAACGTTCTCGGGCCACCAGTAGGCGGCAACACAACCACCCATGAAGAGTGGTGTTTTTGTACGAAAAATCCCCGACGCAACCTGTATGCGGCCGGCCTCGGAGTGATTCTATGTTCCGCAGTATCAGGAATGATGGTAAGTAGTACGATGGTACCTGTTGGTATGTACAACAGTCGAATGGATGTGATGTGATGTACATTGTCATGTAATTTCAAACCGTGCACGGTTATCGAATTTTTGGATCGATCAATAGAGAGGAGGTCTAAAAGGACGAAGAGATTTTCTTTTACAATATCGCTTTGGACGAGTGCCAATGTCAGAGATTTCCGAATCCATGACTGCTCTCTGAAAGTCTGTCAACCGTACCTAGATAACGTGACATCGAAGGCCTTCTCATTGCCGGGTTGTCTATGGCCCATCCCAAGTGCACCTCAAATCTTCACCAAGCCCATGCAGCTCTTCTTCTCCACCGCGCGGAAGCTCAAAATGAAATTACCTGCCGTAATCACGTCACGGTTCCTCCAATTTCATCCTCAAGTTTCTTTCATTTGATATCCCACTTATCGCTTATCTCTAGACGAATCTAGATCTAAAGAATTAGGTTGTTGTCTCATAACGGCGCTTAACTTTCTTCTTCTCCCTTTGTCAAATACTATCAAGTAAATATAAATACGTACCTAACACAGTTCTATAATAAGTGTTTCGGGTTTCAGATGATGGGGAAAGTACTAAGTTAGTGTATGAGGCGCTTAGGGAATTCTGTGTTGAAGATTTGATGATGGATTTTGATCGATTGCGGCGTGTTTATGTACAATAGATTTTGAATGTAAAAATGTAAAAATTTGCCTTAAGAAATGCATCTTGTGAACAGTATGAATACCGAGACACCAATGATATTATCATAACAATGCCATCCAGACCTCTCGGACCAGAGGTCATCGTGGCCTCTTTCCTCACTCCCGGAGGTCAAGATCCGTACCGTAGACTCGTCACTCCTTCATCAACCTCACCAAGAACTCTATACATCATACCCACAATCCCATAACCATCCAGCATGCTCGAACCCGTGACCATCTCCGTGACCCAAATACCAAATAAGCTATAATATTGATCCTTAGATCCATATGGCGGCTATCTCCTCCGGGCGGGTTCTAACCGCAAAATCTGGGGTAAAATTAACTGGCAACCTGGATACTTCCTTTTCTTCCATCTTCCTTCCTCCTACCATCAATCCTATGATCTTTAATGCCCCAAAAATTGTTTCCCGTTATAGAAATCACGGTCAAAATTTTAAAATCTATTCAACAAAGATATACTTTCAGTGCTAAGATACTAAACTGAGCGCTTGAATGATACCGAGAATGTACGTGAATTAGTGTCTGAGCTCAAAGAACGGTACATTGATGCCAACATGCGGGGTATGGATCTTTTTCGAGTCTAGAGAAGGAAAAGGTATCTTTATGCAGAAATGAAACGGGAAATGTCTGAGGGACGTGGCAGTGTAAGAGGAAATATCAATTGAGTTTGAAGATACGATCTTTTGCCGTGGGGGTCATGAAGTTTTAGAATGTTGATCTCAACTTTCGTGATAGTTTAGTGAGGATTAACCTCTCAGTGGTACCGGTACGATGGTAACCCCCCTTTGCCACTAGTAACGGTATGACAGATACCAGATTGATAACGAAAAAAGCTGTTTCTGGATTGGTTTGACATATTGATAAGATGAAAGTAAATATCAACAATCAGTATAGCCAATTACTTAGTCAGAGAGTGTGTGGCAATTACAAGACCATAGCTTCTGAACCGCGCCAGAAGCATACTACACTAACTCCAATATTCATCAATGCTGAGGCCACTTACTTTATTTTCGCCTCCTGTTCTCCATGTAATCTTCAACCAACCAAGTTAACCTACCTGTGGCCCACTTGTACCCTCTGACGGTTCTCGGAATAGGAACAAAAGCCAAAGCCCGAGCAAAGCTAATCAACAACTGTTCAACAATAGTGTTATCTGCAATACTACCAGCTACTAACTAGTATAGAAATCAATGCTGAAAATCTTGCCAGTGGCAATGATATCCAGTCTGCTTTCGTGCTAAAGTACCCCGAGTAGCCAAGGAACGATCAAAAAAAAGTCGAAATTCGGGGTCCTCCATTCTCCGCTCTCCATATTGATATCTTCAACTTTGACCACTGGTTATTGATATCAGTTTGTAACCCTATTCAAGGTGGATGCCTTGACGATGCAGAAAGGTACTTCCTTTCCTCATCCATCTGGACAATGGAAAACCCGGGGGCTCGAGGAATAATCAACCGATATGTATTCTCGGTGACTAGTAGCCATCTACAAGCAAGTAAGCAAACATACACACAAGTTTCAAGATTTCAAATCTGCAAGAAGCAAAAAGGAAATCTTTTTGGAGTAAGGGAGATCAACAATACCTATACTCTCTTCGTACCTATCGTAATGTCGATCCGATCTCGACCAAAAGAACCACTGGTACCGACGTCAATATCCCTATAAAAATTAGGACAAAGATTTCCATCCCGCACTCTAAGTCACGACGCAAAAATGGATCGGTAGTCCCGGATACTTGGTCCCTCTACCTAGTTTTTGCTAACTCGCGGCTGTGATCTTGGCAGGGACGTTTCCCGTTTGAATTCTTATTTATGTATTTCTAATTACTATTACAATTATTTGAAGATCAATCAACAGCTTAGAACAAATCACCACCAACCCAAGATCAATCATTACTCTACTGAGTGTGTTCTCTCCCTGTCCTGACCGTCGATCTCTAAGATCGGTATCCGTTTCCCATCAAAAATCGATGGAAAAAGAAAAGAAATTAAACATGGGATTAACTTTCCATAACTCCTGAAGATCTGATCTACCGAATTTTAGAATTTCCCACATGTTCATGATGTTTCCCGTCTTTGATGTTCTCATCGAATTTTGATATTTGGACTTTGCGATGAGCTGATACATCGGTACACATGGTAGACATTCATCGATTTGATTGAATGATTCGATACAAGATGATAATGACATCATTTTTCTTAATTCCTTCAATTCCAAACCCCCACCTACCAGATATAAAAAGAGAAGCTCGGAACCCGGCGGTCATGACCTGACCACCTGGAACA
Source organism: Botrytis sinoallii (assembly GCF_014898435.1). Taxonomy (NCBI): domain Eukaryota; kingdom Fungi; phylum Ascomycota; class Leotiomycetes; order Helotiales; family Sclerotiniaceae; genus Botrytis; species Botrytis sinoallii. Next base: position 356,755 of record NW_024066040.1, read on the forward strand.
AGCCTCACCCACAATACTCGTTTCGTCTGAGTACCTGTGGCGTTGAACAAAGCTTCAGGGGTTAAGACCTTTTAGACACCTCATCAATTTTTGAAGGATGATTGAGGAGAGACGATTTAGACTTGATTTATAGATCGTTCAATTATCTCAAACCCTCTTTTTGATGCTGTCAAAAAGCTTCATCATCTTTATCAGATCCCTTTATGTTCTCCAATCCACTCCATCTTTCCCTCCCTTCCACATGTAGCAAGTAACACTTGATTAGAGATATAATTTTTTATCTATTACGAGGATACGATCATACGAATGCACGATATCTCCACCTAGACTAAGTCAGGATCTCACTGGCCAACATTGACTGCATAAATCCCAACTAGTCTCGCTCATCCATGTCCAATCAAACCCAATCCATGCACCAAGAAAAGAAAAAAAAAGAAAAATCAAGGAAATCGCACGTTCTCGTATGCTGAAATAGGCGAGAATTTGGATAGGACTAGAGATATGGATGGGATTCTAGAATTAGCCAATCATTTCTATTATGGGAATTGTGAGAGGTCTAGAGCGAATCGATCGAGGGAATGATAGGATTGGTATGTTGATAATTTTAAAGAGGGAAATTTACGAGATGGAAGAGAAGAATTCGAAGAATTTTTTCCATAAACAATGCCCAGTAATTGAACGGCTGGATACTTCCAGAGAGCTCATTCATATTGATGCAGTACATATCACGAGATAGTTGAGCAATGCTAGTTGGTTGAGACATCAGAATAGAAAGCGGTTTAACATCGTATCAAGGTGCTTCCAACACTTCTTTAACCTCACCGCCATAAAGGCAAATTCGCAACGCAACGCAGAGTACACAGATCATAAAACCTATACCAAGTAACCAAGGTTTCATGTGTATGTACGGAGCATGTATGTGTATGTATGTATGAGAGTTGGGAACTTGGGGTAGAACAATAAATACCGTTGAGAATTCTCATCACGATGATAATAATTCTGCTGAACCGTGCATTTTCTTTTGGATGATACCCCACGATGATCTTTCCTATAATTAATTTCTTCATCTCCATCTCGATTCTCCTTCTCCATCTCCTTCTCCATCCACTCCACTCCACTCCACTCCCGTCGTCTTAGACTTTTTCGGAGAAAAACTCCTCTCCCGTCGAAACTCGAATGATGAATCTGTCTCTCTCCTCTTCCAACTTCCAACCCACTCCAACCCCTAAATTTCAACTTCAAAAAAATAAGCAATCGAAACGAAATTACAGCGTCGTATGCTCATTGCCCGTCCCAAAAGTGCTCACATACCCATCATCCCGATGCATCGCTATCAAACCAGCACCAGCACGCACACCAACAACCAAACGTGCCTTGGAACATTCAACTCGAGACTCGCCCTCGCGTAAACTTTCTTTTTGCTACACCACGCTTTTCCGCTCCCAGCCAGTGCCAGCCGCCAGCCCGTCCGGAAATCCGCGCATGGACGAACTTTGAAGGAAGCCCACGTTGCGCTACTTCCCTAGACATCCAGCATTACAATTGACAACAGCCATTGCAAATTATAAGACTACACTCACGATGTAGTACATATAAGACAGTAACCAGCCCTCCCCCCAAAAAATGAGGTCATGGTGACTCGTGCACGCGTTACCATTCTAATACCTATGCCACGAACTAAGCATCCCAGCAATTTCTTAACTTCACGAGGTTATCTCTCGATATCGTCTCAGCGTCTCCAAATGTCTTACTCTCATACTTCCCAGTGCGAGCCTAAAGATGGAGACTGCTTGTTCTCACCACGAAAAAAAAAAAAGGGCTGTGCTGAGTGAGACATTACAATACATACACACATAATCAAAAATTGGAGACGAAGATTGCGAAATCCAGAGTATGTACTGCACCGCTTGAGAATCGAGATATACTCCGTACAGGGATGGATATCATTTGCATGCTTGAATCGTAGAATTGGGGAATTTATAGGCTGGGCTAGGCTGGGCTGGGGGGAGAGATGGATATGGATCTGGTTATGGATGTTCCAGAGTACATACAGGGTAGGTAGGTAGGTCTAGGGATGAGGTGAGGTGAGGTGATTACAGAGTCGTAATTAGATGTGTAGCTAGGGTAGCTATTGAACTTTATGAAATCCATGCTCATGGAGTCATGGTGAGCTAGCTTCCCTCCTTACCAATCGATCAATTGATCAATTGATCCATCTATCGTGTAACCACGGAGCCAGACGGGCTGGGCTCACATAGTATCAAAAGTTTCATTTTACAGTATTTCCAAAGAAAAATAAAAATCGCATTGAAGATAATTATAATACGATAGAATCTTACAGGTAGTTGAATATCCCTACATAATCAAATCGTACATACTACGTACAGCATCTTCTATGACTACTTATATACATACATACATACTGCAGGTCTTCCTCGCATCACTACAGGATCGATAGATAAATGACCATCGAATAGAGATTCAATATCACGAATGAATAGGAACTACCTATATCACACATCACATATAGCATAGCATTTCAAAACTCAAGATAAGAACCCCTCCCATCACATCTCGGAGATGAAGGTTCAAAATCAGGTAGGTTGAAACGTCGCAAAAACGGGAGAAAACCTACTAGTATTATCTCGTATATCCATACCTATCTACATCTATCACGGTTTTTCTCCTTCCTTTCTTGCTTAGAAATCCCATACTTTATTCAATATTTCCATTTCCATACAATCCCCGTTTCCATACCTATCTAAATCCCAATCCCAATCCCAATCTAAAATGAAAATTTCATCTACCCGCCCGCTTACCTACCATACCATACCAATTATTCAATCCCTCTTGGCGGCGTTTTTTCCACACTATACATGATAGATACTAAACATACCATACCACACCACCGCAAACCATGCATACCTCCTCGTACTACCTCCCAAATTCCAAGCTACCACCCACCCATCACATCACATCACGGCATCTCCTATCCGTGCCAATGCCGATACGATGATATGCTATGGTATGTATGGTATGGTGTGATGAATGTCGTGCTAGTATAGTATGTATGTACTACCGATATGAAACTGCGCGGGCTGGATAAATCTATTCCGGGTTCCGGGTGCGGTTGGTGGATTTTTGGGGTTTGTTTTTTGGGGGGGGGGGGGGCGGGGGGGAGGTGGTATGCGTAGTCAGCATGTAAATACATCCATAACAATTATTATTGTTATTATAATGATTACTATCTTTATTTTTCTTGCTCGGGATCGGACTGTGGTAGGAGATCAAGAGTTAGCTAGTCAACTATCTATTCAACTATCTATTCAACTATCTATTCAACTATCTATTCAACTATCTATTCAACTATCTATTCAACTATCTATTCAACTATCTATTCAACTATCTATCTAAGTATCCAAATCCAAGTATCTACAATAACCTCCTCCCTCTACTCCCCTCTACCAACACAGCTATCCACTCTCGTTAACTCTCATTAACTTCCGTCAACTCGGGTTTACTCCATAGCTGAGAGGATATACATTTCTTTACCTTTCCGTTTCGGCTTGGGGTTCGGCTTCAGGTTCGCTTTGCTTCCGTAAAACGTAATGCGGCTCCCCAAGCAGAGAGAGAGAGAGAGAGAGAGAGAGAGAGATTCGCGAAACTTCTTGATGCGTAGTCGAGTCGCTTGTATATCGGGGCCCTAGGAGTATGCAATTTGTAATTTGGGGAGGGAGGGGAAGGGGAGGGGAAGGGTGGATGTATGTATGTGATTACTACATGTTAGATATACTACTACATATCTATTGCTTGGTTACATATGCGTATGTTGAATTTTGAGATGAAGGGGGGGGGGGGGGGGGGGGTTGTATACAGATTATTTACCTACCTACCTACATATATACATGTATACATGTATACAAATATATGTATAAAAAAATTCTCTATTTCCCATCCATCTCATCCGCGCCTCACCCGCACCTCCGCGTTCAAGGATTTCCCTATCTCTCATTCTCATTCTCATTCTCACTCTCATTCACTCACTGCGAAGTATGTTTTTCATTAACAACTAACACTAGCCGCCTACCTACCCATCCCCACTATCTGATCCCAACCCATTGAAGTTGAGACTCCGAAGTTTCCGAGTTGGGATAGGATATGATATGGGATAGGAATTAAGTTTAGACTTTTGCGTAAGATGCGTAAGAAAGTAATGAATACCTACCTACCTACCTACCTACTCTCGAGCTACTCTCCAAAAAAGAAGAAAAAACTCATTCTCAATTCTCAATTCTCAATAGAGATAGGAGATAGATACTCGAGTAACCTTACTACGCCGGGACTCGGGTCCTCGGGTCCCGTGATATACTAGTAATCATAATCATAATCATAATCATTCTCGAAATTTGAGGTTGAGATGTAAATGTGGAGGTGAAGGTCTGGTGGGTGTGTAAATGTGATTAAGTAAGTAAGTAATGATCCACCCATCTATCCATCTATCCATCCATCTGTCGTCAAAACCTAGAGCTCAAATCAAGCGCTCGCTTTTGTGTTGGATACCTAGGTAGGTATTTGATGTCTGAAATTTGATGAGTGATTGAGCGATTGAGCAAGCGATTGATTGAGGATCCACTATTTTTCGTTACCTAGGTACTTACTGTGTAAATATGGTGTATGGGTAGGTGGAAAGCTTGGATGGGATGGATGGATGGATGAGATGGATGGGATGGGAAATAGATGATGATTATGATGTGAGTGAGTGAGTGAATAGAGTAGTGAAGTTGAGTTCAGTGGGTGAATTTGAGTGAAGGAGGAAGGTCTTCTGCTGAGGAGGTGGATAGGCAGATGAAGAGTTGGAGAGTTGGAGAGGTGGAGAGAGGATGGGGATGGGGATGGGGATTATTTGGATAGGGTTTGATATGGAGTATGGAGTATGTATGATGGCGTATATATGACTGGAGTCATATATGCTGGAGTATATATGATGGAGTATATATGATGTGTAGTCAGATGGTAGGATATGTAGATTGAATGAAGAGAGATACCTGGGCTACTTGTAATCTACACTCTGATTTTATTAGAAGATATATATAAAGATATAATGATATATATCATCACATAAACATAGCAACTATTCGAAACTCTAATACTCACCTATTCACCTATCTATCTATCTGTTTATCTTCCTTATATATTCTTCTCCTATTTAAATCATTATCTATATATCTATCTATTATAAAAACAAAATATATCCCATAAACTAAATCATTCATTTAACTATTACTACTACTATTACTACTACTATCTAAAACATAGTATTATATTACATTATATTTCTTTCGCTATATAAATTTCGGAGCGTTTAATATTTTCGATTATTTCTATTATTCTATTATTCTTATCTTAATAATTAATAGAAATTATAAAAGTAATAATAATTTTCTTTTATAATCTTTCTATATTTTCATTTAGATTATTATTTAAGTTTTTATAAGATTTTTTATAAGGTCTTTTTTTAGTTTTTTATCTAATTTAGTTTTAGATTGTAGTTTAAATTATTTAGATTATTTCAAATTTCAAATAGAAAATAAGAACAAAAAAAATTGAATTTGAATTAGAATTAAAGTTTAAATAGAATAATGATAATAATAAGCTTTTAGCAAGTCTTTAATAATTCTTTATTTTTCTAATTCTATATATATATATAGAAAATATTATATAATTATATATAAATTGAATTCCTAAGTATTAAGAATATAATTAATATATATTATACAAACCGCATGGTCTTAGTATAGCTATATAGACCGAATCGATTATGAATTTACTACTACTACTACTGCTATACAAAAATCCCGTAAAATCTGATGTATAAGTTTCTTTTGCTACACTCCGAAACAAATCATTACCTACCTATATCTATCTATCATAGAAACAAAACCTATCCCACAAACCAAACCGCTACCTAACTCCCACTCCCACTCCCACTCCCACTCCCACTACCACCATCCAAAACACAGCATTACATTACATTTCGATACATTTCGCTACCTACACAAATACTCCCCCTCCCCCCTTCAAAAAAAACCATTACTATCACTATCACCATCAAAGACTCAAAGACTCAAAAACTCAAGCTCTTCCCTGCTCATCCCTCCCTCACCCTCCTCTACAATATACCTACGCCAAGCAAGAAAACAAAAACAAGCCACAATGGGACACGAAAATCAAGGATTTGCTATGCATGAGCTGGGGTTGTGACAGGGAAGGTTGGGGTTGATTGATGAGGGTTTTGGTAGGGAGAGAGAATGGATTGTGTGTTTGTTTGGTGGTCTTGAGTTTGGATTATGGATTATGGATTATGGATTATGGATTATGGATTATGGATTATGGATGGATGGATGGGGTATTGAATGGGGTATTAAAGTAAGAGAACAAATACAGCAGAAGAGAGAAAGAAAAGATAAGAAAGATAAATAAAAAGAGAAATCGAAAATAGTTTTTTATATATTTATTTTATTTTATTTTATGGATATGTAAGATTACATACTTGATATATATTCCATTTATATTGCAGAGAGGAGAGAAGGGAGATAGACAGACAGATAGATAGTTTCATTTATTTATTTATTATTAGTTATGTATTTATTTATTTTATTTATTTATTTATTTATTCATTCATCATTCATTCATTTCATTCATTCATTCATTCATTCATTCTTTTTTTTCTCGAGAAAATTATGGAAAGGGAATGAATGAACGGGTTTACAGTTCATTTTTGCATATTGAAGTTTTTTTGTACGCACAGGGTAGGAATGGAAGTACAGTATCGATGCATGTGTGTTTTTTGTAGAGATAAGATAGAAAGTTTATATATATGGTGGGAGGTGTGTGTAGGTATTAAAGGGTTTGAGAGTATGTATGTATGTTTCATTGTGTGTTTTTTTGGATCTGTTTAGTGGAGGTTTGAGGTTTGAGGTTTGAGGTGGGAGTGATGGATGGATGGAGGGAGGATGGATGGGGCCATGGAGAAGAGACAACGGAGATATTGGGTTGGGGATGTGATTGATTGATTGATTGATTGATTGATTGATTGATTGATTGATTGATTGATTGATTGATTGATTGATTGATTGATTGATTGATTGATTGATTGATTGATTGATTGATTGATTGATTGATTGATTGATTGATTGATTGATTGATTGATTGATTGATTGATTGATTGATTGTTGATTACTACTTGATTTGTAATGATGGGATGTGATGATATGGATGAAGTGTGGAATCTATCAGAAATGAGAGTTGTTCTTCAAGTGATGGATAGATGAATGGATGGACATCAAGATAGATGAAGAGGTTAGATGAACCGGTTCATACGCCATTGGAAGAATAGGTAGATAGATATCGTAGATGGATGAACAGAAAGATAGATATCCCACGCCACTCACTCACGACCCATCCAAACGACAGCTTGTGAAGAAAATGGCGAACGAGAAATGTTCGCACGGAAATGTGCATGGTGGATTGGGTATGGGATGGAGAATGGATACGTCCCTTTCGACTTCGTACTGACCTACTTCGTCAGGCTTTCCCCTCTTTTTGCCAACTCGTCGAATGGAGTCGAGATATCCTCTTTCGCGCATGGAAAGGGAGGGGATTGATCCAATGAGTGAGTGACAGAACAGTGGTTTTCATACAGTAGTTTGGGTAGAGATACTGCTGTCTATAAGGTTTGCTTTCTGATGTGGGGATTTGGGGGGTGGAAGGGAAGGGAAGGAAGGGAGAGAGGATTGTGGCGATGAGTTTTGATGGTTGATGATGGTTGATGATGATGTTTTGATTGAGGATTGGATGGATGGATAGATGGATAGATGGGTGGGTGGACTTGGTTGAGTCTGACTGAGTTTCTCAATATGTTCAGGCAGGGTAGGTTTGGTTCGTGGACGATGGACGGGAAGAGGTGGTAATCATACATCGTACATTAATTGATGTAGCATACATACATACACATATACATACATGCGCAGTCTATACATCCGCAGTCCATACATCCATCTTACATATCCTCTTCAACGAAATTCATCCTCTGTCCAATGTATTTGTTCAAGGATGGGCTCCACATATTCAAGGGCGATTAAATGCCTGCTTGCTTCACAGTGCGAGTCGGCGTCAAATTTGTGCAAGATGGATCGAGGGAGGGTAATCTTCAATGCCCTCGTTTCCACAAGGAGTTTGAGGTCGATGTTGAGAGTGATCGTGCCCTTGAATCCATCCGCTTGCCGCACTCGTCCTCTGGTTTGATTTGGAGGAGGCATTGTTTTGTTGATTAAGTGGAGTGTAACATGATGGCCAAGATATCAATGCTACGGATAGATAAAGTCAAATTGGACGAATGAAGAGATGGGAGAGAGGATAAGGAAAGATTTTATCATTCGATATTACTGAAATGGTCTTGCGGACACGACAGGATTTCGCTTTGGCTCATTTGGGTATTGAAGAAGCATCTCCGACATCTCCAATATCTATCGACCCTGTGTCTATACCTACATGGTAATCTGTGCCGACTCGACTCTTTAGTCGCTCCCAGATTCTCCGGATTCTTTTCTACTCTTTTTATTATTGTGTAAGTGTATCTGTCTGTGTACGTGTATCTGTCCAAGTCCATCTCTCGTGCCAAAATAGTTCCTCCAAATAGTTTCTCGACCAAGAAAGTATCAAATATCAGTGCACCACACCAACAGAATCAAAGCTCTCCAACTCCAGATCCAATGGCAATATCCAATTCAACCCCCCATCTAGGAAAATGATAAGATGCCAGCATCCAGCATCCAGCATCCAGCATCAAGCGTCAAGCGTCAAGCATTAAAATATTCCCACCATGTTACCTGATTTGATTATATTATAATCAAGGTTTAAACTTAATAAATCAAAATCATGATCAATGACTATCTGGTGGTAGTGAGCAGTGAGTGCCAGTAACCAGTAGCAGTAACCAGTAGCAGTAACCAGTACCAGTCTCGAGCCAGTAATGGTACCATATCCATCTATTTTATCCCACCCCCCTCTTTCCTTCCCCTCCTCTCTCTCTTTTTGTCTCTCGAGTCTCTTTCTATCTATACCAATTCCAGACTGGGGTATCGTATATCTGGAGATCAATATTTATTTAGATAGGTATGCATTCATAAAAATAATACTAAACTAACATAACACTAAAATAACAACAAAATAAAATAAAATAAAAATAAAAATAAAAACCAATTCACCTCAATCTAACCCAGCCAAGCATTAAATTCATCATAACCTTGACCCGCCTATCCGCCAACATCACATCCATCCAACTAAGAAACTCTCCACCCACTTCAGATTCAAGGTTTCGGCTCGCTGGGATCCTGGTTCAACAAACATTTTTTGAGTTTCTTATTATTTTTGTGATTTTTACAGCCCAGCCAGCCAGACAGCCAGACAGCCAGCCTGCCTGCCTGCCTGCCTGCCTGCCTGCCCGCCCGCCTGCGTAGTATTCCTCCTCGTCTTCCTCCTCCTTCTCCTCCTCCTTCAATGCTCAAGTGGTTAAGTGCTCAAGTGGTTAAGTGCTCAAGTGGTTAAGTGCTCAAGTGGTTTAACTTGAAGCTGGTTAAGACGATTGATTAGCTTCCTCTTTCTCCTTGCCTTCTTTTTAAACCTGGTCGTGCTTGTAACTTGTCTACTTCTTGCCGGCTTGTCGACTTGTCTTGACTAAACTTAGTCTTTCATCCAATTCAGTTATCACTCCCACCCCATCCCGTTTTATCCTCTCTCTCTCCACACACACACATATACATACATACATACACCCTCCTACCCACTCATCACCCACCATCCACCACCCTACCACCTACTTATCTAACTCAATCTATCCTCCACCCATCCCATTAAATTCCAAATCTAGGCCAACGCCAGCCTTTTCGACTAGATAGACCATCATCCTACCTACTTACTACCATCCATCCACCATCTATCTATCTATCCATCTATCCATCTATCCATCTATCCATCTATCCATCCATCGATTTCCTTCCTCCAACCATTATCAACATCAACATCAACATCACCCACCAACTGATTTCCGAGGATTCTACTTTCTTTATTCTCTCAAGAAATCCATCAATTAAATCCACCTCCAGTTTTTTATTTTGATTTTCTTCTTGGAAGGAGAGTGCAAGAGAGAGCGAGAGAGATATCCACACGAATCCCATCGGAACCCGGGAACAGCAAGAAAGCAAGAAAAATAAAAGACGAAGAAGTTTGAATGAATCATCTCATAATCAATTTGTTATTTGCTTAATTTGATTGATTGATTGATTCATTCATTCATTCATTCGTATTCTTCTGCATACAATTAATAATTCTTGCAAGATCGTCCATTCAATCATTCCCATACACCATAGCATCTCCGTACAAATCACCGCATAACCCTACTTCCCGTTCCTCCTCAAATATCCATCACCCCATACCACAAAAGCACACCACTTTCCAACTGCATTCAACAACATCAAGCACAATCACAATCACAACCACAACCGCAACTACAACCGCCACCGTTTACCTCGAGAAAGAAACGGATTGTTAAAAAGTCACCATCGAATTTGAGACTTTTCACATCTGAGACCTTGGACGAAGATTTAAACATTACCTACAGCCACTCAACATTCCCATTCGAGACACTCAGTGAATAAACTTTTAACGCCTCCAAATCAAAGCTTCGCCGCTTTCCTCATCAAGACTGACTTGGATTACGAACCGAAACCGGACAATAATTTCTCTACGCAATCAATAAAATCTTTCCCATCTTCCGGATATTTTTGGGGGGAGAGAACGAAAAGCTTCTCGAGTAGTTGCTTCCATCAATCGAAAAAAGATTTCATCCATCAGATTTAGACAAGAACGAAATAGCTGGAATACGCATTTGTTCTTTCTGATCCGACTCTTTCTTGCAATCCCGGAGGTATTCTTTTTTGGGGCATTCTGGGGTATTGAAGAAAATATCCCATTTTCTAAATATGTAAGTTCACATAAAAAAAATCCCCCCCCCCCTCCCATATCCTATATCAACAACATCACCACGCAGTAGTACCAGTTCGATTGCATCAAATCTGTCTGCGAAAAAATTACCTACATGACACATGCACTCTCTCCACTTCATCCATACATTCATACCACGTTTCTTAAATATCCTCTTTTTTTTCTTCCTTCCCTTCGCTCATGCAAGAGTGAGAATGTAGCTGACCATTACTTTGCCCCAACCAACAGTCCACAATTGTTAAGGATTCATTGGAATTACTTTTCAATACTTAATGATAAGCAGAAACTAGGATTGCTACCTTCGACAAACACCCCTTCACATCGCTCAGTCGAATAGTCTTTTACCCAACCTATCCATTATCTTGCCCGAGCAAGATCAGAACGAAATCAAGGTTATCCAACAAACCTTTACACGTCGTAGGATGCCTTACACTCCACCTTCCCAACGGTCTCCTGCCACCTCTACCACTCACTCCCCTGCCGTCTCGAGACGCTCTTCATATCAACTTAACCACCCAACCCCATCTCCCAGACCAGAGTTGCCCAGATCCACTTCCTACCTGACTAGACACAGACGTACGCCTTCGGTTAAGTCGACAGCTTTCGCACCAACACTAGAGCCAACCCCCCCTGGTACAGCAGATGGGGAGAAGGGTCCCAGCCATGATACAAATAGCAGCTTGATTGCCTCGAGCAGTCTTCGAAAATCACCCCCACCTGTAACGGACGAAACCAAGATGCCTATCGGAGTAGTCATGTCACCACCAGATTCCACTCAGAACTCTGATGAAGAGGATAATGGGTTGAGAGGGAGGAAGTTGGAGAACCTCGAGGAGTTGCAAGCTGCCATTAGAGTTATCGAACAGCACCGAGAGAGCTCACCCAAGAGAGCGTCATCGGAGATTCAAAAGCTTACCCAAGCCATATCACTTCTACCTATCAAGGATACAAAGGATCTGAAAGATAAGCCAACGTCGGAACACGTCGAGACCACTCAACCTCCGAGGAAACTTCAACATCAAAGATCGAGCACTGAAACAGTCTTCCTCGACTTTAGAAACAACCCCAACAATCAGTCAGCACCAGAAACACCCACCACAGGATCTGATGATGAAATGAGTGAAGATGAAGAGGCAATGATTAGAAGGAAACCTCAGATGCTCAGAAAGAAATCCGGAGAACTCGTTCGACCAGCTCTTCGACCATCTTCTGCCAGAAGACGTCCATCATCCATGCCTGGTACCCCTACCTTCTCCAAGGCGGTTCACTTTGATTCACATCTTGAACACGTCCGTCATTTCCTTCAAGTCGATCGACCTCTCGCGGTCAGTGCTGGCTCCTCTCCTGTCGAGGCATACGAAAGTGATTCCGAATTCCCATTCGGTCATGAGGAGGACTCCAACAACAGAGGACCACCATTCGAATGGGAGATTGTTATCTCTAACTTTCCTCCAATGACCCCACAAAGAGCTGCTATGCCCATCAGAGTTGAGAGAGTCTTCTTATCGGCAGACAACAAGAACTTGATCGGAACTGTCGCTGTTACCAACTTGGCTTTCAACAAAATGGTTGTTGCTAGATTTACATTGGATTACTGGAAGACCACATCGGAAGTCGTTGCTGAATACAACAATGACATCCGTCAACCAAAACACAATGACGGATGTGATCGTTTCAACTTCAACATCAAACTTGCTGACCAAGCAAACCTTGAAGCAAAGACCATGTTCTTTTGTGTAAAGTATTGTGTCAACGGTGTGGAGTACTGGGACAACAACAACTCTACCAACTTCCAGATTGATTTCCGAAAGAAGGCAAAGCCACAAAATGGAAAGAGAGGCTCACCAGCAGCAGCATCAAGATCGGCCAACTCATTACCGAGAAGTAACAAGAAGTCGCCGCCAGCTTCTTCAAAGAAGACGCCAACCTTTGACGACTTCTCTAATGACTTTGATTCGAAATATTTGAGTACCAACTTCAAACTGCCTGTCGCAGATTACCTTGGAGATTCAAATACAGTAAGATTGAAGGGAGTCAAATCTGCTGTTACCTTGGCATCTGATAACCGCAGCCGACGTGCACCAATGAACACGAACGCAGCTGGTGGTCAAGCTTTTGGTCACAGATACGACTTCGGTGCTTCACTTAATGCTGCCATTAGTGCTGCCAACTCTTCCCTCGGTGACAAGAGTGGTATTACGATGAAGTCAAAGAGACCTGCACCAATAAGTGAACCGAGAAAGTTTATTGATCACGATGAACAAGTATCACCACTTTCAATGCAAGCTCCCAAGACTTTTCACAATACCACCCCATCCAAGCCTTTACCTTCAGCAAAGACAAACAGCAGTGGAACAGATTCGCCAAGACCCGTTGGTACTGAGAAGCCTGTACTGGCATCACAATCATACAATGAACTTCTCGACAAGTATTGCTTCGTACGTACCAACGAACACCACTGGGCCAACTAAAGGATTGAAGCTAATTGAATATTGTATTATAGTTTGGGTCAGTGAAGAACTCGCCACAATTGAAGGATGGTACTGCGAGGTCTGGTCAATATGATGGAAACAATGATGATGGTTACCTTTTTGGTTCTGCCGAGTCTACTGCGAGCAACTCACCAATCACCATGGCACACATTGATAGTCGACCTTCGCCTCATTCATCTGGAGTAAGCCCTCAAGGTACTCGTTCTACATCGCCTGCTCCTATGACAGGCTTTGTTTCGGGTACGTCTTCGATGTATCCTTACCACATGCATGGTGGTTTTTCTTTCAACGACGCTCATGCAGCAACAGCAATCCGAGGTTGAACAATTTTCTATGATGATTCAAATCACTGAGTCGATGAAAACGATAAAATGCCCCTATTTACGATGACGATCATGAGAATTCTGATCATGAAACGAAAATCTAATTCTTTCCCAAGATACTTGTATCATTGATGGATCAAATGAATCACCTCTTAATTGAGTTGTGATTCTTTTGTCTCATTACAAACCTTTTCCCCTCTCGACTGTTAATATATCTCTCTCTCCTTACGAATACGACCTTCTCAATTCATATTTGTTTAGCATTTTTGCAAAGGGAGATATTTGGGCAGCATGCGAATGAAGGGAAAGTGGGTCATACTTTTATGATCCTCTTGCTTTAACATTTTGCTTTTGTACTTTTTAGCGTTCCTACTTTTTCATTGGGTGGTTGCGTTTTTTTCGTTTCTTGCATGTCCTTTATTTTCGATGCGCTGCTACCTACTACTGGTTCACATTGGTCTTGGTCTGTTCTAATCTTTCGGACGGACCCGGTTATCTTAGACTTTGGAGTTTATTTGCTTTGGGAATTTGGTCGGTAAATTGTTCTTTCTCCAATCGTTTGATTGAGGGATATCAAAGAGATTATCACTTTCACCGTCTCGAATGAGAAATGATGAAAATGATTGATCCTTTGGTTATTATATCGCTCGCATGGACTGAAGTGGTAGCAGAAAGCAAGAGGATGAATCAAGGACCATAAAAGTTTATTTTTTATTGGGTGGGTGAATGGAAAGGGGAACCCTGGCATATACGAAAAGGGTTGGGGGAATTGGGGAGGGAATACTCTTTGTGCATACAAAATGATGGTCATTTCTTTCTTTATGTGTTTGGTGAGGAAATTGTGAAGACCGTTGGCGAGGCAAAACCGCATAGCGAATTTCATGAATGGAAAGGTGGTGGATGATCAAGACTGGATTGCAATGGATTGGGAATAAATGCATATGTGCATGAATTGGAGAGAGAATGGAATGATATTAAGAAGTCAAAAGGCTCTGACCAAAGTGAAAAGGTTGAAGGGAGGCGAAAGGAAAGATCATATGAGAATGAGATGATAAATGAATGAGATTAAATCCATCATAATTTGTAAAGGAAGAAAAAAATGAATTCATGAACTGATTTGATTTGATTGCTTTGTGGGTGATTTTTATATGTATGTGAGAGATACTGTGACATGGTGATGTTATGTGATGTGATGTGATGCGATATGAGGTATGATGTCAGATGTCAGATGTGTGATGAGATGAGATGAGATGAGAAGATAAGTGCCGAATGAATGGACCGAAAGAACGGGTGTTTGTGGAATAGGAATGGGAAATTGGAAAATACTTGGATTTGGTGGATTGGGAAGGAGAAAGATTTTCGTATGAGGTCACTTTTTGAGGGGTAGTAGGGGTAGTAGGGGTAGTAGGGGGGTTTTTTGTGGAGGGTGGAGAGGGGGGGTGGAGAGGGGTGTGGAGGGGTTTTTGTGGAGGGTTTGGGGGGGAGAAAATGAGGAGGGTTTGGAAGGTTTGAAGGGGAGTGGAAGGGGAAGAGATGGAGGGTTTGAGGGGGAGGGGTTTGAAGGTTTGAAGGTTTGGAGGGTTTGGAGGGTTTGATAGGATGTGGGAGTGGAAGGGGAAGGGATGTTTTGTGGAGGGATATAAAGGGTCTCAAGGGTAGTGTGGGGGGAAGAGAGAGAGAAGGGAGAAAGGGGGGGGGGGGGGGGGAGAGTAGAGTATGTGGTATGATGATATGGGTAGGGTATTTATGGGGAGAGGGGAGAGGGAGAGAATATGATGATATGATTGATATGACAGGGGACAAGAAAGAGAGTAGGAATTCGAAGAGGGTAGAAATTTGGAACAGTGAGTAATGGTATATGAAAAGGGGGGTTGATTTAAGAGAAGGGGGGTGCTTTGTTAATTGGGATGGTGATTTATCGAAGGAGTAAGTGAGTAGTTAGATAGGGGGAGATGGGTGGTGAGTGAGTGGATTGGTTGGATAGGTAGTTATTAGATAGATAGTTATTAGATAGGTAAATAGTTATTATAAGAGTGAGGGTGATTAGTTAGATGGATAGGGGAAAATGAAGGAGAGGAGAGGAGGATGGGAAATGGATAAGTAGGGAGGTAGGTAGATAATGGGGAAATTTTTGAAGAGGGTATAAGGGATGTGAAGATTTATTGATGGGGATTTTGGATGATAGATAAATGGCTGGATGGATGAATGGATGGATGTTTAGGTTTGTGGAGATGGAGAGGGGGGTGGATGGGTAGGTAGGTAGATCGGTAGGTGAATAGATAGATAGGTAGCTGAGGAAATAGGTGAGGAAATAGGTGAGGAATAGGTGAGGAAATAGGTGAAGGAAATAGGTGAGGAAATAGAGAGGTTGATGGATATATAGAAAGATTGAATTGGATTAGATGGGATTGGAGGGGATTGGATATATTTTTTGAAATATGATAAGAGGGGGGTAGAGAGAGCTATGGGAGATTAGGTTTTGGGTTTTGGGTTTTGGGGATTGAGATGGGGATTGAGATAAGAAAGAAGAAAAGAAAGAAAATTAAAGAGTAATTGAATATAGGGGTTGAAGACTATATGGTTTGTGAGTTATAGTTTGTAGGTTGTGTGGATAGATAGAGATATAGGGAATCGGAATAGATGGATAGGAATGAGAAGGGAATTATTAGGGCTTGATAAATTGAAAGGAATAGGGAATGGGAGGAGGGGGAGGAGAGAGCGAGAGGAAGAGGAGAATAGAGGTAAGGGATTATGGGTTTAGGGGATAGGGAGGGGAAGGGGAAGGGGAATGGGGAAGATAAAGAGTTTGGATATTGGGGGATGGTGATGGTGATGGTGATGGTGATGGAATGTTATAGAGTAAGTATAAAGTTTTGTTATATAGTTTGTGTTTTTTTTTGTGTGTGTGATTATCTCGATGTTTTGATAGTATAGTAAGATTATAATGTTAAAATTGTTAGTTGAGTTTGTATAGGGGATAGGGAACTCGGGATTAGAGATTATGTGAGGGATTTGAGGTTGAGATGAGTAGTGAAGTGTGGTGATTTGAGGGTGTGGATAATGATATTGATGGATTTGGGAAATAAGTATATTGTAGGGGAGGGAGGATTTGAAGAGATGAGGGGGGGAAGGGGGGCGGAGAGGAGAGAAAGGGGAGAGTTTGGTTGGATGGTTGGCTGATTGGAGTTTTCTTTGGGAATTTGGGAGAGGGGGAGTGAGTGAGTTTTTGGTGTTTATATTAAGCAGGATGTGAAGTATTTAGGTAGATGGGTTAATTGGTTGATTGTAAGTTGATTAGGTTGTTAAATATAGAGATTTTGTTTGTTTTCTTTATTCTTGTTTTTTTGTTTCTTGGTTTCTTTGTTTCGGTTTTATTTTGGGGTATGGATATTTAGGAGTTGGGAATTAGAAGGAGAGGGGTAGAGGGGTTGATGATTGAATGTTTGGATGAGTAGTTTGAGTATTGAGGGAAGGAAGGGAGGGGGGAGAGTAGAGATAGGGAGAGGAAGAGGAGAGGAGAGGAGGAAGAGGAGAGGAAGAGGAAGAGGAAGAGGAAGAGGAAAGAGGAAGAGGAAGAGGAAGAGGAAGCGGAAGAGGAAGAGGAAGAGGAAGAGGAAGAGGAAGAAGGATATTTTTTTTTAGTATTGGATGGTGGATGTTGGATGATAGATATGAGATCTTTGAATTTGAGGTGAATATTTGGAAATAGGGATAAGAGGGAATGAGATTTTTGGATTAGTTGGAGTAGGATATGAGTTTGAATTGGGTGTGAAGTGATGGGTTTGAAGTGATAGGTCTTGGGTGATAGATATCAGGTGATGGATATTGATCTATCAGAATCAAGAGGTTATGGATGTAATAAACGGTGAAGCGAGAGGGAAGGAAAAGGAGGAGATGAATGGTAGTAGATAGACGGTTAGGTAGACAGATAAATGGCGATAGGATTAATAAGTTGATAAGTTGATAAAGGGGAGAAAGGGAAGAAGGGAAAGAGAGCCAAAGTAGATAGATAAATTGATATATGTATAGCTTAGTGTAAAAATAGTTTGAGATATAAAAAGATTGTTTATTTGAAATGAGATGTTTGAGCGAAGGAAACTAGGAAGGAGAGAAGATGAAGAGTTGGAAGGGGAGTTGGAAGGGGAGTTGGAATGATGGGAGGAGTGGTTGGTATGATATGAACCGGATGAACAGACGATCGTATGATCAATACGTAGTGTACTATATATAAGGATAATAGAAGAGAGAAAGAAGTACGGGAGAGATAAAAACTTACTATAGTATCGATTCTCTTTCTCTATTCCTTAGCAGAGAGAATTGTAGACTATATTATAGTCTTTCTGTTCTACTATATACTATATACTATCTTCGTAATATTACTTATGTTATATTACTACCCAAGTAATAATCGTGGTGTTATCTATGATATAAACAAGAGAGCTCTAATTCCTTCTCCTTTTACTACTCGAATATTGATTGATTGTACTTTATAACAAGGAAGAAAAACCATCATTACAATCTCATCTATCTTATCTTTATCTTATCTCCCTCTCCATCTATCCATTTCATTAACATTTTCATTTATTCTAGCAATTACTCCATGCATGGAAGGTATAAATATGACCATACTCACCTACCTGCGCAATCATTCATGGAAATTCATAAAATTGCATACCAGGTTGTGAAAAGCGGTGTGAGATTCGATTCAAATTTTCACGTTCATTCCGGTATTCATGCACAACACGATGAAGCAGATAAACGGAGAACAGATTCGCAATTCGCCTGGCGAGGCGAGAGGTATATATCCTTTGGGATGAAGCATGTGTATGGAATGCAGGGGTGTATGCTATTGTGATGAGGCTAGAAGGAAGGAGATTCATTTGATAGGGATTTTACGGAGAGAAATTTAGAAGGGAGGGGGTTAGCTTAGCTTGGGTTAGGGTTTGAGTTGGAGGTTTGAATGAGGTTTGAGATGAGATGAGGTGAAGTGAAGTGATGGAGTGATGGAGTGATATGATGTCAAACCCCATTAATCTACTCCTTCGAAAGTTAAAAGATTTAAACAAGTATCTAAAAAAGGATATGAAAACATGTCAAGAAGGAGAAAAACAAGAAAATCCATGCAGCTCATTAGTTGTCCAGCAAAATTTCTGTTGCGAATTTTCGATGCAAATGTGAATTCTCGCTCAAGATGCCATGGGGGTGGAGAAAGTGGAGTTTTTCATGTACCTTTTTTCCCTCTGCTTTTTCTTTTGCGTATGAGATTGTGGGGCGAGTTCGTAGAGTGGTCTGTGGGATGTGAGGTATATAATGTGGATTCCTCTGGAATGTGGAACTTGGATGGGGAAGTTTTTGAGACGACAGGGAATTTGGGAAAGAGCAAGATAAAATCGATGAAGGGTGGAGAACTAATAGGTGGAGTTATGGAGAAAGATGATAGATAGATGGATAGGTGGGATACGGGGATTGTGGTTAGAGAGATAGAGGAGAGGTGGAGAAGATGACGAAAGATTTCATAAATTGGATGTATGAGAGCGGAGTATGCACATACGCCAAGCGAAGTAGGTATGTGTGTATGTATGTATGTGGGTGTGCTGAATACACTCTGTGCTACAGTGTGAAATAAGCGATGAGAGGTTTGGGAATAGGTTGTTCAGACAGCGAGCTACTTACTTGATTGATTGATTGATGGAGAGATTGAAATGTGTTGTAACTTGCCAGTGCAGTGAGACACAAGAGATATTCTTTGGATGATGGATGTCAAAAATACAATGTGTGATGCTTATGCATACTGATTGGTATGCACCAAGTATGTATGTACCATGCGTATCAAATCTCCACGCAGCAAAGCCACGTTCTAAGAAGTCAACCCCCAGAATATGTATGTATGAGTGGAGTAGCATGGGGAATAGAAAGAGGGATAGATTTGGAAGATCTTTGGGCTTAAGACAATTTTCAGAAACTAGTGAGTGATTCGATTGGGGGTGTTTCTAAGTGGCAGATATCAAAAGTTAGAGTCATGTATTGTGGAAGGTGGTGAAATGATGTGGAGAAGAAAAGACGAGACTTCTTCTGGTGAAGATTTCATTCTCTTATGCGCAATCTCTTCTTGCTTAAGATTGAATTGTGAGGAGGAAGTTTTATTGAAAAGGGGAAGTCGATTAGGGTATCGTTGGTATTACATCGATGGTGATTATAATTCTTCATAATATTCCAGCATAGTTATATTCTATATTGTATGATTCATTAAAACTTTTCAGTGTTGAACGCTTATATGCCGTAGTATGCTCATGTAACGAAATGATCATATTTACTATATCGATCAACACCCGAAAAAATCACATCGTCTAACTAAGGATGTCAAGACAATGTTCCATTATGTACCATATCATGCGAATCCGCACTTCAAAGTCTAGAGCATATGATTACCCCTGAGTCCGGAAGCTAGGCTGAAGAACTCTTCTGTCATTTGAGATGAATAGAAGAGGGAAGATAGATACCTAGATAGATTTGGAAAACCTCAACTGGATATTAGATTGATGTTTAATGCGCTGCTGTCGAATTAGGTTTGCGGAAGCTAGATTGAATTGTCTTCTCTGCTTTTATGCGAAGTTAAGAAAAACTTTATCGGATAGAAACAAGAACTAGCAAGCGAAGATGAATTGTTAACATAATATCAATATAGTCAATGTAGGTACCTCAGGATCAAGTCAGAAGGAACAGTTCACAAAAACCAATTTTTTGTTGCGAGAGAATGTTTTTTTTTTTTGCTAGGGATATATTTCCAGAAACGCAGTTAGAATACACCGTAAGTGAATGCAGATTTAATTAGTGAGGGAGTTCTGTTTCGTGTGAATATACTCTCCTTTTTTCAGGTTCGCTTGTTGTTACTGGGGGTTGATCTTGAGTTAACTGTTTACAAATGACTTATTCAATCAGCCAAATATCGATATGAATTATTGAAATCTGCCTAATATCACATACAGCATTATTCTTCAAGAAATGACCTTGTAAGAAATTGAAAAAGAAAATCTTCCAGGTCCTTCTCGAGAAAGTTTAATCTTCGATTCGGGATGGATTCTCGAAAAGTATATAATCTCTTGAATCAACAGACATGAATTGACAACAATATCTAGTTCTAGTCGAAATTTATACAATAATTTATATACTATATAACACGTGAATGAAACTACTCTCTAACAATAGCTTCTATGATTCCATCCGCATCCGGCTCATCTTGTCCCATTGACATTGTCAGTAACTCACTCATGAAAAAAAGAAAAGAAAGACCTTGAAAGAATTTCCCGAATAAAACAAAATTCCCACCCATTACACCCTCAACACAAAGCATTACAGAAACCTTCAGCTCACCTCCGGAACCCAAGTCCCCATGACTTCAAACCCAGATTTTACAAGCAATTCTCTCCATTCTTTCCCCGTCCTCTCGATCCCCCCATTAAAAGCCATCATTGTCAAATCCAAAAGCGCGTGATATGTTGACGCCCCTGATTCCGGTACGATCATCTCATGGATAATGAGTTTTGAGTAGTTTGGTTTCATTGCACTCTTAAGAACGCGGAGGATTTCGAGACATTTGTAGTCGGACCAGTCGTGGAGAATGTGGTGATAGAAATAAATTCTAGAGTCTAGAAGGAAAGGGGTGTGTGTTAGTTCAGAGAGATGGGGACTGGGAGAGAATGTAAGGTTTGAAGATATGAGGAAAGATTAGGAAGAAATGGTTGAAGAAAAAAGTACTCTTAACAGGCTGCTCTGTAAAAAAATCATATCCGCATTTCTGTACCCCTTTGCCTAATTCACCTTCGCCAATCTCCTCCAAAACATGCGGTTGATCTAGCAAAACCAATCTCCCCATCCCCCCTTCCCTCAAACTTCTCCTTAAAAGCCATAACATCATGACCCTTCCTTCCACCCACATCCACCAACGGCGCATTATCTGCCCCTTCCACCCCCTCGAAAACCTCTCCTCGACTAGCCACCAATCCAACCAATATTTCCGCGCTCCCATCGTATTTCCCATACATGTATTAAAATCTCCAAGCATATTTCTAGGCATGGTACTAAAATAATCGAAAATTTGGAGCTTAGTTCCGTACGCCTATTGCATGAGGCCATCATTGGGGTTTGTGGGCGAGGTGTGGCTCGTTTCGAGGAAATAGCGAGGAGAGTGCAGGGCGGCTAGCATGGAGTTTGCGAATCTGATGGTTTTTGATGTTTAGTGAAGGATGGAGAGGGAAAGGGAAACGGAAAGCGAGGAGAGAATGAGGGGAGACAGACAACATGCGATGACCAGCCGCAATACCCTTCTGCATCATAGCTCTCGTAACAGGAGTAGCCCCCCAAGTTTCCTCATCTACTTCCTTGACAAAATTTGTAGAAGAGAGAGGTCTCAATATTATTTCTGCTCTCTTATTAGTTCCATCAGTTTTCTTTATATTCAACGTACAAATATAAAAAGTGTATAAATACTTAACAACAACTCTTCCGCACCCGAAAACTCCGCCAATTTCACTACGTTAACAGGCTCATATTTCACAATATGTTCGAAAAGATTTAAATCTACTGCGATTCGGGCGCTCATGGGTATGAATGTCTACATCTCATTCAAAACTATTAGACTCATATCACTCATACCCCTCGTACCTCCAACTCGATAAGTCCCAGGAAGAATAAGACGTACCGAAAAAGCAAGTTCCATAGCAACATTTTCCGGCGCCTCAATCGCTGCCGTAAGCGTCTTACTCAACCTAACAGCTTCTTGTTGACTTTTCGGAGAACTTCCATATGAAGTGTCTGACGGTAGTGTACTCAGATTTTTCAGAATTTCTTGGGCTTCTGGATTTGCCATTTTAGGATAGATATATGCGATTCAATTGTTGAGATGTTACAACGTGATTAAGCGACGCAAAATTCACTGACGAAAAGAAATAAACATATCAAATGGAATTCTAGGTTGACGCGTCTTTATACCTTCTAGCTTCTAAAATTATGTAGAACGTCATGCTTTCATTTCAGCTCACCTCAAATATGCTATACCGGAAATCACAAGAATTGCGGTTGTGTAACGCCAAAAAGGTATCGCTCGAGATGGGTTAAATTGAATCCTTGCTCAGGGTGCATATGTCATGCGGTGTTTTTGCGATTAGGGTACATTTGGCTATTGTGCCGCGGTTCTTCTGACTCGACTCTTTGGCACGATGATTCTTGATTGGATGATCAATAGGTATAGGAGAGCCTATAATTGATAGCTATCGGTTGGGGGCCTTGAGAGAAATGCAAAGTGTGGTGATATCAATTACGCTGCAGTTGTTGGTTTATGTGAGGTTTCAGTATAGAGAGAATTGGAATATTATAGTTTGATTTCTTTGGAAGATTGTAAGTATATCAAAACTAAAGTTGCGAATGCTATTACGTTGTTGTATGTTGGTACTCGCATATACAATAGTTGAATACAATTCTTGTCGAATGAACAACGTCTTCAATACCTCATTAGAAATACACCCACAAAAAATCCAAGGTCCCAAGTCACTTTTACCCTCGAAAATCTGCTTCTTCTACTCTCCATATACACTTGAAATCCAAGTAATAAATATGCGCAGTAACCTTCATAAAAAGTTGCACTATCTCCCCACTTTGCTTGGAGACACCAGACGAATAATAATTCGCACTTGAATTTCAAAGACTCTCTAAGACTTAGGAGCGATGGTTATAGACAGTCCTTCAAATCAAGATATGTTCCGAAACAGGAATCATGAAAGAAGTCGATTCTCACAACTACATTAATAAATCTTCCGTAAAAGACCACTTGGTCCTTATTTTCGACCAGCAACAGTCGACATGATCCAGTGGTATATGTTATACGGTGATACTGAGGTTAGCCCAAAAGACCAGTATATTATAGAGCTAAAGTTTGATATAAATGTATGCGCTATCGTATGCACAACCATGATGACCTCTTCTCAAAGATTAGGCATTTGAACATTGATAAATATCTTCTCGGCTGTCAAGATGAATAGCTAATATAATCAAAGAATCTATGTTTGGCAATTACGTAGACGTATCAGATTCGGATCTGGAAATTGTGATTTGGGCCACTAGAATAGATATTTTTCGTGCTTGAAATCCCTTCTTATCCGGTATATCACCTGTCTCCAGATCCTCCACATGAAATCTTGAAGCAAAGGGATGATTTGCTCAAGGTAGAGTTCATCTTCAGACATGCTCTTAAAAACGCCCATTAGTGATCACTGGAAAGCGTAATTGCTTTGCCGACGTCATCTAGAAAGTAGAGCGACCTTATACCACAGTTCAGGGGCGACTGCATGTATGTATACAAATATATCTCTATATTGAAGACCCTCTTTATGGCTCATGACTTATTAACAACAGGTCGATGGAAGAAATTGCAGGCCTAGTCGAAATAATCCACTAGATTATCATTGCGATAATTGTCCCTTTACGGTAGAGCAAAGTATTAATCACCCTGATGACTCTGATTTACCTTTTACTTCAGTTCCCCCACGATAACTCATCCAGGCCCGATTCAGGTATTCGGTAAAGAAAGCCAACAACCAAAAAATGTTAAACTCACTGCTCCATCATACACTTCTCATTCCGCCAAATATTTATTCCTTCAACTTTCCAACTTAATTGATGGCCTGATCTGTTTTCTTACTGCAGTCCTCTGTATGGCATGATTGCAGCACATTTAACAGCAAGACGTGGAGTCGTTCTGGAACCTGGGTTGAGTGCATGACTACGGCACCTTGCGTTATGTTGATAGCCAAGCGGAATAATTATAGCAACAGGTAATGAATGCTCGGTGGAACCGAAAGATAATTTTTTTTATCTGAATTCAACAATACGTCGCTAGCTCTTTACCGATAGTCTATTTTAATTGTCGGATTTCTTATCCACCTACTCGGTCGATTCTTATCGACCGGCTACAGGCTTGAGATCCGGCAAAATCCCGTGAACAAGAGCGTATGGTATTATGGATTCTCCAAGTTTATGACTTCTTGCCTTGTCAGAGTTGGCCATGTTGCTTTGAAGAATATGGGATCGGTATTGCCCATTTGTCTGACAATTGTGGTCTCAAAGTACTATGGGAAGAGTTCAAGAAGTGCACTCGTACTTTGAAAGTTTATAGAACGCAGCCATTTTGAGGTTTCCTCATCTGTCTATGTTCTGTCGTTTCGGCTACTATCAGAGCTACAACTTCGTGTAGCTATAAAGTCTATTTTTTTTTTATAGATCGATGTATCTAGAAGCGTCAGTAAGAGTAGCTATATCCAAACACAATATTGCTCAGGTAGGCCACCTACCGCTTTCGAAATTTAATCTGAACTTGAGATATTGGATATCTGTTCAAGTTCACTTCTTTCTCCCATCATCTTCTTCTCAATCTCTATAAGTCCATGCTTTATGCTATATTCCCAACCCTCCAATCAACAAAACCATCAAAGCAGTTCCTCAAAAACTAGTCTCTTCTCACCTCTTCCACTCCTCCATTTATTAGTACTCATTAACAACTCCTCACACCCCTCTAACAACCACTTCCACTTCCTCGCAAAGGTTTCCTCTACCTCCCAGCTTCCTGGTATCCATGGATCACCCCAAACAATGAGTCCCGTTCTTCCTCCTCCACCCTCTAACCCATACATAATATCCCTACAAAACTCTATATCATCCCATTCTTCACCTCTTGAGAGCGCCGAAAGAATGAGATCTCTACATCTTGGAAATGGGAAAACATCAATCTCAGGATGATGTTCTATTTCGATTTGTAGGTTTGTAGGTTTTAGCGCCAGTGGAAGATTTGATAAATCTGGTATACCCTGCGGATACTGTGTCGATGATGATGTGTTGAATGGAGAAAGAATATCATCATCCATACGATCAATAGGTAGTTTGAGGATTTCCACATTGATAGATAAAGCACGGATGATATTGAAATGAAGAAGAGTGAGTAAGTAGGAGTCTGCTGGGATAGAAGTATCGGTGATATAGGAATTGAATGATCTGGAAGCGACAATACGTTTGACATCTATGTGATTGATACACATACATTCTTTTGCAGGAGGTGTTGTGGGATCAAGGATTACGGGACCTTGTGATTCTACGACTTTGGTTATTGCTTTGAGTTTTTTCGAGTCGGCTTTTCTACGTTTTCCTAATCTTGAGATTAATACAAACGATGAATTGGATCATAAAAGACTAGGGTTACAAACGAGAAGCCCGTTGATTCAACCGATTTTGCAATTTCCTCCTCATAATCGTACTACTGGTACCCGTCCAATCTTCTTCCAGATTCTGAATCTGTGACCTTTGCTTCATAGGCAGGATTTCGACCCGCGGTATCTCAATACACGATGCTTCAATCATGGGGCTAATCATATTTCCGGATTGCGGCGGTGTTGGCTTAGTAGTATAAACCACTTGAAAGTAAAGGCAAGTGAAGTGAAAGTTTGCGAAGAGAAATGCTGATCTAACCTTATATTTATCCCCTAGAGGGTGACAAATGAGCTCCGAAAGTGGTCCGTGCAACATATCTTATATAATAACTCTTTTTAATAGTTTTTTAATTAACGTGTTTATCATTGGGTCACCACTTTTTTCATTATTTAATCACTTCAATTCCAATTCGCGATATCTTAATGAATTATTATGGAAATATAATCAAAAGAAGCCCGAATTATCTTAGCTATTAAAGTTATTCGAAAGTCTAAAAATTTGATAATTATGAAAGCTGCAAAAGTTTATTCAGTACCTCGATCTATATTATACAATAGAATCAATAATCGAAATAATCAAATAGAAACTTAAGTAAATGAATATAAAATAATTGAATTAAAAGAGAAAATGCTTTTTCAATATATAATTGATATGGATAATAAAGAGTTTATATTTATATTGAATAGTATAAAAGATATAACAAATCATATTCTTGAATCATAAGGGGCAAAAAAGGTTGGAAAGCTTTGAGCTTATCAATTCGTAAAGTATTATATAGAATTAAAGATATATTTTAATTACATTTATAATTTTCAAAGAGCTTTTTATAAAGATTCTAAGCTTATTGAAAAATGGTTTCAAGTAATAATGAATATACAAGCGAATATAATATTCAAGATTGTAATTTCTATAATTTCAATAAAACAGATTTTATAATAGGGATTATAATTGTTTGTATGATTATAATTAATACTAAATAAAATGGCAAAAGCAAGGCAATATAGTTAGATAATCGAGAATGGGCTATAGCATTATATATAGTAATAAAGAAAATAAAACTATACCTCCATTTCTAATAGTTCAAGAATAAATCCATTTTTCGAATTGATATACCGAAACCAATCTTTCTGCAGATTGAGTTATTAAATCTATTTCCAATAAATAAACAAATAATGAGATAGGATTAGAATAATTAAAGTATTTTGATAAATATACTATTTATCGAAAAAAAGAGCAAATATCGAATATTAGTATTAAATGAATACGAAAGTTATAAATCAATGTCTTTTTAATTATATTATAAAGCAAATGATATAGTATATATAAAGCTATTAGCACATTCTAATTATTTAATTCAATTATTCGATATTGGATATTTTAGTATCCTAAAATACTCGTATAATAATCAAATTGATGGATTTATCAAAATATATATTAATTATATCTTTAAGATTGAATTCTTTATAGTTTTTAAAACTATATATTAATAATCAATTATATCTCAGAATATAAAAGCTAGGTTTCAGGAAACTGAATTAATATTATTTAATTCTAAAGCATACTCTCAAAGTTAGATATTCGAATTTATATATCTATTTTCTTTTCTTTCGATTCAGATTTTGAATCTCTTAAATCCTTCACAATTTAATTAAAGCTCTTTTTCAATCAACTTTAATAAAATCTCAAATAGATCAATATCAATTAAACTCTTCTATACCTATATTCGAAACCATATTAGCTTTAGCTAAAGGTATAAAGAGATAGCTTATAAGAATATACTTCTAAATACAGAAAATCATATATTTCGAAAAGCAAATAAAGTATTAAGTAAATATTGATACACAAAAAAGATTTAATTATATTAAAGAGGAGTGTTTATTAAATAAAAGACTCTTAATATATTATTTCAATAAGAGATTGATATTCAGATTTAATGAATAAGTATAAAAAAAGGAGGAATTCTAATAAGAAAGTATTTTCTAGTCAATATTGTAGTATATATGAAAAGAACTAGTTATAATTCAAGAACTTATTAAAATAGTATAATTGTCAAGGTACGGATAAAGACTTATATTGTATTATAAGGATAGAAAGCTATGGAAAAGTGAAGCCCTACTTATAGAAAATAGAGCGTACTAGTATGCTGTACCTGAGACACAAAAGACAACTACAGATCATGTAGTTGGCGCCGTGATAGTACTCCCCGTTCAAAGCGATCGATCTACAATTGTAATATTAATTGACCTTTTAGAAAACAAAATAATATTAAAATACTCTAATTTCTATTATTAAATTAAAATGAACTTTCTTAGGAGTAATAATCAATTACCAGAGCTTTTTAGATCTACTTCAGCCTCGATTCGGAAATGCATTTAATATAAATACTAATAGGGGATCAGAAGTAATAGATCTTTTGAAGTCTATCTAAACAGACGGTTTTGGCTTATTTGGATTTGCTAAATGGAAAGTGATGATCATATCTTCTTAACCGCAAAGGTTGTCAGCAGATTGCTAAAATACTGGGTGATATTTCTATTTGATTTGATAGTGAAATCCATTCTCGTTATAATAATCAAATAGTTATCAAATTCCTATTACCTCGATTTCCTTATTCGTTTCGTCATCTCTTTTTAGCATATAACCTTAGTTTCAACAAGATTCGACTTCGTTGATTACTTCTTGACCAGCTAATTCAGATGAACAATAGAGTGATCGGAATAATGAATTATAAAATACTAGAAAGATCTTAAAACTAGTAGGGAGCTAAATAGACAGATCGTTTATAAACTTTAGAATCTTATAGAAACCATCCCATTTGTTATTACCTTTTTTTATTAAACAATTGGTTTTCATATTCTTAGTACTAATTTATACTTTGTTATTTTCTTTATATAAAGAAATATCGATGCAAATCTTGTTAGTATAATCTTTATATCTTTTAATAAATTGAGTGGTTAGGGCTTTCAATTTTATTAGGATAATATTAAATCGGTCTGCAATCTTGTTGGCTTTTAGGAACTTGTGTTTGTATTGATATAATAGGTTTGGGGGAATAGATGAAAAGGGCTCAATGCTAAGGTATGGGTGAAAATTGTAGTTAGTAAAGAATAGGGATATACCAATAGTCTTTGAGGTAGTATTATTAAGTGCAAACTCTATAAATAAAAGCCAATTATATTAATCATCTTAATGGAAGTTTATAAAAGTCCAAAGATATTGTTCTATCATAACATTAATCCTTTCTGTTTATTCATTGAATTTGGGGTAGAATAAAAAGAATTATTTCAAAATGATTAATAGATATTCGGATAAATACTTTTAGAATTCTAATATAAATTATGAACCTTTATCAAATACTATATTATCAGGTGCACTATATAGACAATAGACTTTTTCAACAAACCAATCGGTGAGCTCCTCTGCGGATAATTCTATAATCAGAATGAAATGATATATTTTCATTAGGCAATAAATAATTATAACAATATATTAATACTTTTTATTATAATTTGCTGATTGATAGTAATATAATATAATTATGAAGATATTAAACTAGAGATGGAATAGTACTAGCAGGGGTTCTAGGAATCCAAATGCAGCAAGACAGAAGACTTTAGTTCGAAAATAGAGTTAACAGGCTTATATATAAGTTTCGATTTCCCTTAACATATTGGACTACCAGTATATACAAGAGACAAATCAATAGTTTTAATTCAACCAGAATATCCTGCCAGATCAGTGAAGTGCATTCAGTATATAATCTGGGTGCAAAGTTTAGCAAAAAAAAGGAACAAAAAGATGGTTACAATAGAAATTTTATTATTGATTAATCTATAATCTTGAAAAGCGATTCAAAGATCTTTTCGAATCGATAGCGCTAATAGCGAGCAGTTGGATTCTAAAGTGTTTTATATATAATAATAATCAATTCAAATGATTGTATACTTTATTAATAAGATTATCAATCGGCTTCTCAGTATTGGGAATGATTATACCTATAGCATTACAATAAGATCGATATTATTATTTGTTTATTGAATAAGATTCTTGAATATAGTAATATCAATACGTCTTTTTAGAAGAACTATTTGTAAGCGATTCTTAATTCGGTTATTAGTAGGGTCGGTGTGTACAGAGCGATCTTCTGTTTTCCTAGTCATATATTAGGGCGAATTGCTTTAAGACCCTGTCTGTATATAATACAAAATTTGAAACCAGCCAGGAATTCAGCTTATCTAGCTTATCTTTGATTTAACATTTTTGTTGATATAAAGTACTCTATATTCTGATAATTAATAATAATCTCGAATAGCTCTTGAGTTTTATATAGTTCGGGTTTCCATTCTTTTAAGGATTTAATGATAACTAGTAGTTGTCCTTATTATAGATTTTGTAGTTTTATTTAGCAGTACTATAGTTTGAGGAGAAGTAAGCAATCGGGTATAGTCGGTCCTTATCGTTATACTGAAAGAATACTCCGCTCGCAGTTTAATTGAAAGTATCTGTCCTTGATAACATATTAATGATGGTAATCAAATATTATAAGGACTGGAACAAAGGCAAGATATATTTTAGGTTTTCAAAGGCATTCTCTTAATCAGTAAATCCAATTCCATATATTCTCTTTTTCAGTAGGTGGTTTAAAGGTTCCATAATTTTAGAAAAGTTGTGAATAAAGTATTAGTAGAAGTTAACGAACCCTAGAAAATATTAGAGATCTTTTAACTTAGTTAACGATTTCTATTCGAGAATAATCTTAACCTTGTTAGGGTTCATCTCAATATCACTAGAAGTAATGATTAGGTTGAGGTATTTTGTTTTTCTTGTTTCGAACTTGTATTTATTAATATCAATTTATAATTTAGTGTTAATGAGTCTCTATACGATTTTGCAAACTTGTTTTCAATAATCTATAACATTCTCAAAGTAAATTAAGATATCATTTAGATATACTATATAATTCTTATCCAAAAAATTAAAAAGAATATAATTGATATAGTTCTGAAATGAGACAAGAGTATTACAAAGGCCGAAAGGTATTATCAAAGATTTGAATAAGCCGAAATGAATTATAAAAGTAATCTTCCATTTATGATCTTCCACAATCCATAATTTATTGAATATAGTAATAATATTCAATTTAGTATAAACTTTAGTATAATATAAAATATCGAGAATTTCTTTAATCAGTGGTAGCGGATAACAATTCTTAATAATAACATTGTTCAATCTACAATAATCCTGGCAAATTCGAACACCCCCCCCAGGCTTTATAGCTAAAAGGAGTAGGGTGGCCAATCAGAAGTAGGATTCGCGAATGAATCCTTTATTTAGATTATTATCAAGCCATTTGTAAATGATTTGGAATTTGACTAGGGATATTAAGTGATCTTTGTTATATAAAGGCTTTTTGTCTGGTATAATCTCAATCTTGTAATTCCAAGAGTGTTGTAGCAGGAGCTCGTTAACAAGAAAGGGTAAGAATCTAGCGAACAGATCGCGAAGCCAGGGTAATAGCTTACTCTAAATCTCTATTATAAATGATACAGGTTGGTCAGTCTTTTCCATAAACTTCTTGATATTGCTTTTCATAATACTATAACATAATTGAATAGGATTGTTTATTATTATATAATATAACTCACAAGCTTTATTTAATTTATTTCAGATTATTTTTGTGATATAAGCTTTCTGATCTTTATAGAATTGAATAAAGCTATTAGCTGTAAGGAACTTTATATCATTTATTTTCTATCGAATATTTCGTAAGGCGTCAGTTGGTTTCTTAGAGGGCTTCTGTAGTGATAGAAGGTTCAATAGGGGTAAAACATTTTGGTTTTGTGGTGGTCTTTTGTATATCCTAAAGCCTGTAATGATTCGCGCTGGGGCTGGTTTCAGGATTAGCCGGTTTGGTATTATCTTGGTGTGAGTCTCTGTTTTTCTGTTGATTTGGTGAGTATAGCAACGATTTGAGTTGAATGATATTAGATTAGTAGGATCTATATTATAAAGGTTTCTATCAGTATTCTTCTTTACAGCTAAAGTCGAAGGATTGTATTCCAAAAGTATTGATTGGTCTTGGAATAAGAAAAAGGGAGTCTGAAGACTTTCATTAATGATTTCTTCGGTAAAGGCACGATATAGAGTTAAGATAGATTTCTTTGAAGTAGATTTCAAAATAGACTTCCTAACAAGTGTATATAGTATTGGATTGAGCGCTATATCTGCTGAGGTTGGTATATTATTATAATCGGGGATGATAGTTGCAGTAGAGTTAATTGGATAATAATATCTGAAGTAGTATATGGATGTAAACTTAAGAGTTATTGTTACCCAATTAATAATAGGATTATAATACTGAAGTCATAGAAGACCAAGGATTATAGGGTCTGTATCGAAAAGATTGATAATATAGAATAAGCCAATTTCTTTATAATTATTAATCCATAGATCTAATAATACATATTAAAATAGAATATCAAAATCCTTCCGTTTATAAATAACAGATTACAGATAGTAGGAAAAGGATGTATAGGGATACTAAGCTTGGATATAAGGGTTCTATTTATAAACCCATATCCCACAACTCCATTATCTATTAAATCAATAAATAAAATGATCATGTTAGATGTAAGGAAAATTTCTATTGAGATTTTAAGAGATTTGTTATTTATTATTTTAAGATATAAAGGATTCCTAAATATAATCAATCTCTTAATCCATAAAGACAAACTTTCCACAACGAACCTCAATTCGCGATTATAAATCGAGGTTTAGTCTTTTAATATATTTGACTAGGGAATTGAATTTTCATTATTATCCGAATATACAAAGCCTTCAACAAATCCGCCCAGATCTCTACTGCCAGTAGGGACTGGAGAGGTATATCGAAATAATGCCACGGCAATTGGGAAATGATTAGCAAACGGGAATGTATTCTGATAAGTAGAACTATAAATGTTGCGATAGGGTTCGGGGTTGTAATAATAATTAGTAACAGGAAAACAATGGATATTCGGAATATATTGATTTGTAGTAGAGGAACGATCGGGGTATTGTATAATTTCTGAGTTGATATTATAT
Organism: Botrytis sinoallii; assembly: GCF_014898435.1. Classification (NCBI taxonomy): domain Eukaryota; kingdom Fungi; phylum Ascomycota; class Leotiomycetes; order Helotiales; family Sclerotiniaceae; genus Botrytis; species Botrytis sinoallii. Next base: position 389,966 of record NW_024066040.1, read on the forward strand.
TTTGTATTGTTACATTGCTTTTCTTCATAATTGAATTTAATATAACCAGGCTTTTTGTAATAAAAATAAAGGCCAAAATCTAGATATTGTTCTTTATTATAATATAATAAGGATTACTAGCCTTAACAAGCAGCATCCAGTTGTATAGGATCTCCAGAGAGATTAGGCATAATGTCACGGAATTCACCGTATAGTGTAACCCTACGGTATTAATCCTAGTACTCCTCCGGAGTACTCATTCCCATGATTACTAAAACTATTTCACTCAGTTCATTTGTGTACCCTATATACCTAATTAGGCGACTCCATCGCCTGATCAGGGTATATAAAGCAGGTATGATCCTTATGATCACACCTCAAGTCAATCTAGTTTATTATCACTCTATATACCTATCTCCTGATCAAAGTGACCATTAGACATAGCTATTACCTCCGTGATAGTTATGAGCCCGGTATGCGTTTATAGCGCAGTGGCATAATTCTTCACTTTACCGTGCTCTCTTGTAGTGGTTTTCTGTGGGCCCACTTATAAGAGGGTATTTCAACAGACCCACATTAGTCATCTGATCTTGGCCTATTGGAGCTAATGTGAGGACCCTGCTCTGTTGCCCCACTATCTCCGCTCAGCCTATTAGACGTATCCAGAGAGAACCTAATACTAGTTGTATCCAATCAAAAGAGAACCTAGATTTGGCATCACATGGAGATAGGAAGAGATTTGCGCATTTATGACTCAATGAGGCTAGTACAGAGATTACTGCCTATACCCAGCTAGTCAGCAATCTCGGGGGTGTGTCACGAGAGAATTAGCCTATATAAACCCAATTAGCTTAATGCTATCGGTGATATCACTTTTAGCGTGATACATAAGTATTACAATAGCAATAGCAGGCTTCTTTTCATTAGGTTTTTTCTGATCACTGAAATTGATATCTTGATTCTTGTATTAATTATCAAAATAAATCTTCTCCTCTAAATTATTATAAATACCTTACCATTAGACTATTTATATATCGATATTAATAGCAAAAGATTTATTAAGGCGATTAACTAAAACATCGATTAATTCTTATAAGACTTTGAGTTTAAGATCAGCGACTTGTTATTCAACAATCTTCTTATATTTGATAATAAGCTACTTGAATTCAATAATAAAGTTATCAAATAGGGTTTTCTTTATTTTACATTTATCATAATCCATAGAAACTTTATATAAAAGATTTAGAATCTAATATTACTTGTTTAATTCACACTAGATACCTACTATAATACACCATTCAAAAAACTAAAGATCGGAATCATACACATTGTCTGTAATTATATTAAAGTATATCTGATTATTTATATAAATAGAGCTAGAAAATAGACTAACAAGAAATATGATTTTCTGAAACTCTAATTCATTTTTGTAATCCGCAATCAAGTAGTGATTGATTGTACTATAAAAAGTTGTATATTAATCTTAGCGCTTTGTGATATCTTACTTATTATTATTGAACTTTTCAAGAACAACAAGATATTTACAATAAGATAAAGCTTATAAATTATTGCAAATAGTAATTTTCAATATTTCAATTATATCTTTTAATTCAATAATCTTTAATTAAATATTAATAACTTAGATCTAAATAATAATAATTTGGGCTTATAATAAGCCTGCAATCGATTCGATTGATTTAAATACAACTTAAGCAATAACGAAATATACAGTGTTTGGATTATTGAATAGATTTGTAAAGGGAAAGATATTAGCTTCAATAAAGTTGAGAATATGGTTTAAGAAAAGGAACTGCGGAGATAAGTTAGATGTAGACGTTTCTGGTGCAGGTGCTTGTTTATTCATCTTTGGCACTTTTTGAGGTTCAAAACATTAGCGGCAGGGTGTACAATGGATCAACAATGAGTGTGATCAGCGCGATTGAAATAAAATATCGGTAAGGCTTTGGAAATAAAATAAGAAATAAAGCTGTGATAGTTTATTTGAAGATGATATAAACTGTTAAGATACAAGTAAAGACTTATATTATATTATAAAAGTAGAAGAGCTATGGAAAAGTGAAGCCCTACTTATAGGAAGTAAAACATGCTAGTATGCTGTGCCTGAGGCATAAAGGCAACTACAGATCATGTAGTTGGCGTCGTGATAATAATAAACCCTAGATTATTAAATCTTTAATAGTTTTAATTGATTAATTAAATAGTTATTGAATAATACAAAATTAAAATGATTGAATAATGAAAAAAGTGACGACCCGGTGATATTGGCGACCCGATGATAAACCACATTAACGTGTTTTATCACCGAGTGGATCATATCATCGAATGGATCTGTTGGGATAGGGATCATGTGACTGACCGCGCTAGCGCATGCGCTAGCGCCCCCGCACTATAGCATATACGTTCGTAGCCTTTAGCTTTTAGAATCTCGAGCAATATTATAACAATATGAATCATTAGTATTATATTACTTTATTATCTCTATAGTGATATTAATATTGATTAATAATATCATAAATCAGAAGCCTGGCATCTTAATTTCAAACGTAATATGGGTTTGTAATTAAAGTTGATATTTCTCTGAAAAGGTATAAGCTTTTGTATTAAAGCAATATGGTTTGATATCTGTTCTTGTGTGAATAAGGATTATTGGCAATATGATAATAGTTTTTATATTCAGTATTAATCTAATATGATTTAATATTGATAAACCGAGTTTAGTTGGTAATGTAGCAATGATCTTTATAATCAATTTTAATCTACATTTTATTCTTCAAGGTAATGTGCATTAAAGAATACGAACTAGTAGCTATTGTGACACTTTGCCTTAGAAGAACTGCGAGAGCAGGGTATAATTTATTCTTAGAATCTATAACTACAGAATCGGGAGCAAAGTGTTTGTAGAGTACTTCTATATATTAGCTATGTATACATGATCATATACATACGCAAACGTGCATGTAAGTGATCGTAACTGTGATTGGGTATGATCTGTGATATTATTCTCTTTTTCGAAAAAGCTTACCCTCAAGCTTTATAATTACCTAATCCGTAAACACATCGGCGATTTCAATGAGGCGTTGTTGTTTATATTATAGCATGGCGTGATAAATAGGTGTATACACAAATTTTGCTTTTTTTGTGATGGGAAGGTGTATGGGAAATGGAGGAAACTGTTTTGTAGCCTAGCAATAGCGCGAAGCTTTCGAAATATATAGATCGCCCAAATTTCCCTTTCTCTTTCAAATCTTTTCCGGTTACTTATCTTCTTTGTATCCCTCAATCAATAATCAATATGTTTTCTATATTATCAAAAAAATGTAATAACAAGAGCAAGTTGTTGTCAGTACAGTTGAAGTAGCAGAAGAACGTGTGTGTGGTGGTGAATTGTTTATTTTTCTTTTGTATTTGCTTTGCTGATATATTTTTTTATAGTTTATAGTGAAAAGGGTATTTGTCTTTTTTATTGTGCGAGGCAAGTGTTCTGTTGAGAAAGAGGAAAAATCGAGCTGCAATAGGAATGATAATGATTCTATTAATAAAAAGAAGAATGATAAGGAAAATAGGTTGGATAATGAAGATATATATAAATGAGATTTTCTTTTGATGTTTCCAGCTTGCAGTCGGTTTATCTAACAAGTACAATTACAAATGCCGAAGGCAATATGCCTGAGGATAGGGTTGATCTTCGATATGCTTATTGGATATATCCGTTTCATTATCTTTCGAAATAGAATTCAAAGGAAAAATACAATCCCTTAATCAATTGTATTGACGATTACGAAAAGAAGTTTGCTGACAAGTTGATTACAATGATATATTATTTTTATAATCTCGAAAATGATGGCGAAATAATTAAAAAAAATATTCTAAAGATCTTATATCAAAATTAATCTGATTGCAAATTCAATATATTTTGTTGTAAAAGTGTTGGTTTTGTTGATATTGATGAGTGGGGATCTCTAAGTAAGAGATTATCAAAAAAGATAGTATTATAATGGGAATAATGTATTTGGGAGGATGGCTGGGTTTGTGCTGGCTGTGTATGTAATTGTGTTTTCAGTAAGAAAGATAACATTTGCTATTGATTTTCTGGACAATCGTTTAGTCAATTTCGTTATCTATTTTATTTGGCTGGTAAACATAAGTGTAAACGCTTGCTTGACAGAGATACACGCAAGATGTTTTTCCGATATTGATTAGTTATTGTTGAGTACAGCAACATAACAAAAGTAAGTTATAATTTTGCTAGCTTTTAGCAAAGTTAATTTTTGAGATAGCTTGATATACAGAAAAAGCTAAAGAATCACATTTCGAAAGAAATGCTTCCTTTTATCCTTACTCGAAAAGCCGCAAAGCGTTGTATAGCGAAGATTGCAATATAAGGAGATGAATTGGAGTAGTAGTATTAGTTTGTTCTAACTCAAATGGAAGTAGAGCTTTCGACAGCTTACAAGCAGTTGAGTACGACTGAGTGCAGGCTTAGCTTTATTATCGCGCGTACTGCAGCTAATAGTTGTTTTATCTTTCGGCTTGTAGTTGTCCTGTATATACTTGTTATTGTTATTAGCTAAAGACTCGACTAATATTTCGATTTAAACCATTTAGCTTTTACTATTATACCTCGCCTGACCATAACCGTTAATGCCCGTAGAGGCTTTCTTTTTGGCTTAGTTTAAATCTGTTGGGCAAAAGAAAAGACTTTCTTTATTGATATTTCATCTTTATCCGATCATTTTCAACCTCTCATATAATTAGGATTTTCTTTATCACAATAATAAATTAAAGAAGTTCTTTCTATCTTTTTCATTTATATATTAATTATTATTTATAAAATCATAATCATTCTTTTCACTTTTGTAAAAACAAATCCATTTCAATAGATATACAGAAGGTTCTAACAAAGTGGGATTTCGTAAATGGAAGTTACAAAAATAGTACAGAGCAGTTTTTAAATCAGAGGCGAAATACCAGATAAGATTGTCATCGGCGTTCAGCTATGATACTCTATACTTAAGCTATCGGTATACTTTCTTTATAACTAGAATATATTCCACTTCCCATTCGATATCATTAATAATATTTATTGGGGGCAATAATTCGAGGATTTATCCGGAAAATAGATCGTCTATTACTTTGCAAAGCTTACTAGATGGAAATACAAAGTAAACTTTTATAGTAAACAATAAATCTAATCAAAAGGAATCTCCAGTTTGATCAATAATCTTGAATCTACCTTGAATAGGGTAATCCAGTTTTTTGGATGATTATTATATTGGAAAGTCCCTTATACTAAACCATATATAATCTCCCATATCAAAATTAACTAAGCGGTAATACAAGTTGGCCGATCGAGATATCTTTTTTTGTGTATACAAAATATTTTCTTTTATTCAATCGAATACTAGTTTATTACATTTAATATACTTTTTAGTATCGGTTATATTCAAATCGTTGATAGGCGTGGTGGAATCGAGTTTCCAATCTCAGGGATTATAGGGTAAATAGCTATACAAGGTCTTATACAGGGTTTGATCATTTAGTGATTTATAGGAAAGTATGAATTGAGCATAGTCCATCATTGATAGGAATTCAAATTAATTATTTTAATAATAGCTTATAAAGGGTTGTAAGCATTGTTGGAGATATTAATTATAAATCTCAGTTTGACCATCAGTTTGTAGATAATAAGCAATAGATAATTTGATTTACATTTCTAAAATATTATTAAATTCTTATCAGAATTTGAATATAAATTGAGGACTACGATTAGAGATTATAATCTCTAAGGCATTATAGTATCTATATATATAATATAGGTACAAGCAGGTCTGATCTCTTGAATCAATTGATTTATAATAGGGTATTGAAATAGCTTGTTTAATTAATTGATTGATAATAATGAATATGTTGTTGTAATTGTATTTATTCTTATTGAAACTATAGTAGTTTATGGTGATATATTGCTATGCTTGTATAGGGATTGGGAGTGAATAGAGGAGATTGGGAATGCAATCTTTTGGTATAGAGCTGTGTTTATATTTGTGATAATTCCGTATATATTGGTTGATTGTATTGTTTATATTCTTCCAATAATATTGATTAGCCAAAAAAGCATAGATCTTTTTAACATTAGGGTGTATAATAAAAACTGAATCGTGAACTTCGCGAATCAAATAGATTCGCAGATTTTCGGTATCCGGTATATAAAGTCGATTGTTGTAAAGCAAGAGTCCTTTTTCGAATATGAGATACTTATACAATTTGATAGTTTAAATACACAGAGCTTTTAAATTTGGATGGAATTTATTTATTTCAATAATATAATTTACAATATCGAAAAGCGGTGTGATTGTATATATATCGATATTTGCAATTACATTCAGATCTTGTTGTAAAGATTCACGCATAATCTTTATATCCACCTGATTATTTTTTATAAATTATTGAAGACGATTCTTTTTCTTAATACTATTTTATTAATCCAATTTGTTAGTACGGTGTGTAAGTGTATCTGCAAATGAATTATTCTTTTTAGTACGGTATATAATGATAAAGTTATAATTGGCGAGTAATTCTATCTAATGTGTTTATCAAACATTCAACTATTTAATTAATATAAAGTACTCGAGTGTTTTATAATTGGTATACACTTTGATTTGGTGTAGGGATCCGGTAAGTTCGGTTTTCTAATAGTCTAGGGATTTAATGATTGCAAGCATTTTTTTATTATAAACTTTATAATTCAACTCGGTGGTAACTATCGTTTTCGAAAAGTAGGCAATTGATAATCATTTGTTGCCATGCTTCTAAAATAGCATACTAACAACTATACTATCGGATATATCGGTTTCCAGTATACAGGGTAGTATATAATCATAATGCTATAGAAAAGAAATAAAAATGAATCTGTCTTTGAATATATCAAATACAATTTGACAGATTTCATCGAAATGGAATTTGACATTCACTTTTGTAAATTCATGAAAAGATTTTGCTATTATACCGTAATCCTTAATAAATTGACAATAAAAATTATAAAAACCTAAAAACAATTGGATACTCTTTACAGTAGTAGGGTAAATCCAAATAATAACCACTTCAATCTTTTCTGAATCGATTTATACATTGTTTATAAAGATAATAAAACCTAAATACTTTATACATTTGATATTAAATTCACATTTCTTGAAATCTGCCTAAAGGCTAATAGACTCAAATCATTCAAAAATATATTTGATGTATTCCTCATATTCATCTTCATTTTCAGAATATATAAGAATATTATCGAGGTAAATAATACAGAAATCATTTAAATAATTAAATAGAATATTGTTTATATATTATTAATAAATTGCAGAATTGTTTGTTAATTTAAAAGATAAAATTTTGCATTTATAGAAACTATATTGAATGTGAAAGATAATATATTCTTTGGAAGCTGGATTTATACAAATATAATAAAACACTTGTCGAATATTTAATTTGGTATACATCTTTGTATTAATGAGTTATATAAGTGTTTTATTAATAAAAAGTAAAGAATATCTATCTTTACATATTAAAAAATTAAATAATCAGAAATCTATATAAAACCTTAAACTTCTATTTGGCTTTTTTATGAAAAGAATTGGTATTGCAAATAATACTTAACTGAATTCTATAAATCCTTTAGTAAAATTCTTTGTAATATATTCTTTAATAATCTTAAACTATTCAAGTAATATTTTATATAGAGAATTATATTTGAAAGCTTTTTCATCTTCTCCTTCAAATATAATTTTGTAATTATATAATTGGGAAAGAAATAAAATATCAGACTCGCATTTAAAGAATACTTAGTAATATTACTAATAAACTTTGGGGATCGGAGATTTCATTTCAATATTTGCGATAATATAATTGAGAATAGTGATAGTTTTTGGTTTAGAACTATTTAAAATAATAATTATGGTTAAGATTTGATAATTATTATTTTAACTAGATTTGTAAATCAAGATAATATTATTAATTTTTATACATATGACTGTAAAGATTTTATGATTCTTGTTTTTTTTGTAAATAAATTAAAATTGAATTGGCTTGAATATATAAATATCAAATATATTGGAAATACAAAGCGGAAAGGATTCATAAACAAACTGAATAGAGATTTAATCGAAAATAGATTTCTTTTTCAGATTAACTGGAATCTGAGCTTTGATTGTATTTGAGATTATTGTATTAGTTTCTTGAAAAGGAATAATAAATATCTCAGATACAATCAGTACTATAATCAATTATCCATTATCAAGTCGGTAGTACATCTCTTCCAATTGGATATTCTGATTATCAATATTTTTCTGTCTCAAGTGACTAATTCTGGATTATTAAAGACTGTCTTTAATTAAAAATATATTTTTTGATAAGAAAACAATAGGAAAATGCTCGGAAAGCTATTCGAGGTATTAATTAAAACAATTGATTTTAACTCAAGTCTTTACCAATTATTTGTAATCTAGAATTATACTATATAAACCTAAATCGGTGATAAAAAATGGTAAATAAGATTATTATCAAATATCAATCGTGAAATTAAGAAATATGAAATGAATAATAGCTTTATTTTATATATTATTATAGCTTTTGATTTTAATTAATGATTCGAATAGTATAAAGTAGGGTTTGAATATAAAGAATAATAATAAAAGAAATGTCTTATCAATAAAAGCAAAACTATTCGCTCTGGAATTTATAAGAGATTGAGTATTATATAAATATCCGTTCTTTGAAAATATATATAATAGATTTATGAAATCATTTTTTATTAATTTTATCAAATCAAGGAATCTTATATCCCGGATTACATTTAGAAAAGAACTTCTATCTAAACATATTGATTTAAATATTGATCTTTAGCAATACAAACAAACTCAATAACTTTTACTTACACTTCTTGATTTATATCCTTCTCAGTATTCTCTTTTATATTATAAAACTCTTTATCTTCTCCAATCTTTTAGATTTCGGCCATAGCATTTATATTATCTATATATAGCATAAAACTACAATTCACTTTTAATACAAAAACGGTAGTACTATAATTGAAATTATTTCCTGAAAATAAAGTGTTATTTGACTTGAAGGTTTCTGTATAGCCAATAAAAGTATAAAAAGGATATTAAATATAAAACTAAATAGATAAATTCGAATTACTCAATGAGTGAAAAATACTTTTAGGGATAATTAACAAATCAATATTACTAGATAGCTTTTTAAAAGATATTTCTTTAATCATTTTATAACAATTGCATTCTCAAAGTATAACTTCGAGTTTATTGATCTCAATAAGCTTGATAGCCAGATTCTCGATAGTATAGTATTCATTGATATGGAGACTAATAGCTTATCGAAGGAAATTGGATATTTTTTTTTTTAGATCACAAAGGAAAGTTATTGGATTAGTAATTTCTATCTATATAACTAATAATCTAAACTTGTAATACCATATTAAAAAGTTTTTTCATTAAATATTATTAAGCATAACCTAATATTTATACTCAGTTTGTACATGATTAGCTTTAGCTAGATTCTTATAAATAGCTGTAAACTGATCAATTAATTACTATCCTATTAAATAGGGTATTTAAGTATATAGCGAGAACATATATTTTTGTACCTCTCCTTCCATCTAATCTACTATATAAGATCGTTATTGCACTTCCAAGATAAACGAATTTTCGTAAAGTTCGAGTTGCTTGATAATCAATAATTGTTAGAAACTTACTTTCAGCTCTATACTATTTTTAAATTTAAATAAAAAATTGATAGGCTTCAGAATATATAGATACTCTATTATAATAATAAATAAACAAAAATAAAGTATTTAATAAATTTGTAGATTGTTTGATAAGGCGACCAGATTTGAAAGGGATCTACTATTAATATTCAAAAAGAATCATTGCAAAGACTGACTTTGCGAATAGGAGTTTTTCTTATTCTTCCTTTTTCTGGTAATAGAAGATATTTTCTCAATAGAATCAATTAGAATATCAAAAATCCGAACTCTGCGATTCACAAAGGAATCTGTATAATGTTATTATTAATATCTTAAAGATTGAAATAAATAAGCAATATTAAAACTATATTATAGCAATTTGTTTTTGAATCTTACAATTTCGTTTTATAAATCCTCAAAATCTTTAAGGATCAGTACTTATTCTTTTTATAACAGAAAAGTATACATCAGCATACTACCCTCAAGAGTTAATACCTCAATCGAGGAGTCGTTTCCAGACTGTTTATCCTTTCCACATCTACCAATATTTATATTAAAACTATAAGGATTATAATCATCGCTTTATTAAAATTAACTATTATTAGCTAAAAGCATTCAATTGGCAAAAGGAAAAAAGCAATAAAATCCCTTTGAAATAAATAAATCGAATATAATAGCAATACTTATAACTCTATATGTTGAGGGTTTATTATCTTCCATCAAATAGATTTACTTGGAATCAATCCTTTTCCTATAAGTAATATCGAATGTTCTCAATATATTTAAAAAGATATTATAATTATAAGATATTATTTGATTGGCCATTAGATAGTTATACAATTATATAATAAATTATAAATAATATAATACTTTGCTTTAAAAGAACTGCAAGAGCAGAATACAATTTATTCTTAGAATCTATAACTATAGAATCAGAAGCAAAACACTTGTAGAGCACTTCTATATACTAACTATATATATGTGATCGTGTATGTGCGCAAACGCGCACATGAGCGATCGCAGCTGCGATTGGGTGCGATCCGTGACAGCTACCAGCTCAAGCTAAACATTATCTTCTAACAAATAAATACAACTTTGCTGGATTTTGATAAAGTTATATTTAAGCATTTCATCTTATTACCTATCTGCTATCCATTAATATGATAGGATCTTACAAAGATGATTTTGTAAAATACAAGCCTAAATATAACAACAACATTAGAAACATAGCCGAATTGATTATACTATTAGTTATTATGACTAATGATTTTAATATAATAGCTAAGCAATAGTAGGACAACCCTATTGATCTTACAAAGAAAGTAGGTATAAAAAAGGTCAGGGATTTTTGCAAATACAAACTTTATAAATATCTGTGACGGAAACGGTGTTGTAGACCACGTGGATCAGATCATGTGATGGTCAGGTATTCATTATATAGAATACTCCGGAGCGGAACAACGATAACCGGATCGGCCGCAGGACCGATCACCGCTCCCGTGATCGGTACCCGAAGATCACCCAGTATATAATCCGATCTCTTCTCTACGAGAAGAGATCAGTTCTAACTGTAGATGAGGAGATATACACATTCTTATACTTATACCATTATTGTCCAATCATTCCCCTCCATCGTGATATGCTATTGTCCTGTACGATAATATCAATAATCGAAATATTATAACAGCAAGCTATAATCGAACTACTTTTGCGAATTTGAACATTTCAATTTGGAATATTTTCAAGTAGTCGGTATACGTTTTTTATATAAGTTGAAATACAAACTGCATTCGTGCAGTGTGTTTATTGCGAAGCACGAAATCTGCACGATATAATCTGTTTATAATGCTTTAGTTGATATAATCCGATCATTGTATAGAGAATGGTCAGATAAAGAAATTGTGGATATACTTGCAGATAAGGGATTTATATTTCGATTGAAAAGTATACAAAAGAGAATAAATGAAAAAGACATTCGAATTTCTATATATATATTATTAAAAGAATTCGAGATATCTTAAGTAAACAGTCAGTCCGGACTATCAAGTTTCAATTAATACAGACTACTGCAGTTACCAAATGTTCTACCTCAAATCACAACAATTTCAGGATTCAGCCCTTTAGGTGGTAAAGGAAAAAGTATTAATATTGAACAAAAAGTGTTATCAAAACCACAAGCACCCTATTACTATAAATCCGTTCCCCAATCTAATACCAGTTTTCTATAAGAAAATAATAAATCCAATTCATTTGTATACTTATTCTACAATCAAAAGAAACCACTATCTTTGCGACCGATTTAGTATGAACAGTTTCGATCTGAAATACCTTTTCGATAATCCAACTCTCTATTACTATAACTGCCTTCATTATTATAAGAAAGAGATAATCAACCATCCGGTAATCCATCCGGTAATGATAGTAATTCGAGTAAAGGAAAAAAAGGAGGAAATAATAAAAACAAAGAAAATGATTTCCTATAAAATGATTATAATAAGAATAACAGTAGCAGAAATAGAGGCGGTATGAAAAAAGAAGGAAAAGATAATCCAGGATACGATTACAGTATTCCGAAGATCTTCCCAAATCCACTATCAAAAGTTATAAATATCAATCAACTTTTCAGAAATCTTGCAAAACTTTATAATAAGAATAACAAATACAGCAAACAAAACAATAATTTCATATACAAATTCAACATATTCCTTAACAATTATTAATATATTAATTTACCTAACAATCTATTCCCAAAAGCATTCCCTATTATATTTGTCGATATAACACTTGATTTCTATTATACAAATTTAGAGACTATACTGGTATTGATATAGGAGATTTACAAATTGTTTGTGGATATATTCGAAGGCCCTAAGTACAAGAGAAATATCATATAGCAATAAAAAGCTGTTACACTAAAGAATATAATAGTATAATTAGAGAATAATGGGAAATCAATTATTCACTATCTATAATAAATAATAATGAAATTACATTACTTATACAAAGAATTCAGTGATATAATTAGGATAAAGGATTTACTTCATCAAAAGATCATTAATACATATGCACCAATATCAGTATACTCTCTAGCTTGTTTTCACCCAACTAACAATATACCAAGTCTCCTTAAAAAACTTCATTTAGTTATTATAACATAAGAACTAACTTATTCAAACAAAAACATAACATTCTACACCAATCAGAAGTATCAATACAGAAAAGAATATAATTAGAATAAAGGATTTGAATAAAATAATTAACAACTATTCAAATTACAAACTAAAAAGAAATATTTTGTTTATAAAAAGAATAATTGTTGATCAACCAGATATAACAAGGAGGAGTGCAACGAGTTACAATATAAATACAAGGAGTGGTTTAAGAATACTAATAACAACTTTAACAAAGGTTTTAAATAATTTCTTGTTAAATACAAAAGTCTTAATCAAAATAATATTAAGGAATCTGATATTGATATTGATAAGGAGGTTAAAGTTTATTTCGCTTAATATAAACTTCAAAATTCATTAGAACAAAAACTATATTTAAGCTTTATTATTCAAAATGGATTTATTAATAGTAAAGAAATCACAATGAGATTAATTAATAAAACACTTATTCATACCCTAATACATCAAACTCAAAAGGAAACTATATTCATAAACAAATACAATTCCAAAGAGTTTAAGGGCATTATCATTAATACAGCTGTAGTGGAATAATTTATAATAGGATTCAATCAATATATAATATACAAAACAATTATCGAGAATGTTATCTTAAACAAAAGCAAAGCAGGAATCGTAAACATAGTATTCGGAATCGGAAGAGCTAAATCTTTCGGATTAGTCAAACTCCATCTATCCCTAGGAACTATTGAATTTTATGTCATAAATACAGAAACACTATTCCTACTATTACTTAATGATATAGATCATCTCGGTATATATTACAATAATATTATCGATACTGTTGTTACAAGAATAGGAGAAAGTTACTCTTACATTCAATATAACAAGTATATAGTTTTATTATAGCAAATAAATATATAGCAATTTATACAATAAACCATTAAGAATAGTAAGTATTATCTTACCGATACAAAACTACAATGTCTATATTGTTGCTTTGATCATCCATTGGCATATAGACTTTTACAAGTATTATAACAAGCTGACCACAATAACATCTCAAAAGTCAAGATTGACAAGCTCAATAAGTTCTATCAATATTATCAAAAGTACAGAAAATCACCAAATCGATTTAAATTCAATCTACAAGATGATATTGACTTCAATTATTCAATAATAATTGATATTATATATATTGATACTCACCCCATTCTATATATCATTAATAAAGGTATACAATTCCAAGTTGTACAATAGCTAGATAATATCACTGCAAAACACATTTTCAATACACTTCGAAAATACTGGATAGATACTTACACCGATCCATTAGATTTTATTATATATAATATTAGAAAGAACTTCGTAAGCAAGGAATTCGTTCAATATACTGTAACTATATCGATAAGAACAAAGAATATACCAGTTGAAGCATATTGATTAATTGGTATAGTTGAATACTATTATACAGTTATCAAAAGAGTATATACTATTATCTCCAACAAACTCGATAGCTTTATTACAAAAGAGATAATACTACAAATGACTATAAAAGCAGTAAACAATACTGTAGGACCAAATAGATTAGTTCTAATACTTCTAGTGATTGATTGATTGATTGATTTAATTAACGTCCTTTTCTCAGTCCAAGACTATTTAGGACGGCTAGGCTTTAAGAACCTAACAACTGCTAGTGGATATCTACAGTAGATATATTCAATTTGGGGGAGTAAAAACGAATGCTGGGGTGCTATGCCCGATCTCTATTCGGAGTGCAAATAGAGATTAAATAGTCTTCATCCTCTGAGACACTTCCTTCCTCACTCTTCCCCTACCCCTAATCCAATTAAAGCATCCCAATATCCAATTTCTCTTTTTAAAATCCTAAATCCAATTTGCTATCCCTCCCTTTCTATAAAAGGCAAGAGTTATCCCCTCCCGAGTTGCCTCCAATATAGCAAAGGGTCCTCTTGCTAGTGAGATAGCAGAAGAAGGCACCACTCTTCTCTGTCTTTATCTCTTTTAAACTAGCCCCTTGTATATCTTCATAAGCTTGATATCCTCCAGCTCTTATTAGATGTGTATAGTCGAAACTGTTGAAAATAGTGGGGCAGGGCCGAATCCTAAGCCCTATTGCCCACACACAAATCAATTCGGAAAATTCGAAAATTCGAAAATTAAAAGAAAAACGTTGTATTGTATCGATGCCCAGAGCATGGTATTAATTTGAAGGCGATGGCATTCTCTGTATTGTGTCGTCGTAGTATTCGAGTGGCTGAAAGCCAAAGGGTATAAAAAAGGGTTGTAGTACGAGTAGAGCGGCGGCAAGCTCTATATCGAAAAGACTCTTCTAAAAGAAGAGACCTACTGCGTATCATATTTCTGTATTTGAAATAGTAATCGATAGTAGATGTTGAATCTAACCGGGGCTTCCGTAACCTTCGTATCCGCGTCTAAAGCTGGTATTCAACTCTTCGTAGGTATTGCTGTCGTAAAATCGTAATATAATCCTTCGCTATATCTCTGAACCTCTCTCCTTCCAATTCTTCCAATTCCATCTGCGACTCAATCTTAGCTCTGCAGACTCTCAAGAGAGAGCTGGAGGTTCGTAGGATGCACCGCGTACAGGTGTTGAGTCTTCGCATCCCTAATACTTCTAGTCTTTGAAGTATATCCGCGGATATTTGAATCTGACCCACTTATATCTATAATTCTATAATAGCAATTAGTAATTAAGAAAGCAATAAATAAGATTTATAAACTACAAGTAATACGATAAGTATCTAACACTTTAAATTAGCGAAATAAACCGTTTATAATAGCTTTATACGATTTATCTATCAATTCGAAGGTTTGGGTATAGAAAGAATATAAAAGATGAACGGGATTATATCATTTATTAGATATAAAAAATAAGATATATATAATACAACTATCAAGCAAACTAACGAAATTCTGTACTATTTAGGTTAAACCTTATGTAGAGGATATATAGAATCGACCTCAGAATCAACCCCAACCACATACCGAATCAGCACAAATATCATCTGTACAAGCTGGATTAATATAGTAAGAACAACTTGCTATACCTAATGCAAGTAGAATAACTTTGCCAAAATCTGGTAAAATTATATCTACCCCCTTATCAGCTATTACCAGGAATAGGAATCCAGAGGAGACTCTTTTGGATATATCCAAAAACTCCCAATCTCAGTAACAATAGATTCCTCAAGTAGTAATTCTAGTATAATCAATATTTTTCGTAAAAGAAGAAAATATCGAATTTATAGAATACTCACCGGATTTATTAATTTTTTATTAAAGAAAAACAAATCTAACAATATACAATACGTTGAATGTTATATAATATCTATTAATACCTTACCATCAACAATTTTCATAAAATTAAGATAAAAGGAGATTGATGGATTTATGGAAAACGATGTTTTCCAATTTATAAAGATTGCAAATATCCCTGTAAGTATAAGGATTTTTAATTCTTGTTTGTTGATGAGATTAAGAATGAAGGAACTGATAAAGCATTTCCCAAGTCTCGATTGGTTATACAAGTATGAAAAGATTAAGGAAAAGGTGCTGTTTTAATACAATTATTAACAATATAATATGTTAGTCAATGTATTATGCTGGTAATAATAGCGATATTATTTAAGAATAAGATAACTATGAGTATTTGCAATATCATATAAGTATATATACAATCGATATCGAATTTAGTTCGGAAGTTTTATACTTGATTACCATCAAAAATGAACATTCCAGAGGGCTTTATCCTACAAGTTGTACAACCATTATATGATATTCCGGAAATAGGCAATCACTGGTTTAACATCTACCACAAACATCATATTAATATTTTTAAGATAATATAATCAATCTACAATTTATATTTGTTATATACAACTAAAGACGATATAACATTCAGTATTATCAGATTACAAACAGATGATATACTCATCGTAACTAATAAAGTATTCGCAGATTGTAAACAAACTGAATTTAGAAATACTAAATTCACAGCAAAAAAGTGTAAGACACTCATATCAAATATATTATTCAAATTTAATAATAATCTAATCACTCAGCAAGATAATAGTACAATCTATTTCAACTAGAAAAAACAATACGAAAATCTTTGTTTAATCAATTCAGAATTATTTGATATGTAAAGCACACGCGGCAAGCTTAGAAAGTTGGCGATAGTAAAAGATTAGTATATTGTATAATATACTCGAAAAGTATACATAACAACTATATATCAACCAAAGGCAGTCTTTAACTTATCATATATAGTACAAATAATCAACTCAAAAGAAGAAATGTTAATACTCTCAATAAATGTATCCAATAGCAGATTAACAACTCAGAGAAAGAACTACAATTTATTCCACTTAATATAAACTCTTTCAAATTGGTTGTATTCACAAATATATCCTTTGTTAACAATAAAGATTTATCCTTCCAGATTGGATATATTGTCGTTCTAATAAACAAATTCGACAGAGCTAATATCATTTATTGATCATCAATCAAATATAAGAGAATTACTAGGAGTATACTAACATCAGAGCTTTATAATATAGTTTTGGGCTTTAATATTAGCATAACAATCAAAGGCATACTTAATAAGATTTTCCCAAATCGCAAGATACCATTAATTATATATATCGATTTGAGATCATTATACAACTGTTTCATGAAGCTTGGTACAATTACCGAAAAGAGACTAATAATCAACATAATAACGATTCGAGAGGTATACAAGAAATGGGAGATTGTAAAGATCAAATAAATTAATGGAAAATCTAATCTAGTAGACACGATAACTAAATCTAAACCATATCAAACCCTAAAGAACTTGATTAACAATAATATCATAAAGATTAAGGTTATGGAATAGATTAAAAAAGATTAGTGATATAGATGGTTATACTAAAAAAGGGATATTAGCTAGAAAAGATACGATACGACGATTTTAGAAAGTCACCAGTATTAGGATAGGGATTATATAACTGACCACACTAGTACATGCGCTAGCGCCCCCACACTATAGCATATACGTTCATAGCCTTTAGCTTTTAGAACCTCAAGCAATATTACAACAATATGAATCATTAGTACTATATTACTTCACCATCCCCATGGTGATACCAACAGGATCATTTGAAAATACACCAAAATCAACTATTTTTAAATATTCTTATTTTAATAACCAATCATTATTTCTGAAAATTGAAAGATTTAAAATAATGATAATAATTTAGCTTTTTAGAAATTTAGTTTTTATATAAACATCTTTATTAAATTCGACAAAAATTCGAAAATGTTACGATTTTCGTTACAAAAAACTATTTCTATAATAATTCTTATAGTGTTTTGAATATTCAAAAAAAAATTAGATTTTCATGGTACACTTTTAATTAGATTTCATATATTGTCACGGCGCCAACTACATGATCTGTAGTTGCCTTCGTGCCTCAGGCACAGAATACTAGCGCGCCCTACTTCCTATAAGTAGGGCTTCACTCTTCCATAGCTCTTCTACCCTTATGGTACAATATAAGTCTTTACCCGTACCATGACATATATTAAATTTTTAAAAATTCTATCGATAAATAAAGAAAGTGCACGGTTACGCACAGACGAATTTTGTATGTAAATTGAGTGTGTCACGGATCGCACCCAATCACAGCTGCGATCGCTTACATACACGCTTGCACATATTTTATTTTATTTATTTATTTATAGTGATTAACGTCTTGTGGAGGACCTCCCGAGGGGTATGAAAGACGTGACTAGATCTAGAGTTACAAATACAGAAAGGCGCTGATGCGCACGCTAGTAAAACCTCATAGGGTAAACCCAGTTCCTTCTATATATCCTAAACAAGCCAGTGTAATGTTCGCAAATAGGGCTATTTGATTGGCCCCATATTCCTAGCGCTTCCTTCTGCTCATGGAGAGGAGCGCTCTGATTGTACAATTACTTCTGTCATAGAACCATGTTTTATGGACAGGAGCGGTGTGTACAGGTGTGCCGCTTCAAAGAAGCGGGTGTGTGTGTGATGGTGCTCCAGAGGAGCGGAGGGTTCGGCTATTAGGCCGCTCAAGAGGAGCGGCCGGAACGGTGGTTCTGCTTGATAGCGGAGTGGCGCATAGGCGCAGTGGTGGTGGCTGGAGGGGGGATCACTAGTTCCTCCTCAGCACTCGATCGATCGCTTTTGCGGCCCATAATAGAGAAGCTCTATTAGGGTTAGCGGTAGATTGTCGAAGCTCAGAGGAGCTGTGTTATGAGGTCCACACTAAGGTGGCCTATGAGGCGGCATATAGAGTGGATCCATGTGGATCCCAAAGATGGGGATTGGCCCATATTCGTCGCTATAGCCTTAGGTCGTAGAACAGTGGGAGAGTGGCCCGATCACTTTACCACTGAACCAGCCGGGCTCCTTGCGGAGGACAATGGTCTTTTTGTCACGCTTGCACATATGTACGATCATGTATATATAGCTAATATATAGAAACGCTCTACAAGCACTTTGCTTTCGATTCTGTAATTATAGATTCTAAGAATAAATTGTATCCTATTCTTACAATTCTTTTAAGGCAAAATGTTATATTATCTATAACTCATTATATAATTATATAGTCATTTAATAATCAATCAAATAATATCTTATAACTATAATACCTTTTTGAATATATCAAGAACATTCGATATTATTTATAGAAAGAGAACTGATTTCGAGTAAATCTATTCAACAAAAAACAACAAACCCCCAATATACAAAATTACAAGTATTGCTATTATATTCAATCTATTTACTTCAAAGGGATTCCATTACTCTTTCTCTCTTACTAGCCGAATGCCTTCAACTGATAATAGTCAATCTCAACAGAACAATGATTATAGTTCTTATAGTTCTAATATAAATACTAGTAGATATAAAAAAAGTAAACAATCTAAAAACAACTTTTCGATTATTATTATTATTATTATTATTAGTAATTTTCAACCGGGCCGTATAGGCGAGCCTCCCAGGGGGCATTACGGTTGGGCTAACTGCGGGATAATCTCTAATTTATATGATCCCCCTCTCCTAAAAATGAGGTCTCAATACCCTTAGTAGCCTTCCAAGCAATAGCTAGCGCGCTTGCGCTTTTGTTTCCGATTCTCTGAGTGCCTTTGTGCGTGCTTTCCGATCTTTTATATAATGTTTTGATTGAGAGCTGCTTTATTCTGTAAGGGTAGCTTTTATATGTATTCTAGTGTAACGCAATGTATTGCATATATCGATTTTGTTCTTTATAGCCTTGCTATATCGATTGTCTTCTATTCTGTATTTGTATTCACTCGGATCAATCAATCCATTTCCATTTCCTCTTCTTATTCTTCTGGTAGTATTCTAGGGCATATGTTTCTGTAGAAATCTGTTATAGTAATAAATTCAATGAACTTGGCTAATATGTATATTAGCTGTTTCAGTAGTCATTCTTAAGCCGCCCAATTACAAGATGGGTATTTGGGTCTAATATCTGAGGGCCAGATTTCGTAGATCGCAAGGACTTTATGGCAATACACGATATGCTCGAGGGATTTGTATATACTATATAAGTAATGGATTATTGCTTTCTTATATTTAAATCATTAATAATAATTTTCGAAATCGCTGTATACTGAGCAGATCGCTAGTATGCGGTGGAGAATAGCTTGTAAAAGTTCTAGTTTATTAGGGTATTTGTTTGTGCTCCTTGGATTCTATTTCTGGTATTGTTTGGAGAGTATTGGTTTCTATTTGATCCACCATGCCTGTGCTGCCGATTTCATAGCAGTTTTTGCTATAGAGCGAATACCGCTTGCTGTAGGTCAGAAATGAATTATATTATAGCTACTTTCTAGAATATCTTATAATATAAAGTAGGTTCGCTATACCTACAAATGCTTTCCCGGCTCACTTGTAATAAAACCATTAGTACTAGGCTTCTATAGAATCTTCTGACTACATTAAATTACTTATTGTATGATTACCTTCAGAAGTTCCAGTTAGAATCAAAACCATTTCTTTACATTTTTATTCCTATTTGCTCCTTAAGCCTATCTGATACCTTCATCATACTTTCTACCCTATAGTATCCGATTATAGACCGATATACACATTTGTTCTCTCGAGCCATATAGACAATATCGCTATCACTGTTATTATATACTACGCCTCACAACTAATAACCGTTTCGCATTACCTTACCAGATCTTTTCTACACAATAAGACTGATTATATCTCGTAGACTTACTATTTCAAATCCCTAACCAGATAGCCTTTCTATAGTGTTTCCAACCCATTAATCAAAGCTCTACTTGTAGAATCTATTCCCTCAATGTATAGTTTGTAGTTGAAAGTAGAATACTAGGAATATATTGTATATATATATTATAGGATTAGCCTTTACCTAAGATCTTTTATTACTGTAATATCGATTGAGTATTGTTGAGTGTGGTTTGTTAAAAGCATTCTTCCTGTACCGAAGCTTCTCCGTCGTTATACTGTTTTTGTGCACTTGAAGGTAAGGTGCTAAAAATGTTCCTTTTTCTATTTTATATATGCTCCTGCTGGTTTCAGTAGATACTATCCTAGCCTTTATATATTTTCTATTACTCCCCTCATTATTTATAAATATCCAATTCAGTATACCTATAGATTATACATATTATTGGATTATGAAAACTCTGTATGCTAACGTCCTAGAAATATTCTGTCGATTTTCGTTTGTCAAGTTGAGGATATCGGTCTTACTCCTAACACAAGTTTTAGTTAGATTTAGTTATATTATTTATTTATTTATTTATTTATAGTGATTAACGTCTTGTGGAGGACCTCCCGAGGGGTATGAAAGACGTGACTAGATCTAGAGTTACAAATACAGAAAGGCGCTGATGCGCACGCTAGTAAAACCTCATAGGGTAAACCCAGTTCCTTCTATATATCCTAAACAAGCCAGTGTAATGATCGCAAATAGGGCCGTTTTTTGATTGGCCCCATATTCCTAGCGCTTCCTTCTGCTCATGGAGAGGAGCGCTCTGATTGTACAATTACTTCTGTCATAGAATCATGTTTTATAGACAGGAGCAGTGTGTACAGGTGTGCCGCTTCAAAGAAGTGGGTGTATATGTGGTGATGCTTCAGAGGAGCGGAGGGTTCGGCTATTAGGCCGCTCAAGAGGAGCGGCCGGAACGGTGGTTCTGCTTGATAGCGGAGTGGCGCATAGGCGCAGTGGTGGTGGCTGGAGGGGGGATCACTAGTTCCTCCTCAGCACTCGATCGATCGCTTTTGCGGCCCATAATAGAGAAGCTCTATTAGGGTTAGCGGTAGATTGTCGAAGCTCAGAGGAGCTGTGTTATGAGGTCCACACTAAGGTGGCCTATGAGGCGGCATATAGAGTGGATCTATGTGGATCCCAAAGATGGGGATTGGCCCATATATACGAAAATTTCGTCGCTATAGCCTTAAGTCGTAGAACAGTGGGAGAGTGGCCCGATCACTTTACCACTGAACCAGCCGGGCTCCTTGCGGAGGACAATGGTCTTTTTGTCTTTAGTTATATTATAAAAGCTTTATTATCCATTATTTCAAGGGCTAATTCCATTTCGCAAATGCTCTATCACGATATACTCTGGTTCTACTCCCTACACAGATTTGTAAAGATATGATTCTATATCAATCCTGCTTTCATCTCCCTTTCATTATCAAATGGTTTTTATTTCCGTTGTACTAATAGTTTTCTGTTCCGAGTATTTTTGTAATTATTCTTTAATAATCAGTTGTGTATATCTTCACTCTCAGTATGGTCTTCAATTAGTATACAACCACCACCCAGCTCCAGCTGACTCTACTTAGCTCTCCGATCGCACGATCGAAGGTTTGTAGGATACACCATGTACAGGTGAGAGTCATCGTATCCCAACTTTTCGATTGAGGTATTAATTCTTGAGAATAGTATGCTAATACATACTCTCTTGTTATAGGAAAAACAAGTGCTAACCCTTAAAGACTTTAAGGATTTGCAGAACGAAATCGCAAGACTCAAAAACAAATTATTATAGTGTAGTCTTAATATTGCTTATTTATCTCAACCTTCAAAACACTGATAACAATATTATGCAGATTCCCTTACGAATTGCAAAATCCAGACTTCTAATATTCCAATCAATTCTATTAAGAGGATATCTCCTATTATTAGAAAAAGAAAGAACAAGAAAAACCCTTATTTGCAAAGTCAGTCTTTGTAACAATCCTTTTCAAATATCAATAGCAAACCCCTCTCAAATCTAATCGCTTTACTAAGCAACTCACAAATTCACTGAATATTCCATTCTCGTTTATTTATTATTATAATAAAGTATTTGTATATTCCGAAGTCCATTAATCTTTCATCCAAACTTAAAGATAGTGTAAAGCTGAAAGCAAGTCTTTAGTAACTATTAATTATCAAATAACTCAAACTTTATAAAATTCGCTTATCTCGAAAGCGTAATAGTAATCTTATATAGTAAATCAAACAAAAGAAGAGATATAAGAATACATATTCTCGTTATATACTCAAATCCCCTATTTGATAAAATAGCAATTGATCAATCAGCTTATAACCATTTACAAAACCCGATTGAAGCTGATTATGTACAAATTGAGTACAAATATTAGATTATATCTAATAATACCTAACAAGGAAACTTTCTAATATAGTATTATAGATTTAAACTATTAGCTATACAAGCAGAAATCACCAATCCAATAACTCTTTTTTATAATCTGGAAAGAAAAATATCCAATTTCCTCCAACAAGCTATTAGCCTTTATATCAACGAATACTATACTATTGAAAACCTGGCTACCAAGCTTACTGAAATCAACAAACTCGAAATTATACTTCGAGAATATAATTGTTATAGAATGATTAAAGAAATATCTTTTAAAAAGCTATCTAGTAATACCGATTCGTTAATTACCCCTAGAAATATTCTCTACTCATCGGGTAATTCGAATTTATTTATTCAGTTTCATACTCAATATCCTCCTCGCACTTCTATTGACTATATAAAAACCTTCAAGTCAAATAATATTCTATCTTCAGAAAACAATTTCAATTATAATACTATTGTTTCTATATCAAAAGTGAATTGCAGTTTTATATTATATACAAGTAATATAAACACTATAATTAAAATCCAAGAGATTGGAAAAGACAAAGAGTTCTACAATATAGAAAAGAATACCAAGGAGGATATAAACCAAAAAGTGTAAGCAAAAGCTATCGAATCCATTTGCACTATCGAAAACTAATGTTTAAATCAATATGCTTAGATAGAAATTCCCTTTTAAATATGATTCGGGATATGAGATTCCTCGATTTAACAAAACTAATAAGAGGTGATTTTATAAACCTACCATACACACTTTCGAAAAACGGATATTTATACAATACTCAATCTCTTATAGATTCCAAAACAAATGGCTTTGCTTTTATTAACAAAATACTCCTTTTATTATTATTCCCTATATTCAAATCCTGCTTTATACTACTCGAACTACTAATTGAAGTCAAAAGCTACAATGATATACAAGATGAAGCTATTACTCATTTCATATTTCTTAATTTCATAATTGATATTCAATAATAATCTTATTTGTCATTTCTTATTATTGATTTAAATTTATATAATATAATCCTAGATTGTAAATAGTTGACAGAGATTTGAGTTAAAGTCGATTGTTTTAATTGATACCTTGAATAGCTTTTCAAGCATTCTTTTATTATTTCCTTATCAAAAAATATATTTTTAATTAAAAACAATCTTCAATAACCCAAAATTAGTTACTTAAATAAAAAGATATTAATAATCGAAATACTTGATTGAAAGAGATATACCACCGACTTAACAATAAACAATCAATTATAGCACCAATTGTACCTAAGATATTTATTACCCCTTCCCAAGAGACTAATACAGTAATCTCAAATATAATTGAAGTTTAGGTTTCAATCAATTTAAAGAAAAAACCTATTCTCGATCAAATTTCTATTTAATTTATTTATAAATCTTTTCTACCTTTTATATCTCCAATATATTCGATATCTATATATTCAAGTCAATTCAATTTCAATTTACCTACAAAAGAAGCAAGAATCATAAGATCTTTACAATTACATATATAAAGATTAACAATATTATCTCGATTTACAAATCTAATTAAAACAATAACCATCGAATCTCAATTGCAATTGTTACCTTAAACAATTCTAAATCAAAAACTATTACTACTCTCAATTGTATTATTATAAATGTTGAGATAAAGTCTTCAATCTTTGAAGTTTATTAATAATATCATTAAACATTCTTTAAATGTGAGTTTGATATTCTATCTCTCTTTTAGTTATATAATTACAAGATTATATTTAAAGAAAAAAGTAAAAAAGCTTTTAAATATAATCTTTTATATAAGATATTGCTCGAATAGCTTGAGATTATTAAAGAATATATCATAGAAAACCTTACTAAAGGATTTATAAAATCTAGCTAAGCATTATTCACAATACCAATTCTCTTTATAAGAAAGCTGGCCATGTTCCGGTCGGCACCGGGATCAAGAAACACGTCGACCTAGTCAGCAAGACAATTCACAATGCGGCATGGGGAGCTTTATCTATCTATAAGACAACCCCAACAACCATACTCCTTATAGAAACTAATCTTCCAGCTAGAATTGTTACACTAAAGTAAACTAGATTGAGGTTTGCATTTCGATTTCAGATAATGAATATATAATATCTATTTGTAAATCGATTGAAACTGTATATTAGGAAGAAAGGATGAGGTATAGATACTCTGAAAGGTTTCAATACAAAACTGCAAAGAATAGAACAAGCGATTCCTGTTATCAAGCATTCCAAACTCTTATAACCTCATTTTTTTTCTAAGTGTTATATTGATCTAACAAATAGTATAAATAAAGAGGATGCTATAAAAGCATTTAAGGAATAATAGGATTTAATCCCCTAAGAAAACTATTCTATATTTTCAAACAGGTTTGAATAATACAATAAATATAGTTATTGTATAAGATACGGCTTTGCAATCTATTATAACAAGTAATAGATTGATAGCGATTATAGCTATATATACAAATAATCATATATTTTGATACTAAGGCAATCAGTATGTGATGGGGATTAGAATGCCTCCTGAGCATTATTGATTATCCCTATCAGAAACAAATATAGTTATATATTAATAGCATCTCAGTAATCTAGAGAATATAAGAAAGTACTATTACTTTCTCTTAATAGATATACTATAAGTATTATCAAATAATATAATACTACAATATTGTAATTAAGTAGTCCCTTGGGTATATTGAGATTGAGGGTAATGAGGCAGCCGATCGCTTTGCTAATCAGGGTATAGCTGGGCCGCTTGATCTTGGCCCATTCTGTCTTTCTATAATCAGCAGCTCCTACTTTATTCTATATACCAAATATCGGCATTCCAAGAGTAGATAGTAAAAGGAAAAAAAGGGATCTGATCTCCAAAATATATAATATATGAAAACCGATATATAATATTTCAAAGCCAGAAAGTCTTAAGCTCCCTTGTAGGGTATTATATAGATTTATAATAATATAAACTGAATATATATGGCAACTGGTGGACCGATCACCCAAACGGGCCCGATCAGGGGAGGGCCCCTCCAACAGTCCGATTCATACCCCGGGCCGTAACCCTCCGCGCCGTGCTAACAAAGGGGTAAACTATAATGTAGCAGCTATAGCTGAAAAAGCCTTCTCACCTCCTGACTCTGAAATGAGCAAGGGGAGTAAGTCAAATACTGACGAAACCGCCATTATCCTTATATGAGTCGCACAATTAGTGTGAACTCAATAGGAGAAAGGGGGCTCACGATTGTATGGGTGAATGTGAGATGTGGATATTCCAATCATATTACCCTTCTACAAATCGCTGGAGAGGCTGATATGGATATTATTTGTATTCAAGAACCCTAATTGTATAATAACTCGGCAACCCAAAAATCATACTGCATATAATTGATATTAGCTGATTGATACCTAGGGAGCGGCTGATGGCCCTAAATATAGGCTACAAGTAATCACCTATATACGAAAAGGAGGCAATTTGAAGATCAAATAAATAAGGCAGATCGGAAATAGGAACCTACTTTGGATCAATGTTAATGGGTACTCGATTCTCAATATCTATCACACCCTACTCGATCCGTTGATAATAGAATATATATTTGGATTAAAGATCGCCCCAGGAATTGGTACAATCATCGGAAATAACTTTAATATTAAATATAATCTATGGGAACCCGAAATAGCAACTATTAATCAAGATGATATACTTATATAATAAGCTATTGAATAGGGAATAGAGTATATCAGGACTCCTGATGCCCCTATGTATACAAAGGGATATATTCTGGATCTGACCTTTTCCAACCTGACTATTATTACGATAGTGATTGATAACAATCTGCACAACAGCTTCGATTATACTATTCAAGTCACTACCATTTCGGATAAAGGAATCTCTGAATATAAGTAAGTGCATATCCAGATATATGATTCAGATTTATCCTGCCTGATAGGTATAATGGCCAACTGTTTAGTGAACCTCCAGAACCTGAACCTCCGATCTATCTATAATGTTGACAAACTGATTGCTAGATTTACAAATATACTAAGCGTTTCTATAGTAGCTGTAGGGCAGAAAGACCACAAATTCTATTGATTATTCTTGTGGTAGATTGATGAGTATAAGGAGGCATATTGAATATATATATAAGCTAGGAGAATTGGAAACTACTAATAGAATGATAATTGTTTAATAAAACCTACAGAGGGTTGTGCGAGCATCGAAACAAGCCTATTGGATTAAGCACTTGGATGATATACAGGACGATTAGGAATTATACAAAGTTATAAACTAATACAAGCTAACCCCAAAAGCAGGCCTCAAGGCTCCTTCTTTAGTGATTGAAGACTAGGAGATTATTAATATTAGGAAAAAAGCCAAAGCACTTTTTATAATAATATTTGACCACTTCAAAGCATCGAATGATCTATAGTATAACCCTTTATAGGAATAGGGTTGTTAAACAATTTTATCATAAAAAAGAATAATCACTGTGGAGGAAATGGAAAAATATATAATAGAAATTAGGAGTATATTATCCAGAGTTGATTGAGCAATTATTTGTTTTCTTAAAGTATGCTGATTTAGTATAAAGAATATAATATATAAGATTTTTGCAGTCTGCCTTAAACTCAATTATTATTCTAATAAATAGAAACTCGCTAAAATAATTATATTGTTTAAGATTGATAAGAAGAATAGAATATCTCCGAGATTGTGGAGACTGATTGTATTAATATTATATATTGAAAAAGGATTAAAAAGATATATTGCTAGTCAAATTGTATGAATAGCTATAAGATATAATATTATTAGTCCCTTAGTATTACAGAGTATTGCTGAAAAGAGCCGGTATTGATCTCACAGCTATCTTCACTCATAATACTAAGTATGCTTTAGCAATTGGCAAAATGGTCATATTAATAATAATAGATATACAAGGCATTTATAATATATTCCTTAAAAGACGGCTCCTATAATATATAAAGAAACAAAATTAGCCTATAATGCTTTTGCGATTTGTTGATTTATTCCTGACTAGGAAATGTATACATATAAGGCTTGAGGGGATCACAATACAGGATTTCCTGGTCGTATGCGGTACCCCTCAAGGATTGCCATTCTTCTCTATTCTGTATACCCTCTATCTTATTAAGCTTTCAATCAAGATAGAGTATAGTGCTTCGGATATGCTGACAATATAGCTATATACCATATATCTAAGGACCTATCCACGAATATATGTATGCTCTATTGAACCATTTGATATATCCTACAATAAAGAGATTAGAATAAGATCTTTTTCGCTCCAGAAAAGTTTGAGCTACTTTACATATCAAGGAAGTATGAAATTGCAAATCTGGCTATAAGAATAAGTCGGGACTTAGTTATTATACCGACCCCTTTAGAATTCATTAATAGAATACAATCAATCTTATACTGGTTTGATGTCTTTTTTAATTAACACCTAATGTTTCTATAGTATATCAAAACGCACATTACGAAAACTATACGTATTGTATCCTATATCCAATCAATAGCTTATACAGCCTATGGACTATCTACAGTCTGCTTACGAAAAGCGATCATTACTTGTATACTTCCTATCATCCTCTTCGGTTTCGAAGTATGATTCGATGGGCTATACAAACAATACTCAAATGCAGGCTATATTCCGATTGGCATTGGGATCAAGAAATATATCGATCTAGTCAGTAAGACGATTCACAATATGGTACAGGGAGCTTTATCTATCTATAAAACAACCCTGATAATCGCATTCCTTATAGAAGCTAATCTTCTAGCTGGAATTATTGTACTAAAGCAAGCCAAACTGAAGTTCGCATTTCGACTTCAGATAATGAATATACAACATCTATTTGTAAACCAATTAAAGCTATATACCAGGAAAAAAGGATAAGACACAAATACTCTAAAAGATCCCAATACAAAACTGCAAAGAATAGAACAGGCAATCCCTATCACCAAATATCCCAGACTCTTACAGCCTTACTTTTTTCCCGAGTGCCATACCGATCTAACGAATAGTATAAACAAAGAGAACATTACGAAAGCATTTAAGAAATGATAAAACTTAATCCCTCAAGAAGACTACTCTGTATTTTCAGACAGATCTGAATAATACAACGAATACGGTCACTGTGTAGAGTATAGCTTTATAATCTATCACAGCAAATAATAAATCGATATTAACTATGACCATATACACAAACAGTTATATGTTTTTAATACTGAGGTGATCAGTGTGTAGCAGGAATTAGAATATCTTCTGAACATTATTGATCACTCTTATTAGAAATGAATATAGTTATATATTAATAGTACCTCAATAATTTGGGAAATGCAAGGAAGCATTGCTACCTCCTCTTAATGAATATACCACAAGTGCTATCAAGTAATACAATATTACAATATTGTAATCAAATAGTTCTCTAGGTATATTAAGATTGAAGGCAACAAAATAACTAATCGCTTCACTAATCAGAATACAGCTGGACTACTTGACCCTAGCTTATCCTGCCTCCCCATAATCAATAGTTCCCGCTTTGTTCTATATACCAAATATCAATACTCCAAGAGCAAATAGTAAAAGGAAAAAAGAGGTTTGATCTTTGAAATGTATAATGTATGGAAACTGATATATAATATCTCAAAACCGGAAAGCCTCAAACTTCCTTACAGGGTATTATATAGACTTATAGCGATGTGGACCGGATATAATGACTTTGCAGTTTATTATATTAGATTCAATTACAAAAATAGCACAAATATCTGTATATATGGAATTGAGAAAAGCCTACTATATTTCTTTTAATATTCAATCAATAATTGGATATACAGCGACTGGCCACTTATACCAAATCGATTTCGATCCAAATGGGATGCGATAGTATATATCAATTGTGTCCTATGAATATAATATAGCTTTATTGATCTTCTTACTAGATCCAGATTCTATATTAGGATATACTCAAATTATGCGAAACTATGCGAATTCCAATCTGTTCTAATACCCTGAGGATAAGCTCTTTATTTCAATCAACCTAAAAACCCATACCGAACAGCTATAAGTGCTTCAAGTGTTTTCCTAATCGACAACAATCGACCTGATCATCGCCAATATCCGGATAGCATACGAAATAAGGCTCTCTGAAACAGAATCACAAACCCTTAGACAGAACAGCTGCAGGATCGCCATAAGCAGTATTGAGCAGGGGAATATTAGAGGCAACAAGCCTCTGATTAGCTAATATTACACTACTATAAGCAGCTGGAACGCTAGCGGCCTGTAGGCCCGCTCCTTAGTACATCTAGAATACCCCTTGGGAGGTCAGATAATAAATGTTAATCACTATAAATAAATAAATAAATAAATAAATAATAAACTGAATATAATAACTTTGTAATTTATTATATTAAATTCAATTATGAAAATAGTATGAATACCTATATATATAGGATTAAGAAAAGCCTATTATATTTCTTTCAATATTCAATTAATAATCAGATGTATAGCAATTAACCACTTACACCAAATCAATTTCGATCCGAATAGAACGCGATAGTATATATCAATCGCATTCTGTAAATACAATATAGCTTTATTGACCTTTTCGCTAGATCCAGATTCTATATTAGAATATGCTTAAACTATACAAAATTACACGAATTCCAATCTGCTCTAATACCCCGAGGATAAACTCTTTACTTCAATCAACCTAAGACCTGCACCGAACAGCTATAAGCACTCCGAGCACTCTCCCAATCAACAGTAATCAACCTGATTATCCGCCGATACTCGGATAGCATACAAACAAGGCTTTTTGAAACAGAATCATAAATCCTTAGATAAAATAGCTGCAGAATCGCTATAAGCAATACTGAATAAAGAAATACTAGAGATAATAAGCCTCTGATTAGCTAACATTATACTATTATAAGCAGCTGGAACGCTAGTAGCCTATAGGCCCACTCCTTAGTACATCTAGAATACCCCTTGGGAGGTCAGATATTAGATATTAATCACTATAAATAAATAAATAAATAAATTTATAAGAAAGCTGAATAAAAGCTTAAGATTCTATATAGACTTCTAACTACTCAATTCTTTAATACGTAAAAACAGATACCCTCTATTTCTTATTAACAAGACACTCGTACAACTCGTTAGTATAAAGGTATATACCAAATTAGATATTTGATAAATATTCTATTATATTTGTATAGATCCAGCTTTTAAAGAATATATTACCTTCTATATTCGATATGGTTCCTACAAATACAAAGTTTTATCTTTTGGATTGATAAATGGCCTTGTAATTTATCAATAATATATAAATAATATCCTATTTGATTATTTAGATAACTTCTATATTGCTTACCTTAATAATATTTTTATATATTCTGAAAACAAAGATGAATATAAGGAATATATCAAGCATATTCTTAAACAACTTGAGTTCGCTAATCTTCAGATAGATCTCAAGAAGTGCGAATTCAATATTAAATGTATAAAGTATTTAGATTTTATTATCTCTATAAATGGTATATAAATTGATCCAGAAAAGATTGAAGTGATCACTATTTGGATTTACTTTATTATTATAAAGAATATCTAATTATTCTTAGGTTTTTGTAACTTTTATTGCCGATTTATTAAGGATTATAATATAATAATAAAACCTCTTTATGAATTTACAAAAGCAAATGCCAAATTCCATTTCAATAAAATCTATCAAATTGTATTTGATATATTCAAAGATAAATTTATCTCTATTTTTCTTTTACAGTATTACAATTATATATTATCCTGTATACTGGAAATTGATATATCTGATAATATAGTTGCTAATATACTATTTCAGAAGTATGATAACAAATAGTTATTAATTGCTTACTGTCGGGATATCGATCATGTGATCTAAGAGGGCACTGTATTGCACTAGCGTATGTACTAGCGCTAGCACTAGCGCTTGCACTTCTACTATATCAAATACTAGCTTCTCATAGTTAATAATGATCAAGACAAATAATATAATCAATTATATTAATAAAA
This sequence comes from Botrytis sinoallii, assembly GCF_014898435.1. Classification (NCBI taxonomy): domain Eukaryota; kingdom Fungi; phylum Ascomycota; class Leotiomycetes; order Helotiales; family Sclerotiniaceae; genus Botrytis; species Botrytis sinoallii. The sequence continues at coordinate 422,649 of NW_024066040.1, forward strand.
ATAAAGTATTTTATACTTTAATCAATACTAAATTGATATCAATACTAATTAGTGATATTACAAATTAGAACCTTGGATTCTATTAGAAAGCACTAGGTATTTAGAAATAGTATTCAGGATTGATAGAAATTCTAAAGAGACCACAAAGAAAGATATTATTGTACTGGGTATAATACGCTTTCTCTTCTTATTATACTAAAGAATATGCTCTGGATAATTGTATTAGGAAAATATATTCAAAAGAATCGATTAGTTAAATGTAATGAATCGATTTTGTATCTATTATGCATTTATCTTTGTACTATATATTATACAAGATAAATCTTTTATCTAAATACCTTTTATACACCCTTTTATACCTCTCATATCTACAATATATCTACAACCTTCGAAATACCTATAACCTTCGAAATACCCCTATATACACCTATCATATCGGATAACAATAATACCCTAATCACCTCTAAGGTTATCAGTAAGGAATTATATACGGAAGAGGAAGAGGAGTACTACAAAGAGTGATTAAGCCTATTGAAGGAACAACAGGTTGATAATGGAATTATTGATTTTGACTCTAAGGAATTCACCAAATATATCAAATTCAAGTGTAAGCAATACAACTATAAGGATATCAACAATAACGAGTTAGCCAAGGTCTTTTATAATGACTTCAGTATATTCATAAGTAAGCAATTCGCAAAGATCCACCAGTTGGATATATGAAAACTACAAATAGTATTACATGCCTGAGAGGTATGAATACCGAAATTAGATGTTGAAGCATTTACAGCTTTATATAATCAATCATATAGGTCTATTATAAATATGTAAACAAAAAACCAAGTTCAGAAAGTTCTGAAAGATTATAATCTTAAAGAATTTAAGTTTAGATTCGGAACAATTAATAGATTCATTAATAACAACTTCGAATATAATAAAGATAATCGAAAAGATGATAAGAAGAGTAACGAAGGAGGAGATTTTGATGATGATGATAATGGTGATAGTGATAGAAAGAACAATAGAGGTCGATGCAATAGGGATAAGAAATTATCGATATATTCTAATATACAATCTCTTGTTAGTTTATTGAAATTCTATACTAATGAGAAGAAATATGATGGGGATGATAATAATTTCGATTTCAAATTCTCAATATTCTACGAAATCTTATAATGTATAAAGGTACCTATGGATATATAATACAAGACATTCCCAATTATACTAAAGGATAATGTATTTAAGTTTTTTTATATCAATTACAAAGTACTATTATTTATATTTAGAGAGCTTTGTATTTATATACAGAGTAACTTTGAGGGAGAAAAATATTAATGCAATATACTATCTAAATGGAATAGTATTATTCTTAAATCGATTAAAAAGGAGTATAAAAACAAGTTATTTAGTGAGTGTTTTATTATTATGATTAAGTAGTTATGTATGTTATAGTATTGACTTAATTCTGTTATACGGTAGACGTTATATTATATAATAAGTTTATACTAGTATGTGAAGATGTTAAGGTATGCAATCTAGCTTATTTCAACTCCAAAAAGGAGGTGTTTGGTTTAATTAACCAATTGTGATAATTTATTAATATATGGGAGAGATTGTATAAGGAAAAAGATATAGTGTTATTACTGATAGAAGATTTTGTAGTAATAATGATTGGAATAGTTTAGATGATTCTAGAGGTTTCAGAAGCGGTAATTTCAGAAGCAACAGTTTCAAGGATAATACTAATAGGTTTCAATAATAATCTAATTCTTCGAATCAACGAAATCGTTATTGGATATGCAAGAAAGAGGGATGTCGATCAATAAAGCATTCCTAGAAGGAATAGGATAAAAACCGATATGAATATTGGAAAAAGATCAAGGATGGTAGTAACAATATATTTAATAAGTGCTACGACTAATAGTTGATCGAATACAAGAAAGAAGCTATTGATGTAGAATTTGATTCAGAAATCGAAATGGAATAGTTCTTTGCAGATCTTAATATCAATAATGCTAAAGAAGAAGCATTTTTTATTAATTCAAAATCTGTAAATAGCTAACAGATATTCAATTAGTTATTAGTCAATATGATATTATATATATTAATTAAAGACCCTATTGAAACTACTCTACCAGCAGAAAATGCGATAGACCATCTTTTATACAAATTATACAAATAAGGAGTTCTTCGATATATATATCGATATAGTTTGTGCAGGTAAATCTACAGTTGGAATTGGACAATATCATACATGGCAATAGGTATACCCAGTGATATATGATCCACAAACAGCAGGAGTAGCGAATGTACACTTGAGAAAGGGATTGCAACGTTAATAGATTCATTTCGTATCGATACACTATTTGAATGCGTTGTTTTCATATTGTGAATACCGATATTCCATTTTTATTGGGACTTGAGGACATGGACTGGCTTAAAGCATTCTATAACAATATCACCAACTAAATTTCGATCTATATCTGTACAACCTTTTTATAAAGAGCCTAAAGAAATCAAAATCGAATAACAGTAATAATACAAATAATAACGACGACAATAACACTATAATAATTGATACATCACGAATGGAAACACCACAACCACAACACCACTACTAGCAATACAACCAGATATACAATTACATCATCACATAAAAAGCAACTTGACTAATATAATCAATTTGACAGATATCAACATTAAACTACCACCACTACAACTAACTATATTCTTACAAGATAATACACCTACACAATATAAGAAATCACAACATAAAGAAGTTGACAAACTAATAGAAAATAGAATCTTTAAAATCATCTCAAAAACTAGTATACCACCCAAAATACAATTATTTAAATTACAATTTGTTAACAAAATAAAAAAAGAAGGTATTGATAAAGTATACACAAAATTACGATTAATAGTTTGAGGTATATCAAGATATAGGCAAAACTACTATTTTAATGTAATCACTAATTATTCAATACATTAGTTAGTATATTATATTTACACTTATCACTATTTTACAAGCATCAAACAAATATATTCAGATTGATTTACAGAATATTACACAGGTATACATTTAATCAACCATAATTTTGAACAAATCTATTTATATAGAAATACCAGAAAAGGTTGGACTTGATTTTGGATATATGCTATATGTTATAAAGCCCTTGTATAGTGTACCAGAAGCAGGAAATTACTGGTTTGGAATTTATTACAATCACTATAGGGATAGGCTAAATATAACACAATCTATATATGATCCCTATTTACTTTATTCTAATAACGGTATTGGTATTGTAGGACTACAAATCGATAATACTCTTATAATTATAGATAAAAGATTTGTATAATTAAAACAAAAGCAATTAGAGAAAGCCGGATTTATGGCTAAAAACAGAAAGCAACTCACCAAAGATTATCCACTTAAGTTTAATGGTGGTTTAATTACTTTTAAGGGTAATAGAATCTATCTAAATCAAGAGAAACAATGCGATAATCTCCGAATAAATATATTAGGGAGTATTGATATACGAGAAATGAGGGGAAAGATTCAAAAGAATATCACTTCGAAAAACCAATATATCGCTCAACACGTAAGAGGTGTGTATATCGTAATAGTATATTAACTAGAGGCATCATACCATCTTTCAGTTGTTGCCCAGGTAGTAGATCCGAAGGAAGAAGATACTATTAAGCTCAATAAGGTCATCAAATAGCAGATGGACAATCCAAGAAGAGGATTAATCTTTATACTTTTCGATATGGATTCTATTGAATTAGTTGTCTTTACCAATGCATTCTTTGTTAACAATACTGATCTATTATCGCAAATCGGCTATATTATATGTCTTGTAGACAAGCACAGCAATGCTAATATTATCCACTGGATATCGATCAAATGCAAGAGAATCACTAGAAGCGTACTAGCTTCTGAGCTATATACACTAGTTCTAGATTTTGATATCGGAACTGCTATTAAGGATACTATCAATGCTATTCTCAAACCTAAAAAGCGAATACCACTCATGCTTTGTATGGATTCTAAATCACTATATGACCTATTAACTAAGCTCAATACAAGCACGGAAAAACGATTTCTGATTGATATTATGGCTCTACAACAATACTACAAAAATAGGGAGATTACGAAGATTAAATGAATTAACGGAAAATCGAATCCTGTGAACACCATAATTAAAAACAATACATATCAAGCTTTAAAAGATTTGATTAATACTAATAAAATAGTTATTAAAATAATACATTAAATAAAAAAAGAATAATAGAAAAGGAGTTAAAGAAATAGAAATAGAATACTATACTTAAGATTGAATAATAAGCTTAGGCTTAAAGTATATGATCCATTCAACTTAAGAGTTGCCAGTATCGGGATATCAATTATATGATCTAAGAGGGCATTGTATTGCACTAACATATATACTAGTACTAGCACTAACGCTTACACTTTTATTATATCAAGTACTAGCTTCCCATAGTTAATAATGATCAAGACGAATAATACAATCAATCATATTGATAAGAATGAAGTACTTTACACTTTAATCAACACCAAATTGATACCAACACTTACTTTTCGAAAACGATAATTGTTATTAAGTTAAACTATAAAGTTCATAATAAAGAAATGCTTGTAATCATCAAATCCCTAGGTTACTAGAAAGCCGAATTTATTAGATCCCCATACCAGATTAAAGTATATATTGATTATAAACATTCGAATACTTTATATTAATTAAACAGCTAAACACTTGATAAATATACTAAGCAAAACTACTTGCTGATTATAAACTTTATTATTATATACCGTACTGAAAAGAACAATTCATTTGCAGATACGCTTACATACTATACTGATAAGTGGATTAATAGAATAGTATAAGAAGAAGAATCATCTTCAATAATTTATAAAAGATGATTAAATAGATATAAAGATTATGCACAAATCTCTACAACAGATCTGAATATAATCATAAATATCGATATATATATAATTACATTATTTTTTAATATTGTAAATCATATTATTGAAGCAAATAGATTCTATTCGAATTTAGAAGCTTTATATATTCAGATTATCAAATGTATAAATATCTTATACTCAAGAAAGAACTCTGCTTTATAATAATCGATTTTATATATCGGATATCAAAAATCTGTGAACCTATTTGATTCGCGAAGTTTACAATTCAGTTTCTATTATATATCTTAATATCAAAAGACCTATACTCTTTTGGTTAATTAATATTATTAGAAGAATATGAATGATATAATTGATTAATATATATGGAATTGCTATAAATGCAAGTGCAGCTCTATATTAAGAAATCGCATTTCTGGTTTCCTCTACTCGCTTCTGATCTCTATACGAGTATAGTAATATGTTATTATGGATTATTGCAATTTCAATAAGAATAAATATAATTACAATAACGTATTCGTTATTATCGACCAATTAACTAAACAAGCTATTTCAATATTCTGTTATAAATCAATTAATTCGAGAGATTAGGTCTACTTGTACCTATACTATATATACAGATACTACAATGCCCTGGAAACTATAATCTCTGATGTGATTCTCAATTCATATTCAAATTCTAATAAGAATTCAATAATATCTTAAAAACGCAAATCAAGTTATCTATTACTTATTATTTGCAAACTGATAATTAAACTGAGATTTATAATTAATATCTTTAATAATGCTTGCAATCCTTTATAAGCTATTATCAAAATGATTAATCTGAATTCCTATCAATAATGGACTACGCTCAATTTATACTTCCTTATAAATCATTAAATAATCAAACTCTGTACAAAACCTTGTATGGCTACCTACCCTATAATCCTTAGGATTGGAAATCCGATTCTATTATGTCTGTTAACGATTTGAATATAATTAATATTAGAGAGTATACCAAATATAATAAACTAATATTTGATTAAGTAAAAGAAAATATCTTATATATACAAAAAAAGATATTTCGATTAGCTAACTCATATTACTATTTAGTTGACTTTAATATGGGAAATTATATATAATTCAATATAAGGGACTTTCTAATACAATAATTATTCAAAAAACTGGATTACCTTATTCAAAGTAGATTCAAGATTATTGATTAGATTGGAGATTCCTTTCGATTGGATTTATTGTTTATTATAAAAGTCTACCCCGTATTTTCATCTAGTAAGCTTTGCAAAGCGGTAAATAATCTATTTCCTGGATAAATCCTTGAATTATTGCTTTCAATAAATATTATTAATAATATTGAATAGAAAGTGGAGTATATTCTAGTTGTAAAGAAAGTATACTGATAACTTAAGTATAGAGTATTATGGCTGAATGTCGATAATAATCTTATCTGATATTCTATCTCTGATTTAAAAACTGCCTTACACTACTTTCGTGACTTTTATTTACGAAATCCCATTTTACCAGAACCCTTTGTATATTTATTGGAATGGATTTGTCTTTATGAGAATGAAAAGGATAATTACAATTTTATAGATAATAATTAATATATAAATAAAAAAAACAAAAAGAACTTTTTAATTCATTATTATAATAAAGAAAATCCTAATTGTATAAAAGGCTGAAAGTAATTAAACAAAGATGAAATATCAATAAAGAAAGTCTTTTTCTTTGTCTGGCAGATTTAAACTAAACTAGAAAGAAAATCCTTATAGATATTAATAATTATAGTTGGGTGAGATATAATAGTAAAGACTAAATAGTTTAAATCGAAATACTAGTTGAGTTCTTAGTTAATAGTGATAATAAGTATATATAGGACAATTATAAGTCGAAAGACAAAACAACCTTTAATCGCAGTATGCGCGATAATAAGATCAAGCTGGTGCTTAATTGTACCTAATTGTTTGTAAGCTGCCAAAAGCTTTGCTTCCATCTGAATTACAATAAGCTGATATTACTATTTCAATTTGTCTCTTTGTACTGCAACCTCCGCTATATAATACTTTACAGCTTCTTGAATAAGAATAAAAGAAAACATTTTTTTTAAAATACAATTCTTTAGCTCTTTCTGTATATCAAACTATCTTAAGAGTTAATTTTACTAAAAGCTAGCAAAATTGTAACTTATTTTTGTTATATTGTTATATTCAGTAATAATCGATTGATATTAAAGAAATATCTTATGCATATTCTTATCAGATAAGTGCTCATATTTATACTTGTTAGTTAAATAAAGTAGATAATAAGATTAACTAAATAATTATTCAGAAAATCAATAGTAGATATTATTTTTCTTATTGGAAATATAATTATATATATAGTTAGCACAAATCTAATCATTTTTTTAAATATATTATTCCCATTATGATATTATCTTTTTTGATAATCTCTTACTTAGAGATTCTTATTCATTGATATCAATAAAGTGTCACGGGGTGACACTAAGCCCTTTCTGTCCTGTCCTGTCCTGTCCTGTCCTGCTATATATGTGAGAGTAAGGTAGAACTTCCAGTTCTACCTCCTAGTCTTTTGGGCGTTTAGCTCAGCGGTAAAGCTTCTGAATACTCCCAGAAGTGATCCCGTGACATAAAGCTAATACTTCTGTGATAAGATATATTGAATTTGTAATTAAATTGATTTTGATGTAAGATCTTCAGAATATTTTTTTCAATTATTTTGCTATCATTTTTGAGATTACGAAAATGATATATTGCTATAGTCAACTTGTTAGTGAACTTCTTTTCATAATTATTAATACAATCAATCAAAAGATTATATTTTTCCTTTAAATTCTGCTTCGAAAAATGATGGAATGGATATATTCAATAAGTATATTAAAGATCAACCCCATTTTTAGGTATATTGCCTTCAATATCTATAATTATATTTATTAAATAAACCAATTATAAGCTGAAGATATTAAAAGAAAACCTTACTTATATATATCTTTATTATTCAATCTATTTTTTTTATTATTCTTCTTCTTACCAATAGGATTACTACTATTCCCATTGTAATTTAATTCTTTCTCTTTTTTAATAGAATACTTGTCTTATATAATAGAAAAAGCAAATACTCTTTTCGCTATAAGTTATAAAAAAGTATATTAGTAAAGCAAATATAAAAGAAAAATAAACAATTTATTATTATATATATATATCCTCCCACTATTTCAGTTATACTAACAATAATTTATTTTTACTGTTATATTTTCTTGATAGTATGAAAGGTATATTGATTATTGATTAAGGAATATAAAGAAGGTAAGTAATTGGAAAAGATTTAAAAGAGAAAGGGAAATTCGAGCGATTTATATGCTTTGAAGGCTTTGTGCTATTGCTAGGCTATAGGATGGTTTTCTTTGTTTCTTATATGCCTTTTTGTTATGAAAAAAGCAAAATTTGTGTATACATTTGTTTATTATACTATACTATAATATAAACAACAACACTTTATTGGGATTGTCAATATATCTACAGATTAAATAATTATAAAGCTTGAGGGTAAGCTTTTTCGAAAAAAAAGATAATATTACGGATCGTATTTAATTATAATTGTAATCGTTTATATACATGCTTATATATATATATGATTATATATATATAGCTAATATATAAAAGCATTCTACAAATACTTTGCTTCTGATTCTATAGTTATAGATTCTAAGGATAAATTGTATCCTGCTCTCGCAGTTCTTCTAAGGCAAAGTGTCACAGAGTGATCCATTTGGTGATATAATCCACTTGATGATAAAACACGTTATATTATCTATAATGATAATATCTCCTTTCTTTTATTTCATCAAGTTCTTTAAAATTATATAGTGAATTGAATATTTATCTTAATATTATTAATATTAATTGAGAATTATATTAGTTATAAAGTCTAATATTTAAGAATTCAATATGACTAATAATTTAATAATTATAATTTACTTAATTAAAAGGTCATTATACAAATTACAGAATTCTTTTTTGTATTAATTTTTAGGGTTTTTATTCAAATGTTCATTATGCCTCGGTATATCTGCGGGTAAGCTAATGCAAGGTGCTGACATTCAGCAGGGATTTGGACGTTGCTGAGTCAGCGATGTCTCGGCGTAAAAGGGAGATATATTTGGGGTCCGCCGACAGTTGTTACCAAAAGATTATTGATTGCAAACTGAGAAGTCATGTCATTTCATTCGTAATTATGGTATATATATATGCCGCTTAATCATGATCTCGCATAAGCCCTTCCGCTTCATGACCATCAGATGATCCTTCAATAGAATCGAAATCTTCATGGCCATCATCAGTAGACTTCATCAATCCCGCCATCCGAATAGCATCCTCTTGTCCTTTCTCCACATCTACCATCCAAATGAGTGGAATAGGTAATGCAATTAAAACTGCTAAAAATCCAAATGCCGGTCGAATTTGTCCCGTTGCATCTACAATTTTACCAACAATAGCCGGTCCTACTGCCGAGCTTCCTTTATCTGTGATTGCGAATAATGCATAGAATGCAGCTTCACTACCGGGCGGTATTAATAGACCATAGAATGATCGACAGTATGAAGATAGGCCACCCATCACCATTCCGTGAATGATACCTAGAGGGTAAATTTCATACCACTGTTGCAAACCTCCCACTCCCCAAGCCTGTACAAATGGTATAAAACCGAGAAGTCCATACAATGGAACCAATTCTAGAAGTAAGAGACAGCAGACAATTATATGGTTTGTTCTCAAACTGAATCGTTTTGATATGATAGGCCAAACCGTGGCGCCGACTATCCCAGAACTTGTGGCCACTATAGAGAGCACAGCGACAGCTACAGTTCCCATCTGTAGCTCAGTTCTAGCGAACAAGATAGCAGTTGCTGAAATAGTGGCCACAGCATCTGAAAGGAGGAACCAGGCAACAAGAAAAATTAAAACTTGTCGAAGTTTAACGGCGACCTTGACTGTTTTCCATAACGATTTCCAAGCGAAGATTGTGTATGACATACAAGTGCGTACGAAAGCTCGTCCCTCATACAATGCTGTTGGTAATGGTGGTCCAGGTCTATCTCGGAGCCACATAATTGATGGGATTGTAAATGTAAGCCACCAAGACCCAACGAAGAATAATACTGTTCGCAGAGGAAGTGTTGACGAAACCCCCATTTTGTTCATGAAATATAAAATGAGAATGCAAACTACTTGCACGGAAACTGCAGCCATGTAACCAATCCCTACTCCTTTAGATGATATCTGTGTGGAAAGTTGAAGATCTGAAGAATCGGCCTTGGATCCTACATTGACTTCCTTGTCGGCTCTTTGGCGGAAGCTCTCTCTCGGCTTTCGGTTACTGTGTCCGGGAGATATTGGCTGAAGAGGAACAGATGAGGAGCCATTTGAATGATCTTCATTGCTCTGAGCAAGTGGATGATTCAGAACCAATAATGGCAAGTAAGAATTAAGAATGACAAAAGAGCATCCAAGACACACAACACAAATGACAGTCAGCAGGGACCCCACTACAAAAATCTGTGGAACTACCAGAAGAAAAAGCATAGCAGACACAGATCCCGTGAAGCCAAATCCTGCTAGAAGCTTCTTACGCCAAGTACCTGGAAACTGTCAGATTTAAGATAGATAATAAGATTACTAACAAACATACCATGATCAGCAACCGAGCTGACAGAGACAAGGGCAAGAGCCTGCATAAATACAGAAAAAGAAAATGTGTACATTGCAAAGCTTGCTGTGGTCAACTCAGTACCAAACACGTTGATGATACATTGATGCGTATCTGAGCCTTCAGCTCTTGACATCAATGCATTAACAGTAGCATTTGCAATAGCGGTTGCATTTTTCGCCGTGCAAGGTGTGATTTTGTCTGTAAAAAGAACGCCTTGTTCACGAGCAAGTTGTTCTAATGTAACGGGTAGAAATGAACCTGTATACTATGTCAACTTTGGCATTTTTGAATTCAAGAATATAACGTACCGACAGCACAAACAGCGAATACCTCAGCTGCCAATCCATAACAAAAAAATCCTCTCAGCTCTCGATCGGTTGTTGGACTCGTATCTTCCGCTGGGTAGCGTGGGGCTCGTAGCCCAGAACCGCCATCTTCCATGAACTTGAAGTTACTGGCTGGGTATCATTGAATACAAAGAAGTTCAAAAGAATATTTTTACGCTCGAATGATATGAAGTTTTGTTGTTCTGAAGGAGGATGAGAAATGCATGTGGTTTTACTTGATTCCGTATCCTGTTTTAGCGCATCGGTACGAGCGGATGTGGCTTGTTTCCGGAGTTATTCCGATTCATCAGTTGACATGTTTGTGATGTTCAAACGGATTCGAAACACCATTAGTTTTGACATTTTATAGACTTTTCGAAGCTAAGAGTGTTTGGACTCTTAGAGAATATAAGCGTTATTTCAAATTCATTGTTTTCTAATGAATATCGAAAGATGGGTACTAGATACTTCAATGAATCTTCATGGAGGTTAATGATGTAATCAGTACTCCAGTACAAGCATTCTCCACGTCAAGTTCCGGTTTATCCGGAAATCTGGTCGACGATGTTAACACCGCTTTCAGTATGCCATTGTACTGTGAGACACTACATAGATACTAGTGGTTGATAACTTGGACTTGGATTTGCCCCTTTTTCAACATGGACCTCTGTGGTTGGATTGTCACACGCCCTCCATGCGAAATTGCGAATTGACCATCTAATCTTGAGACAATCAATCGCAACCTCCTTGAGTCTTAGACCTTATGAGAGACTCGGCTAATTAAGCATATCTCAAAATTCATGCAAATTCATAGGCTCTCAGAGCGGACGAACTGCCATAACGTATGAAGCATTGGGTGGCATTGTATTTGTTTCATCATGTTTCTGGGGAAGATGAAGGGGGGAAGTGGGGGAATATAACAGTAGTTCTTTCGACTGTTGGGCTAAAATAATGAGTTTTGTGAAGAGGATTACATGAATCTTAATATCGTCAGCCATCGAGGGAGCACGGGATTCGCGTTGAGCTTACAAAGTCTAAGAGCAATGAAATGGAAAGTTTGGCCCGAAGCGGTGCACCTGTAGATATTCATGGGCTATTATCATTTATATATCAAGGCCTTAGGGCCTTTAGACCCTCAAAACCTAAATCATCTGTCCATCCCCAGACAACAGAATAATGTCTTGCCAGTAGAAGCCATTCCTCAACTTCATCTAGACCCTCAAGCCTGTCCACTCTTTCTCTTTCTTTGCGTGCGACCCAATGTTCCCAGAAATCTTCTATGCTCACGGCATTGATGCCACCCATCGCGTTACCAAACCCAAGATCTACTAGTCTATCCTTCTGATCATTAAGCGTCTTATACTTCTGCACCGTAGGCATAGTGATTCCTCTTGATGCTAGATTTTCTACCATCATTTGTCCAAAAGCATCTTGTACTCCCACTGGCTCGTAAAGAACAATCCCAATACTTGGAATCTTGTCTGTGAACCATTTTATGATACTTTGTGCCGCGTTCACCTCAAGATAACATAGGCAACATTCGGATATTATCAGTGTGGCAATGTTACTCTTGATACCATGAAATGAATCGAGACCAATTGTGCCGGGTAGTTTCCGGAGGTCCAAAGGATGGCATACGTATCCAACCTCTGAACGAGACTCAATAGTGCGGCTGAATCCCCATTCTGTATTTTCTTGTGGCCCACTAGCCGCCGTGAATTCTGCGAGCTCGCCATCCTTTTGTCCGATTTCAAAGAACTTTTCATTTCCGATGAGTTCTGCATGATTTTGTTGTACTAAACGATTTTTCGCAACGCATACAGATGGGAAATCAAATTCATGGTAAATGACATTACTGTGCAGGTTCTTCGCCCGAAGACGAAAGTAGCGAGTATCTGTTCCCGCACCCAAAGATATTATTTGTTTTTGCTGTGAAGTAGAATTATCAGGTTGTGATAAGAAGGATTCGATGAGGAGGTCTAAAGCAGTAGTACGAGAATATGTACCTAATCAAAGTCACAGATTAGCTGGTTCCGAGTAGGTCAGTGGACTGCACTCGCAGCAACGAAGGCTAACGAACCTCTATTTATGATTGGCAGCCTTCGTGTTCCACTTCCTTTGACGAAATAATGAGCAAACTGGTCCTCTAGATAGCCAAGATTGACTGCACTAAGACGAGATACAGCTGCATCTGTGTCGGTACCTTGAATGGCATTATCTTTACGATTTGAAGAGATCTCCGAATGAGGATTCAAAGGATCGCGCAAGCCTTGCCCTCTACCTCTGCCACGAGACCGAGATCCACCTCGCAATGAGAGAAGGTTGGGTATTTGCTGTGCCGACATTTTCGAGGCGCCAATTTGTTGCGTAATGAGAGACTAGGTATGTCTCGATGGCCGTGATTATTGAAGGTAATGTATGCTGTAGCTTCAAGCTGTGGTGGGGTTCTAGCCCAAGGCTAAGTAGCCTTGGACGAGGCTGATGATTCACTTGAAGGCAGCTCACGTGACTGTAGCCATGCTCTTTGTAAGCAAGTTCCATGATATTGCCGAATTGACTATTTGTATAAAGATTTGTTCATAGTAGGATTATTTGGGCTGCAATACGATAGTTACGATGAAGGCCATGAGCGCAACGTGCAATATGAATAAAAAATCCTTTGTTACCGCCAGTGGCACACAACAGGGGAAAAAAAGCACCCTCAGCCTTCAAATGGATTTGCACGATGCATCCATCAGTAGTAAGCATGTTATCAGGAGGATCTGAGTAGTACTCTGAACTTGGCCACATTCAAACAAGTCCCTGTCTCAATATACGTATCTAAAGTTTGACACTTACAATTTAGGAGTATGGAGATGAGAGTATCACGAACGAATGCCGAAATTGTTGAAAGTGTCGTGATCTCCTTTTGTGATCTCCTTTTGTGATCTCCTTTTGTGATCTCCTTTTGTGATCTCCTTTTGTGATCTCCTTTTGTGATCTCCTTTTGTGATCTCCTTTTGTGATCTCCTTTTGTGATCTCCTTTCGGCATAGTTGCAAGAAGGGTTCACCTCCGCAATCGCTTGATCCCCGGTACCTTTTCTCTTCAATCCATACCCAGGTACCGGTCTTGTGCTGTGCCCCCTTGAACTTATCCGATATTTAATGAGATTCGCCGAAGAGTTGGCTTAATACACATGGATATGTATCCGCATTCCAGCTGGTTTCCAAAATAAACAGTCGGGAGAATGCTTCCATACATATACTCAAGTCTACGCATACCTGGCGTTGTAAAGATAAATAGTTACGTCAATACCTTCCTTCTTATCTCCAAGCAAACGAATGCTAGCAGTCTGGGTCTGTAACTATTGAATTGGAGAAGAAAAGGGGGGAATTGATCTTCAGAGTTCAAGATGTAACAATTTACGAGAAGAGGGGATGCAAATCTTTTAACGAGAAGTGTTCTTAGCATTGATTTGATTGATCCGACTTTCGTCGTGGTCTATTACGGATGTCAAATTTTATCATTCAATTGATGATATTTCCCGCCAACGGCCAAGAAAAAAACACAAGGATCAGAAGCATGTCTTTCAATCAGCTCTAAACCTTATTTGGTTCATTTAATTTAAACTATCTCAATTACATGGGTCTTATCATTGGTCGATCTCTTCATTTTAATTCCCGTTCAAACATTAGCGTCAGGAACACAACATTATGGCTTTTCACATGTCCAATCAATCTTGGAATTGAACGGAAGATAAAAGCCTCATTGAGGTTAAATTCATGGTTTCTATCATCCAATTTCCTATGCCGCCTGTGCAAAGCCTGTCAAAGACTCAATGTGAACTAACGTGTGATGAGAAAGATAGGAAAGAGGAAATGGGGAAATGCCTTGACCTTTTTGGTGAGCGTTCCTAAACCATTCCCATATGGAATTGGTGACCTGCAAGCGCAGATACCTCCAACTGAACCGTTTATCCACCCGCCCACCTTCACTCCCTACATCTTTTATCCTCGTCCTTCTCTTCAATATCAAGTGTGTTCAAAGTTTACTCTTTTTTGGTTGCTCGTCGCCATTACGCTCATTAAATTTGCTATAGAAAGCAACTCACTCATTTTGAATCCGACTCGTTATTGACTTTATTGACTTCGTGGGTATCATTAGTTTGAGGGGGAAAATATTATACGCCAAGTTTTCGCCAACACATACGAGAGGAAGGAAGGATACACGCAGAACAAGAAGCGCATCAAAGATCTTGCAATACGAGCTGAATTTGGTTGATCGCAGCCTTCACCACTTTCACAATGAAGTTCCTCAATGTACCAATCGCAATTGCTGTCGCAGCAATCTTATTATTACCTTGCGAAGCCAAGCTGGGCCATGGGCTATCCCATCTCGATATCTTACAAAAACGACACTCTCATAATAGACTTCATGCATCACCACGAGCAGAAGATTCTAAGAACTTGTTACAAAAGCGTGATACTTGCGCATTTCCAACGGATGCTGGATTGGTTGCTATTACACCCGATTCTAAAAATGCGGGATGGGCAATGAGTCCAGATCAAGCTTGTACTCCAGGCTCATATTGTCCATATGCTTGTCCTCCTGGTCAAGTGATGGCGCAATGGAATCCAAAAGCCACTTCATACACTTATCCATTATCTATGGTATGTTGGGATTATTTTGAGCCTAAATAAAATACTAATCGTTTCGCAGGATGGAGGATTATACTGCGACTCAAACGGCAAAGTCAGCAAACCATTCTCCAACCAACCTTATTGTGTGTCGGGGACTGGTACAGTTGGAGTTGTAAACAGCTGTGGTGGAAGCGTTTCATTCTGTCAAACGGTTCTACCTGGAAATGAGGCTATGTTAATTCCAACATCAGTGGATGGATCCTCTCAATTGGCGGTTCCAGGTACAAGCTACTGGTGTGAAACCGCAGCCCAGTAAGTATTGAATATCATACTGTGATTTTGTTGTCCTAACAGTCTATAGCTACTATATCAATGCTCCAGGAGTCTCGACTGCTGATGCTTGTATTTGGGGTGATGGCTCAAAACCTATTGGAAATTGGGCTCCATATGTTGCCGGAGCTAACACTGTCGCTAACGGTGATACCTACCTTAAAATTGGTTGGAATCCAATTTGGACATCCTCCTCCCTTTCAGATACCATGCCTACTTTTGGTATCAAAATTGAATGTTCTGGGTCTGGATGTAATGGGCTTCCTTGTTCAATTGATCCATCAGTTGATGGAATCGGAGGAGTTACCAGCGCCGATCAAGCTGCAGGGGCTGGAGGTGCCAACTTTTGTGTTGTCACTGTCCCTTCAGGTCTAACTGCCGAGGTTGTGGTGTTTGAGCTCGGCGGTTCTGGATCTTCGGCTTCCTCATCATCTAAAGCTGCTTCAAGTAGTGCTTCGCCAACTCCTTCACCAACCCCAACTCCAACTCCCAGCTCATCATCTTCTACTCCAACTACTTCGTCAACTCCACCTCCATCAACTAGCAGTTCTATCTCGTCTACATCTACATCCTCATCTACATCTTCTCTTCTCGTCTTCTCTCCTCCTCCTCTCCTCCTCCTCCTCCTCCTCTCCTCCTCCTCCTCCTCTTCCTCCTCTCTTCCTCCTCTCTTCCTCCCCTCCTCCTCTTCCTCCTCTCTTCCTCTTCCTCCTCCTCTTCCTCCTCTTCCTCCTCCTCTTCCTCCTCCTCCTCCTCATCTTCATCCTCATCCTCCTCCTCTTCGTCTTCATCTTCCGCAATCTTATCCTTGTCGATTTCTACCAAAGCGAGCCCAACTTCCTCACTTTTCAGCCACACAACGACCTCTATTGTTGCTTCCGCCTATCCAACCGACGAAGCTCACGTGTTTCTTCAAGCTGGAAATTCTACTTTTGGCGCATCGAGTGTCTCCCTTGCCCAAACTGTTTCCAGCACTGGCACTAGCACTGGAGCAATGAGTCCAATCGCAAGTGCCGCCGAAACCGCTTCTGCAACAGCGTCAAGTACCAAGAAATCGGTAGCTACATCAACTGAATTATCAAATTCGATATTTGGCCTCGTCCTCCTCCTTGCCATCGGCTGCTTAATCTGATCGCTGTCATTTGATGATACTATATCCTCATTATCATCATATAATTTCCCATCTCCTGGATATCTTTTCAAATACTATCTTCTAATACGTCTGGACCACGTAATGCTTTCTTCGGCTTCGCCTTTATCATGACTTCTTTTTCTGTCCAACACATACATTCTTATATTATTTTTGCTCAACGCAACATTCCCTTTTGCTTCGAATTATTTCTTCAAACCGAATATATCACCTATGGTGCAGGAGTTCCCGAATACTCCATATCCTAGACATGACATCTTTGAAGTCTATCGGAACCAGTTTCCTTGCCATTTTTTTCTGTCGTATTTATACCCCTATTTTATGCTTATTCGTATCACGGATTGGAGGGAGACGGAGTGATGGATTCAAGTGTTTTTACTTGATTACCTTTTTTTAAATTTTTATGATGCGTATATGTGATTGATGTTCATACACGATTCTTTTGGCGCGGACTTTAGTCTTTTTTGGAACGAACTTTTTACAGGAACAGTTTCTGTCCTATCTCTTTCTAGTGAAGATTGGACTAGGGGGTTGGAAAAGCGAGTGGGCTTGGCGAGCTTTACTTGGTGGGCGGGTGGCTGGACTTGGGAATTATTATTCATATAATATTTATATCTAATGTTGAGATATGGTGATGATTGGATGGTAGAGGGATTGACGCTGGTGATATATGGATTGGAATTGGAATTCGTAGATGAGAGAAGATTGGAAGGAAGAAGAAACGGCATGCTGATTTGGTGCGGAATTTGGTGGTGGAGTGGAAGACATGGAATGAGACTGGAGAAGATGGTTTGGTTATGTAGTAAAGGGATGAATGGAGATATTGTTCCGACGTTTATACCTACTTCGTTTCATTGATTTCTCATTGTGATAATGTCGTACCTATCTCCTCCACTCCCTTCTATATGGGTGATGAAAATCTCGACGTTGCAGATTCTTATCATAACTACCTATTATACAATGATTATTCAATCCATACACTACGCAATCTGCGGGAATGGACGAACTTTCCAATTTAATCCGTTCATTCCATCTCAATGGCATCACCAAAAATAAACCCCAAATATCTCGATCCATCTCACCTATACGTCCATTTTTCAATAGTTTATCCACAAGAAAGTAGCTAAGCTAGAACTGTAGAGGATATGATTATCACTATGCTATATGATAGTATGAATAAAATCACATTAATTGACTATCTATCTACAGAACGAGTATTAGTGTACTTCGAGTTGAAGTTGAGCCGTTGATATACCATCTGATCGAATTAGATAGGGAGACGAATTTCCTGATTCGTGCTTGAGGGAATATATATGTAATTTGGGAAATTTTCTGAAGTAGGGTGGGTATATGGATGAGGTTGGTTTGATATCTTTTTAGCTTGAATTCAAACAATGTGTATGTATGTATGTGTTTGTGTGTTTATATATAAGCGTGGTTCTACGATTATCTCATGTTTTACAATAGAGTCCTTTTGAGAATAGACTAATTTCATATCAGGATCCTATATTGTGTATACACCGGATGAGAGATTAGTTGAGGTGACTTCATGACATGATTTTTTGTGCTCTCGTATATAAATGCAAAATGTTGCTATGCATAGGTAATAACGGCTTCTCATTCATTCTCGCTAAGGTGAGCGTTGTATGTTCATTTAAATAGACATGGGCGAACATGTAACTAGGCAATATTTACAGAACCTCGCTAGCAAGATTGGTACAAGAGTATACTATTTGGCTCATGATTCGTTGTATTGACTAGATCCCTTAAACACTCTGAATTGTAATTCCACCTTGAATGATCTTGTGTTATTGTCCTATCAGAAGTACTGAGATTTATTTGTTAAAAGTGTATGTATTGTGCATTTAAAAGTTGCCTAGGGATGAATATTGACATTTTGAAACGAGCTCTTATATACACTTCCTCCACCACCTTTTCCCCTCATTATTTTCCCCTATTTCCAACTCTCATTTCATTTAGAGGTTAGTAGTACCAGTAGCAATCAAGTCCAACCAAGCTGCAAGTCTGTTTTCATCAACAATTAGCTATCATACTCTCTAAATACCAATTCCTCGATAGAAATAAAGAAAGTGAGGAACTGCTACTAACCTGTATCCTGCCTTGGCAATCTGCAACTTAACGACTGGGATCGCGGCTGTGTAATATCCATTGGTGCTCAAATCACCTGACTCGACCGCGGAAACTCCATCTACCAAAACAGTACTGCAAACATAGGCATTTGTATCAGACGCCCAAACCATTGAGGAAGTAACTGGGTCATCGATATCGATATCTTTAGTCCAGCCTGCTTTCAAGGAAGAATATGTTCCGGTTTTAATGGCGGTGGTAAGAGTTGCTGCCCATGTCTTGGCATCAGAAAGTGCGTAACCGCCAGTGTATTGTTCGGGAATAGCAGTGTCCCAAATTGAATGGAGGTTGGTTTTTTTGCCGGCGTAGGTGACGGAGATGGTGTTTCCACCTACATCGAGGTTTTCATCGTGGAGAGGTTGGTGGATGTCGCCGAGGAACTAGGATGTATGAGCAAGGGGTGGTTATGGATATATTGACGTTTCGCCCACGTGGGGACAAAAATGGTACGGAGCATCTTTTTTGTGCGAGATGTCCATGTGCCTTGGAAATGACATGTAGAATAGGGAGAATGGAGACATGATAGAATCCAGAATTGGGAGAGGAAATCAGAACATACGTGAATGATCATCTAGGGAATATTAGTAATGGTTTCTGAAAGAAGGATCGGTGCTTACCTTGGCAGCAATATCCAAATTGGCAGCACTTGCAGTGCCCTTTTGTAAGATGGTTGTCTATTGTGGATTAGCATCACTTGTAAATGACATTGATCTACGACAGACTCACGTAGTTGTTGATGGCACTAATGACACATCCTGCAGATCCACAATCTCTGGAGTATGAAACGCCACAAGCTGAAAAAGTATTGCATCAGCATCGTTTTACTCGATAAGGTAACTGAGTTGAGCAGAAAAGTTTCCCCTTATCAATAAACTTGAGGAACTCGTTATGAAAATCTCTTTACTCACAAGTAGGTGGGTTATCTTGAGCATCAATGTAATGGAAAGGTGCCGAGAAAGTTCCAGCAGTGGTATATCGGTATGAATCAGCCTGTAGAGGGTTTAGAAAAATGCATGTTCACTTTCATATCTATATCGGAAGACTAACCCAGGTAGCAACAGAGGCCAAATAATCTGTGCTGGTATCACCCAAAATGTCTTGGAAATAGGTCTTTGTGGCGGTAGAGACTGCGGAAGCGTGATATTAGAGATACGTCTGATATCATGGTAAAGATCATTACTCACCGAAGTTAGTGGCAACGTATCCAACAGTGTAATGCCCCAAGGTACCCCAAGCGTAGGTAGCTGGGACCCAAGAGGAAATGAGAAGAGCTGCACTAGTTTGAACCTTCATGATGAAGTTGGAACGCCAAGAAAGATGGAGAAAAAAGCCGTGGGGATTGATCTGCTGTTGGAAAAGATTGCTGGTTGATCAAAAGCTTGGATGGAAATACATAACTCTTTATACTTCAGACAATGGATTATATCGTCCACATACTAAGAGTGGCATCAATGTGGGTTGTGACGTCCTACATGTGAAGCTATCCACATCGTTTTTCCCCTCCGTGATGGTGGTTATGAAAGAGGCAGGTACCACTTATTTTGCCTTCCCATTCCACCCAATTTCCACCCACCCTCAGAGATCTTCAACACCACCCACGAATAACACATCAAAGATACGGAACGATCTCGACGCGCATATACCAAACTACTGATAGCATAAATCGGGGACGGCCGTTGTCCGCCAAGATTTTTGTTCTTCTTCAAATATGTACAAGGATTCCAAGAGTTGGTATAGAGCAATGCTCGTGAGTGGAATGCCAAGCACTCGCCAGACCACAAGTTTCTTATTCTAGAAACATGCACGATAGCCACCATTCAACCACCTTCCCGACTTGATGCGAATTCCCGATTATCACTGGATATCATAAATAAATTCGTAACATGAAGAGTATCGCTGCTCATTGTATGGTCGGAATAAAAAAGAGGACTAGCAACTACCGTCTTCTCCGCATATATGCAGGTCAGAGATGAATCTACAGGGACGTAGATAAAAGATAACCAATTATCCTTACATGTGTGCTTGGAGATATGAATTGAAAGGTTGCGTGATGGTTATAAAGTATTAAAGTATTAAGGTTGTTTAGTAAGTCTTCGGGGGATCTGCTGAACTTGGAGAAGTGTGATCTTTGTCAGCGGATCCATCTTCCTATTTTGCCAATCGGCTTGTACACGTCCATATTTCTATATTGCATGCGGAATTCCTATGTCAAGTTTCTCCATTGTCCGTCCGGCCATCGGGGACGAGGTTTGCAGTTGCAAAGGGAATTCCCACAGAAATGAGCTTGTAGAAAATACTTGAATTGGTACGAGTCTACAAAATTTAGATAGATCATACTATCTACCACATACAAAACTGTATTAGGTATCTTTTTCCCACGAACGCCCGATTGCGCCTCGATATACCATCCTTGATACACATGATAAATTAGTTTTAGTCTTCGGCCATATCGATATCCCCATCAGCATCACTGCTCTTCTTCTTTTTCGATTTCTTCTTTTCCTTCTTCTCCCCACTATCCTTATCTCTCTTTCTCTTCTTCTCTTTCTTCTCTCCATCTTCGGCTGGTGCCTCGAATTCTTCGGCCCTCTTCTTCATCTTCTCCTCTTTCTCCTCTCTCTGCTTCTCTATTCTTTCCTCTTGAGCTTTCCTCTCCTTTGCTTGCTTGCCCAAGAAGTACTCTCCACTCTCAATTTGTAGATCAACCTTGCTCTTCTCTTGTGCTGGTGGGAATGGGGTGTAAACCTTCTTGCTCTTGTCGGTAACGTTTCTAGGCACTCTTCTCTTGTTCAAATTCCTCTTCTTGAATTGTGGCAGAAATCTATCCCAACTCTCGCCCGCTAATTCTGGGTCCTTTGCCAACTCTCGCTTGATCATTAGTTCCTTGATGTGATAAATAGGATGAATGTTGGCCATGCAATCTTCGATGATTCGTCGAATCTCTTTTAGGCCTTTGTAAGGACCCATTGCTGATACGGTATTTCCTTGAACTAGTAGATAGCATTCTGTAAGGAGTTCCAACGCTTTCAAGGTGCTTCCATTTGGACCTAAGATTCTCTGTCTTCTCTTCACGAATCGTTCCTTATTTCGAACCAGGTTACGGATCTTGATAACATCGCATGCTACACCATCTTCAAGAATCTTGATCGCTTGTGGCGCAGGCACACTTCGTGCAAGTAGCTTAATAAGATCTCGTGCGTTGAGAATAGCGGCTGGATCGTATGTCTTTCGGGTGGTCTTGACCGTCATAGAACCTTCGCGCAAATCAAGTGTCGCAGCAATACCATATTTCTCGAGTGATTTCATTATAAGTGGCCAGACTGTCTTAAGATATACTTCGCGATATTTGGGGAAGAGTGTGGCGAAGGAGGACTCTTCTGTGAAGGTACCGCCTGCATTGTCGGCAGGTGTGAATGCTTCAATCTAGGAGGTATTAATTAGTATTGCGCCGAACTTGTGGAATTGAAAAACTTTAGAAGTCTTGGAGAATTTACCTTCCACTTATCAATATCATCTGTATCCCAAGGCTTTTCCTTATTGTATACCGAAGGCATTGTGAATGCTGATGGTGAGGGGTGTTTGACTGGTGAAGCTTTCAAAATTAAAATTCCTACTCAAAAAAAAGTTATGGCAGAATTACGAGTAGAATATTTTTGAGACTTTGCATTTGATCTAGGTTTCCGTAGTAGCTTGTAAGCTCGTGGCTACGGTCATCAAAGAGTGCCATTAGTGTATTAATCACGTGATATGGATCACGAGGTCCAATCCTGGGTCGGCTGAATCGGAATATTCGTTTACCCCTGAATATTCAAGCGGAGGATTGATTGACAAGATTGACAGATTTACAGATTGCTGGTAATTGAGGCGATTAGGATTAAAGTTATCAAATCGTGTTCCACGAATTCGTCATCCATAAACGTTTTTACTCCGTACCTGTACTCAGTACAACTCGGCCCTCTTTTTACCAGCTGAAGACCCTCATGTTATGTAGGATCTCAATGGTACCTACCCGTTAATGCCGTTTATGCCGTTCATGCCGTCCATGCCAGCTTATATCATTTATGCATATCATTGCTCGATTTACGCTGATCAGCTTATTGGGGTAAATGGATATATACACCTGAGCATCTCAGAATAGGTCCACCATGCACATTACTCCGTACGTCTTTATTTATACGCACACATGATCGGGACAGGAAAGGACTAATCTATTGTTTCCAACTGGCTCGTGACACATTTTATTTTTATCCTTTCCTTCCTTGAGCTTCCTTCTAACCTACAGAAGTGACCGTAATCTTAAATTTCGATCTCAGGGGTAAACTAAAGTTGTTCTCGATGGCTCGTTTTCAAGGATTCTTAATGGTCAGCCTTGTTAATTTCCTTGTACACTGTTGAGATTGTCTCGATTGTTTATCGAGTGCCGATTGAGCTGATCCACTCAATTATCTCAGTTCGTCAGGAACTTTCAAACCCTTGTGCCGCCTTAGCGCCATAGTCGTGGATCATCTCCTCATAACCTCCACCCGGATACATATCATTATATATCATATCGTATAGCTTGATCGAATCAGGCGAATCAGACCTAGCATACGATACCAACTGTTGTGTATAGATTATGATAATTAGGGCTTGCATTGATCGCATGAGAGGATTCAAGAGAGGTTACACTCAATCTAGATGATAAGCTTACTTTGAGTGATGATTGCTTCCATTCATTCTCGTTCTGTCGTACTGCTTCTAGAAGATTGCTTTTTATCCGTCCATCTATCTGAATCTTGAAACTTCATATTACCATAGCTTCTTAGCAGCAGCTTTAGTGAGATGGATGTTCCGATCTTGCATGCATCGATTGATGTGCTCAATGCTGTACCTAGAGATTTGCACAGAGTAGAGGAGATTCCGAGGAGATGAAGTGGTTCAATTCAATCATAACAATGTGAAACTCCTACGTATTGTACTCCAATTTCAAATACATTCTTTGATTTCAAAAGTAATGATGAGTAGGTAGATAACTCATTCCTCGTAGTAAAAATTGTACATTTTTGGAGCTTGTCATATTGTCATTATCAGGTACCTTGCGTCCGGGAGTATCCTTTTTATAGATTGTTTCGATTGCAGGGTAGCGCGAATGGATAAGGGGCGGCCAGGATCCAGCTGCCATTCCTTTTCCCTCAATAACTTCTCTCTCTACCTTTGCAACTCTGATTTGATACATTGTATTGTAACATCATTTACTGTCTCTTCATTCATCGTTCTCATATACCCAAAATTCAAATCGATCCCTTTTAAAAGTTTGAATATCATTGTCATTCGTTTGGGTCAACCGAAAAGTCTCGTGCTTCATTCACTTACCTGCAATTCTCGAAGAATAATTTCATTCTAGCTACTAGTGTCAGCGTAGTCGCCCTCCTTCTAGTTATAATTCGAACGATCTCTGCTATTTTCGATATAGACATTTGAAGATATATAAAAGTTAAGGAACAGTCGATTTCAACCTTAATACAACCACATACCTCGCGTTCTATTTCGGACGTGATTTTAATAACAACCCCCCCAAACCGCAACCACGGCTTCTACACTCGCTCCCATTTATCGGGCATCGCCCCTCGATATCCATCTGCGGCCTTCGTCAGGAGACTCAAGTCGAGATCTGCCTCCGTTCCGAATGTCACCCTCAATAAGTGATGGGAGGCAATCATTGCCAATCATGCCACCCATGGATCCAATTTCTCGACCATCTTCGACCTCGACAGTGAACTCCTCTCTACACCATAGCGCATCACTGCCGCAACTACCTGGGCTATCAGCACTGGCTTCATTAGCTTCGGGTACAAGTTCACCACAATTGAGGTACGTTTAAATTGCGGAGGAAAATACAAATCGATGTTACTATTGTCTCGGATGATGGAAGGGTTTCAATCCAATTGGAGATGAAAGTTTTGAGTTCAATGCTTCTTGTTTCTTATGAATGAACAAAGACAATCCATCCTCGAAGATATTTGAATCAACATTGGGATTCCTTGAAGCTTTCATGGATAAGGGAATTATAGTTTCATATGATTGAATTCTATGATGCACAGCATACTAAAGCATGGTTCAAAAGCTAATTTAGCACACTATAGAGCATTCAATGTTGGACAAAATGTAAATATGGGGTATGCGACATCATCACCATCTGCTACATCCGGAGGAGGGCAAAACAATTCACCAGTATGTTGTATATTCTCTTTTTTCACCTACCACTTTATGCCGCTATACGTCGTCTACTTGTATCAAACTCCCGTTCTATTCTTTATATGGTCATTGTTCAGAAAATCGCCGGGAACATTCTACAATGTCTCTCTCTGAGTCTGATGATCTGATCTCCATGTAACAGGTTTATTTACCTTTTCCATTTTCTTCCTTTCCTAATCCATATTCTTCGTCCTGTCCCTCCTATCCTACCAATCCTTAGGGATTGATGTGCCGATAAGTATTATACGGTCACCTTTTCTTCAAGGGTCCATCATCCCTTGTCATTTAGTCTTTTATGATCAACCGTACTCGGGATTTTCCGTCCGTGCCTGCCCATCCCACTACTTCCTACCTCAAGCGATATCAGCAAGAGCAATCTGCGAGAATTTTCGTTCCTTCCCAATCTCCGATAACGATAGCGATTTTGCAAATTATCATACTATCTATACCACAATCATGGCTACAATGGCTAACAATGATCGCGAAACCCAACAGCCTACCTGTCAGAATTGTCAGACTTCCACGACTCCTTTATGGCGAAGAGATGAAATAGGTTCGGTATTATGCAATGCTTGTGGTCTCTTCCTGAAATTGCACGGGCGACCTCGGCCGATAAGCCTCAAGACAGATGTTATCAAGAGTCGAAATCGCGTTAAGAGTTCAGGCACTGCTCAAGGTGCAAAGAAAAAGGTGTTTATTTATTCTATCATAATTGTTTTTGCAGAAGTGGCACCATGACTAACGCGTTCTGTCGCAGACTCTATACGAAGCTAATGGTCTTGACCAAGCGCGATCGCAAGCTGGCACACCACCGCCAGGTTCACTTGGACATAGAAGAGCATCAGGAAAGTCTGCCAATGGTCATTCAGATGGATCGAACTCTCCTATCTCTAGAACTGCGACTCCTTCGATGTATGGTAATCATTTACCACCATTCAACGGAAATGGCTTGGAAGAACATCATTACAATCATTCCCCGTCTCTTCCGCCTATGCACATCCGACAACCTTCTCCCGGCGATATACGGTCCACGTCCCCTTCTATGAATGGTCCGCATGGTCTTGAAGTGCCTCAGACATACGAACAGCTTATCGCCCAGAATTCTTCTTTGAAAACCCGCGTCAACGAGCTGGAGGTTATAAACGAACTCTTTCGTGGTCGAGTTACCCAACTTGAACAGGATGAAGCCAATGCGAATCAAGGAGTGGCGATGCTTAGAGAATCAGAGCATAATTTAATGAATCGACTCGAGGAATCTCAACGTCGAGAAAATCAATTGAAGCGTCGCCTGGATGATGTTGAACGTGAACTCAACGAATTGCGTGACGGGGCACCTCGCGCTAAGAAAATGCGCGTTGCAGATATGGTTGGGGACAGTGAGTCGTCAACTCCACAATCAGTCACTTCATAGTTCAGCAAAATCACCACCACCTCTCATTGATCTTATGCGATTCATGAAAATATCAAGATTGGCGTGTGGCGTTTTTTTTTGCTTCTTGTCAATGGATGATACCACATAACGAACCCTTTCCTCTACTCTAGTGCAGCACATTGATCCCAATGGAAATTTGTTTGCATTCTCTTCACATCAAACTGCTACTGGTACTCCAGTATCCACCCATATTGATGGATTGTACTACTACAAAAATATGCGCTTCCTTTCTTGCATTTCTTTCCCATGTCATGTTTATGATCCTTATCACATCACCAAAAAAATTATTCGGGTAGACGCATGGATGGTCGCGTCACCACTTTAATGTCAAAATAATAAGCCACCCACCTTTCGCTTTCGACATCTTTTAACTATTGCAATTTACGACACCCGTTTTAGACTTGGACATGCAACAGCATGAAGTCTGTCGTACACTTCACGATTGGCAACGCTGTTGAGGAAAGGAGGAACTCTAAGCTATAAGTTTCAATGGAGAGTTAAGAGTAGATATGAAGTTGGATTCTTTCTCGCCAGGTTTTCCTCCCCCTTCTGCTCATGCACGACGCAAAAATCAAAGCTCGTGCTGTCCATGCATGTTCATGCACTATCGCTTCCCTTTTTGCAACGAAAGCCGGTCCAATATTTCAATAGCAAGCGGATGGCAGCGTTGTGATATAGTTTAGCCTTTACTGATGAGATGATTCCGTTTCGGGAGCAAAATAAAAGTTCATGGTTCTGAAGACTCCATTTCTACCTTTCTTATGACATGATGCTGCGAAAATGATGAAAAAAAATCTCTTATCTCTCTCTCTCTCGAGCCTATCTATCACTATCTTATCATGCTATGCTATCTCTCTATCTATTATCTCCTTTTCTCCCGATATCGATGAATGGGCCTCCTGATCGACGAAAGCGGTGAAGGTTTCCCACGAAATTATTAGCTAACGATTGTGATGTGTATAACCTAATGCAAGAAAATAGCATCAACCTTTATTGGCCAAGCTGGAATCTAGCTTGAATTTATCGACGAGCTTGAAAAGTGTAGTAGACCTCGAGTAGACATACTGACTTACTAAAACTGTGTTTGTGGGAATTGGCTCAAGTCGATATTTATGCTTTGGAAAGAAAGAGAAGAGCTGTAGGAGATTCCATAGTCCATAGTACTTTGCTCTGGTGTGCTCCGGTGATCTGACC
The DNA here is from genome assembly GCF_014898435.1 of Botrytis sinoallii. Taxonomy (NCBI): domain Eukaryota; kingdom Fungi; phylum Ascomycota; class Leotiomycetes; order Helotiales; family Sclerotiniaceae; genus Botrytis; species Botrytis sinoallii. The sequence goes on from NW_024066040.1 coordinate 450,759, forward strand.
CCGCGAAATTTAGGTTCAAGGAAGAGAGAGAGTACAGACCGGTGTTAGCAATTGTAGACGCTGTATCTGGTTTCCCATCTGAAAGGTTCAATCGACCAGTGCTCCTTCTTTTCGAACATGTAGTATTTCACTTCGAGATCCGTTCAAATAATAAAATAGCTAATAAAATTTGTATTACCATTCATCACATTGAAGTCGAAGTGACATTCTATGACGCGAAAACGAACCACTTTAAAGTCGTGGATCTTCAGGCGCGTCTTCCCAACATCAACCGCGTTCAACAACGAAAGGAAAATGACATGGCTACTATAAAACCTATTGAAGGCCGGACGGTGAGAATATCTCTAGGACTTCAGCTCACTATATAGTACTTACTAATGATTTACAAATCTACAGATCCATCAGATCCAGTCTGGCCAAGTAATTGTCGATTTATGTTCGGTGGTGAAAGAACTGGTGGAGAATAGTCTGGATGCTGGAGCAACGAGTATTGGTAAGAACGTTTACATACCTATACTCTTGAGATCTAGCTTACTAAAGATTCAATAGATGTGCGATTTAAAAATCAAGGACTCGAAGCAATCGAGGTACAAGACAATGGTGGTGGCATTTCTCCGCACAATTATGATACCCTAGCACTCAAACATTATACCTCGAAATTGACCACATACAACGACCTTACGACCCTTCAAACATTTGGATTCCGCGGCGAAGCCTTATCTTCACTATGTGCGCTCTCAAATTTTTCTGTCATTACATGCATGCCAGAAAGTGCCCCGAAAGGTACGAAGCTCGAATTCGAGATCTCAGGGAAGTTAAAAGGCACATCTGTTGTGGCGGCGCAAAAAGGAACTACGGTGATAGTAGAGAACCTATTCAACAATCTGCCAGTGAGAAGACGAGAGCTTGAGAAGAATATAAAACGAGAATGGAGTAAGGTTACAGGTGTTCTGGGACAATATGCTTGTATACAAACGGGTATCAAATTTACTGTCTCGCAACAGGCAGCCAAGGGCAAAAAGACAACAATTTTTTCTACAAAAGGAAATCCTACCACTAGAGAGAACATTGTTAACGTTTTTGGTGCGAAGACTCTTACCCAATTGATACCAATGGATTTACGTCTGGAGTTAGAGCCTACGAGTGGCCCCAGTCAGAAACGGAGTACACAAATTGATGATGACTCCAAAGACATCCGAATTATTGGTCATATTTCGCGTCCAGCTACGGGAGAAGGACGTCAAACTCCTGACAGGCAAATGTTTTTCGTAAATTCAAGACCGTGTGGACTTCCTCAAGTGGCAAAGGCTTTTAACGAGGTCTATAAATCATATAATGGATGGGGAAGCACTCAGTCACCATTCATATTTGCTAATATCGAGTTAGACACTCATTTGTATGATGTCAATGTTAGCCCTGACAAACGTACTATTTTACTACATGATCAGAGTCGTATGTTGGAGAACCTCAAGACGGCTCTTGCTGGACTTTTTGAAGGCCAGGACCATACAATAACAGTGTCTCAGTTGTCAGCACAGAAGCAACCACAATATAAACAGTTGACTATTAATCGAGAGGCTGCTAGTGCATCGAAAAATTTGCAAAAGCGTCCGCAAGCATCCCCGCAATCTGCCGAGGAGGGTGACGCGGAAGAAGAGGAGGAGGAAGAGGGAGAGGGAGAGCAAGCTTCGGGCGCAATCTCGGACTCTAGACGATCTAGTAACGCTCAAAGCACAGCTAGTCAGGATTCTCAAGTGCAGTCTAATTCAAAAGCAAAACGTTCTTCTATATCACGAAACTCATTGTCGCGAGATGGCGCAGCTATAAGTTTGATTTCGAATTGGGTCGGTCGTAAGTCTGAGGAACGGAGTGATCAACACCTGCACCTCGAAGGCTATGCAAGATGTTGACCAAGGTCCGTCGAAGGAAAAGCAAAGATTGATATCCAAGTTTGGCAGGGAAGCTGCTCGGGTTGAGGAGGCTGAAGATGATCTTGTGAGCCCTGAAAGCTCGATTGCGACTGCTCAAGACTCTCAGCCTGCGCCCACTTATAGACCCCCTCGACACGTTGCTGATTTTAATAACCGGATGGCTGAGGCTAGCGTCTCGAGAGAAGGGTCAAAAGCGTTAGAAGGCGCTGAAGATCCGCCCATTCCTCAACTTATATCACCATCCCCGATGTCTACTCCGGGAATACTGAGCTCGCTTGGAAGTAGCAGACCACAACGTTCTCAACAAGAGACGGCTACAATAACAATAGGTGATCATACTGTGACGAGCTCTATTGGAACACCTCCCCCTAAAAGATTGAAAGTTGACAGTAATTCTGCTTCCCTGCGTGAAAGTGGGAAACTTCAGCAGAACTTACCTATGCCATCTTTTGGGAAACGGCTTCTGCAACGATTCGGTGCACCTGGAACTCAAACCTCAGAAGCTAGCGATGATACGGATATGATCGATATAGAAGAGCCAGAATCTACGTTAGAAACAGCTGCACCTGATTCCTCAAGCGCTTCTGATGCAGATGTCGATGAAGATTTACCAACAGCTTCTCCGGCAGATGAGGATGCTTCTGTGTTATCAGAAGCTCCTCCAGAAGACAATGCAGATGGAGAGGAGGAAGATGGAGAGTACTTGGATGAGAAGGAGAAAAAGGTTCGCGAAGAAGCGAAAGTCCAAGAGATGATTAAGGAGGTTGAAAGAACGGCTGCGCTACCATCTCAAGAAAATATTTCTCGTGCAAAATTACTTGTCAAAGGTGGCGCGAAGAGGAAGGAATCCACGTTGAACTTGACACAGACTGTTGACACTACTGTTCTTGATATAAATCAGAAGTTTGAATCTTTGCAAGATGCACTCTCTTTGTACGCAAACCAAACTGCTTCTACTTCTCAAGACGAAGCTCTCGATTCTGACGGTGCCGAAGAGCGGCTCTCCCTCACAATCTCCAAGAGTGATTTCGCTAAGATGAAAATTATTGGTCAATTCAATCTCGGCTTTATTCTCGCATCGAAAGCTCCTGAGCCGACGACTGAAAATGGTGGAATACAAACAGCAGATAATGTTTTCATTATCGATCAACATTCATCAGACGAAAAGTACAATTTTGAACGATTGCAAGCTACTACAATAGTACAATCGCAAAGATTGGTTTACCCCAAAACACTTTCTCTCACAGCACTCGAGGAAGAAATTGTAGCTGAAAACCTCGATATTTTGGAACAAAATGGATTCATTTTGACCATCGATCAATCGTCCCAAGACGTAGGGGGAAGATGTCAACTTGTCTCTCTTCCTGTTTCTCGAGAAACCACTTTCTCGATCAATGATCTTGAGGAATTGATTGCGCTACTGGCGGAAAGTGGTGGTAGAGCCGGAATGGTAAGGCCGAGTAAAGTTAGAAAAATGTTCGCGATGAGGGCTTGTAGGAGTAGTATTATGATTGGGAAATCATTGACAAAGGGACAAATGGAAAAGGTGGTGAGGCATATGGGAGAGATTGAACAGCCGTGGAATTGTCCACATGGGAGACCTACTATGAGACATCTTTGTGGATTGGGTTTGTGGGATGGGGAGGGGGAGGGATGGAAGGAGGATTTGGAGGGAGAAAGGAAGATAGATTGGGGTGGGTATGTGAGGATGAAGAGGGGGTTGGAGTAGATGGTATGATGGTGAGATGGTGAGTTGGTGGGATGAAGATATCGGGGATGATTATTTTATATAGGTTTTTGTGGGGTTTCTATAGCATGGTGTTGGGGAAAGGAGGGAGAAAAGATCTTTTGGGGTTTACACAGCACATTTTGCTATCGACAGTATCTGCGGATATGAAATTTGCTAGATTTTGGGAGTTGGGGAAAGAAAAGTAAAGCGATGTAATACATTCATGGAAGTAATTTAAGTATTCAAGTGTTTTAGTTACCTAGGTATTAGATGTTAAAGGTGAGTAACTCGGTAAAATAAATGAATACTGTAGTTAGCGAGCTACCAGGTAGTCATTGTAAGATTGCAATAGGTAGGTTTTGGACCTGAAATCGAAATTGGAAGGGAGGGGGGAATTTTATTTTATTTTAAATTTGTTTGGTTAACTAAGGGTTAGAGGGAGTAAATGGATGAACGAATGAATGAATGATGAATGAACGTGATGAGAAGGTTGTGATATATAGAGGTTGACGGCGTAAGTATTGTAAAACACACCCAAAAGCGACCAAGCTTTTCCCCTTTTTTATCGTTTGGACCAATCATATCATCACGCGATTGAAAATTTATATGGTGAACTCTAGGTGGTGAAAGTATTGTAAATTTTATTCTACCCCTAGCAAAATCACTCAAATTTATCGAAATTCAGATTGTTTGGTTTTTTTTTAGAAATGCTATTCTAAGCCTATTTAGAACCTATAGAAAGCTTTGAAAGCTTCAAAAGCTTTAAAATTATAAGAGTTGAAAATTTGAATAAAAGGATTCAAAATTCGAAATTTTGGGGGGGATGGCTGAATATGTAGTAAAATTAGTAAAAGCAGCATTGGAATTTCGTAAAACAGCAACTTTTATTAAAAGTGGGGCTTACACGACTTATCCCATCAACCTCTGTATACCGTACGTGTGCGTGGTAAGGTTAGCGGGATATTGTGGATGGGGTGAGGATGATGATGATAGAGGGTGAGGATATGGTGAAATGATGGTGGAGGTTGTGATACTGGTGTTTGGGTGGGTGGTGAGATTGGTGAGATTGGGGAGGGGAGGGGAGGGGAGGGAATGGCGGTCGCGAGATGGGTGATGGGGGATGAGAATGGGGAATTCGAAGATGGAAGATGGAATTGGGAATTGGAAATGGGGATACTAGACTTGGGATACTTGGGCTGGGAGGATTGAGATTGAGATTGGGATTGGGATGCTGGATTTGATCTGATCTGATCTGATTTGACTAGCTTTTACTTGGATACCTCGGAAGGGGGAAGGTGAAGGGACAACTCATGAGGATAAATCGGGATATATTGGGATGGATGAATGGGATGGGGTTACTCGAGAGTGAATAGATGGTGAGTATCTAGTAGATGGTAGTAGTGGTAGTGAATGAACAAATCTGTAACAGAGCTCCGAGCTCCGATATCGGTGAAGATATGAGGATTTGAAGAATATGAAAATAGATATGCGAGGTCGCCTGGTGCGGCGGTGTGGTATGTTGTATTTTGTATTTTGTATTTTGCGGGGTTGTTTTGTAGGGGAGAGATCGATAGATCGGGATGGGGATGGGATAGGGATAGGGACTCGTAGATTTGGGAGGGGGCTCGGGCCGATGGAAAGCGAGATAGGTACTGTATGTACTAGGTATGTATGTGTGCATATCTAGGCACACACCGAAATAGGATGAGCGGATGGAATAGATTGATTTGGATGATTTGGATGAAATGGGATGGAAATAGGAAGGTGGCTGGAGACTGGATGGTATACTCGTAGTGGTGCGGTAGGTACTAGGTAATGGAGATCTTATTTCGGGATCGGGGGTTGGCTTGTTTGTAGATGGGATGGATGGATGGATGGATGGATGGATGAGGGGGATTGGGGAACGGATTCACCGTGGTGGTGGGGGACGGGTGGTGGGAAGATGAGATGGGAGAGGGTGATGGGAGAGGGTGACTGGGTGCAGGCTAACTGAGGGCTAGATTTGGCTTGGATTGGCTTGATATGAAGATTCAGATGTTTGATGAATCTTTTGATAGTACCTATGTTGAGAATGGAGTTTTGAATATCTTGATTACTAAGTACTGACTGATACTATATATGATAGGAAGTAGAGATTTGAAATATAAATATATTGCATGTTGTACCTATATACTAGTATTCTATCTTTTATATTCTATGTCATTCAACCAACCTGACATTAACATCCCTAGGTCACGGTATTATCTACAGAGTCGATGGTTAGGTCAAACATTCCGATACTGGAGTCTCGACGACTCAACCCTTCCGCTTTCGCGACGACTTTGATTGAGTCATTGGATTACCATACCTACGTATACGATGGATGTACAGTATAAAAACAACCCTCACCGCCTTCGAGAGTGAGCGACAGTGAGGGGCCTTTATGAGTAATACGAATCATTTATAGTCAATAATACATGTAATTTAATTGGTCAATACATCATTACATAGCAGATCCACAACACAAAAGCTGGTTTCCCAAATAAAAGTGGATCCAATTCCCAGCTCCAGAGTCAACTTGCATGAACATGACAAAGACAAGAAAGTGGCAGAAAAGGGTAATACCTTTCCTTTCATTGGCCACCGGATCTGCACCGACCGGAGATCATCTGGGAGCTACAACCCCGATATCGGTACCAGTGGTCTTTGAGTTTGTTCGAGAGGAGAGCATCATAAATAATATCCACCCCGCACTCCCTGGAAACTTGAATCATTCTCTTGACTACTTACTTACTTACTTCTACTACTCTTGTAAATCCTTTTCTGAAATTCTTTTCGTTTCATTCATAAAAGTTTCTGTCCGAGGAGTTTTGAGAATTTGTTCTTTGGGGGAATTCAATACCAAGTCAATCACCAGAGGGAAGAAAGAGATACGACACTAGAAGGATACCTTTGTCTTGTTATTTTCAATCCAAGTCGCCAATATGCCTACTGCTGAAGGGAGACCTCAAACTCTCTACGATAAGGTTCTCCAAGACCATATCGTAGATGAGAGAATGGATGGCACCATCTTACTTTACATCGGTATGTGGATTTCGAAAGGAATTGGGCATTCAAATACTGATTCTTGATATAGATAGACATTTGGTACATGAAGTCACTTCACCGGTATGTTCCTTTTTGGTACTTTATCATGGGGTCAATTTCCTAACCAATTTTTTATAGCAAGCTTTCGAGGGTTTAAAAAATGCCGGTAGAAAAGTTAGAAGACCAGATTGTACTCTTGCTACAACTGATCAATGTAAGTTTGCGTCTATGAAATCCAACAAAAATGCAAATCTAATGCTCCCTTTAGAACGTTCCAACCAGTTCCCGAAAATCCCTCAAAAACATCGAAACTTTCGTCGAGGAAGAAGATTCTAGACTTCAATGTATGACACTCGAAGATAATGTCAAGGATTTTGGAATCACATACTTTGGTCTCGGTGATAAGCGTCAAGGTATTGTGCACATCATTGGTCCTGAACAAGGTTTCACTCTTCCGGGTACCACGGTCGTTTGTGGTGACAGTCACACTTCCACACATGGTGCCTTTGGATCTTTGGCTTTCGGAATTGGTACGAGCGAAGTGGAGCATGTACTTGCGACACAGACTTTGATCACCAAGCGAAGCAAGAATATGAGAATTCAAATCGATGGTGAACTTGCACCAGGTGTCACAGCAAAGGATGTCGTCTTACATGCGATTGGAAGAATTGGTACGGCTGGTGGAACGGGTGCCGTCATTGAGTTTTGTGGTTCGGTTATTCGAAGCTTGAGTATGGAAGGTAGAATGTCGATCTGTAACATGTCTATCGAGGGTGGTGCCAGAGCTGGTATGATTGCTCCAGATGAGACCACTTTTGAGTATCTCAAGGATAGACCACTTGCTCCAAAGTATGGTTCGGAGGAATGGGAGAGAGCTACAAAATACTGGAAGAGTTTACAATCAGACGAAAACGCCAAGTACGATATCGATGTCTTTATCGATGCAAAGGATGTTGCTCCGACAGTTACTTGGGGTACCAGTCCTGAAGATGTCGTTCCAATTACTGGTTCGGTTCCAGATCCAGAATCTTACACCGACAAGGGAAAGAAGGAGAATGCTATTAAGATGTTGGAATATATGGGACTTACTGCCGGAACTCCAATGGAAGAGATTGTTTTGGACAAGGTTTTCATTGGCTCTTGTACAAATGCCAGAATTGAGGATCTCCGAGCTGCAGCTGGTATTGTCAAGGGAAAAAAGATTGCTGCCAACATCAAGCGAGCAATGGTTGTTCCAGGTTCCGGTCTTGTCAAGAGTATGGCAGAAGATGAAGGTCTGGATAAGATTTTCATGGATGCTGGTTTCGAATGGAGAGAAGCTGGTTGCAGTATGTGTCTCGGAATGAACCCTGATATCTTGGCACCAAAGGAGAGATGTGCTAGTACCAGTAACAGAAATTTCGAAGGTCGTCAAGGAGCTGGAAGTCGTACTCATTTGGTATCGCCAGCTTCAGCAGCAGCTTCCGCTATTGTTGGCAAGCTTACAGATGTGAGAAAATTTGCCCAGGGAGCCGATTCAGCACCGAAGAAGGTATCACCAACTAGTTATCAAGGCAAGGCACATGTTGATGAACGTGTCGAGACTGATGATGAAGAGCGAGAAGTTATTGGTGATCAACCAGAAGATAACTCCCCACACACAAACACCACCGCTGCACACTCCTCTGCTGGTCTTCCAAAATTCGAAATCTACAAGGGAATCGCAGCACCATTAGACCGAGCTAATGCCGATACCGACGCTATCATTCCTAAACAATTTTTGAAGACTATCAAGAGAACTGGCCTTGGATCTGCTCTTTTCTATGCTCTTCGTTTCAACGAAGATGGAACGGAGAAGCCGGAATTCGTTCTTAACCAAGAACCATACAGAAAGGCTAAGGTTCTCGTTGTCACTGGACCAAATTTCGGATGTGGAAGTTCTCGTGAGCACGCTCCATGGGCTCTTCTTGATTTCGGTATCAAATGTATCATTGCCCCATCTTTCGCGGATATCTTCTTCAACAACACTTTCAAGAATGGTATGCTTCCAATCCCAATTACCAACAAAGCCGATCTCAATGCCATTGCAGCAGAAGCATATGCAGGCAAGGAAATTGAAATTGATCTTCCAAATCAAGTCATCAATGATGAATCTGGAAAGAAAATCTGTAGTTTCGAGGTGGAAGAATTCAGAAAACATTGTTTAGTCAATGGATTGGATGATATTGGATTGACTCTTCAAATGGAAGATAAGATTTCGAATTTTGAGAAGAAGATGACAAAGGAGACACCATGGTTAGATGGTAGTGGATATTTGAAGAGAGGAAAGAATGGAAAGTTAGCAGTCAAACCAAAACCAGTACCTACAACTAATCGGGGAGAGAAATCAGGAACCCGCTTTGATTGGTAAATTTATCCAGTTTACCGATAATTAGTTACCAGATATTTTTTCTTCGGATGGATTTAGGGAGGTCTGGTGTTTTTTGCCTTGTTATTTTCTTCTCTTTTTTTTTCACAACTTCGCTTGCGATTTAAGGAGTTTACTTGCATTAAGCTTCAGCTAGCTAATTAGTTTGATTTGCTCTTTTTTTTCTGCTGGGAGCGGATTGATATCATTCGTATATGTCTGGTTGATCGATTACACTATGCGTTGTATGATGAATAGGGAATGATGAGCTTGAGTGATGGGAAAGAAAAGTTTTGCAATGCTATGCGACGCGATGAATGGGGATATTGTATGGGGATTGAAGGAAAATGAAATATAATGGCATGGCATGGCATGGTATGGAATGGAATGGAAAGTAGATCTCTAGATAGTCTAGTGTTCTTTTGCATTGAACGAAATGGGATGATATGATATGAAATGATGTTAAGTTAATTGAGTTTAGTAGTGAGTTTGAGTGATGATGATGGTGATGGTGATGGTGATGATGATGGTGATGTAAGTATATGTGTATTTATGAGAGAGAAAAAGGAACAGAAAGAAACAAGACAGAAGACGAAAAACAGAAGACAGAAGATGAATGAATAGTTTATATGGATATATCTATACATGTATGTATTATCAAGCAATCAGATTATAGTTATATTTATAGTTATATTATATTTATATGTATTATTTAAGCAATTATATTATTTATAGTTAATAATTAACAATTAACAATCATTCATCAATGAATTGGTAGGCCATTCGTAGCCTGTTTGGTTCCATGCCTGTTGGGGTGGGAGAGTGGGTTGTTAGCTGGGGTTTTTTGGTTTTGGTTTGGTTTGGTTTGGATTAGATTATTGTGGTGATGTGTAGGGGGGTGGATAGGGGGGTGAGTGGATGGATGGATGGATAGGGGGGTGAGTGGGTAGTTTGGGGGGTGGGTAGGGAGGTGGATGGATGGAAAGGGGAAAGGGGAGGAGGATCAAAACAAAACACCGAAATAAAACATACCGTCAAATTCGCATTCCGATACGCCACCGGATGTTTCTCAATATACTCCGTCGTCTCCCAACCTTTCGGATCACACGTGACGCTCTCCATCCCCTCGCGCTGATAAATCCTCACATAATCCACGTGCATGGTTGTCGGAAACCTCAGATCGCCGAGCAAAATCTGACTCCAGGCGCCGCTGATGCCCAGGTTGAGAATCACACTCATGGGTTCCTCGCTTACGAGTCTCTGGGCTACATTTCCGTTTTGGCCAATGGCGCGGCCGTCCATCATGAATGTTTGTTCGTCGCCGACGAACCAGGCGATTTTGCCCGTGGAGGAAACGCCGGGGGTGTATTCGAATGCGTATTTTTGGTATTGGAGGCCGTCGTACCAGTCGTTGTTGAGGAGGGTGGTGCCGGAGATCGCTTGTTGGAAAGGACCGCCGCAATACGAATTCATATTTGTGGTGTTGTAGTTGGGATTTGGAGGGAATGCGTGATTGGGTCGATAAAAGACGTCAAAGGGAGCGACTTGAAATGATTGTGTTACGACTCCAATGCGATTATTGGGATCGACGCTTCCTTCTAGGACGTCGATTTCTGGGGCTCCGCGACCGGTTCCGGGGGTGGGATGATCTTGGCCTTTGCATGTGCAGGAATTGAGTTTTTGACCTGGGAGCTCGGAAAGTCCATCGGGAGAACTTTGGTTTGGGGTAATACCGTAATCGCAGGAGTTGTAGGTGTAAGGCCACACGCCTTCGGTAGTAGCTTTATAGCCTGGACGACCCAAATTACCCATGGACCAGACACCGGGCCAGAGACCAGGAACTGCGGAGGGGCCTGGAAGGGAGATGGATACTTCGAGGATACCGCCTTTGAAACAAAGTTGGTTCCAAGAGTTAAGCATACCGGATTGGTATCCGAGGTTATGGTTTGCAAAAGCATCCATGCGTAATTGCAGAGTGCCTCCTCCAGTTGTGACGGCTACGGGATCTATAGGAGTATTAGTATATGGCAGTGAACAATATTGTCAAAATACGAAGTCCAGAACGGCATGCATCATTGCTGAAATATGGAAACCAAATCTGACTTGCTCATCATGCATGCCAAGAGCCCCACAACCTTAATTCCACCTTCAGTTTCTCGGCTCTTCTCTCGCCTCCTCTCTTCCCCTTAATTTTCGCCAAATCTCAAAATCCAATACTGAAATCATCTTTTCCCTTAATCACCATCCTCATCTCCATCCCAAACAAGAAGAAATCTCAAAAACTCACCATACCACTCCATGTCCTGCGTAGCCCCATACCAAATATTCGGCGCCGTCCAAAATGGATCATCCCCAGGATAAAAAGTTCGATTATTATTATTAAATTCATCCGAGAAAACCAGATTGGAGAGTTCCCCATTAAATGTTGATTTTCTGGTTCTCGAAGCTTGGGGTGTGTCGGGATCGATTAGGGTTGTGCGAACATTGCGCAGGAGGGATAAGTTCTCTGTTGTGGGAGTTAGCATGAAAGATTCGGGAGGAGAAAGGGTACAGATTGAGAGAAAAGACAAAACGCAAGACAAAAAAAGATCAAACTAACATTATTAACATGCGCCCACGCCGGTCCATAATCCACATAATTCCCACCACCACCTCCTCCGGTCCCCCAAACCCTCGTCGTAAAAGTCAACACCGGCAACAAGATAAAAACACAAAGCAATCCAATAACCATTAAAACCCCTCCAATGGCATTTATCAAACTTTTCTTTTCCATCCATTCATGAAACGTAGGTTTAAAATCCCGATCATCATTTTCATTCGGCATGTGAAGATTATCATCATCTTCAATTTCATCATCATATAGTATAAATCCCTTTTCACCTCCAAAATAGGGATGGAATGCTGCTACGCGGTCGTCGGGATAATTCCATTTTTCAGGATTATCGATGAGAGCGGCGCTGGAATCGCGAAAGGGATTTCGAGGTATAGAAGAGGATAAGGAGTCGGAGGATGTAGACGCTTCAGATATAAAAAGTGGACGAGGAGCATTTAGTTCCGAACCGTATGAAGATGGTGTGCGAGAATTGGGATAGCGGGAGTAATCATGGCCTAGATCTTTTAATCCTTTTTGTGTACCCGTTCGTGATGGATCTCCAATCTGCAAACCTATTCCTGCCAATTCTGATTTTCGTCTTAGAAGTTGTTGCGGAGAACTCAGACCCTTTCCTCTCTTATTTGTATTTCCATTGCTTGGTGTATTTCCACTCGAATCTGTGGATGTAGGAAGAGGTAGATCTCCAGAAGAAGAAGAACCTGCAGGTGAAATCGTACCACCATTAGACCACTTTTGTTTCGTCACTACTATTAACTGTCGTTGATGAAGTCGAAGATTGAGAGAGATGGTATAACTGGCAAATATGATTTTCGATTCATACTTAAATTAGATGCACGTCTTTCCATTGGCGGAGTATTTGAAAGTCTTTGTGAATCCGGTCTGACAATATCTGTAGTAGAACTAGGTGAATTCGAAGGGCCCGCGTTGATATTTATTGCTAACGACACATTTGAGCGTCCAGCTTGGACCATTTCCATAAGAGGTTGTTGAGAATTGCGCATCTCAACCTTTGCAGGAGGAGAAACTTTTCGTAATGGCGACATTGTGCGTGGAATTTCTCTCACTTGATTTGTTGAAGCAGATACCAAATCTCCAAATATCTCTCCTCAAGTTGAATTCGGTTAAACCAAACTAAACACAATATACCTCATAAAATCCATATAAGATTGAAATTTCCAGCAGAGATTTCCTCAAGAAATTGTTCATACATCAAATAGTGAATAACCATCCATTTCACTCATGTAACCCAATCCTCACATTCAAAATCGCATTGCGAATTCGGCGATGGACACAACCACACAACCTAAAGCAATCTGCCAAGAGCGTGTCGTTTTGAATTCGAATATATCTATAAATATAAATCGATAGGTATTTTCCGAAAACGACAAAGGAGTTTCCGAGAATTCTATCGCGGTCCGGAATTGGCTATGACGTACTCGAATATTTTTATTTTTATCGCATGGAGCTCTGGAATGTGGAGTGGCTCGTGGGTGACTGATAAGAGCTCCCGGTGGAGAATTTCCCCAAAATTGAAGATCAAGGCTTAAGGTTATCGGGACTTCAACGAAAGAAGAAGGAAAGAAAGAAAGAAAGAATCCGGTATTTATTTATAGCAATCGAAACGATTGAGGAATATATAATTGTGTCTATCATCAAGTTGATGACTGATAATAAAGCACCAGAAATATATCTGCGAAAGCGACAGTGATGATCGAGGTGAGGTGAAAACGACAGTAGAGTGTAGAAGTTGAAGAAGAGGAGGAGGAGGAGGAGGAAGATGAAGAAGATGAAGAAGATGAAGAAATAAAAAGAAACCAAGATAACGAGACGAAACGAAACGAAACGAATGAAAAGCACTTCATAGTAAAATACCTAGCTGGTCCTCATCTCGTACTTAGTCCTCGTACCTACACTCACCAGTGCAAGTAACTGCAAGTGCCAAAGGATAAATTCCAACTCAATGCACACATACATACCTCATACATATATACACCTAGTAGCACCTCCCGCTATCTACCAACCCGTCACCACCCACCAATTATATATCGCCATCCACCAATCCCATCTCGGTTACTCTACTCCCCTAGACAGAACAGAGTCGAAATGTCGAATGTGCATGTGGATAGAAAGCCATCTCTCTTGCACCGGTAGCTATACTTTCGCGAGTCCGAGGGTGGATGTCGTATTTAGATAACTTTTGTAGGTATCTATATCTATCTATCTAATCGCAAGATGGAAATATGATATCCTCATGTCGATATCAATATCTATGGATATATTAATTAGATATTCAATCACTCATTTGATTAGTCATCCATCCATCTATTCATCATACATATATACATATATACACACACACATAAATCCCTTACCGAAAATACTCTCATCACACACACCACTCTCCATCCATCCATCCATCCATCCATCCATCCATCCATCCACCATCCATCCACCATCCATCAAAATCTAAAAACCAAAAGAAAGCTCCACAATCTACATCTCGTACCCGCCCCATCCCAACGCCACTAACGAACGTTATATTCATCTGCCCACCTGGTCTGGGCATCTATTGATCCACCCTCTCTCCTCCTATCCAATCGCCCAAACGCTCCACAGTATGTGGAGTAACGAAGACGCATACAAACAAGTAGGCTCGGTAGGTAAACAAGACAAGTAAAGCCTATCTCGATCTTGATTCTCGACCAATTATATACATACAATACAATACAATACATGCAATACATGCAATACATACAATAGAGATAGTACAGATAGTACATACACTACAATAAACCCGCTATCGATTTCAATACACATGATACACATGATACACATAATACACATAATACACATAATACACATAATACACATAATACACATAATACACATAATACACATAATACACATAATACACATAATACACATAATACACATAATACACATAATACACATAATACACATACATATATACCATACCTCTACATACACAAGCTCCACATATACATTTCAACCTTGGAAATTTTCATACATTTCAAATTTTCGTACTTTCGCATCACACCTAATAGATAATTTCCTGACATAGGTACCGTATACTCATACATGATCGGAAAAAACATTACCTAGTATACATACGAGATACATAAACATAAACATAAACATACCTACAAACAGAGCTCATCACCATCACCATCACCATCACCATCACGAAAGATACCTACTAGATACCTACCTACCTACTCATCCACATACCAATTACTTCCAAGATTATGACTTCTTACTTATTAGCAAATATAAACTTCAACTTCAACTTTAGCATTTCCGCATTTTACTTTCTGATTTTTCTCTCTCTCTGCCTGCCTCTCTAGCTCGCTCACACAGACATACATATACATATACACATGCTTATCTTATCGTATAGCTGGTGCTGGCTACCTATCCTCCACACACCTAAGAATACTTAACTTAATCCATTCATATGCGTACTAGGTACCTAGTATCCTCATGCTCTCCCTAACCACTTCATGAATATCATCGCATCTATGCGTCTATGCGTTCATTCATCACTTCATCCATTCCAGATGTCCAGATTTGCATAGGTACTTCACAATCCGCAATCCGTAATCCCTCCCTCGCTCACTCACTCGCTCGCCTATCAATACTTCATTTAGTATACACGTAGTACATACACACACCTGATATCATCCTCTTCTCTTCTTCATTCCGAAACTGCTGTGTCCATCAATCAATCAATCAATCATCAATTGTGTTCCCACAACCCTTCCGCTTTCTCCAAGTTCATCACTTCTCGTGTCTTGAATTCCAGACCTCTCATTCATTCATTCCCTTTCCTTTCATCCACTTCCATTTTCGAGTAATATCGATATAGAACGAGTAAAATTAATCCCCTATTCTCGAGCAATTTATTCATCAACTTTTTTCTTTCCTTCTTTCCCTCCAATACCCTCAAGACCAAAAGCCAATTCATAATTATCATGCCCAGCCATTGAATTTCGAGTTCCGTAAATTCGGCGACACGTTAACCTCTCTTCGGAAGATGCAAATCCGCTCAGTTAAGTCTGACAAACAATGGGGTTGATTTCCTCGTGTAACATCCTTACATATATGGGTCTTATAAACAGCCAACTATTCAATAATCTCCAGCTAGCTCTTCTCATGTCAAGTATAGTAGCTCAAGGACCATGTCGAGGATCTTTGTGCGACAATGAGTTTTGTTGACGAACGACTTCTTGTTCATCATCTTCATTATCCCAGCCCAGAACCGACTTCAACGAATTCAATTCTTTTTGTAGTTGTTGGAGTCCTCCTGCCACTCCGCTCAGGACAGTAAATAGTTGTTTTTGCGTACTCTTCGGGGTATCGTCGATGAGAGATCGTTCTTTCATCATAGAACCGTCGGCTGGGATAGGATATTGAACAATTTGATTGTTGGGAAAATTGTGCATCGGCAACGGCTGGGCAAATTGATTATTTTGAAGAGGTGGACCTCCCTGTTGTATGACTTGTTTAATCGCAGGAGTTTCGTAGAATCGTGGTCGATGCAATACAATGGGAGCTGCTCGTGACTGTTGCCCATTTGTGCCTGGTTCCCCTTCATCCATATTTCCTTGATCGAGTTCTTCGCGGGCAATTTGAGCTTGTAACATGGAATCCAATTCTGCTTCTTGAGCTTCCTTCAATCCGGGGGTTCTTAATGGTGGTCGTGGTATAGACGGAAGAGGTGGGTATGGACTGACATAATGACCTGGTGAATTGAATTTACTGAATATGCTATTCTCCTCTTCAAATGATGGGTTTTCGAATTCGGATCGCTTTCGCTTGGTGGGGGGGTCAACTTTTTCCGTATATCTTAAAGCTCTGGCATCTTGATCCCCTACAATTGTGAAATTCAAGAGTCAGTAATACTATTTTCACCATACGAGATCATAAAACAGAGGATGTAGATACCCAGATTTTTTATTCTCAAACTGCATTTATTCCCTTTACTCGTGAAAATACAAGTCGCGCAAGCTCCTTGAAACCATTCTTCCAGCACAATACAGTGAGAGAATCGTCCATAGCCCTGTTTACAATGCGAACATGGGTTTGCCATTATTCTTCCTCTGGTGGCTACCATACATGCACCTCTCTGCTGAACACGTTGACTCTCGGTCGATCTTTCCGGTGGTAATTCCTGGTCTTCGCGCCATGGTAGATCGCGCATTTCAGGTAGAACCTTGATGCGATCGAGAAAAGTCGGTTCGTTTCTATGGTTGCAAAATGAGTAGTACTTGTCGTTTGCATCGTCTGCAGAGGTATCTCCATGGCTTAACTCTCGTCCATTGACTCTTTCTTCGTTGCTACTTTCTGACGCTTGTCCGTTCTGTGTGTAGTTTTGTCCTGGACCTGTTTCTGGCGTCTCACTCATTTCTATATCATCCGTCATATCCGTTCTGAACGAAGGCGCCCTATGTCTCCTGGGACGCATATTTCTTCCTTCTCTTTTTCGTTTTGGTTTTCTTTCTGGTGACGGCGAAGTTGAACTTGCTTCAGAACGATTGCGCGGTTCAGGAGTTGGCGCGTTGTCGGCAGTCTGTCGCGTCCAGAGTCCTGGTCCGTTGGCTGAATATCTTGTTTTGGCAGATGCGTTACCTCGGTCGCGAAGTTCCATTTTATATGATGTGGTTTATTAGCTGGTCGGCGGGACTTGACAGCGAGAGATTTTGTTATGTGCAGAGCTAAGTGAGTGATTGGTCTAGCTTGAGGTGGTTAGGCCTAAGCGATAACCTTAAATTTTACTCTTATCGGTGTGCCTAGCCTCCGGAAACCGTACATCTAACTAGATGACTCGGCAAAGGGTTACTAGACAAAATTATGAATTAGATGTAAAGCAGCGTGAAATCGATTCCTCAATTCCTTTCCCAACAATACAGGACCCCATAAAGAGTGAATTGAGAGAATACTTTGATTCAATTTTATTTGTTAAAGCTACCTACCTAGGTACCTACTTGAAGGTGATTTTTTATGACTTCAGGGCACAGCTTGAACGCTCGCATGTTTTCGCTTATGAAGAGATTCTTCACCAATTTAGCTGATCTCCTACAATGGGCATTTAGAGTTCATTTTGAAGTCTTTTCATAGCGATGTAGATATCATATTATGATCACTGTATCATTCGAATCACCTGTAACATCGTGAGATTATCAGCAAGTATGATTTCTAGATTCACGCATTTTTATTGTTATTAGGTTTAATATAGGCTAGTTTACAAAACTTATGTACTCTGATGCCGTAATGCTTGTGAATTTCAGAATGTCATCGAAGCAACGTATCAATTATCATCATCCTCCACACCAAGTGTTTTCTTCAACGTATTAAGCTCTCTCTGGATATTGTCAATACCTCCTTGAAGACCACTGATAATTCCCATTAGCTGTAATTGCTTTCGCTTTGGCAAAGTTTCTATGAGTGGAGCCGCGGCAAAACTTAGTCCATTCGGGGTAGTAACAAAAGTTGGTTGGTATTCTCGTTGTTGACGTTTGTTGCCCGCTTTCTGGGGTGGGGGTTGCGATATAGTTGATCCATTACTCATGATGACTTGTTGCTGACCTGCGAAGACGTTGGGGCTGTGATTAGGTTGAACTTGAAATTGCGGATGGGGTAGTTGAGGTTGAGGTTGGTGTTGGGGTAGAGGTTGGTGTTGGGGTAGGGGTTGAGGTTGATGTTGGGGTTGATGTTGATGTTGGACTGGAGGTGGAGGTGGAGGTGGAGGTGGAAATGGAGATTGGTATTGCGCCTGTTGCTGTTGCTGGACTTGGGCCTGAATTTGCTGTTTTTGTACTTGAGCTTGATGTTGCTGTAGTCTAGTTTGAGGCGGCTGCTGTTGTTGAGCTTGAGGTTGAGGAGGCTGAGGTTGTGGTGGTTTGGCTTGCTTCGGGTCTGGTTTATCTTGTTGTTGCTCTGGCTTGGACTGCTCATGTTGTGGTTTTGGAATTTGTGGTCTGGGTAGATTTGGAAATGTAGGTTGGGATCCTGCTTGAGTCTGGTTGACAGAAGCCCAAGTTGTAGATGCCGGTCTGCTTGGAGCTGACTGAGGAGTACTTGCACTTGGAGTATTGCTTGGTTTTCTGGTTGGTTCCTTGACGGTCGATTCCTTCTCAGCGGATTTGCCAACAGACTTGCGTAAACCGCCATTTCGAGTGTTGGGTGTGGACGAGTTGCGCGTAGCCATGTGTGGAGAATTGACAGGTGCCCATGAGGTTAAAGATGAACGAGGTGGGCGTCCTCCGCGCGTCTTCGTAGATCCCAAACCTGTGTCTACTACAGGAGGTTCTTGCCATCCCGTTTGAATTGGCTTTTCTGGTTCTTCGACACGGGCTTTCTTTGCTGGCGGACCAGAATGATTGCTTTCTTCAGACTTGTTTTTTGTACTGGATTTATCTGGCGTCTGTTTGACAGTATTCTTTGCTGATGCTCTCCGTGCACTTGAGGATTCAGGTTCTGGAGTCACGCGAATTCCGTCTTCTGCAGTAAATTCATCGGGCTCGACTACATTGGTATGCAATTAGTAATTGATGTGAATTTCTCACAAAGAAAAACTTACTCTCTTCATTAGTCTTGATGCTGCAACGGTTTGGTCTGCCACTTAGTTGACAGCTAGCGCATGCTCCCTTGAAAAATCCTGGCAGCGCGATACATAAGGTGAACTTTCCCCGAGAATTGGCACATGAGAGGCAAGGATCCTCAACTACATTTCCTCGAGTAGCAAGCAAACAGCCAAATCTAATTTGTTTCCTACGGGAATCTCCTCCAGTCTCGATCTCAGAGCCCGCTTCGACTCCTTCCCTCCAAGGCAAAGAACGTTTTGCAGGCATCATTTGTAATCTTTCCTCCATTGTTGATGAGTTTGGATCTCTGAATGAAATTTGATTCAAATACTTCGGAGGTGTGCTGGGGCTATATCGTTTAGATGCTGAACTGGGCGTCGCGATCGAAGGTTCGTCAGCCAGCTCTGGCTCAGGCGACTCGAGGTTTTGAGGACTAACGGCCGCCATTTTGTTTCTTGGTGCGAAATCAATATCAGATCCTATTGATTCAGGTGAAGATGGTGCTGCCCACTCATCGTCACCATCTTTATCAACAACGATAGTATCGCTGTCTCGGGATCGTCGTGGGGGCATGTTGAAAAGTCGCGTTGATCGAGACGTAATCGGTCGCGATATTTAAAAAATCCCAAGGTGAAATTAGATCGTGCTAATCCTTGTACCGAATATAAATATATGCCGCTTTTATCTCTTATCGGGACTGCACGTCAGGCTGGAAATTGTTGGAATGGTCCCAAAGTGAGATTGGATATAATTGAAGAAATTTTCTTGTAGACAACAATAATGAATATAAAAAGGGTCGGGTAATGTGAATGATTCACAGCTGAGTACAGCACAGCATGGGCAGGTTTTATCTACTTGGTCGGTAGATATTTTAGTTCGGAATTAGCTCTTTTAGTACTTTCTCTATTAGGTAAAGGTCTAGAAGTCTATTCATCGCCAAAATTGATAACCCAGAAAACTAATTGCCTTGATCGGCGATTAATGGATCTGATGGTACGATTTTCTTCTGAAGGGTAGTGAATAGTCTCTTGTATTTCTATATTGTTGGGCGCGTGATACGCTCGCTATGCTTACAATGCGTCATTTCTCTTGTGGTAGCCCATAATCTAGACTGCCCTTTGCTAATATGTTACGTTCGGTTGTATTACGAATGTACAACAAGCTGTCTATTTTTTCTTGGCCTCCTCCTTGGTCAAGGCCAATTGGTCTTTTTCCTCCCTCATTTTCCTTTTATCTTCCAGATCATTTTCTACTTGCCATACTGCTCGATCGAGCTCCATTTGCAATTCTGGTATGTCTAATGCTTTGGCAATTTCCTTTCCATCAGAAGCATGAAGTAGCATCGTCTCAACACCCGATACATCCGAATTTGATGATAGTGTATCAGCCGCACTTTTCGAGTCGGGAGACGGAATCTTGTTCCTCAGATACAGCTCGTCTAATATCTTGGATGGCTTTGGTACAATGAGATTTTCCTTCAAAAGGAAGTCGATGTGTTTAGACCCTGCTAGCGCTTTCCAATGACTATATGCCCGAAAGCATAGATAGAAGAAGGGTAGATTTGGGATACTGATTGATGTTAGCTTCCAAATATTATCGGCGAGGTTATAGCTGGCTGCACTTACATCGGAACAAGCGCGAAGGGAGCAACTAAAGGCATTCCAATGATTGAACCCCATAACCTCGTCTTGTGAAGTTGTCTTCTCTCTGTGCCAAGTACTTGCAGGATTTTCGAAATGTTTTCCTGTGGAAGAAAATTTGAGGGAAATGAGATCTCAACTTTCTCTCTGTCGCCCAATTCTTCTGCTCGCCTTCGTTTAGACAAGGGAGGAATGGATTTTAAACCCCATTCCTCATATGGTATTCTTTGCAGGGCCTTGTTCCCAAAATCGACCACCTTCTTCTGCCATCCTGATTCCTTCTTCTCCCAACTATTCCAAAGATTATTCGCCTTTGCACTTGTCTTATCTAGTAAGGAAACCTCATTTGTAGTGGTAACATTAAGTCGCTGGCAGTAAATAAGGGTTCGCCGCGTGGAGATGGGAAGTAGGTAGAGTCGCATAGTTCGTTCTTCGTGGACCAGAGAATTAGATGGAAAATTTACACAATTGCGATTCTCGAGATGGGTATTATGTCGTACAAGATCGTTAGGCGTTATACGTAAAATGGTCGTTATTCGTCTGCTCGTGAAATGCCGTTTGTTACTTCAATTGCATTGGAGTGTGTATGATAGTTTTGATGAGAAGATGGTGCTGGTTAGGAGAGTAACGTCTTGCACTTCTTTCTTTCTTTCTCTTTTTGACTGATTAGAACTACCGGTAGATGAACATCAAGCTACAAAAAAACCCAAAAATCGAAAAGCTTTTTACCTGGATTCATGGAGGCTGAGCTAAGATAAGATCCATTTTCACTTGTAGATAGAATGACGCATGAGAATAACCTTGAATACCTAGTAGGTACCTAGTGAATAAATCCCTAGTACGAACGAGTACATGGAGTCGAATATTTTCCAAGTGGGGGGAGAAGAAAAGATTGATCTAGATAGAAGTGTACTAGGTAGGTGAGTGAGGAGTGAGATGATAGGCTCGATAGGTATTTTGAGTGTATGGTGGGTGAAAAATGGTGGGAGGGGAGGGAAGAAGTGGGTGAAGATTCACAAATACCCGACGACACGATGCAAGTAATATCTACCAAGGTACTCCATATAGTGCCACGTGAGGATCTACCCACCCACCGGAATCCCATGAATACTGTGAATATCATGATATCGTGAACACCACGAATACTATGAATACTTCGTATATATCCATATACATATACACATATATATGTATACACAAGGTATATTTATATATATTCACAATACCTGCAATTGAAGGCACCTAGTAAGGAATCCTTGCAAGGCTTATTATAAACTCCCCCATGTTCTCAAATTCCAATTTATACCTTGAATTGTCTTATTATTCTCATCATTTTTTATCCTTCTGATCACTCCTCACCCCCTTGCTCTCCCATCTTCGCCGCGTTTCGTTTATGGTAATAATCCATAAAATCCATATAATCCCAATCATCCCAATCATCCCAATCATCCCATAGAGATGTTTAATGGGCCTGTGTGGTCCTCCGTAGATCATTTAATCTTTTATTCATAGCTACAGAAGTGCAACTACATCTCTAATCTTAACTAACCGCGAAACAAACATCCAAAATTTCACTTCTAAATTCCTCTTGTCACTTTCTTCAATTCTTTCTTCTAATTCATTATTCATTCGTACACTCATTTACTCAATTCTTTTCCCCCTCCTTCAATCAATTTCCTTTCTTGTCGTACTCAATTCATAACTAAAAGCTAATCCGTGTTTCAATTCTTATTACGAAAGGCAACAATGCAGGAATAGGAGAGGGGTCGACCGCGATTGAAGCGTCGTTCAGGGTTGCTCCATCGCGTGTTAGGACTGGAAGAAAGAATTGCAAGAAGTGTCAAAAATTTCATCGTCTTAACTCTGCGACACACGAATCGGGGGATATCCTGGTATTATGGCAACATCAGATAGATTGCCACGGACCACACCAGGCCTGGGACTACCATTCGAAGCATATAATAATTTTCAACATGATTCCCTTACAGTCCCACGTCAGTTCTCGGATTCTGCGAGCGTCGGTTCATCGGAGAATGCTGCCATGAAAGGGACAAAGAGAGCTGGTTCTCAGCATGCCGTTCGACCCAAAACCTACTCGTCCGCCTCTTATAGGACCTACAGCACCCAAAACACACAATCGACAACTAGCACGCATGCACAGAATCGAGCAGCTCAAAGGGAAGTTCGTTCCCTTCCTTGTAAGTTATTGGCCCACAGTCGAACTCTCGACTTGAGCTTACCTGTCAAAAGCCTGGATAGATTCATATGAAGACAACGACCCACCATCGCAACCCAAAAGAGTTTCCACCCCTTCGAGAATACATCCAGCTCAGCATAATTCTACACCAACTCAATCTTCGCGAAGAATATCTCTCGATGGATATGTTGACTCCGATGATGATACGTACAATGCCATAAGCGACAAGAAAGTAGAGACAGGTTTCTTTGGAGGTTTGCGCGAACCGGTCAGAGGTAGGAAATGGGATCATGCTAGAGACGCGGAACCTGTCATTCTTAGGGCTGGGGTACAACCAAATGCAGCTGTATGGCGAACTTTTATCAAAGCATCATCGTATGGTGTGCCCGAAGGAGAGGATCGCAAATTAGTCGATCCGGCATTTTTAAATAATTTAACTCCCGGTTACGATAGACCATGGTGCGGGGATCTTGAGAAGGGTGAAGGTGACGATGATGATAACATTACATCTCTCATATACAACAAAAGGAAACGGGAAACCTTTCTAAAACGCGTGCAGGTAAGCTCCACACTCTGCTTTTGGAATGAATGATTGGCTAACGGTATCTAGCAAACCATTCTCATGAACCCCTATGTTCCCCTTATTTTTCGACTGATTGTGCTTATAACTTCAATAATCGCCTTGAGCATTGCAGGCTCGGTTCATCATCTTTCGAATAAATACTCCTATTCTCAAAGTCCATCTACAACTATGGCAATTGTAGTAGATGTGATTGCAATTCCGTATACTCTCTACATGACCTGGGATGAATATACGGGTAAACCTTTAGGCCTTCGAGCACCGAAAGCCAAAATTCGACTCGTTCTTTTAGATCTCTTTTTCATTATTCTTGAGGCTTCTAATTTGACATTAGCTTTTGATGCCATATCAGACGACAACGGGAGCTGTAAAGTCGGAAACACGGGATATAATGGTGTGGTGTGTGATAGAGCTAAAACACTCTGTGCCATAATAACCATAGCATTACTCGCATGGGGGATGACTTTTGCAGTTAGCATATTTCGGTACGTTCCTTCGTCTGAGGTGTATGTCTTTTCAACGTTGCTAATGTTCTATCAGGCTTGTAGAAAGGGTGGGTGGTCGAGAAGAGGCCGAATGAGTACATACTATCTCTGTCTCTTCAGACAATATTTTTCTTTAGTAAATATGGGCCAAGTGAAGGCAAGGCGTTGGGTATATATCAGTTGGGTTGAAAAAATCAGAAAAGCAAAATTTGTACATTTGGAATTGTTTACATGTCAGCGGACACTGAGACTTGAAGCTACTCTCATCGTCTCAACACTAATGCGATAATAGGAGTAGATGAGAGCACCTTTTTCATTTGTTATATCATCATTTAGATATAGATCTAAAGCATGCGAAAAGAAACTTTATTTAAACGCCAATCAGGATGTTTTAAGCCACGAACGCCTATCATTCATTTATTTCGTCCGCATACGACTACAGCTTTAAATGGCTTCATCTATTTGAACCAGGAGCTGCTTCTTCGCAAGCAGCTTCCCCGCACAAGTTTCATGTACCTATGTGCCAATGTTTGTAGGTCTCGATGAATGATGAGCAGCACAGAGAGAGTAATAAGTAACTTTACCCGACTCCAATGTAAATAGCATTCAATACAATTCCTTCTTTCTCATTCAAGCTATTAGAATTGCATTCACAGTAACATTGCTATCTTCGATACTAATCCGGTATAATCTCCCAAAAACTTTAACAAACACAATCGAAGTTCTGGGAACGATCTAGATCACATTCTCATGCATTAGTTGACCTTACGTAATCTAGCCCGCATACATACCCTGGCATTTTGCATGCAGCGTGATGGCGATCAAATCTCCAGGAAGCTATCATCCCACTACAGAGACTTAGTTGGTTTACTTTACATTCTCTTCGTTCTTTTGTGTGTACTTACTTATATTGATTCCAGTTGACTGCTTTTGATTTTGAAGATATTCGGATTTCAAAGCTTGAGAGAAGTACATCAACTCAATTCACCGTTAGCGTATTTATACCTAATCAAGGTTAAGCTTGGTGGACTGCCAAGGAACAAAGACAACGGCCGATATCAATTTGAGTTCTTAAATAGATATCCGGGCAAAGAAAATCAAAGTCTGCCCTTTCAAGAAAATCGATTACAAAATCCGCCGGTCAACAATCACAAGCGCATCTACTTGAGAGGTAAGACGGGAGTCAGAGACATGATGATCTCGCCCAATAAACCATGACAATGGCGGGTAACAATTCTGAAGCCAGCTTCATGAACAATGGCCACACTACTACCAACGGCGGTAATAACGGCAGTCGACTCACTTTGAATAATGAACTGTCGGGGCCGGGTCTGCTTAGAATTGGGAGGTTCAAATTCAGAGCAAAAATGGATGATCTACCACAGTTCGTTGAGTTCATCTTCTTTACCTAATTTATACACTGACCCATAGTCCAATAGAGATTGGTGGGTTGCATCAACTGCATTCCCTCTCATCGCTGCCACAATTGGGCCCTTGGCAAATGTTTTGTCAATTTCCGCTCTGGTTACAAAATGGAGGGCTGACCTACCCGATGATGGACAATTGCCATTTGGTGCTGATGAAAATGGCGTTGGCATACCTGATCCAGAATGGTGGGAGATCTTTGAAGAAACTCACGAATGTTACTAATTTGAGATTTAAGGGAAATCGTCCTAAATGCTATTTCTCTTGGATGTGGGTTTGCTGGCAATCTTTTCTTGCTCCTGAATTTTATGCGCAGGGTCAGGTATATCGTCGCATTACCTCTATCGATAATCTTCTGGTACTTGTCTACTGGCATCGTAAGTCTAAGGTCCTTGTACCAATTTCAATTCTAACATGTATTTCATAGCTTATTGGTATCTTATTAGCTATGCACGAGTACGTCCCGCCAATTCGTCCTGGTCAAACTTGGTCTCAGGGATTCTGGTCCGCAGTTATGGCAGCTTCGTTATATCTCTTAGGGTCAATGGTTCTCATGGTCAATATGCTCGGCTATTTCCTCGGTCATTACCCACAACATTTTGAACTCGATGACGATCAAAGAACTTTGATCTTACAAACCATGATGTTCTTTATATGGTTGGCTGGTGGAGCTGGAGTTTATCAAACGGTCTGTGGCTTTCAATACGCCGATGCTCTCTATTTCTGTGATGTCACAATCTTGACGGTCGGTTTCGGAGATTTCGTGCCTAATAACAGTCTTGGTCGAGGGCTTCTTTTTCCATATGCTGTCATTGGTATCATCTTCCTTGGTCTTATGATCAATAGTTTGCGCAAATTCGCTTCTAGTATGTCACAGGACAAGATTGTCAAGCATCATGCAATGCGTCAACAACAAGAAACCTTTGGTCGTTCAGTCACGAATGAGAAAGAGATTCGCGACCGTCTCGGCTTACCTCCCAAACCTGACATACATCGCCGTGGTGCAGTGGGAGATTCTTCCGGAGCTTCCGGCTCAGGTTTAATGCGTCGTCCTTCGCTTGACCAGTATGGTCATTTTGATATTCAAGGCCAGAACATCACTTTCCATCAAAGGAGAGCCTATTCATCTGGTGGTCGAGGGGGAGCTGGGCTGACACATAATTCACTCATTCCTCTTAGTCGCGACGCTAAGCTTCATAAACATGCCGAAAACAAATCTCCCCGAGTAAAGTATGCTAAGCGTCGAGAGAAATTAATTCTACTCAGAGAAGAAAAGGATCGTTTTGATGCTATGCGCCAGATTCAAACAAATGTACGAAAATTCAAGCAATACTACGCACTATCAATGTCTATTTTCGCCTTCTCAATTCTTTGGTGCGGAGGTGCCACTGTTTTCTGGAGAGCCGAAAAGCGTGAACAAGACTTAACATACTTTCAGGCTTTGTATTTTTGCTACGTTTCTCTTTTAACTATTGGTTATGGCGATTTTGCACCGAGATCCAATGCTGGGAAACCATTCTTTGTCGTTTGGTCTTTGATTGCAATACCTACCATGACGATTCTCATTTCGGATATGAGTTCTACAGTTATAGCAGCCATCAATCGTGGTACATTCACATTAGCCGATTGGACGATTATGCCTAAAGCGGGTGTTTGGCATGATTTTCTCATGAATCACCCAAGAATACATGCATGGTTGTCGAAAAAGACAGATGAAAGAGAAGCTAAAAAGCGTATTCGTCATGGTTTCGAATTGCAAAATCCTGACGATAGACAAATACCTATAATTGACGATATCGGTCCAGATCCAGAATCCTCTCTGGGTCAGGTTGTTGAGGAAATTGAGGAACCTTCTGAACATACCGAACATGATCTAGCCCGAAAATTAGCAACAGCTATCAAACGCGTCGCGAACGATCTACGAGCTGAGAAACCAAAGGCATATAGTTATGAGGAATGGGTGGAGTTCACTCGCTTAATCAGATTCAGCACGCACAATGCGAAGGAAGTTGAGGAGGAAGAGGAAGATGAGGGATTGGTCGAATGGGATTGGATTGGTGAGGATAGTCCGATGTTAGCGGATGTTAGCGAGAGTGAATGGGTATTAGATCGGCTGTGTGAGAGCTTGAATAGGTACACGAGACGACAGGGAAAAATTACGAGAGCGCAACAGGCTGAGATGGATAGGATAGAGGAGAGTGAGAGGAAACATCTTCACAGGAAGGCGAAGCACAGTTTGCATTATCCTGCACATCCGGGACCGAGAACCCCAAGTCCGGAATTGAAAAGGGGGTCGGGGCAGAGTGGGGGCGGAGATAGCTCGAGTTGGAAAGGCGGCTCGGTTGATAGTAAGGTTGAAGATGTGAATGATGATGCAGATGAAGGAGTAAAACGGCATGTTGTCTTTATTGATGATGCTGGTGATAAAGAAACAAAAAGTCACATATCACCGTTTAGTAGCGGAGAGGGAAATGGGAGTAGGGGCGGAAGTCAATCTCTCGTGAATCCAAGCCCAGCTATTCTTAGAAGTAGCAACGGAGATGGAGATGAAGATAACGATAAAGATATGACTGAAGTGCTAGGGGGACCCGGTAGAAGTCAAATCTTGAAATGACAGCATTAAGCGAATGAGTAACGAGTGCAGAGCGCAACGTAACGTAAAGTAGACATTTCTGGTGCGTAGCTATTGGTGTTTGGAGTGGGTTTTTCCTAGGCGCTATAAGTGTATCCTCAGTATTAATGGGCCGGTGTCTGTATGTCTTGGCGTTAGAATTAGGATGAGCTTATCAGATAGCTTATAGTGTATTGACACATTTTACACATTACAATACAGGAAAGTCATCGGTGGTATATCTTTATATCTTTCAGTTCAGGGTAGGCCGTGATGAATTTTGCGGTGATGTATGGGAGCTGAGGTTGTGATGATGAGAAGTGCTGAAATGTTTCGTAGGTGAATGATGGAGTTATTGGCTATTTATCTAGCAGTTAAGTGGAAGTGAAATTTCTCAGTGTGGGTTAAATAGTTGGGGTCGATATCACGTCTATCAGATTCACATATCATCATCATGCATGGTATAACAAAATCTTCTTGATTGATACTACTATGTACTCATTTGACATTTGAAAGTACGGAATAAATTCTTTTTGAAATAAATCAAAGTACCTATGTGATCAACTGCTCCTCTGGTATCCAGTACAATCCATATAACGACTCTTCGAATTGAGATGTGAAAATCAAGAAAGAGACAGAGAAATGGAAATAGAAAGAAGTGGATATCGATTACCCCTTTCCTTTTATCGTCCCCTACGCCTAGTTTACGCCTACGCCTATGCTGTGTCCCAACACCGCAAAAAAAGATAGGATATTAGATCTTCTTATCACTAAATGTGAGCGTGAAAAAAAAAACACAATATCCGAAATCAAATTCAAATTCAAATTTTAAATCAAAACTCCCAATCCCAAAAAGAAAGCCAGCATACCCCAAGAGGCGCTCATCTTTGCGACATCATTCGTACTAGTAGTAGTAGCCGCGCGCGTAAGACTCTGCGCGCTTTGTGCATTTGCGGTTCCGTTTGTGGAGGTGGAAGAGGTGGAAGTGGAGGAGGTGGTTTCGCCGACATTTTATCGGTGATGAATTTCGCGGCGGCGGTTCCGTAGGTGGTGACGTAGGAGAGGTGGACTTGGAGGGAGTTGCCGGAGTCGCAGAATCTGATTGGGGTGTTAGAGTGGTTGATGGGGGTTGGGACGTAGAGAGGGTAGAGAGGGTAGGCGAAGAGGGAATGACTTACTCATCTTGATCGTCACAATAAGAGACTGTTTTCTCGGCAGGACAGGCGGCAATATTTTGACGGGTAAAAAGTCCATTGTTCTTGGCGGTACCGGCGTTGAATGTTTCGGCTGGGACGTGGGATGGATCGCCCATTAGAACCATTGCCACGACTGAGTTTCGGTTAGTCAAATTCCCTCTTCTCAAGTTCCAAATCGTCAATAAGAAAAATAAAAACTCACCATTACTACTAATATTCGCCGACAACGCCTGAGGATTCCCAGCAAACCCCGTTTCAGAAGTCCCACACATAACATCCGCCGCCACCTGCGCACCCTGCGAATACCCCATCACTGCCATCTTACTCCCGGGACACTTTTCCGCATACGCCTGTACCAATTTCTGCATGGCGGCTACGCCCGACGCTTCAGAGGCTTGATACTGCGTAAGTGTAGCTGGATAATCTACGGATTCGGAGTCGGAGCCGGGAAGAGAGGCTTTGACCATGGTGGCGACGGAGCCGATGATTCCCTCGCCGGGGCTTCGGTAGAGGCGCGGGCAACGATCATGTGGATTGCCCCGGCGGGAACGCAGGCGGAGGAGGTGCTGGAGGTGCTGGAGTTTGCGCGGGGGTAGTGGGGTGCGGAGATGGTGGATGCGGAGGCTAGGGTTGTGAGGGCTAGAGAGAGGAGGAGGGATGGGGAGTACATTTTGATTTGATTTTGATTTCGTTGATGATGAACGGTAATGAAAGAATGGTAGACAGCGCAGCTGGTACTGGTATTTGTATTCTGAGATGAATGGAGTGAAGATTGATTAACCAAAAGATGAATGAATGTAACAAGAATGCTATGTTAAGAAAACAACGGGAAATAGATATTATATAAGATCTCCCAGCCCTATAAGTTGATCATTATGAAAGACGACCCGTTGTGGTATTTTCGTTACATTTCCGTCTTTGGGATATCTTCACGAATCCCAACTCAGTACAATATGCCGAGCGATGGAAACCATCCCGTGTAGTGGCTGAACTCAAGCACTTGTAGTGGATCATCTGTACTCCCAGGCATGATCAGACTGAAGAATTTAAGACCAGAGAAGCGCTTCCACCAAAATGTTCTCTCGCGATCAAAACCCGATTAGGAAATCCCTAGGTATTAATGTCGCACGAGTCATGGCATATATTTAATTTACAGGGAGATGCTTTCTCCAACAAGAACACGTGATTGATAATGCTGTGAAACAAATGGAGATATGAATGTCGTGCGTTTCAATGCCGGTTGTTGTCTGTGCTAGGAGGTTTAGGATTTCGGATGAAGAGTATGAAGGAAAGGGCTTGGATTTAAATGAGCCAATCGCAACTTTGCTTTCGGCCTGTTGGAACATTGATCGCCTTCAAATAAGTTATGAAGATTTCCAAGACTGTCTAGAAAAGTCGATAATTCTCCTTGTGTACCCACAAATCCCGAGGTTAAATTGACAACATTGTGGATGGAAGAAAATGCTTCCAATGGGGACTTGGGATGTCTGTTTCCATGAGTGAAGTCACGTAAATATTCCAAAATAAGTGGCTCTTGCTCTCATGCTATATATTTGAGATTATAGAATGACGGGTCCTCGATCTGGCCTTCGCCATCAACAATGCGATTAGCTTTCAAAATGGTGAAGTATCTGCCTGCCCAGAATTTAGATCTAGTCAAGATTTGCGGTGAGCGTCGAGAATTATAATGAACTGGTTGTCAAAATCATAAACGATGTACTCTACTCTCTTCCAGACGGGAATTCAACAGTATTGAGTCCACTTGGATGTGTTTACAATGGTATTTTGCTACGACGAACAAAATTGACATAAAGCATATTGATTATGGTTATGCTGTCACCCTTGAGACATCTGCGGAGCAGTTCTTGTCTGATGATTACGTCTGAGAATCCACCAATATGAGCAAAAAGTAAATGCACCATCCACGGCACTTATTGAACTGTCGTTGTCGATATATAAGAACGGTACATTCGGAACTTCTTGTGTGGCAAGCCGAAAAGTATATCACGATAGAGGCTCCTGTGATGACTCCGTGTTATATTTACTTGTACTCATCTCATTTGGACAATGGCAAGATAATATCCCAGTTACAAGCCATATAAAACAAGGACTTACAAAAGAAAATGTAGCTCAACGGCGTCAACAACACTCGTTTCTCCTGCTCAAAATGCTAGAGAGTGGTTTCATTCATCTAATAATGGCGTGTCGCTACCAGCACATCGAAGAACTATCTTCGGTATCGATAAAGTAATTAGAAATGGTGTAGACATACTCGATACAGATAATCTCTCAGGAGCTTTGGAACCGATATTCATGTTGCTGGCTTTTTCATGATTAGAATTGTTGAGCCGGGATTAATTTAAAATCTAGCTACTCCGAGGCCGACGTTGAACTCCGTCACGAAACGGTATTGCTAATCCTCTATCAACCTGTGTTTTCTCGACACATCTTTTCAATTTTTCTTATTATCTTTTTGGTCCTACATGCAAATTCTAACTAGCTATCATTGTAATGCGATAATTGTTTAAAACTTCTATATACTCAATACATATGTCGATCCGCAGAGAGACCGGACACGGAGTTGTCCCACGGAGACGAAATGGCAAACAGCCCGCGTGTGAGCCATGCAGAAAAGCAAAAATTTCTTGTGATCATAGTCTTCCCGTATGTGATCGATGTAAGCGACGGAAAGCATCGGCAAAATGTATATACCTCTCAGCTCCTATGACCCGTCGACCACCTACAGGGGAATCCAATACAAGTAGGGAGCACGAACAAACTGTCGGTATTCTGTCAACCCCCACTCCAACTCCAGCTCCAACTCCTTCTATTATATCTACAAATGATCACCTGCTTTCTCCCGATAGTAGGCCCACGGAACCAGGAAGAATACAATCCGGGGGTTTCTTTGGCCCAACAAACTTCTCCGCTGTATTCGAGGAAAATCGGGAGAATATCGGTAACGATATACAAATCTCCAATGACTCTGGTGCACTTCCATCTTATGATAGTCTCCAGACTCATAACTTCCTGATGCTACCCGGAAATGCATTTGGAGGGTCCCCACGAATCCAGCTCGGAATCAAGATATTGCAAAAACTGCCCGACAAACGAACATGTGACCATTTGCTGAAATGGTTTTTGGAAAGGAAAGGCGAGTGTAGTCCTTATACCCCAAGACTAATTTCGGCACAAATAGTATATTCTTTGTGGTCTCAATGGGGAAAGGAGTTTAAAGAGCCAAGACGTCTCGATGATATGGAACGTATCTAACGCATCTATGCAGGAACTCCGAGCATCATTTACAGGAGGCAGAGGATTACCAACCTTGGTTAGACAGTATTACAGGACCCAATATGAGATGGGAGTCCGTGGGACTCATATTTGCGGCTCTATGTCAATCCATTTTGTCGCTATCTGAAAGAGATGCTTTTTTTACAACTCAGCCTGGGCAAAGGAAAGACCGAAAACATTTCGCTCTAGAGTTGAAAGATTGCACACAAGCTTGTGTCACATTGTCTAATTATATGGACTACATTAATACCGTCATGGTGGGACTTTTGACTCAAAATCTTATAATTGCTACTGTAATCATGGGCGACGCGAGTTTGATTGTTTGGAGACAGATAGGAGACTTGGTTAGCATGTCAACGGCACTTGGTCTCCATCGCCAACCGGATAATGATGGACCCGTCACATTCTTATCCGAGTGTAAAAGACGTTTATTCACGATAATATTCAATGTCGATAAAAGTTCTGCCCATCTTACAGGTCGCCCACCAGCTTTGAGTTACCGCTATACACGGTTCCGCTTCCCTCTTGACATCGACGATGAAGTATTTGCTCAAGGTCCCGAAGCTCTTAGGAAAGCTGCGGGGAAATTAGACGCCAATGGCTGGAATCAAGAAGGCAGAATGACAAACGCAACGTACATTCGCGCTCACGGCTATCTTACTATAATCACCGATGAAATTCTCGAACTATCTCTCACTGGTAATATCAGCGATACCCGCATTACCGATCTTCTAGCTCGTCTACAAGAAACCTACGATGGTTTTCCCTGCTACACCCATTACCGTCCTAACGACGTATACTCTCCTTTGATATCTGATAGTGTACTATGGCGTCGCATCGGTCTGCGTCTCGCATATCTCGAACAACGACTCACGCTCGAACGACTCGCTCACAAATCTCTCCTTCTCTCCGGCCAATCCATTATATCTTGCGCTCTCGAAATGCTTCAACTGACCGTCCTCTTCTGGGTCCAACGCGATCGCTTCGTCGAACACCATCATGATTACGATTGGATGCTGATGTGTTGGGGTGTTCCCTCCAGCGGAGTCTTGTGTGTAGAAATCCTTAAACAGATGAAATCGCCGCATGAATCGACGATCAAACTCCCGACGTCGGAAATTGTGCAGAACTTAAGTTTGTTGGTTGGGTTTTTCGAATGGATCAAACCGAGTGCGGGGAATTATCTACTGTGGGGACGTATGAGTAAATTGGTGAAGAGGATTCTAGATCAGATTTTGAATCATCGAGTTGGTGGTCGTGGGAATTCGCAGGGACAGGGACAAGAGGGGAGAGGAGTGGAATAGGGTTGGTTGAGGATGGGAATGATGGGTTGGGAGTGTGAGAATGGAATGGGAATTGTGGATGTGGGGTATTATGGGAGTAGATGATCTAGATGCAATGGGTGATGATGTGGGAGCATTTGGGAATCTGGATTGGTTGAATGAGTTAGATTGGAGTAGAGGACCTTGATGAATTTAGATGGCCTTACTTGATCCAAAATTTAATTAAATGTTAATAATATAACGTACATATAGAGAACTCGGACATATGGGGAACTCGGACACTTTTTCAATTATTCTATATGCGATCTTGTTCTACAAGTTATATAATCCTCCAATTCCAATTCCGAATCACTTAAACTATTCTCTAGCTTTTCTTCTTCAATCTCTTCTTCTGATTCTTCAATTGGATATTTGCATAGCTATCCTTATGGCTTTTTCTCCTTCAGTTTTTCCTCCACCTTATATACCATTTTCAATACTTCCTTAATACTAAAAACAAATTGACCTTGTAATTTAACTCTTTTGCCTTTAATTCTCTTCTTTCGAATTTTAATTACCTCCTGGGTATTAGAGAACTGTTTCCAAAATAAAGCTATCTTAATATTTTGAGATTCTACAAGCCTAATCATTCTCTTAATATATTGATAAGTTGGCAATACAGGAGAACCACTATTTACTAGAATTGTATTAAAGATCTGATTTGCTTGCTTTAGTTCTATTCCATCTGGAGGAGAACTCCTGAGTATAGACAAGTCTAGATCTTGATTGGGGGTTTTCATTTGTAGAGTAAAAGGTTGCTGGAAGGAATTAAATAATAATGAATCGAATACTTTTCGTGAAGCAAAAGGTATTAAATCAGTTCCTCTTCAACCAGCTTTAATATTAGAAGAATTCAATACTTTTTTTCTAATATTTTGAAAGAATTCTATCCATTCAGCTTTTTGGATTTGCTTTATACTAGTTCGAGAATATCGATTAACCTTTAAAGTATAATATCGTTTTATTAGTCTATACATTGTAATATCAATGGCTGAAGCAAATAAAAGCAATGAGAAGGTAATATAAATAAATCAATATCATTATCTATATAGAAAGCAATAAAGCTATCTATAATATAGCTTGAATAGCCATCTATAATCAAAGTCGAGATTGGTTATCTAACACTTTCTTGGATTCTGATTCAAAAACCCTTTTTAATTATTCTAATCTATAACTATTTGAGGTCCATCCATTTGTATTAGTAGAGAACTGCCAGCTTTGAGATATGTCTTTTAAAATCCATACAGAATTTGTATTCTAAGCCTTGAAAATGATTATAGGTGATAGAGTATTTCTAGCTATATTGATATATTCAAATACAGTTATTTATTCTTATTTACTAGCTATAACTTTCCAATTTGATTTCTGAATAGAATCAATTATTATATAAATACTTTGAGTATTTCCAATTCCAAATTCGATTTCATTTATATTATATATATTGTCACGGATCGCACCCAATCGCAGTTGTGATCGCTTATGTGCGTGCTTGCGCATATGCACGATCATGTATATATAGTTAGTATATAGAAGTGTTCTATAAGCGTTTTACTTTTAATTTTGTAATTGTAAATTCTAAGAAGGGATACGATGACTCTCACCTGTACGTGGTGTATCCTACAAACCTTTGATCGTGCGATCGGAGAGCTAAGTAGAGTCAGCTGGAACTGGGTGGTGGTTGTACACTAATCGGAGGCTGTACTGAGAGCAAAGGTATATATAGCTAATCACCAGAGGGTAATCGCAAAGATACTTAGAACAGAGAACTATCAACAAAATGGAAATAAAAACTATTCGATGGTGGAAGGGAGATGAGAGCGGGATTGATATGGAATCATGTTTTTACAAATCTATATAGAAAATAAAGCTAGAATATATCACAACAAAATATCTGCAAAGCGAAACTAGTCCTTGAAACAATAGATAATAAAGCTTCTATAATATAGTTGAATCTAACTGAAGCTTATATTGAGAATAAAGCCGATATCTTTAATTTAACGAACGAAAATCGATAGAATACTTCTGAAACACTAGTATACAGAGTTTTCATAATCTAATAATATATATAATCCGTAAGTATACCAAATCAGATATTTACAAATAGTAAGGGGAGTAATAAGAAGTATACAAAGGCTAGAATAATATCTACTGAGACCAACAGGAGTATATATAGAGTAGGAGAAGAAATGTTTTTAGTACCTTATTTTCGAGTGTGTGGAAGCAATATAGTGGTAGAGAAGTTCGATATAGGAAGAACGCTTTTAGTAAGCCATACTCAACAACACTCGATCGGTATTACAGTAATAGAGAATCTCAGGTAGAGGCCAATCCTACAATATATATGTGCAACACGCTCCTAGCGTTCTATTTTCGATTATAAACTATATATTGGGGAAATGGATTTTACAAGCAGAGCTTTAATTAGTAGATTAAAAACATTATAGAAGAACTACCTGGCTAGGGATCTGAAATAACAAGCCTGCAAAATATAGTCGGTTTTATTGTGCAGGAGAGATCTGGTAAGGTAATGCAAAACAATTATTAGCTGCAAGGCATAGCATATAATGACAGTGATAGTGACACTATCTATATGGCTCGAGAGGACGGATGTGTATATCGATCTATAATCGGATATTATAGGGCAGAGGGTATGATGGAGGTATTAGATAGGCTTAAAAAACAAACAGGAATGGAGGCGTAAAGAAATGGTTTTGGTTCTAGCCGAAATTTCTGAAGGTAATCATATAATAAGTAGTTTAATGTAATCAGAAGATTCTACAGAAGTCTAGTACTAGTGGCTTTATCACAAGTGAGCCGGGAAAGCGTCTGTAGGTATAGCGAACCTACTTTGTGTTATAATATATTCTAGAAAGTAGTTATAATATAATTCATTTCTGCCGATCTACCTACGATGTCGACAGACTGATCACCAGACTCACAAGCGCACTGAGCGCCTCTGTAATAGCTGTGGAGCAGAAAGGCCGCAAACCCTACCGATCATCCCCGTGGTGGACCGACGAGTGTAAGGAGGCACACCGAACATACACACAAGCCAGGAGAACTGGAACTGCTGACGGAATGGTAACGGCTCAGCAGGACCTACAGAGGGTCATGCGAGCATTGAAACAAATCTATTGGACTAAGCGCTTGGATAATGTATAGGATGATCAGGAATTATATAAAGTCATGAACTGGTATAAGCTAACCTTAAAAGCAAGCCTTAAGGTCTCTTCTCTGGTGATTGAAGGTTAGGAGATTATTAATATTAGGGAAAAAGCCGAAGCACTCTTTATAATGATACTTGATTGCTTTAAAGTATTAGACAATCTACAGCACAACCCTTTATAGAAACAGGACTGTTAAATAACTTTATTATAAAAAAGAACAATCATTATAAAGAAAATGGAAAAACATATAATAGAAGTTAGAAGCATATCATCCGGAATCGATCAAATAATTGTTTGTTTTTTCAAGGCATACTGATTTAGTACAAAGAATGTAATATATAAGATTTTCGCAATTTGCCTTAGACTTAGCTATTACCCTAACGAGTAGAAACTTATTGAAATAGTTATACTATCTAAGGTTGATAAGAAGGATAGAACGTCTCCGAGATTGTGGAGACTGATTGTATTGATATTATATATTGAAAAAGGATTAGAAAGGTATATCGCCAGTCAAATTACATAAACAGCCATGAAATACAACATTATCAGCCCTTAGTATTACAAAGCGCTACCGAAAAGAGCCGGTATTGATCTCACAGCTGCCTTCACTTATAATGCTAAGCTTATTTTAGCAGCTGGCAAAGTGGTTATACTAGTAATAATGGATGTATAAGGTGTTTATAATATACTTCTTAAAGATGGCTTCTATAACATATAAAGAAACAGGGTTGGCTTATAATGCTTTTGTAACTTATTGATTTATTCCTGACTGAGAGATATATATGTGTAAGACTTGAGGGGATCACAATACAGGATTTCCCGGTCGTATACAGTACCCCCCAGAGATCGCTACTCTCCCCTATCCTGTATACCCTTTATCTTATTGAACTTCTTAATCAAGATAAAGTACAGTGCTTTAGATATACTAACAATATAACTATATATCATACATCTAAGAATCTATCTATAAATATATGTATACTCCACCAAACCATTCGATACATTCTATAATGAGAAGATCAGAATAAGATCTTTTTCGTTCCAGAAAAATTTGAACTATTTTATATATCGAGGAAATATGAAATTGCAAATCTGGTTATAAGGATAAATCGGGATCTAATTATTATGCCAATCCCTCTAAGGCTTACCAATAAAGTACAACCGATTTTATACTAGTTTAGCGTCTTTTTTGATTGACATCTAATATTTCTATAGTATATCAAAATGCATACTACAAAAACTATACATATTACATCCTATATCCAATTAATAACTCATACAGCCTATAGACCATCTATAGCCTGCTTATGAAAAGCGATTATTACCTGTGTACTCCCTGTCACTCTTTTCGACTCCAAAGTATAATTCAATGAGCTATACAAATAATGCTCAAATACAGGCTATATTCCGGTTAGCACTAGAATCAAAAAATATATCGATTTAGTTAATAAAACAATTTATAATACAATACAAAAAGCTTTACCTATCTACAAAACAATCCCAACGACTGTACTCCTTGTAAAAGCTGGTTTCCCAATTGGAATTGTTGTACTAAAGCAAGCCAGACTGAGGTTTGTGTTTTGGCTTTAGATAATGAATGTACAATACCTACTTATAAACCAATTAAAGCTATATACTAGAAAAAGAAAATAAAATATAAGTATTCTGAAAGGTCTCAATACAAAACTACAAAGAATAGGATAGGCGATTTTTATCACCAAGTGTCCCAGACTCTTATGGCTTTACTTCTCTTCTGAATATTATATTGATCCAACAAATAATATGGATAAAAAGGATATTGCAAAAGTATTCAAGAAATAATGGGATTTAATTCTCCAAAAAAACTATTTTATATTTTCAGACAGATCTGAACAATACAACGAATATGATTATCATATGGGGTATAGCTTTGCAATTTATTATAGCAAATAACAAATCGATACCGGTTACAGCTATATACGCGAATAATCGCATATTTTTGACATTAAGGCGATCAGTATATGGTAGGGACTAAAATACCTTCTAAGCATTATTAATTGTCTTTATCAGAAACGAATATAATTATGTATTGATAGTATTTCAGTAATCTAGGGAATGTAAAAAAGTACTACTGTCTTCTTTCAATAAGTATATTATAAATATTATCAAACAATGCAATACTACAATATTATAATCAAGTGATCCTCTAGGTATATTGAGATTGAGGGCAACAAAGTAGTTGATTGCCTTGTTAATCAGGATATAGCTAGGCTGCTTGACTCTAGCTTATCCTATTTCTCTATAATTAGTAGCTTTCGCTTTATTCTATATGTCAAATATCGATATTTCGAAAACAGATAGTGAAAGGAAAAAAGAGACCTGATCTTTAAAATGTACAATATATGGAAACTGATATATAATACCTCAGAGCCAGAAAGCTTCAAACTTCTTTGTGAGATATTATATAGACTTATAGCAATACGGACTGAATATAATGACTTTGCAATCTATTATATCAAATTCAATTACAAAAATAGTATAAACATTTATATATATAGGACTAAAAAAAGCCTATTACATTCTTTTAATATTCAATCAATAATCAGATGTACAGTAACTGACCGCTTGTATCAAATCAACTTCAATCCGAATGGGATGCGATAATATATATCAATTATATCCTGTAAATATAATATAGCTTTATTAACCTTTTCACTAAATCCAGATTCTATATTAGAATATACTCAAACTATATGGAACTATATGAATTCCAATTTATTCCAATACCCTGAGAATAAGCTCTTTATCCTAATCAATCTAAAACTTATACTGAACAATTATAAGCGCTCCAAATACTTTCCCGATTGATAGTGATCGATCTAATTATTTGCCGATATCTGGATAGTATACAAAACAAGACCCTCTAAAACAGAATCACAAATTCTTAGATAAAACAGTTGTAGGATCGCTATAAGCGATATTGAACAGGAGAATACCAAAGGCAACAAGCCCCTATTTAGCTAACATTACACTACTATAAGCGGCTGGAACACTAGTGGCCCATAGGCCCGCTCCTTAGTACGTCTAGAATACCCCTTGGGAGGTCAGATATTAGACGTTAATCACTATAAATAAATAAATAAATAAATAAATAAATTCTAAGAATAAATTGTACTCTGCTTTTATAATTCTTTTAAGACAAAGTGTTATATTATTTATAACTCATTATATAATCATATAACTATCTGATGGCCGATCAAATAATACCTTATAACTATAATATCTTCTTAGGTATATCGAGGACATTTGATATTACTTATAGGAAAAGGGCTGATTCTGAGTAATCTATTTGATAGAAGATAATAAACCTTCAATATATAGAGTTATAAGTATTATTATTATATCCAATTCATTTATCTTAAAAAGACTCTATCACTCTCCCTTTCTCATTAGCCAAATATCCTTAGCCAACAATAATCAATCTCAATAAAGCAATGATTATAGTTCTTATAATTCTAATATAAATACTAGTAGATGTAGAAAGGATAAACAGTCTGGAAATGAGTCCTTGATTAAAGTATTAATTCTCAAGAATAGCATATCGATATATACTCTTCTATTATAAAAAGAATAAATATCAATCCTTAAAGGACTTTAAAAACTTACAAAAACGAAATCATAAAACTCAAAAACAAATTACTATAATATAGTTTTAATATTACTTACCCATCTCAATCTCCAAAATACCAATAGCAATATTATACAGATTCCCTTATAAATCACAAAATCCGGATTCCTAATATTCTAATCAATTCTATTAAAAAGGCATCTCCTATTACCAGAAAAAGGAAGAATAAGAAAAACCCTGTTTGCAAAATCAGTCTTCGTGATAATCTCTTTCGAATATTGATAGTAAACCCTTTTCAAATCTAATCATTCTATTAAACAATCTATAAATTCACTAAACACTCTATTTTTGTTTATTTATCATTGTAATAGAGTATCTATATATTCCAAAGTCCATTAATCTTTTATTCAAACTTAAAAATAATGTAAAACTGAAAGCAAGCCTCTAATAACTATTAATTACCGAGTAATTCGAATTTTACAAAATTCGCTTATCTCGGAAGTATAACAACAATCTTATATAGTAGATTAGATAGAAGGAAAGATATAAAAATATGTATTCTTATTGTATATTCAAGTTCCCTATTTAATAGAATAATAATTAATCGATTAGCTTATAGCTATTTATAAGAATCCTGTTAAAGCTAATTACACACAAACTAAATATAAATACTGAGTTATATCTAATAACACCCAATAAGAAAACTTCCTAGTATAATATTATAGGTTTAGACTATTAACTATACAAATAGAAATCATCAATCCGATAACTTTCTTTTACAATCTAGAAAAAAAAATATTTAATTTCCTTTAACAAATTATTAGCTTTTATATCAATAAATATTATACTATTGAGGATTTGGCTATCAAGCTTACTGAAATCAACAAACTTGAAATTATACTTTGAGAATATAATTATTACAGAATGAGTTAAAAAGATATCTTTTAGAAAACTATCTAATAATATTGATTTGTTAACTATTTCTAAAAGCATTCTTTGCTTATCAAGTAATTCAAACCTATCTACTCAATTTCATATCCAATATTCTCCTTACACTCCTATTAGCTATATAAAAACCTTCAAACTAAATAATACTCTATCTTTAGAAAACAATTTCAATTATAATACTACTACCCCCTATATTAAAAGTGAATTGCAGTTTCATACTATATACAAATAATATAAATACTATAATTAAGATTCAAGAGATTAGAGAAGATAAAGAGTTCTATAATGTAAAAGAGAATGTTGAGGAGAATGTAAATCAAGAAGTGTAAGTGGAAGCTATCAAGTCTGTTTAGATTACCAAAAACCAATATTTAAAATCAATATATTTAGATAGAAGTTTCTTTCTAAATGTAATTCGGATATGAGATTCCTCGATTTAATAAAACTAATGAGAAGTAATTTTATAAACTTATTATATATACTTTCAAAGAACGGATATTCATATAATACTCAATCTCTTATAGATTCCAAAGCGAATAGCTTTGTTTTTATTGATAAGATATTCCTTTTATTATTATTTCCTATATTCAAACCCTGCTTTATATTATTCGAATTATCAATTGAAATCAAAAGCTATAATAATATACAAGATAAAACTATTACTCATTTTATATTTCTTAATTTTATGATTGATGCTCGACAATAATCTTATTTGCTATTTCTTATTATCGATTTGGGTTTATATAGTGTAATTCTAGATTACAAATGATTAGTAAAGATCTGAATTAAAGTTGATTGTTTTAACTGATATCTTGAATAGCCTTTCGAGCATTCTTCTATTATTTCCTTATCAAAAAATATACTTTTAATTAGAGATAGTCTTTAATAATCCAGAATCAGTTATTTGAGATAGAAAGATGCTGACGATCGGAATATCTAATTGGAAGAGATGTATTACTGATTTGATAATGGATAATCGATTATAGTAT
Source organism: Botrytis sinoallii (assembly GCF_014898435.1). Taxonomy (NCBI): domain Eukaryota; kingdom Fungi; phylum Ascomycota; class Leotiomycetes; order Helotiales; family Sclerotiniaceae; genus Botrytis; species Botrytis sinoallii. Next base: position 493,550 of record NW_024066040.1, read on the forward strand.
TGATTGTATTTGAAATACTTATTATTTCTTTTCAAGAGATTAATATAGTAATCTCAAATGTAATCGAAGCTCAGGTTCTAGTCAATCTGAAGAAGAAACCTATTTTCAATCAAATCTCTATTTAGTCTGTTTACGAATCCCTTTTGCTTCGTATCTCCGATATGTTCAATATCTATGTACTCAAGCCGATTCAATTTCAACTTATCTATAAAAAAAGTAAAGATTATAAGATCTTTATAATTATATATATAGAGATTGATAATATTATCTCGATTCACAAATCTAATCAAGATAATTGTTAAAAGGAATAGAAGTTACCGATGCTAAGCACGTGTAGTGATTAGTAATACAGCTACCTAAACGGGCTAGATTAGATGAACTATAGACAGGCATATTGATTCCCTTATATAATACTATAAGGAGATCAATATGCTTACACGCGTAATTATATAGTCAATATAGAGGTCTCTTCCATTTAATCTTTTAATAGATTATAAGACTCGATTAACATGGCCTTTAAATAGAATTAATGTGATTAATATTATATTTAGTTTCGCGAAGCTGAAGAGTGTGTAATATTATCTTATATTCAATTCACAGAATTGAAGAATGCGCAGCACTACCTTACAATTAGTATACAGTATTACAATTGATTACTATTATTAACTTGTAAAGTTGAAAAGCACACAATGCTATCTACATTTATATATTTACAATCACAAATCTATATAGCATTATCTATACAAAAAAAGAAAAAAAAAAAAAAAAAAAAAAAAAAGGAAAAAACTCTGCAAATTCTCTACACAGACACCAAAATGGATGATATCAAGAAACAAGCCAAGCATATCCCAATTTTTACCTAAGAGATTTACGAAAGATGGTTTCAATAAATAAAAATACAATTGAGAGGAAAGAATTGGTTTTATACAATTGAATTTACGTTTTAGGATTATGCAAGGATTGGAGAACTTGGGATAGAGATTGATAATACTGAGATCTTCTCGATCACTAAAGGTACTACAATAATACATATCAAACTCAATATTAAAAAGAAAACTGCATATTTAAAGAACAAAACTAATACACTTTTATATATATACAAATCGCTTAGCGATAACAATAAAGTATTAGTCAATAAATACAATACAGCACATACATTATAGAATTATCTGAAATCCAAATACTCGAGAATAAATAATATCATAACAAATTTATACCTAATAATGATTTAGATATTTATTTTCAAACCCTCAAATCAATCGAAGATAATTATTATTAAAGCCTAAAACAAGCTCAAGGAATATTAATACAAGCTTAATACAATTAATCCTACATTCAAAGATTCATATAAAAATCAAGCTCTCTTTTTAATTCTTACAAAAAGCTTATCAATTGATTATTAAACAACAATTGATACTATAAGCATTCAAAGTATACTAATAGTTGAAGATAAGATCAAATATCTTATAGCTAAAGAACTCAATATTAAAGAGACAGAATAAGTTTATATCGCTAGTAGAAAGTATATAATCTTGGATCAATAAAGAGAATATAAAGGATTAAATCTATTTGGAAAACAAGAATAAAATGATAATATAAAATCCTTTACTTATTACCTGTATAAATAAAAAGAATACTTTTTATGTGATTGTAAGATCTTTTATTTGTATAAACTTTAATCCACAAATACTATAAAGTCCAGTAATAGAAAACAATATTTAAAAAGATAACCAAAATATCATTTTCTAAAAAAAGCAATCAAGCTCATTTTGTAGATAGCAAAAGCCTTCTAATTGATCTCGATTTATTAGAAAGCGAAGAAGAATCTAATAACGAAAAATGCTGTGTATCCAAAAAGCTTATCCATAAAATCACCCCTTCTTATTAGTATACAAATATTAGTATTTCCTTATATATATTTAACCAACTTTTTCTTTTAGAAATATTAAGAAAATAAAGAGAAAAACAATAAAAGTTAATAGGGGAGTTATATACTATAATCGGATAGATATTGCTGTAATGAAGCTGGAAAATGGGAATATGATTTTATTTTCAAAAATGTTATATATATTGGGATTAGGAATTAATCTCCTTTTGATAAAAAGATTTGTAAAGCTAAATTTAAGGGCAGATTCAATTCAGATTATATATACTTTTGAAAAAATAGAATAAATATTATTAAAGCAAAAATGGATAAAGGAATTTATATACTCTTGGATATCGCAAAAGGGATATAAAGATATCGTTCTATTAAGTATAAAGATCATTAATAATATTGAGCCAAATAAAATTACTCTAGATATCTTTTTAGATAAAATTAAAAAGAATCTAGAAATGTATTTATTATAATATAAACAATTTAATTATCTTAATTTAGAGAAAATACAGAATCTTTATAAAATTATTATATTAAAAAAGCCAATCAAATCCTATCCAAAATCCTTATATACAAAGTTTGTATACTTATTAAGATAAAGAATTTAATTCCAAAACAACTCAATCCTTATAAAACAAAAAGACTAGAGTTTATTCATTTTGATATTATTAATCTATTCCCAAGATTATTATAAGAAAACCGCTATTTCCTATTAATTATAAATAGCTGGATAAAATAAATTGGATTTTGATTCTAAAAACAAAAAGATAAAGTTATACCCAGATTGAAGAATAGAAAACCGAATTGGAACTCGGTATTGGTAACAAGATAGTAGCTACTCGAACTGATAATGCATTAGAGCTAATCCAAACTATTAAAGAATGGAATTCTGGGATCCGATCAGAATTAATAACTATAATATCATTTTATCAAAACAAAGCTATTAAAAGAAATATTGGTATTACTGAAGTCGATATAAAAGCTATACTAAAGGAATCTGGATTGCCATTAGAATTCTAGAACGAAGCTATTGAATATGATATATATTATAGGAACAAAACAAATATTAAATCAATTATCAATAATAATATAATCAGCTTAATCAAAGTATTCACAGAATTAACCCGGACATCAATTATTATAGAATATAGGGAAGCAAGTATTATATATATATCAATTCAAAAACAATTCTAAAGAATCAACAATATAACAAGTTACAAGATATAATTCGAAAAGATATCTTTATGGAATATTTGATTACAACTAATAGATATATTAGAATGTACTCATTGGAATTAGGCTATACTATATAAACAAGCCGAATAATTATAAACGAATCCAGAAAGGAAGGAGATCTAAACTTGAAAATAAAGAATTCAGTATTAGATCTTTAAAGTATAAAGAATATTATTTCTGATAAAAGACCTAGAAATAAATCTCACAAAATGTAAGAGAAATCAGAATGTTTATTTGATTCATTATAAGATATTACTATTCCCAAAACCCTAAAGATAATAATCCTTAGTAGATTTAAGATAAACAATATCTAGAAATTCAATAAAGATAGTAAAGGGAATATTATCAAAATCAATCTATTTGAGGACTTAATATTATCTTTAGGAATAATGAAGGCAGAAATATCAGATACTATATCTATAATTCAATTTTCGATTAAAATCCTGATTATATTTATGGATATAAATACTTCTGAAAAATACTTTTTTCAAAAACATAAGCAGATAATAATAAATCAAATAAGTATATCCAGAAACTAATTAAAGTAATGATAGTAATACTTATAGCAAACCTAAATAAAAATGCTATCGAATATATTATGATCTTTATATCGCTTATATCAAAAATCGATATAAATATTAAAACAAAATTATCCAAAAACCTATAAGTAATCTTAAGAAACCCTATAACAAGAATATAGTTTTTCTTTATAGAACAGATTCTAGAAATCCCTATTTCTATTATATATTATTAAGCAATCTCAAACCCCAAATATAAAGAAAAATGGAAGTAAGCTATTAAAGAAAAGATTAATTTATTAATTGCAAATAATATTTAGGAAAAGTATATTCTACCAAAAGAAGAGAACCTTATTTAACAAAATAGGTATTTACAATAAAAACAAAGAATAATAAGATTAAGAGATTCAAGGCACAATTAATAATAAGAGATTTTAATCAAATTCTTAAAAAAGATTATAACAAAACCTTTACTCCTACAATACGACTTGATACATTCCACTTATTCTTAGCGATTATTGCAAAAGAGAATTTGGAATGCTAGTAATTCGATATAAAGAATACTTTTATAGAATCCTATCTTAAAAAAAAAATATATCTTATATCACCTTAAAAACTCAAGATATCAAATAGATATGTTTTATATATATTGAAAAGCTTATATAGTTTTAAATAAATTGGATAAGATTAGAGTTAACTTTTAAAATCTCAATTAATCAATTAGAGCTTTATTCAAAATCTTGCTAATCTATATTTCTATACATACACTGCTTATCAATTTAATCTGCTAGTATATATCGATGATATAATTGCTTTTTCAACCTTAAAAGATTAATTCAATTGGTTTTTTATAATACTTTCATTATATTTCAATACCAAGAATCTAAAGAAGATTAACAAGATTCTAAGCATTAGGGTTATAAGAAATCAAGCAAATAGATCTTTTATATTAAATCAAAAAGAATATCTAAAAACTATACTTACAAAATTCAGAATCTTATATGCTCAGTATTATACTAAGAAGATATCTATTACTAATTACTTATATCTATAATCTGCTATAGAAGATAACGAATTGATTAATATTATTAAATACTAATAAGCTATAAATAGTTTTATTTATTCAATAGTATACATAAAACTAGATATTTCCTTTATATTAAATTAACTATTATAGTATATAATAAAGCCAACAAAATACCATAAAATAAGAGTAAAGAACTTAATATAATATCTGAAAACTATAATTATTTAGAAACTCAAATACGGATCTGAGAGAGTATAATACCAAATTGTAAAGGAATATAATTTATTAGTAGATATTATAAAAGTCTTTACTGACACAGACTGGGTAAATAATCAATATAATCGGAAAAGTATTTCTAGGAAAATTACTATATTCTATAACGAACTAATATTATAGGCTAATAAAAAGCAGAATTCAATAACAATATCAAGTGCTGAATTCGAATATATATTAATGGCGATGTTTATCAAGCAAGAAAGATGGTTAGTTTAAGTACTTAAAGATTTTGAAAAGACTGAATATGTATTTGCACATAAAGATATTGTTTAATTGTTAAGCAATAATTAAGGAGTAATTGTTTTAACTAAAAACCCGCATTTACATAAATAATCAAAGTATATCGATATATGCTATTACTTTATTAGGGATTTTATTAAAAAAAAAAAGGTGGTAATTAGTTATATTAATACATCGGATATAGTAGTAGATAGAATGACTAAACTCTTAGTAAGAGTAGTATTCGAAAGATTCAAAATATACTAGGATTGAATAGTAAAGGTGTGGAAGATTAGGGAGATCAAAGATAGTAATTTTTTATAAGAAGTGTAAAAGAATAGAAGTTATTGGTACTAAGTATATCTAGTGATTAGTAATACAGCTCTCTAAACGGGCTAGATTAGATGAACCATAGAAGGCATATTGATCCCTCATATAATACTATGGAGAGATCAATATGCTTACACGCGTAACTATATAGTCAATATAGAGGCCTCTTCCACCAATCTTCTAATAATAATAATTATTAAATCTCAATTGTAGTTGCTGTTTTAAACAATTCTAAATCAGAAAATTATCGTTATTCTCAATTGCATTATCGCAGATACGAGATAGAGTTTTCGATTCCTAAAGTTTATTAGCAATATTATTGAGGTGTTCTCTAAGTGTAAATCTGATATTCTATTTTTCTTTTAGTTGTATGATTATAAGATTATATTTGAAAGAGAAGATTGAAAAAGCTTTCAAATACAGTCCTCTATATAAGATATTGTTTAAACAGCTTAAGATTATTAAAGAATATATTATAGAAAATCTTACTAAAGGATTTATAGAATCTAGTCCAAGTATTATTCGTAGTACTAATTCTCTTTGTAAAAAGACCGAATGGAGCTTAAGGTTCTATATAAACTTCTGATTATTTTAATTCTTTAATATGCAAAGATAGATATCCTTTATCTCTCATTGATAAGATACTTGTACGATTCACTAGTACAAAGGTATATACCAAATTAGACATTCAATAAACATTTTATTATATACATATAAATCCAGTTTCCGAAGAATAGACTAACCTTCCACACTCGATATAGTTCCTACAAATACAAAGTTTATCTTTTAGATTAACAATAGCCCTACAACTTACTAACAATATATAAACGATATCCTATTTGATTATTTAATGATTTCTGTACTACTTACCTCAATAATATTTTTATATATTCTGAAACGAAAATAAACACAAAAAACATATCAAGCACATCCTCGAACGACTTGAGTCCGCTAGCCTTCAGGCAAACCTCAAGAAATATGAATTCAATATCAAACATACAAAGTATTTAGATTTTATTATCTCTATAAATAATATACAAATCGACTCAGAAAAAAGTAAAATGATTGCTATTTGAACTTATTCTACTACCGTAAAAGATATCCAATTGTTTTAGGTTTTTATAACTTTTATTGTCAATTTATCAAGGATTATAGTATAATAACAAAACCTTTTTATGAATTTATAAAAGCAAATATCAAATTCTACTTAACGAAATCTGTCAAATTGTATTTGATATACTTAAAGACAACTCATCTCCGCTCCTCTCCTGCAGTATTACAATTATACACTACCTTGTATACTGGAAACCAATATATCCGATAGCGTAGTCGCTAGCGTGCTATTTCAGAAGTATAATAACGAATAGTTATCAATTGCTTACTTTTCGAAAACAATAATCATCGCCAAACTGAACTATAAAGTTTATAATAAAGAAATACTTGTGATTATCAAATCCCTAGATCATTGGAAAGCCGAACTTGTTGGATCTTTGTATTAGATCAAAATGTATACTGATTATAAAGCACTTGTCAAGGTACAGGTAAAGACTTATATTGTACTATAAGGATAGAAGAGTTATGGAAAAGTGAAGCCCTATTTATAGGACGTAGGGTATGCTAGTATATATGTACTTGGAGATATAAAGGCAACTATAGATCATATAGTTGGCGCTGTGATAGTACCCCCCGTTTAAGATGATTGGTTTATAATTATAATATTAATTAACCTTTTAGAAAACAAAATAATACTAAAATACTCTAATTTCTATTATTAAATTAAAATAAACTTTTTTGGGAGTAATAATCAATTGTCGAAGCTTTTTAGATTTGCTTTAGTCTTGATTTAGGGGTATGTTTAATATAAATATTAGCAGAGGATTAGAAGTAATAGATTTTTTGAAGTTTACTTAAACAGGCGATTCTGATTTATCTGGATTTGCTAAATAAAAAGCAATAATTATATCTTCCTAACCACAAAGATTTTCAGCGGGTTACCAAAATACTAGGTAATATTTCCATTTGACTTAATAATGAAATCTGTTTTTATTATGATAATCAAATAATTTATTAAATTTCCATTGCTTGATTTCCTCGTTCATTTTATTATTTCTTTTTAGGATATAGCCTTAGTTTCGATGGAATTCGGCTTTATTAATTGCTTTTTAATTAACTAATCCAGATGAGTAATGGAGTGATCAAAGTAATGAATTATAAAATATTGGAAAGATCTTAAAACTAGTAGGGAGCTAAAATAAACAGGCTTATTTATAAACTTTTAGAATTTTATAAAAACTATCTTATTTATTATTATCTTTCTTTATCAAACAATTAGTTTTTATATTCTTAGTATTAACCTATACTTTGTTATCTTCTTTGTATAGAGGGGTGTTGGTATAAGTTTTGTTAGTGTAATCTTTATATCTCTAAATAAATTGAGCAATTAGAACTTTTAATTTTATTAAGATAATATCAAATCAATTTGCAATCTTATTGGCCTTTAGGAATTCGTGTTTGTATTGATATAATAGGTTTAAGGGAATAGATGAAGAGGGCTCAACATCAAGGTATGGGTGAAAATTGTAATTAACAAAAAATGGGGATATGCTGGTAATCTCTGAGGTGGTATTATTAAGTGCAAACTCTACAAATGGGAGCCAATTGTATTAATCATTTTAATGAAAGTTTATAAAAACCTGAAGATATTATTCTATTATAGTATTGATTCTTTTTGTTTGTTTATCGGATTTGGGGTGAAACGAGGAGGATTGTTTTAAAGTGATTAATAAATATTTGAATAAATGCTTTTAGAATTCTGATATAAATTGTAAACCTCTATTAGATATTATATTATCAGGTGTACCATGTAAGTAGTAGATTTTTTTGATAAATTAATTAACAAACTCCTTTGCGAATAATTCTATAATCAGAATAAAATAATATATTTTCATTAAACGGCAGATAACTATAATAATATATTAATACTTTTTGCTATAGTATTTACTAATCAATAGCAGTGTAATATAGTTAATGAAGATATTGGATTAGAGGCGGAATAGTATTGATAAGGGTTTTAGGAATCCGGATGCGGTAAAACGAGAGACTTTGGTTTGAAAGTAGAGTTGATAGGCTTATATGTAAGTTTTGATTTCCCTCGATATATTGGATTATTAGTATATACAGGAAACGAGATCAATAATTTTAATTCAACCAGAATATTCTACTAGACCAATAAAATACATTCAATATATAATCTGAATATGAAGCTTAACAAAAAAGAGAACAAAGAAGCGGTTGTGATAGAAAATTTTATTATTGATTAATCTACAGTCTTGAAGAGCGATTCAGAGATCTTTTCAGATCGATAGCAACCAATAGCAAGTAATTAGATTCTAAAGTGTTTTATACATAATAATAACCAATTCGAATGATTTATATGCTTTATTGATAAGATTATCAATCAGCTTCTCAATATTAGGAATAATTATATTCATAAACGCCGCGGTGAGGTTGATATTGTTATTTATTTGTTGGATGAGGTTTTTGAATGTAGTAATATTGAATATTCTTTTCAGGAGAACTGTTTGTAAGCGATTCTTGATTCAATTGTTATTAGAGTCGGTATATATAAGATGATCTTCTGCTTTTTTATTTAATATATTAAGGCGAATTACTTTAAGATCCAATCTATATATAATATAAAAATTAAAACCAGCTAGGAATTCAGTCTATTTAGCTTATCTTTAATTCAATATCTTTATCGATATAAAATACTCTAGATTCTTATAATTAATAATAATCTCAAACGGCTCTTGAATTCTATATAGTTTGGGTTTTCATTTTTTTAAGGATTTAATGATAGTTAGTAATTCCTTATTATAGATCTTATAATTATATTTGGCAATACTATATTTTGAAGAGAAGTATATAACCGGGCGTAGTTGGCTCTTATCGTTATATTAAGAGAGTATTCTGTCTGCAGCCTAATTGGAAGTATCTGTTTCGATAATTGTATGGTGGTGGTAATCAAATATTGTAAGGACTGAAGTAAAGGCAAAAGATATACTTCAGGTTTTTCAAAAATATTTTCTTGATTAGTAGTTCAATTTATATATTCTCTTTTTCAGCAATAGTTTAAAGATTTTGTGATTTTAGAAAAGTTGTAAATGAAGTATTGGTAAAAGTTAGCGAATTCTAAAAAGTATTAGAGATCTTTTAACTTAATTAACAACTTTTATTCAAGGATAGTTTTAACCTTATCAGGATCTATCTCAATATTATTAGGAATAATGATTAGGTTGAAGTATTTCGTTCTTTTTGTTTCAAACTCGCATTTGTTAATATCAATTTGTAATCTAATATTAATAAATCTCTAAAATAACTTTATGAACTTGCTTTTAATGATTTATAATATTTTTAGAGTAAATCAAGATATTGTTTAGGTATATTATACAATTTTTATTCAGGAGAGTAAAAAGAATATAATTAATATAATTCTAAAACGAAACAAAAGTATTACAAAGCCCAAAAGATATTATTAGGAATTCGAATAAGCTGAAACGAGTTATAAAAGCATCTTTTATTTGTGATCTTCTGTAATCTATAGTTTATTAAATACAGTAATGATATTTAATTTGATATAAACTTTAGTATAATATAAGGTATTAAGGGTTTCTTTGATTAATAACAGCAAATAATAGTTCTTAATAATAATATTGTTCAGTTCACAATAATCCTAGCAAATTCGAATACCCCCCTGGGCTTTGTAGTTAGGAAAAGTAAGATAACCGTTGGGAGTAAGATTTGCAAATGAATCCTTTATTTAGATTATTATCAATTATTTGTAAACAATTGAAGTTCGACTGGGGATATTAGATAACCTTTATTGTACAGGGACTTTTTGCCTAGTATACTCTCGATTTTGTAATCCTAAGAATATTATAGCAAGAGCTCATTAATAAGAAAGAATAAGAACCCAGTAAACAGATCGCCAAGCCAGAATAATAGTTTGCTCTGAATCTTTATTATAAATAATATAAGTCGGTCAGTCTTTTCCATAAACTTTTTAATATCGCTTTCTTATGATATTATAATATAATTGAATAGGATTGTTTATTACTATACAATATAACTCACAAGCTTTATCTAATTCATCCCAGGTTATTTTTGTAATATAAACTTTCTGATCTTTACAGATTAAATAAAGCTATTAGCTATAAGGAATTTTATATCATTCATTTTCTATTAAATATTTCGTAAAACATCAATCGATTCCTTAAAAGGCTTCTATAGCAATAGGGGATTCAATAGGAATAAAACATTTTAGTTTTGTAATAGTCTTTTGTATATCCTAGAGCCTGCAATGATCCGTGTTGGAGCTTGGTTTCAGCATTGGCCAGTTGGTATCATCTTAGCACAAGTTTTTGTTTTTCTGTTGATTCAATAAATATAGTAGTAGTTTGAGTTAGATAGTATTAAATCAGCAGAATCTATATTATAAAGGTTTTTATCAGTATTCTTCTCCATAACTAGAGTCGGAGGATTGTATTCAAAAGTATCAACTAATTTTGAAATGAGAAGGAGGGAGTCTGGAGATTTTTATTAATAACTTCTTCAGTAAAGGTATAATATAGGTTGAGATAGATTTCTTTGAAATAGATTTCAAAATAGATTTCCTAATAGATATATATAATATTGGATTAAGTGTTGTATCTGCTGGGATGGTATATCATTATGATTGGGGATGATAGTTACAGCAAAATTAACTAACAGCAATATCTGAAGCAGTATATAAATATAAACTTAAGAGTTATTATTGCTCAATTAATGATAGGATTATAATATTGAAATTATAGAAGATTGAGGATTATAGGGTTTGCGTTGGAAAGATTAATAATATAGGATAAGCCCAATTTCTTTATGATTATTAATCTATAAATCTAATAGTATATATTGAGATAGAATATCAGAAATCCTTCTGTCTATAAGTAATAGGTTATGGATAGTAGAAAGGGGATGTATAGGGATATCAAGCTTGAATATAAGAGTTCTATTTATAAACTTATATTCTGTAGCTCTATTATCTATTAAGTCAATAAATAGAATAATTATATTAGACACAAGGAAAATTTCTGTTGAGATTTTAAGAGATTTGCTATTCATTATTTTAAGATATAAAGAATCCCTAGATATAATTGATCTCTTAATCCATAAAGGCAAACTTTCTATAAAGAACCTCGATTCGCGATTATAAATCGAGGTTAGTCTTTTAATATACTTAACTGGGGAATTGAATTTCCGCTATTATCCGAATATACAGAGCCTTCAACGAATCCGCCCAGATCTCTATTACCAATAGGAACTGGAAAAGCATATCGAAATAATACTGTAGCAGTTGGAAAACAATTAGTAGGCGGGAATGTATTCTGGTAAATAGGGCTATAAGTGTTGTAATAGGGTTCGGGGTTGTAATAATAATCGGTAACAGGAAAACGGTGGATATTCGAAGCATATTGGTTTGTAGCAGGGGGATAATCGGGATATTATATAATTTCTGAATTAATATTATATTTTGTATTGTTGTGTTGCTTTTTTTCGCAGTTGAATTTGATATAACCGGGCTTTTTGTAATAAAGACAGAGGCTAAGATCTAGATATTGTTTTCTATTGTAATGTAATAAGAATCACTAGCCTTGGCGAGCAGTATTTAGTTGTATAGAATTTTTAGAAAAATCAGGTATAGATATTATAGTAGTGATAGTAGGCTTCTTTTTATTGGATTTTTTCTGATCACTAAAGTTGATGTTTTGATTTTTGTATTGATTATCAAGATGAATCTTTTTTTTTAAGTTATTATAAATATTTTGCCACTAGACTACCCATATATCGATATTAGCAACAAAAGGTTTATTGGGGTGGTTAATTGAAGTATTGATTAATTTTTATAAAACTTTGAATTTAAAATCAGTAATTTGTTATTTGGTAGTCTTTTTATATTTAATAACAAATTATTTGAATTGGTAATAAAATTACTAAATAGGATTTTCTTTATTTTATATTTATTATAATCTATAAAAGTTTTATATAAAAGATCTAGAATCTGATATTGTTTGTTTAATTCACACCAAATACCTGTTATAGTATGTCATCCAAAGGGCTAAAGATCGGAATTATATATGTTATCTATAATTATATTAAAATATATTTGATTATTTGTATAAATAAAGCTAAAAAATAGATTAATAAAAAATATGATTTTCTGAAACTCTGATTTATTTTTGTAATTTGTAGTTAAATAGTAATTAATTATACTACAAAAGTTGTATATTAATTTTGATGCTTTGCAATATCTTACTTATTATTACTAAACTTTTCAGAGGTAGTAAGATATTTGCAATAAAATGAAGCTTGTAAATTATTATAAATAACAATCTTAATATTTTAATTATATCTTTTAATTCGATAATCTTTGATTGAGTATTGATGGTTTAAATCTAAACAATAGCAGTTTAAGTTTGTAATGAGTTTATAATCGATTCGATTGATTCAAATACAACTTGAACAGTAGCGAAGTGTGTAGTGTTTAGATCATTGAATAAATCTGTAAAGGGAGAAATATCGGTTTCAGCGGAATTAAGAATATGGTTCAAGAAAAGAAACTGTGGAGGTAAGCTAGATATAGGTGTTTTTGATGTAGGTGTTTGTTTATTTATCTTTGATACTTTTTGAGGCTCAAAATATCGGCGGTAGAATATATAATGAATCAATAGTGAGTGTGATTGATGCGATTAGAATAAGGCATTGATGAGGCTTTAGAAATAAAATAAAAAATAAAGCTGTAATAGTTTATTTAAAGATGATACAAACTATTAAGATATGGGTAAAGACTTATATTGTACTATAAGGGTAGAAGAGCTATGGAAAAGTGAAATCCTATTTATAGGAAGTAGGGCGTACTAGTATGCTATACCTGAGGCACGAAGGCAACTATAGATCATATAGTTGGCGCCGTAACAGCACTTGAGTATTTTATATCTACTAAACAGCTAAATGCTTGATAAGCATACTGGATAGAACTACTTGCTAATTATAACTTCATTATTATATACTGTACTGGAAAGAACAATCCACTCACAGATACGTTTATACACTATACTAACGAGTTGGATTAACAGAACAATATTAAAAAGAAGAATCGTCTTCAGCAGTTTATAAAAGATAATCAGATGGATACAAAGATTATATACGAATCTCTATAGCAAGATCTAAATATAGTCGCAAATATCGATATATACGCAATTACACTGCTTTTCGATATTGTTGGGATAGGGATCATGTGACTGACCGCGCTAGCGCATGCGCTAGCGCCCCCGCACTATAGCATATACGTTCATAGCCTTTAGCTTTTAGAACCTTGAGCAATATTATAACAGTGTGAATCATTAATACTATATTACTTCATTATCCCCATGGTGATATTAACATTGATCAGTGATATTACAGATCAAGAGCCTGGCACCTTAATTTCAAATGCAATATGGATTTGTGACTAAGGTTAATATTTCTCTGAAAAGGTATAAGCTCTCATATCAAAGTAATGTAGTTTAATACCTATTTTTATATAAATAAGAATCATCAGCAATGTGACGGTAGTTCTTATATTCAGTATTAATCCAATATGGTTTAATACTGACAAACCGAATTTAGTTAGCAACATAGCAACAATTCTTATAATTAATCTTAATCTATATTTTATTCTTTAAGGTAATATGTATTAAAGAATATAAATTAGTAGCTATCAGTTTGAATTAAGCATTATTTTCTATGATTAAATACAACTTTGCCAGATTTTGGCAAAATTATATTTAAGCATCTCACCTCATTATCTATCTACTATCCATCAATATGGCAGAATCTTATAAAAACAACTCCACGGAGTATAAGCCTAAATGTAACGATAATATTGGAAGTGTGGCTGAATCGACTATATCATCAGTTATTATGATTAATAGTTTTAATATAATAATTGAGCAATAGCAGGATAACCTTATTAATTTTATAAAGAAAATAGGTATAAAAGAGGTTAGGGATTTTTGTAAGTATAAATTTTACGAATATTAATGATCGAAATATTATAACAACAAGCTATGATCAGATTACTTTCGCAAATTTGAATATTTCAATTCGGAATATTTTCAAGTAATCGGCATATGTCTTTTATACAAATTGAGATACAAACTGTGCTTATACAGTGTATTTATTGTAAAGCACAAGATCTGCATGATATAATCTGTTTATAATACTTTAATTAATATAATCCGATTATTATATAGAGAATAATCAAATAAAGAGATTATGAATGCACTTGTAGATAAGGGATTTATATTTCAATCGAAAAGTATATAGAAGAGAATAAATGAAAAAGATATTCAAGCTTCTGTATATATATTACTAAAAGAATCTAAGATATCTTAAGTGAGTAGTTAGTCTGGATTATTAGGTTTTAATTAATATAGGCTATTACAGTTATTAAGTGTTCTATCTCAAATCACAACAATTTTAGAATTCAGCTCTTTAGATAATAAAAAAAAGGGTGTTGATATTGGACAAAAAGCATTATCAAAATCACTAGTACCTTATTACTATAAATCCGTTCTCTAATCTAATATTGGCTTTTTATAAGAAAATAGTAAACCCAACTTATCTGCATACTTATTTTATAATCAGAAGAAACCACTACCTTTATAGCTAGTTCAGTATGAACAGTTTCAACCCAAAATATCTTTTCGACAATCCGACCCTCCACTACTATAATCCTCTCCATTATTATAAGAGAAAAGTAATCAACCATCCAGTAATCTATTTGATAATAATAATAGTTCGAGTAAAAGAGGAGGAGGAGAAAATAATGAAGGTAAAGAAAACGATTTCCTATAAGGTGGTTATAATGAGAATGGCAGTGGTGGAGGTAAAAATAATATGGGAGAAGGAGAAGGAGGTGATCCAGGATATGATTATGGTATTCTGAAGATTTTTCCAAATCTATTATTAAGAGTTATAAATATCAATCAATTTCTCAGAAATCTTATGAAATTTTATAATAAGAATAACAAATATAATGGATAAAATAATAATTTTATGTACAAATTCAATATATTTCTTAACAATTGCTAATATATTAATCTATTTAACAATTTATTTCCAAAAGTATTCCTTATTATACTTATTGATATAGCATTTGATTTTTATTATACAAATTTAGAGACTATACCAATATTAATATAAAAAATTCATAAATTATTCATGAATACATTCAAAGGCCTTGAGTATAAGAGGAATATTATATAACAATAAGAAACTATTACACTAAAAAATATAATAGTATAATTAAAGAATGATGGGAAATCAATTATTTATTATTTATAATAGATAGTAACAAGATTATATTACTTATATAAAGGATTCAATAATATAATTAAAACAAAGGATTTATTTTATCAAAAGATTATTAATATATGTGTACTAGTATCAGTATGCTTTTTAGTTTGTTTTTGCTTAGTTAACAATATATCAAGTCTTCTTAAAAAACTTTATTCAGTTATTATAATATAAAACTAGCTTATTCAAACGAAAATATGATATTTTACACCAACCGGAAATATCAACGCAGAGGAGGATACAATCAGAATAGAGAATTTGGATAAGGTGATTGATAATCATTCAAATCACAAACTAAAAAAAAATATTTTATTTGCAAAAAGAATAATTATTGGTTAATCAGATATAGCAAGAAGAAGTGTGATAAGTTACAATATAAATATAAGGAGTGGTTTAAGGATACTAATAATAATTTTAATAAAGGTTTTAAGCAGTTTTTTATTGAATATAAAGATCTTAATCAAAATGATATTGAGGAATCTGATATTGATATTGATAAAAAGGTTGAAGCTTATTTCGCTTAGTATAAACTTCAAGATTTACTAGAATAAAAACCATATTCAAGCTTTATTATTCAAAACGGATTTATTAATAATAAAGAGATTACAATAAGATTAGCTAATAAAATACTTATTTATATCTTGATATATTGAATTCAGGAGAAAACTATATTTATAAACGGATACAATTTTAAAGAGTTCAAGAATATTATTATTGATATAGCTATAGCGGAATGGTTTACAGTAGGATTCAATCAATATATGGTATACAAGATAACTATCAAGAATATTATTTTAAACAAAAGCAGAGTAGGAGTTACAAACATAATATTTAGGATTGAAAGAGCTGAATCTTTTGGATTAGTCAAACTCCACCTATCTCTAGAAACTATTGAATTTCATATTATGGATATGGAAACACCATTCCTATTATTATTTAATAATATGGATCGTTTTGGTATATATTATAATAACATCATCGACACTATCATTACAAGAATAGAAGAAAATTACCCTTACATTTGATACAATAAGCATACAGTTCTATTATAGCAAATAAATATATAGTAGTTTATACAACAAATTATTGAGAATAATAAGTGTTATTTTATTGATACAAAACTATAACGCCTACACTATCGCTTTGGTTATTCATTGGCATATAGACTTTTACAAGTATTATAGCGAACTGGTCACAATAATGTTTCAAAAGCCAAGATTGATAAGCTCAACAAGTTCTATCAACATTATCAAAAATACAGAAAATCATCAGATCGATTTAAATTCAATTTATAAGATAATGTTGACTTCAACCACTCAATAATAATTGATATTATATATATTGATATTCACCCTATTCTATATATTATTAATGAAGATATACAATTCCAAACTGTATAATAACTGGATAATATTACTACAAAATACATTTTCAATACACTTCGAAAATGCTGGATGGATACTTATATTAATCCATTAGATTTTATTATATATAATACTAGAAAGAACTTTATAAACAAGGAATTCATTCAATACACTACAATTATATCGATAAGAACAAAGAGTATACTAATTGAGGTATATTAATTAATTGGTGTAGTTGAATGTTATTATATAGTTATTAAAAGAGTGTATACTATTATCTCCAACGAGCTTGGTAGTTTTATTATAAAAGAGATAATATTATAAATAGCTATAAAAGCAGTAAATGATATTGTAGGATTAGACGAATTAATTCTAATATTTCTAGTTTTTGAAGTATATCCGCGGATATCTGAATCTGACCCATCTGTATCTACAATTCTATAATAATAATTAGTAATTAAAAAAGCAATGAATGAGATTTATAAACTATAAGCGATACAATAAGTATCTAATACTTTAAATTAGTAAAATGGATTGTTTATAATAACTTTATATAACTTACCTGTCAATTTAAAGATTTGGATATAGAGAGAATATAAAGGATAAATGGGATTATATCATTTATTGGATATAAAAGATAAGATATGCATAATACAATTATCAAATAAATCAATAGAATTCCGTATTACTCAGATTAAACTTTATGTAGAGAATGTATAGAATCGGCCTTAGGATCAATTCCAATTACTTGTTAAATCAGTATAAATACTATTTGTATAAGCTGGATTGATATAATAAGGGCAACTTGCTGTATTTAGTGTAAGCAGAATAATTTTGCCAAAATCTGGCAAAGTTATATCTATTCCCTTATTAGTTACTATTAGGAGTAGGAATCCAGAGAAGATTCTCTTGGATATATTCAGGAATCCTCAACCTCAATAATAATAGATCCCTTAAGTAATAATTCTAATATAATCAATACTTTTTATAAAAAGAGAAAATATCGAATTCATAGAATATCTATTAGATTTATTGATTTTTCTATTAGAGAAAGATAAATCTAATAATATATAGTATATTGAGTACTATATAATATCTACTAATACCTTATTATCAATAATTTTTGTAAAATCAAAATAAAAGGAGATTGACGGATTTATAAAAAATGGTATTTTTTAATTTATAAAGATTATGGATATTCCTATAAGTATAAGGATTTTTAACTTTTGTTTTATTAACAAAATTAAGAATAAAGGAATTAACAAAGCATTTCCCAAATCCCAATTGATTATACAAATATGGAAGATTAAGGAAAAGGTGCTATTTTAATATAATCGCTAACAATACAACATGTCAGCTAATATATTATACTAGCAGTAATAATAATGCTATTTAAAAACAAAATAACTATAAGTATTCGCAATATCATACAAATATATATATAATCGATATCGAACTTAGTTCGAAAGTTTTATACTCGATCATCATTGGAAATGGATATTTCAGAAGGCTTTATCCTATAAGTTGTATAATTATTATATAGTATCCCGGAAATAGGCAATCACTGGTTTAGTACTTACTACAAATATTATACCAATACTCTCAAGATAATATAATCGATCTATAATCTATATTTGTTGCATATAACTAAAGATGATACAGTATTCGGTATTGTTGGATTACAAATAGATAATATACTCATTATAGTTAATAAAGTATTCGCAGATTGTAAGCAAGCTGAATTCAAAAATATTAAATTTACAGCAAAAGAGTGTAAAATACTTACACCAAATATACTATTTAAGTTTAATAATAATCTGATCATTTAACAGAATAATGGCACAATCTACCTTAACTAAAAAAAAAAAAAAAACAATGCGAAAATCTTTGTCTAGTCAAATCAAAACCATCTGATATACAAAATATACACGGTAAGCTTAGAAAGTCGGTGATAACAAAAGACTAGTATGTTGTACAATACACTCGAAGAGTATATATGATAATTATATATCAATCAGAGGTAGCCTTTGATTTATTATATATAATATAAATAATTAATTCAAAAGAAGAAGATATTAATATTCTCAATAAATATATCTAATAGTAGATTGATAACTCAGAGAGAGGATTATAATTTGTTTTATTTGATATGGATTCTTTTAAATT
Source organism: Botrytis sinoallii (assembly GCF_014898435.1). Lineage (NCBI taxonomy): Eukaryota > Fungi > Ascomycota > Leotiomycetes > Helotiales > Sclerotiniaceae > Botrytis > Botrytis sinoallii. Next base: position 512,996 of record NW_024066040.1, read on the forward strand.
GATTATATTCATAAATATATCCTTTGCTAATAATAAAGATTTGTCTTTCTAGATTAGATATATTATTGTTCTAATGGACAAATTCGATAGGGCTAATATTATTTATTGATTGTCAATCAAGTATAAAAAAGTTACTAGAAGTATATTAGTATTAGAGCTCTATAATATGGTTTTGGGCTTTAATATTAGCATAGCAATTAAAGGCACACTTGATAAGATCTTCCCAAATTGCAAGATATTATTAGTTATATATATCGATTTGAGATTATTATACAACTATTTCATAAAGCTTGGTATAATTATTGAAAAGAAACTAATAATCAATATAATAACAATTCGAAAGGTATATGAGAAATAGAAGATTATAGAGATCAAGTGGATTAATAGAGAATCTAATTCAACAGATATGATAACTAAATCTAAATTGTATTAAGCCCTAAAGGACTTGATTAATAATAATACTATAAAGATTAAGATTATAGAATAGGTTTAAAAAAGATTAATAATACAAATAATTATACTGAGAAAGGGATATTAGCTAGAAAAGACATAATACAATGACTTTAGAGAGTTGCTAGTATTGGGATAGGGATTATGTGACTGACTGCACTAACGCATATGCTAGCGCCTCCACACTATAGCATATACATTCGTAGCCTTTAGCTTTTAGAACCTCGAGCAATATTACAATAGTGTGAATCATTAGTACTATATTACTTCACCATCCCCATGGTAATACCAACAGATATTATAAATCATATTATTAAAGTAAATAGATTCTATTCGAGTTTAAAAGCTTTATGCATTTAGACTACCAAATCGTACAAGTATCTTACACTCGAGAAAGAACTCTTGTTTTATAATGATCGACTTTATATATCGAATATCGAAAATCTGTAAACCTATTTGATTTGCGAAGTTCACGATTCAGTTTTTACTATACACTTTAGTATTAAAAAGATTTATACTCTTTTAGCTAATTAATACTATTAAAAGAATATAAACAATATAATCGACTAATATATACGGAATTGCTACAAATACAAGCGTAGCTCTGTATCAAGAGATCGCACTCCTAGTCTTCTCTATCCGCTCCCGATTCCTATATGAATATGGCAATATGTTATTATAGACTATTGTAATTTCAATAAGGATAAATACAATTATAACAATATATTCGTTATTATTAATCGATTGATCAAACAAGCTATTTCGATATTCTGTTATAAATCAATTGATTCGAAAGATCAGGCCTACTTATACCTATATTATATATACAGATATTACAATATCCCGAAAACTATAATCTCTAATTGTAATCCTCAATTCATATCCAAATTCTGGCAAGAATTCAATAATATCTTAGAAATACAAATCAAATTATTTATCATTCACTATCTACAAACTAATAGTCAAACTGAGATTTATAATCAATATCTTTAACAACACTTGTAATCCTTTATAAACTATTATCAAGATAATTGATTTGAATTCCTATCAATAATGAATTATACTCAACTTACACTTCTCTATGAATTATTAGGTAATCAAACCCTATATAAGATCTTGTATAACTATTTACTCTGCAATCCCTAGGATTGGAAATCCAACTCTATTGTATCTATCAATGATTTGAATATAATCAATACTAGAGAATATATTAAATATAATAAATTAGTATTCGATTGAGCAAAAGAAAATATCTTGTATATACAAGAAAAGATATCTCGATCAGCTAATTTGTATTATTGCTTAGTCGATTTCGATATGAGAGATTATATATAGCTCAGTATAAGGGACTTTCCGATACAATAATCATTCAAAAAACTGGATTACTCTATTCAAAGGAGATTCAAGATTATTGGTCGGACTAGAGATTCCTTTCGATTGGATTTACCGCCTACTATAAAAGTCCACTCTGTATTTCCATCTAATAAGCTTTGCAAAGCAATAGATAATCTATTTTCTAAACAAATCCTTAAACCATTGTTTCCAATAAATATCACTAATAATACCAAATGAGAAGTGGAATGTATTCTAATTATAAAGAAAGTATATTGACAGCTTAAGTATAGAGTATTATAGCTGAATACTGATAATAATTTTATCTGATACTCTGCCTTTGATTTAAAAACTGCCTTGTACTACCTCTATGACTTTTATTTACAAAATCTCATTCTGTTAGAACTCTTTATATACCTATCGAAATGGATTTATCTTTATAAGAATGGAAAGGATAATTATGATTTTATAAATAATAATTAATATATAAATAAAAAAGATAGAAAGAATTTCTTTAATTCATTATTATAATAAAGAAAATCCTAATTGTATAAAAGGCTAAAAGCAATTGGATAAAGATGAAATATCAATAAAGAAAGTCTTTTCCTCTATTTGATAGATTTAAATTAAATTAGAAAGAAGCCTCTATAATCATTAATAGTTATAATTAGATAAGATATAATAGCAAAAACTGAATGGTTTAAATCGAAATACCAGCTGAGTCTCTAGTCAATAGTGATAATAAGTACACACAAGATAATTACAAGTTGAAAGACAAAACAACCCTTAATCACAATATATACAACAACAAGACCAAGCTGGTGTTTAGTTATACCCAACCGCTTGCAAATTGCTGAAAGCTTTGCTTCCATTTGAGTTATAACAAACTGATACTGCTACTCCAATTTGTCTCCCTGTACTGCAACCTTCACTACATAACGCTTTGCAGCTTCTCGAATAAGGATAAAAGGAAATATTTCTTTCGAAATACGACTTTTTAGCTTTTTCCGTATATCAAGCTATCTTAAGAATTAACTTTATTAAAAACTAGCAAAGTTATAATTTACCTTTGCTATATTGCTATACTCAATAATAACCAATCAGTATTGGAAAAACATTTTACACATATCCCTATTAAATAAACACTCACACTTATGCTTATCAGTCAGACAAAGTAGACAGCAAGATTAATCAAACAATTATCCAAGAAATTGATAGTAAATATTATTTCCCTTGCTAGAAACACAACTATATATACAGTTAATACAAATCCAGCTATTCTTTCAAATATATTATTCCTACTGTAATATTATCTTTTTTGATAACCTCTTACTTAGAGATCCTTATTCATTAATATTAATAAAACCAACACTTTTGTAATAAGGTATATCGAATTTGTAATCAGATTGACTTTGATATAAGGCCTTTAGAATATCTTCCTCAACTATCTCGCTATTATTTTCGAAATCACAAAAATAATATATCATTATAATCAACTTATCAGCAAACTTCTTTTTGTAATTATTAATACAATTGATTAAAGAATTATATTCTTTCTTCAAATTCTATCTCAAAAAACAATAAAACGAATATATCCAATAAGCATATCGAAGATCAACCCTATCCTTAGGTATATTGCCTTTAATATCTATAATTGCATTTATTAGACAAGCCAATCACAAGTTAGAGATACTAAAAGAAAGCCTCACTTACATGCATTTTTGTTGTCCAATTCATCTTCCTTATTATTCTCCTTCTTACTAACAAAATTACTATTACTCCCGCTATAGCTCGACTTCTTCTCTTCTTTAATAAGACGCTTGTCTTGTATAATAGAAGAAGCAGATACTCTCTTTACTATAAGCTATAAAAAAATATATCAACAAAACAAATACAAAAAAAAAAAAAATAACTCATCACTATATACATAGCCTTTCGTTATTTCAGCTATATTAATAACAACTTGCTCTTACTGTTATGTTTTCTTGATAATATAAAAGGCATATTGATTATTAATTAAAAAATACAAAGAAAATAAATAATCAAAAAAGATTTAAAAAAGAAAGGGAAATTCGGATAATCTATATATTTCGAAGGCTTCATACTATTATTAAGTTATAGAACGGTTTTCTTCGTTTTCTATATACCTTCCCATTACGAAAAAAGCAAAATTTGCGCATATATTTGTTTATCATACTATATTATAATATAAACAATAATATCTTATTAGGATTACCGATATGTCTACAGATTAGATAATTGTAAAGCTTGAGGGCAAGCTTTTTCGAAAAGGAAGATAATATTACGAATCGCATTCAATTGTAGCTGTGATCGCTTATATATATGCTTATATATATATACAATCACATATATATAGCTAGTATATAGGAACGCTCTATGAGCGCTTTGCTCTCGATTCTGTAGTTGTAGATTCTAAGGATAAATTATATCCTGTTCTCGTAGTTCTTCTAAGGCAAAGTGTTATATATATCATTTAATTCATACTTTTGTTTAATGAGATATATACAAAACACATCAAACCAAACCTGAATATTCTTTAAAGTTGCTTTTTTAATCCGATTAAACTCTAATTAACATAAATAGTATATTTTAAGTTCTGAATATCGTTTTTGGAATCTATAGATCTATTCATAGCCTATAAATGGAATTTCTGTTAAGGTAGGATTTCGAGATAATATAATCTAAACACATCGAAAACGAATTTCGTTAGCCATTTCCTTTACTAATATAAATATAATAAGAAATCCAATAATAATAAGTTATGAAATTCATTATACAAAAGTATTTTCTTCTACATTTGAAAGAATTTGAGCCATTTTGTAGGTTTGGAAATGTGTTTTCTTTTCAGCCAATCTATCAGTTAGGATAGACTTAGGGATTTCTGTCATGGTACGGGTAAAGACTTATATTGTACCATAAGGGTAGAAGAGCTATGGAAGAGTGAAGCCCTACTTATAGGAAGTAGGGCGCGCTAGTATTCTGTGCCTGAGGCACGAAGGCAACTACAGATCATGTAGTTGGCGCCGTGACAATTTCAAAATGCTTTATAGTCTTTCTAATTGATTTAAATTCTTTCAATTGAAGTGAAATTATAGCCTTTTGAAGCTTTTCTTCAATTTGAGTAGATGTAGAAAGTGATTGGGTATATATAATAAAAGTTATTATGATTTCAAATTGGTGATAAGCTAAAAGTGTCCGAGTTCCCCATATGTTATATTATGTCAGTCAAATATCATTGTAGAGGCTCGCAAGTTTCAGTACTCCAGGCGAAGAACAAAAATTATATAAATTGATGAAGATATACCGAGCATGATTACAATATTCGGCCCAGTGCTCCGAATTCAAAGTTGCAAGAGGATAGTATACCAGGTACACGCAACTTAAGTAACGGCTCTGTAGAATGCTTTCAAGATTTTAAGGATCTTCTTTCCACTATTCAATTGTAAGATCTTACCTCCAATATCTTACAATTTAGATTCAGAAAACCCAAAACAAAAATTCTACCACTGAAATAGAGAACCCTTGTTTCTTCTACTATTATATGATGTGTGTGTTACTTGGACTGTACTCTTTCATTGTCATTAGATGTCTAGTGCTTGATTGGAGTTTAGGGGGTTGAGCTAGAGAGAAAAGGGAAGGAGGTTCTTTGTTGGGGAAGAGAAGAAAGAGGAAGGAATGGCGGTTTCTTTGAGGACGATGAAATGATGTAAATTTGAGACGAGATGGGGGGGGGACGGGGGGGGGAGGGTATTGAGGAGTAGATAGAAGGAAGAAAGGGAGGAATATTTAAGGGGCTTTTTTGTTATATGTGATACGAAACGAAATGAGAGAGGAAGAGAAGAAGAAGACAATTAAACAGCATTTAGCTGATTGAAAGGACACTACTGGAAGATTAGAAGAGAGGTCGGTGATGGTATAATAGAATGATAATATTTAGTACAAAATATTCACTCACATTTGAACATGATACAAAAGAATCTTCTAAAACTTCGGGAGCAGAAATGCAAATTAGTTGAGAAATATCGTACATACATACATAATATGTTGCTCTATCTCGTTCGATACATTATAAGTTAAGGAAAATTACAGAAACATAACAAGCAACAAGATGAATAGATAAACAGCATATCCGCAAACTCTCTTACACATAATCCTCATGCCAATCATCCTCCTCCACCTCCTTTCCCTTCTTCCCCTTGACTTCTTCGAGCACCTCTTCCTCGCCAACCCCCAACCTCTCACCTGCCCCCCATTGCTTCGTAAATCTGTTCTCCACCAACTTCATATTCGTGATTCTCCTAGCCTCCTTTTCGCCCAGCTCCTTCCAGTACCTCGATTCCCTCTGTTCCATATCGTAAATTCCAGTTTTCTTCTCCTTACCCTCCTTCACCTTTGTCTCCAAATCTTCCAAATCCATAATCATATCATTCAAGTGTCTCCCCTTGATCAAATGAGCACGGTCATGCTTCTTATAACTCTGACCTGGTATTGTACCCGGCGCGTTACGGATACGAGTTAACGCGAGTGCGCGTTGAGAAATATCCGTGACTTTGTTAAGAACAGATCCAGGATGTGGATATTCTGTTACTATTTCTTCATTTGTCAGTTCTTTTATAGACTTTCGCTGTTCGCCTCTAAGTTTACTGTCGATAAGTTCGTTATGTCTATTTATTTTCTTAATGCGCTCTTCTCGGCTGATTTTGATTGGTTCTTTGGGAGTTGCCGTACGCCATGCGCGTAGAACAAGACGCTTCCAATCTACGGTGGAAATCTGCTCACTTAAGGGACCGGGTTGGAGGATATGGTCTGAATTAACCCAGAGATCGAGTTCGGTGTCTGAAGGAAAATTGCCAGCAATAAAAAGTGAGCTTTTGAGAGCATCAAGAGAACTGTGTCGGAGGACCGCGCTGAAACGATAAATTTCTGTGCCGGTACGATCAGTCCTACCAGGAGGAGGTTTAATTCGTCCGGCTATACCCACTTTGACGTTCTTTTCTTCCTCTCTGAAACGATTGACGCGGGTGATTAGGCCAGAGATAGATCCCCACTGTGAAATTGATTTATGGCGACACCTAGATCTCAAATCATCTTCTGACCATTGGGATGGTTCTGGAGCCAACTTGTGCAGAGGTGCTAATTGCTGCTCTAAAGTGAGGCCCACTTGAGGTGAGGGTTCTCTCAATTCCTCGCCCTTGATTACTCTTTCGAAGTAACCTTTACACTCAGCTCTGACCTCCGCCCTCTGACTAGGAGTATTTGGAACAGGCATTTTCATTCTTACAGACAAACTGTCCACATCTTCATCCACAAAAAAATCTATCAGGCCAAGGATGTACTTTGCTACTAGAACCGACTCCGGTTTTGGATCATCGTCATGAATCTCTCCCCAAAGTTTCTCTAGGAGATGGTACTGTATTTTTCGCATAATTTTATTCCCCATTTCCGTACCGTTGTCGAGTTTTGCTTGTTGTGCTGCGGCAGTTTTAGGTAATTGGAGCAACGAAAGACCATGTTGCAAGCAATAATACCATGCTTGAATTCTTGTCCAATGGCCAATCTCATTTGCCGATGCTTGGCTAAGTGCCTTCAAAACTTTTTCTGCAAGTGTAGAATTCTCATCCACCTTGTCTGCTTCGAGAAATGTTCTCAAACGCTTGCTTGGTCCTGAAAGAGAGTTGTTCAAGCTTCCGCGTTTTTTGACCCTTGGACCTGATGCGAACATCTCAGAGGCTGCTGCTTTTTTCTTCGGCAGCTATTTCAGCCCAAACCTCTTTCCGAGCCTCTTCCACTAGTTTGTTGGGCGGAATGAGTTTTGTCGACCTAGGCTGGAAATCGGTTGTCGGACGATAGCGAACTTCGATTTGCGTTACGATTTCGGAATCATCATCTTGAATGTAGCCTATATCCTCATCTAACATTCCATCATCGTGCGTCTCGATGCTATAAGCAATTACCGTTCTATTGTTATTCCCTGCAATGACCTTATCTTCCCATGAACAGGGCGTTTGTTCTCTTGGCAATCGTTCAAGCTCAGCATCGTAATTTTTATCTATTTCATCATGTATAGTCAAAGTAAAGGACTGCTTTTCTAATTTCATTTGCGCGACGATTTGGTCTTTTACGAGTCCTTGGACAGGCTGGCCCGAAGAGAACTTTGAAATTCTATAGTGGCCTTTCCATCTAGGAAGTTTTGCAATCGGATCCATCCACCAATTTGCCTTCACAGAGATAGCAGCCTCCGCTTTGTCACTGTAATCCAAGTTTAAGCTCTTTTTCAAGGTCGCAGCGAGTTGATGTAGAGGGACGCCGCGTTGATTAGCTTCCCACCAAGTCTGCCGAAATGTGTTTGAGAGATAACTGACAGGAATTGCAAAGAGTTTTTCGTATAATGGCCGCTTGTGTTCTTTTTCATTGCCAAATAACCTATCGGTTTTAAATAAAGGTTGCCAATATAAAGACCACCCCAGACTACCAAATTTGGCATCTTGGTCATAAGATTCGCAGAATTGAGGATGGAATCCATTAAAAATCCAGCTCACGAAAGACCTTCCTAGTTCGCTATCGACGTCTTTCTCAACGTAAGGCTCATCACCAGAAGGTGGGTTGAACGACCGGTAATCTTGGAGGAATATTGCATGTCCAATTTCATGAATCATTGTAATTGCTGCCATAAACTGTGCTTTAACGCGAATTTCGGAATCAACCGGGTGGGTACGCATTGGTACCAATAGTAAATCCATGATTGCAATAACGAGTGGCCGTCGTACCCGGCCTGCTTGAGCTGCTTGTAAATCCGATTCCCTGACCTCATTCTCATCGAGTTCGTGAAAGTCTGCTTCTCCGTAATCTACTATTCTTGTGATACCATTCCAATTCCGAGTCGCATGCATTCTATCATTCAATCTCCATTTGATACATCTTGCGATGTCTTCAAGCTCCACCTCTGCTGCTTGAAGGTCCTTGAGCAAAACTGTGTGTTTCAACGGAATTACTTGTGGGCAGACAAGATGGCTATGTTCAGCGTGCGATACTTCTTGCGGCGAGCCAAAGATGATGCTTGATGGCAAAAAACTTGCTAAATACGGCATTCCGACTTCTAAAAGCCGTGTGGCAAGTCGCATACTTGGCATTAAGAGCTGGTAGTCCTCATCAGAGATTTCCCATCTGCTGCGTGCAAACAATGGATGGACAGGGCCAGTCAAACTTGGAGCTGGTCCTCGAGGTGCCACTAGATTCATCAGTTTAGACAAGCAAGACTGCAATTGAGAATGACACTTACACATAGCTCCTCCAACTGCTAGACTTGTAGGATCCCATGGCTTTGATACTCCGCCTTTCACCACAACTTGTTGTGAATTGTCTCCTGCCATAATGTCGACAGCAAAATATAGATTTCAAGGGCAACTTTCCACTATACTAAAACCTCGATGATATTTGTTAATACAAGGCAGAGAGTGTTAGACATGGAGCAGTCGTGTTAGCATTCCTCGAATAAGCGCACATGAAACTAAGAATGTAGATGCTGTTGAGGTTAAAAGAGAAATCTGATTTCATTGTTCTCCAAGAACCACAGAGTTCTTTCATTTCCGATTCCTTTGCAGTATTCTTCAACACTTCAAAGACTTTCTTTGATGATTTTGGGTATAACAATCGTTTTCGGCCATTTTATGAGTACTCTTCCCATGTGGAAAGAAAACCAATGCTCACAGCTATGTTAAAAAGCGAACGATTTCAAACAATAAGACTCATCTAAGTCCAGCGATACTATATGAGGAAGTTTGATCATTATTCAAGTGATGATAACAAATTTCAAGCAGTGATGATATCGTCGGTCGGAGATGAATGAACATATCTGAAGTATCTTGAAACCTGCCTTCGTAATAGGTTAGTTGATCGTTGATCGTTGATTCTATCTTGAAGAAGATTAGATTCTTTCTGCTGGAGACCTTGGGCACGGATTTGTATGGTCAAGATAGTCGGCACTTGATTGTGTCAACAAAGCTTGAGTTGAAATCGGAAGATCCAGTTGATAGTCAATACTTCGAGACGAGCTAGAATTTCCAGCTGATAAGCTTCAAGACATGGTTATGTAATCTTGAATGCCGGTACTCGAGTACATTTTTGTGCTTAGACCATAAACACGGAGAAGCTTCCTAAATGGTATTAAGTAGTACCAAGTTGTTGCTGACCATGACGGCGGTTGCCACACCCTCACGGTTAGTATGAAAGTGATAGACAAGGCAGAGTGGCTGTTGTCTGTCTTTTTAGCTTACTGATGGCTCAATTTCTATACCGAGTAGGTACCTAGTCGCCTGTACCGTATAGTTCATGACTTTGCCATGTACATTGTGTACACACCACATGTTCGCAATCAAAACAAATAATAAATATCTTCATAATGTCTTCATAACATACGTAGCATACATAATGTGTGTGTGTGTGTGTACCTAGGTATAAATACAATTCAAGTCTCTTATATTCGTCACTCGGTTGCTTGCACTCGCTTTCCCTTTTTGTTTCTCTCTCTCAAAATCATCGACCTTGCTCCCTGCCGTTACTCCTTTATCAACAGGGCTCTATCCTTATAACCCTATCCGGGGATCACGTATCTAGCTTCCATTCCATCCTTTCTGTTATGATCAAAGTCCAAACTGTCCAAGCTGTCCAAACTAGGCTCCGGTCTAGTCTCGTTCATATAGTTTAACAATAACAAATAACTCTTGAGTCTCGAGTCTTGAAAACAAGCAAGACAGGTCTGAGGTTCTTTCCTTCATTCAGCAGTCTTGGCAATCCATTGAATCCAAGCTTTAAGGATACCCGACCACAACCTAACAATCATACCAAGACAATAGCAAAGAACACTGACAGCTTCCTTCCAAAAGCAAATGAGAAGGTACTGGTATAACATGTGGTCACCACAAAAAATCAACATGTTCGGTTCGCTCTCAAGGTAGGATTGATTGATCGCGTACGAGCCCTGTCTACAAAACCCATTTCTTATCCGCTGCGGTATTTTTTTCTTACTTCATAGTCAGTTCAGTCCTGTTTGCACATTGCATCCATCGGATTCTTGCCCGTATTTTTACCCTCATTGCCTTTTCAAGTTTTTATTTTCTACCCTCTGGATTGGACGGAGTCTTCACCGATCATCAGGTTTCCCCATATCCCACCTTTTTTGTCTTAAACCGTTATACCGCTGATCGATCTTCAACGTTTTCCATACATCGATATTTTGTACATACATCCCTTAAATGCATAATTGCCGATGATAATAATTCCCCAGCCCCCGCAGAGTCTTTACTAGAAGCTCTTCAATTGATTTACACTTGGAAACCCCATCTGCGCTACCTTTTTAGAGGTCAATAATGAGTTTGCCTCGGGATCTCGAGAAAGGAACATTGGCAGAAGAGGAACATGATCAGGAACATGAAATTGGAACGAAAACAGAATCGACTGCATACCAATTCGACAATTCGAGAAACCCTTCGCCGAAGAATGATGGTTCTGCAAATGCATCCATCGCCGACCGAGATTCGAATCTTGAAGCAGTCAAAACAATGGATGAAGGCCCCATCGATGATCTCGAGAGACAAAAGGTTCGATACAACCACTCGCATTGCGCATTTACGAAATACCTACTAACATCCCTTTCCCATTTAGACAACCACCGAATCAATAAAAGTCGGCCCATCTTCCCATCGCGCACATCCAAATTCCGACTCGAACGATAAAACCAGCACGAACTCGAAATCCTCCAGCGGATCCAGACTCGCCCGCATAGCCCATCGATCTCATACTCCGCGCGCCAAACTTCCACCGCGACCTATTCCAGTCTCCAATCTCGCAAACGGTATCGTAGGATGGGAAAGCCAGACCGATCCCGAAATGCCTTTGAATTTTCCGGAAACGAAGAAATGGGTGCTGACGGGTTTACTGGCTAGCATTACTTTTATATCTCCGCTCGCTTCCAGTATGTTTGCGCCCGGTGTAACATTTGCAGACAAGGAGTTCCATAATTCCAGTCTGATATTAAGCTCTTTCACCGTGAGTATCTTTGTCTTGGGATATGTCGTTGGGCCATTAATACTTGCGCCTTTGTCTGAGATGTATGGGAGAAGATATGTTCTTACAGGTGGTAATATAATATTTTGTGTATGGCAGATTGGATGTGCATTGGCACCTAGCTTGAGTACATTGATAGGATTTCGATTTATGGCTGGATTGGGTGGTTCGGGTTGTTTAACCATCGGTGCTGGAATGATTGCGGATTTATTTCATGCGGATAGAAGAGGATTGGCGACTTCACTTTTCAGTCTGGGTCCTTTGTTTGGTCCAGTTATTGGTCCAATAGCTGGAGGTATTTTCCCCATTCATTATACCCATCAAAGTACAGTACATCTAACCAATCTCCAGGTTTCGTAGCCCAAAGAATCGGCTGGCGTTGGGTATTTTGGATTCTTTTCATTGCCGGAACCATCATAACTATCGGTATCGAATGTCTCAACGTAGAAACCAACCCACGTCTCCTCATAAAACGCAAAGTTGCGCGTCTCTCCAAAGAACTCAATCGATCTGATCTCCGCAGCGTATACGATCCAAGCAATTCAGCACATCATTCAAACGCTTCTGTTCTAGCAAATGCCATGATTCGGCCCCTGAAAATGTTAATTTTTAGTCCTATTGTGTTTATTCTGAGTTTGTATATGGCGGTTGTTTATGGACTTCTGTATTTATTGTTTACTACTATTACGACGGTTTTTACGGATAAATATCATTGGGCGCCAGAATTAGGTGGATTAGCTGTGAGTATATCTCTTCATCTCTTTCACCTCCAAAACTTCCATCCTCCCGTTTACCGCAAGTCTAACTGTCAACTAGTACATAGGTCTAGGTTTTGGTTTCTTCCTTGGTCTCGTAGTAGTAGCTCGTATATCGGACGTTACGGTAGTCCGCATGACGAAAGCAAATAATGGGATCTTTGAGCCTGAAATGCGATTACCGGCTTGTATATTTTTTGCTTGCTTTATACCGATTAGTTTTTTCTGGTATGGTTGGAGCATTCAGGGCGGCGTTCATGTAAGTACTCCTCCTGCCTACCTTTTCACTTCACTTCACCCTTCTTCGAAGAGTCTAACATCCCCAGTGGATCGTTCCTATAATCGGCCTCGTCCCCTTCGGTTTCGGTATGATGGGTATCTTCATTCCAATTCAAACATACGTCATCGACAGCTTCCCATCCTTCGCTGCGTCAGGAATCGCAGCATTAACAGTATCACGGTCGTTATTCGGAGCATTTTTGCCACTTGTAGGACCGGCTATGTATGCAAAATTAGGTTACGGGTGGGGAAATAGTGTTTTGGGATTCATTGCACTGGCGTTAATTCCGGCGCCGATGATAATTTATAAATTTGGAGGGAGGGTGAGGAAAAGGTTTCCTGTTAAGCTTTAAGGGGAGAGGGAAGAAAAAGAGGAGGAAATTGAGGAAACTGAGGTACGAAAAATAATAAATTGTGTGTGTGTGTATCTGATATACAACAAAACACAAAGCACACATGACACGACGGAACAAAACAGAATATTAATTCCTCATGACGGAAAATCATGAAAGGAGATGAAAACGAGATGAAGCGAAACATCCATCAACCTTACAAAATAACACCCCCCACACACATAATTTCGAAAAAATTAGCGAGCATAAGCGATGGAGTTATGATATTCATTGGTTATTATTTGGTTAGGAATTGGGTGTTAATATTATTATTATTCTATGGGTACTTGCTGGTTGGTTCAAGTTCAGGTCGGGATTGATTGATTGGTGCGCTTGGTGCGTCTGGAGGCAACTTACTATGAAAATGAGGATTTGGAATTTTGGGGAATTCGAGTACTTACTGAGTACTTACTGAGTACTTACTGAGTATTGAGTATTGAGTATTGATTGATTAATGGGGGTTTCTTATGATATGATTGCGTTGATTGGAGTTGGAAGAGGATTGAAGATTGAAGATTGAAGGATGGATCCTTTCTTGTTGGCTGTTGGTTGGGGGTTGGGGTTAGAATGAGGGTGAGTGAGGGGGGATGTGCAAGAGGGGGATGGGGAGAGAGAGGAGGCCAAAGAAAATTGTATATAGATTATGTGTGGATGTGGGAGTGAGAGTGGGTAAATGATTGATGGTTGGTACGTATATATTACACAACCACACATATGATGTTGGTTATATCGGTTTTAATAAACTCGATATGAAGTTTACTCATGAGTGAGTGAGTGAATTGGAGAGTCAAGTTCATTCATTCTTCTATTCATTATATTATACTATTAATTAATCAACTTGTTACCTAACTTTCCCCCCTTATCCAAAAAAATACCTATCTACTGAATGATTGATGGATTCCTCCAAACAAACATTCAATTACATCTTTTTCATCCAAACCATTCTCACTTCCCAAGATATGTATGTGTATATGATATGTATCACATATACGTCATCAAAAAAGGAAAAAAGTTTTTGTTGCATATCGCATAACTTCATGACGTCGATGACGATGATGACGATAGACGAATAAAATGACGTCGGTGACGTAGCTTTTTGACATGTTATGGATTTTGGGATTTTGGGATATATGAAACAACGCCCATATTTTATTTTTGAGATATCTAGGTATTGAGATTGGGATTGAGAATGAGATGAAATGGGATTGAAATTAATGCGTGAAGAGGTGCGAAAGAAAAGATAAAAGAGAATATTACAGATACGATGTGAATAGATAGTAATTGATAACTTGATATGAAATCTTACATTTCGATCTCACCACCACGAGAATACCAAAAATTAAGAGGAGATGTTTAAGGGTCGGCTATGGATACTATTCTTCTGTTCTCTAGGTTTCGGATATTTCTCTTTGAGTTCGTTTGTTTTGGTCTGATATGACGACTTCTACTCATGTTCACTTACTTCTCGCCCAGGGATTTCGGACCAAAAGGGGTATGAATATAGCTACATACCTTATTTTTGAAGAACAACTGGATGGAATGGAATGGGAAGAAAAGACGGTACAGGGTACATTGATTCCGAGTGGCCAAATAACTATATAGAAACAAAAATGATAAAAACTACCCTGGTAGAATTTCTCAAGACAAGTAGTGTGTATATAAAAGCGTTTAATTGCATTCTCTCGCTGATCACTTCCTACTAGCTGTCTAAATGAATAATCAACACGTTTTGTATGAATACATTCGGAAAGATAGTGGGGATGAGTCTGTATTCCTGTGCATTTATTGCATGTTTTGAAGAAATACAAGCAGGCGTATTCACAGCGGGTATGTGTATTGAGTGATACCTTCATCGACAAGTTGGATGGAAAGCAAGTAAAACAAAAAAGATCAGAAGATGAAGACGAGGGCAAGATAGAATGAAGAGTTTAAGGATCGCTAACAGGCCAAAACTTCAAGGACTATTGCTTCGACTGTTGAAGTATTGAATTAGCCGATAAAATTGTAGATCAACCACACGGGTGGAAAAGTTTCACCCCTTTTAAGACTTTCAGATCCACCGAGTATCAGGTAAATCTCCTATTCCCTCCAGTCCACCCTTCCGCCACTGTAGGTGTTCCCATAACTAATGAATAAAAATAGGGAGCACGATAACTTTGATAGTGCAACACTGCGAGAATATTTGTCCTGGTCATAGATATCTTTAGATGAACACCGGACACATTGATCCAATGTGATCACGTTCAAATTCTCATCAATAATCTGTCCCTAATGCTTTCCCAACATGATATCTTCCTCTTCAGATTGTTTATTGTGAATTCGCCTCCCATAATGCAGATCTGCCTTTTTCTATTTCGTAGCACATCAAATGACCTTGCCGTATTATCAGCAATACGCCTAAGCTGTATCACCGCAAAAATTTAACAAAATACCGAGATCTCCAGTGCATATAACCCCACATAATCCCACTGCAAGGTATGAGAGGCAGTGGAACTGTAGACTCGTGATGAGGAGAATAGATTTTGCAAAAGTGTCGACTTCGACATTTCCGGGGGCAAACAGATCTAAGAGTATGGAGGGGGGGGGAAATGCAATATTTTGGGTGGGGTGAATTTGTGATTCAATGAAACTCTTGCATTACCATCTTAGGTAAAGAAATACGAGAAAATGGACTACCATCTTTATATTTGTATATCGCTTTGAACGCATCAGATACGAGGGTGAAAATAAAAGCATGAAACCTCAGCCTGAGTAACATCAAATGGTATCCAGATTTTAGAATTGCAAGCAATTTTTTTTAAAAAATCTGTCCATACATTTTCAGTTGATTGGAAATTTGGTAGCGAGTTCTTGAGATGGAATAAACGGCGTTTGAGCTTGAGGTTTAAGATTATTTCCAGCTTTCGAACGACGATGCAGGAGATCCTTGGTCATACATCAAGCTGTGAAATATTATGCAGCCATACTTGCATTTGTATTATCTCGATGTAAACCCAGTCAAGATCCAAAGTCTCGTGATTTTAAAAAAATCCAACGTTTCAAAATAATATGAAGTGGCTTCATCACTAAATTGGGACATCCGACAATGGAATGAGATAAAACCCAGTGACATTCCGAGATCCAATGTCGATGTGCAATAATAATAGTAACGTTGACACAAGCTGATAACAGATGTTGCTGATTGAAGAATGCGCGAGGAGATAGAGAAAAGGTGACAGGATCGCAAGAACTCATATAGATGTGGAAGAAAATATGATAGAAATAAAGTCAACACTTACTTGGTGCACAGCATATGGGCCATCCAAAGTATTAAGAATATGTGAGTATGAGCTGTCATTCTCTCGGTTCACCTCCCCAAATTTTTCATGATTCTCGGTCAATACTTTCCGAGAGAAGTGGTTCGCATGCAAGTGTTTATATATTCCGAGGCAAGTAGAAAGGAGGTTGCCACACATCAAAACTACAGTAAGCTCGAGCATCGCCGGTGTCAGTAGTAGACTAAAATCTTGTCCAGATATCGTCTCATGATTCTCTCATGTTATGTAGTGGCTACATCATCGGAAGACATTCCCATAGGTGGAATATACTCCGTATGTGTCAATGTCGAATCATTTTGGTCGATTGGTAGATAGCCATTAGCATTGTGGGAAGAATTTGGACGGAAGTGCAGTACGAAAGCATTCATCTCTTCATTTGCATGAGAGCATCCATGGGAATATCGTGAGGAATGCATTCGTGCGGTGTCACCTGTCACCGGTATCACAACTCACGGCTCACCAAGAGCTACTTTATTGACCACGGATTGCTTTGGCCACTAGCTGAACTGAACGATTGTAGAAATTCATACTACTTTACAGGGTAAGAATTGCCGTATTGTCATCAGAAAATGTTAGTCAAAGAAATCGCAATAGAAGTATTCCATGACTTTAGAGAATTTTGACTCGGAAATTCAGAAGTTGCTGAGTGGAGTCGCGGTGAGAAGAGTGATATTGGATAAGAGGAGTAGAGTTTCGGGTCGGAATATCTGGAAGATTCTATGCTAAGACCAAAGAAGGAAAATATGTCATGAGGAAAGGATTATAGCCGTGTTTGAGGTGTGTCTGGATAAAAGATCTAAAGAAGGTATCATCAGTTGATCTGTGCGCCGTATCAATGCACACTTTGGTCCCTGCAAAAGCGGTTTCGGATGTCTTAGATTCGCCCCATTAAATTTATACAGGGGGTGCACCGTTCTCGGTAAACTCATTCCCCGCCTTGACATGGAAGAAACGGTGGGTGGGATAAGGAGAAAAAAAAGTATTTTCATACCTTCACTCAAAACAACCTCAACTCTCAAACCTCGTATGAAAACATGCTTTTGAGTGAGTTAGTTATGACGACTTGTGTTTGATTGATTGACTTGTCAGGAAGTTTGAATTCATTCTGAAGGTAAATATACGAGTAGATGTTAGATGGATGGTAGATGTTGGATATTAGAAGGATGTATGGTAGGTAGGGTAGGTAGGGTAGCAGAGAAGATGAGAGGATGAGATTGTCCAATACCTAAAGTCTCAATAAATAGCTAATCGCACCATTCTCATTCGATGGTTCACTTGTGCTTTCGTATACAACTTTAGTGTGTATACGAGTAGGTAGTAGGTATTGAGATTAGGTCTTGGGTGCCGGCTTATTACTTTCCATCTTCCCCATGTTCCGAATATCTTTCGTTAGGTTACATACATGATACTTGATACGTGAACTACATGAAGCACATTAGCACATTCTCCAGTGCTGCTATATTCGGGCAAAGCAGGTCAGTCACAGGTGGAAGATTGACAACACTACCTAGTACCTAGGTAAATAGGTAGGTACTTTACTTGACCTAATTCCCTCATCAATTGCATTATATCTTTCACATCACAAGAGCATGGTCATAGCTGTACTCCATTGATTCTTTCTTTGCTGTAGGTACCTAGGTAGAATTGAAAGTACCGAGCGGAGTACAGAGTACGTGACATTTTGATAGTCGACTTGACTATTGTGCAGATTGACTCATTAGCCTCTTCAATACTTCCTTCTAGCGTTCCAATGTTCACCAAGTGCTCAATTCATTAATTTCGTTCACCTCGATTCATCCAATGATTGAGACGAATAAGTCTAGATGAGAGTCTAAAATGCTTAGAATCCTTGTCTGCATGAAATAATACGACTACCAGTGGACTACTCCATATATCTCAGCTAATATATTACACATATCATTCCACACTAGCGACATCCACTAGCAATCTCCACTAGCAAGTCGGCTACACCTTATCATGCATGTGCATTAGCGGTAGCAATTATCGGCCGGCCTTTCGAGCTATTTATTGCTCCAGTAGATCTTTCATTGTATTTATCGATCTATAGGAACACCAATCCAAATTGGATATTGCAGAGCCGCGGGATAAATCTCCGAAAAGGTTTGGTAGCAACAACGACAACAAGAACAATCTTTTTCTGCCCCCCCTCCCCACCACAAAAACCAAGGAAAACAATACAATATACACGCTCTCAGAAATTCAAAAGGTAAGGATAAACGAGAGATATCATCTCTGCATGCACAGCGGTAAGGTACCAGGTCAAGTAGGTAGGGAAAATTTATTTATCTGCATGTGGTTCTTAAAACGCTCAGTGCGGAAGCTTGAGCGCAAACAGATGGGTAGTCCGACATATAGAGTGAACACTTCCTTCCCCCTCCATCTTCACTTGGCTCTCAAACGTTTAATTCTGTCTCTGAGAAATCTACTTTTCCGTTTCCGCAAACTCAATCAACATTATCATTACCTAAAATCCTAATAGCATCTTCACCTATTGCGTCGTACTTCCCATATCCCCTCCAATCTTCTCTCCCTTTCCTATTCGTCTTTCAGGACGTCGATAGGAAAGTTTCTACAACTCTCAGATTGAACATCTCTCTCTACTAATAAACGTTCAATCTTATATCGTCATCGAGAGCCAGAAAAGTCATATCTGGCTCACGAGCAATGCCCCGAGGAATTCGGAATTCTCGACAGGATCCCGATAAATTTCCTACCACCCAACTCTTTCTCCTTGGTAAGTTTTGTTTCCACATTCCATGACTGCGCCACGCACACGATCAATTCGAAATACCTTATTAACATCGTCTTAGCAATTGTCCGTCTCGCGGAACCTATTGCCCTCACCTCTATCTTCCCTTACGCGTGGGCACTCGTAAAGAAATTCAAGGTCGGCAACGAAGATGATGCTTCTTTCTATGCGGGCCTTCTCATCTCAGCCTTTGCGCTGGCAGAATCTTTGACGGGCATGTACTGGGGTGGATTATCTGATAGAATCGGACGAAAGCCAGTATTGCTAGCAGGATGTTGCGGAACGATGTTGAGTATGATTATGGTTGGATTTGCGTCGAACATTTGGGTCGCGCTCCTCGGCAGAGCTCTTGGAGGCTTCTTGAATGGAAATATAGGCGTCATTCAGACTATGGTTGGTGAAATGGTCACGAAGAAAGAACATGAGCGTAAGTTTGATTACATTCCGACGATTACACGGAGAACCTGAACTAATTTCTTCTTGACAGCTCGAGCATACTCAGTCATGCCATTTGTTTGGAGCATAGGTACTATTATCGGTCCTGCGATCGGTGGCACATTCGCAGATCCTACATCGACCTTTCCAAACATTTTCTCACCGGATGGTATTTTCAACACATTCCCATATTTGCTTCCAAATTTGATGTGTGCTGGTCTACTATTCATCAGTATTCTAGCGGGATACTTCCTCCTTCAAGAGACACATCCGGATATGCAACCCCGGGTTTCTCTACCAGATGATACATACCATTCCGAGGAAACCCCATTGATGGCCACTGCCGATGCCATTAAAACACCTGCAGTCGACTTGCGCGCCGAAACTTACGGAACTTTCGAGGGCAGCGTTGACAGTGAGTGGCGAAACACGCCCACTAAATCTATCCCTCCCCAAATTTTCAACAAAAATGTTGTCGCTTTGATTATCGCATTGGGAATATTCACATATCATTCCATGACATATGATCATTTACTACCCATTTTCCTCGAAGATACAAAGGGTCCAAGGGAAAGCATATCCATCATGACTGGCGAATTTATGATGCCTGGAGGTCTTGGTTTATCTGTCCAACAAGTTGGTGTAATCATGTCAATAAATGGCATTATTGCATTGTTTGTTCAAGCGGTCATATTTCCTTGGGCTGCGGAATTTCTCGGCACTTACAAACTCTTCATTGTAGTCAGCGTGCTACATCCAATTGCGTATCTTATGGTACCTATCCTTGTCTATCTTCCCGCTTCATATCTCTATGCTGGTCTTTACACTACTCTATTCGTCCGTAATCTTCTTTCAATACTAATATACCCCGTTCTTCTCATCCTCATCAAAGAAGCTACGCCCTCTCCAAAAGTTCTCGGAAAAGTCAATGGCCTTGCAGCATCAGCCGGTGCAGCTTGTAGGACTGTAGCTCCACCTGTTGCGGGATACCTGTATGCGCTTGGTAGCAAGACAAATTTCACAGCGCTGGCTTGGCTTGGAAGTGCGCTTGTGGCAGTGGTGGGAGCGGTTCAATGTTTTATGGTCAAGAGAACGAGAAGGGATGAGAGGGTTGAGGAAGAGGGAGATGAATGGATTGGTGTAAGGAGAAGAGATAGCAAAAACAAGATGGTTCCTGCAATTACAGTAATTGAGGTTGATTCGACTTCTTCATCGGAAAATAATTCGGATTCGGAGTCGGTACGGGATGAGTAGGGGATAATGTTAACGGGGAAGAAAAATGGAAAAGAAAATGAGTGTACGAAAAGATCGACGAAAACATGATGCATGGATGGCGTTGGATTTGAGGGTTGGGAAAATTCTAGAAATCGAAGGCGTATTGGTGTTTGTATATGATAGCGTTTAGCGGCACTGGGCTGGCGTTTTTGAACTGGTGAGAGGGTCGATTGGATTGGATAGGATTGGATAGGAGATTAAAACTAAAGATGCTTAATGAATAGAATATGAAAATAAAATTTAAGATGTTTATTGAATTGTTTGATTTATATGAGTCGGTTGTCTTAAGGGGAGGGGCGTTTAACTATTGTGTTGTGAAGGAGACAGATGTAAGAATTCATATTCACAGTGTTGAGATGTTATAATATACCTATATATATACCATTAGTCTCTGAGGTGTAGATGTATATACAAACATGCATGCATGTATGATGTATGATGTGTGTATGTATGTATGGCACTTGATAAGGAGTTGAGAGTGAGAGTGAGAGTGAGAGTGAGAGTGAGAGTGAGAGTGAGAGTGAGAGTGAGAGTGAGAGTGAGAGTGAGAGTGAGAGTGAGAGTGAGAGTGAGAGTGAGAGTGAGAGTGAGAGTGAGAGTGAGAGTGAGGTTTAAATAAGCTTTTTGGGGATTTAGAGGGATGGGTAGGGCGATGGGGTGGGGGGTTATGAACGTAGATGTGGATTATGGGTATGGGGATGGGGAAGTTGTGCTGTGAGGTTTAGAGTGCAGATAGATGGGGAGGGAACGGGGAATGGGGAATGGTGGAGTATCGACAGTCACGTCATTCGGTTAGAGGTTGCGTGATTGAATTTTGAATTTTGAGTTTGGATTGTTTTATTTTATTTTTGGAATTTGGGGATGGCAAGCCGGGATAGGGAGTGTGGGCACTGGGGATGGGAATGGGGATGGGGATGGGATGAATGGGGTATCTATTTTAATATTATTTTTGAGGAGAATACTGTGTGGGTTTTGAAGATGTGGTGGTATGATAGAGTAGTGTAGTCAGTACAAAAGAAAACTAAGTTATAATCATACCCAATATTCTCACTAAAATGTTCCTTTTTCAGAAAATGTGAAATTTTATCATTATTTGAGTAATAAGTTGAGAAGAGAATTTCCTATATATGCGTCTAGCCCATTACTATATCTGTGTACCCACTACCTGTTATCATCCATCACGAATGAGTATTACAAGAATACCAAGTATTCGATACAGGGAGCCAGTTGATGATATGCGACTCCAATCTTCGCTGCACAATGTCCATCCTGCTCGCATTTGTGGTGGTAAAGAGGGTTTCCAGAAGATTGGAGTTGGTGAATCAATCCATTTATAACAATAGCTCCGCCGCCTCAACTCCGACTCCAACTCCAACAGCATCCATTAATTCCCTCCGATCTCCACAACATTACAAGATACGAGCAAAAGCATCTCCGAAAAAGCTGCGTTGCATCTCCCCGACCTTTTCAATCACCATGAGTCCAACGTCGCCAACCGTGAATGCATGCAATCAAGATGATTCAATCGCATTATGCACTTCCTGACTGCTAGGCTCCAATTCCGCATCCCCTCTCTCGCCCTCACGCACATCAATCAACCTCCCTTCTTCCTTCTTTCCCTCCTCATTCTTTCTTCTCTCCTCCTCTTCCTTAAACTCCGCGAAAGCTTTCAATGCGCCCCCGAAATTCCACCTAATACTACAATTCGGGCTTTCTTTGCGTGTGCAAGACACAATCTCTTCCGTCTCGATACCGTGTTTCTTTAGTAGGAGACCCATATCTTTAAAGGCTTGTTCGAGTTCCTTGGGTTCGATCTTGACTTCAACATATCCCTGTTCTATCTATTCGCTGAGGTATTTGTTGATTCGCCATTTGGAGAGGCTCAGGCCTAATAATAGACCTGATGCAACGGGAGTTATCGCGACAAAGTAATGGCGGGGGTCGTTCTTAAAGCGCTGGGCAAAGCGTTGAAGGTGGGATTTTAGTGATGCCATGATTAATCGAGGGGTTGATTGATTGATTGATTGATTGAAATAATGAAAGAAGGAAGATTCATAAAGGAATTGAAAAACATTTTTCGAGGTGAGATAACTATTAGGTGGTCAAATGAAATAAACTACTATTACCTAAGTCATCTGGTCCTACTATCGTCATAACAAGTGATCTTCGGGGCCTAATTGTTGCACTAGGTAAAATATATTAAACGAATTCACCCGAATTTTTAAAAACATCTTGGATCATAATTGATATAGCCAATTCAAGGGTTTTCAGACCTTTCAGTGTTGCGAAAATATATTCAAAAGGCTATTGAATACCACATAAGCGAGAATCAAATGAGCCTGATATTGGAAAGATAATGATGTCGCACAGTTCATTGAGCTTACACAGCTGCAGAAACTTAAGGCAAGTTTATCTTAGACTAGGTAAGTCCCGTCACCTCGGTATATAGCTCTTATGTCATGCTGTATTGAAATCCCATACTTTCAGTGGCTTTTCCCTCAAGTCCGAGGGTTTACTCGTAGGCGCACACATTCATGAAAAAATTGGCTTTTGGTTATCCCAAGGATGAGCTGAACCTATTCGGATTATACACGTAATCCCACTATATGGTCTTCAAATTTGAAAAAGTTTTGACTCCGTACCCCCAGAGGTAGTCTGTGAGTGGAAATATGAGAATTGCGAATTTGGTGGTTGCTCTCACTTGAGGCATATCAGGTAGTGTTGTTAATGCAGATACCCGTCTAGAATAAAGTCGCCCGAATGTGTACCAGATATCAGATTCATTCAATTTCTGTGGTATCATATTCTATTGGCTTCAGGCCTACGACGCAGAGAAAAAATATGCGTATACTGTGCGTGAAGTTTCACACAGGCTAAATAAGCCATGATAAGATGAAAGAACAGTGTGCAAGCAACCACAACGAGGTAGCTAGCTATCGTATATATGCTATAGCTCCGATCATATGGAAGTGTTCAAAGCACACATATACCATAAATTAGAGCCAGGTTGGAAAGGTGTGGAGATGTAGAGGATAATAATGTACCAAAATCCTGAAGATAGCAATATCGATAGAAATCGATCACACAACTTTTTTCTGCGAGATGCAAATGAAAGTGGTGACCTTAGGAAATCATGTGGAAGCGTCTCCTCCCCATGGCCCTCGTAGCACTCCTGAAAAGAGCCTTCTGACAGAAAATGACGGAAAGTGTAGAAGAAATCTGAAGGCCAGGCTCCCCCAAAAGAAATCCCAGACAATGCGAATATATCCGATGTATGTAAACAGCTTCCAATTATTTTACCGATCACTATCCGTAAAAAGTAGAGTATCGTTACTCAGGCGCAGACCCACAGCTTTTCTTGGAATTCCTCCCTCAGTTCCCCGGGTCTCCAGTTGCCACAGTCTGACCCTTAGTATGTGCAATTTCCGTTTCCCCCCATAATTGGCCATGATTCCTCTAAGGTCTGTATAGACACCTCTCAAGCTTCAATTATTGCTTCAAAATTGATTCCTCTCTCTCTGCTGCGCTGTGCCACTGTTTACTTGGTCTGCAAAACATCCATCCTCACAACAATTTCAGTTCTCTTTCTCAACCACCGTAAACTTAGGCATCTTTGCTTTATCCTGCTCTGTAGGTTCAAAGCCAAGCTTCTTTTCTGCCGTATCAGACAAATAGAGACCGATTGTACCCCAAGCAATGAAGCTTGCGCCTATCATTGCGCGGGTGCGCGGAGGGAGTGCTCGAAAGGATCTGTTTGTTGAAGAAAGATTAGTTGAGAATAAAAACGGGAAGCAGGGTATGAGAGTCCAATAGGAGACAAGGAGAGAACATACGATAATAACGACATCTACGAAGGGGGAACGAGACTATTTACAGAAACGGTCGTTTAGAATTTGTGGTTATTGAAATATTGAAATTGAAAATCGATATTCTCGGGTTATTCCGAGACACTTCGGACACCAAAATTGAATCCGACATCCCGATGATGGTAGGGGTATTCAAAGCTATGCCAAACTAAAGGCGTACTTGCATCGGCGCCCCCGCGCAAATCCAGTCTGTTGATTGTCTTGGTATTATATCATGATCTGCTATTATAAAAGTTTTGTTACGAGCGCCAGGAGTCTTAGAAGATAAGTGTCAGCTGATGTTGAATCAAAGTATTCGATTAAGTATTGATCAATCCCTGAGAAGCCTTCATCGAAAGTTCGCATCACCTCCAGTCGTCACAAATGGCAGATATTAAAGCCCCTCCAACTCTCTCCTCAGGTTTCTTGTCACTACCTGTCGAGCTCATGAGATTTGTGATCCTTTATATGGACCTACCCGCCATCAAGTCTACCCGTTTGACTTGCAAGTTTCTCTCCTTTCTCAGTACACCATACCTCATCCTTCCCAAATTCCATGGTTTCGCCCATCGTCCCGATCTCAATCGTCTTCTTCATCTATGCCGTCATCCGATTTTTTCCTCTTGTATTCAATCTATCGAACTCAATCTTGGCGACATCGATGAATTCCATGCAAGGCATAATGCATATCTCTTCAAATCAGATCCCAATATATTCAATCCAGAAACTCGTGCCGAACTAACTGAAGAAGCTTGGTTTCGATATTCTAGTCTCAAGTTCTTGAGAGAGGAATTCAACTCCCGAATATGTGATTCAGATCTGTCTGAAGTCTTCCGTTCCCTGCCTAATTTATCAGCCCTGTCTGTTTCTATGGTCAATTTCCCCTTACCCGATGAACCGGCACTCTCTCTACTAGCATCAGTTTGGAGAGTTCCTTCGACGAGATTGCTACGCAGAGAATCGACCAAGGAGCTTTTCACGACTATTATAATTTCATTACTCCGCAGTATTGAGGTTCTGAAGCTCAGAAAACTGTCTCACGATTGCTTGCCATTTGAGTTTTTCGCGCAGAACAAGGTTCTATTCGAGTCTATAACACCTATTTTTTATAATCTTACAGACTTACGCTTAGCTCTGGATTATAGCGATATACCTAATAACTTAAGTTTCCAAGAGGTATTTGCGAACATCGCTACATGTTTGTACGCTGCTACGAATTTGGAGAGTTTCAATCTGTGCTTTCGGTCAAAGCGTAAGAGTGATATTACACCACTGCTTGAGGATTTTTTGTCAAAATCTAAAGAATCGAATTTTACTTTACCTCCCCTTCGAAGCCTACATATAGAAGGCGTGTCAAGTAGATTCCTTGCCATGGAAAGCTTTCTTATATCGTTGGCGTCTACTCTCGAAGTGATAGAATTTGGAGGAGATGGATGCCATGAGCCCAATCGATTTTCTAACGGAGGTATACATTTACTGGATGGGAAATTTCGAAGGTTGTTTGAGAATGTGGAGAGAGCTATTGGAGACTCATTGACGAGATTTGTTGTTAGGGGTGATTTGGTGGAGATCGAGGGTGGGAGTTCTTGGTTTCTCAATAGGGAGGTTGGATGGCACGGGGCTATGGATTGAGATAGGATTGAAGAGCCAATGAAAAAGTGCGAGATCGGCAACAGCTTTAGTATTCACGCGCTTCGCCGTTACGTACTCAACAGCGGTTCCGGAAAACACCAACCCGAGGGAACTTCATAATGTTTTACGCACTGCGAATACTGGAACCTGGCTCTCAGGCCATAATTCCCTGTGGTTTTGTTCATCTTCTACTACTTCTATTCCCAATAAAGATAGGGATCTGAAGAATTTATTACGGCCAGCCAAATCACCCATTTATACACACTGTGCATAGATTGTACGCCTCATTATGGCCGCTGATACGCAGGAAGGTAACACGTGAGTTGGAGGGAAGCGGGTGACCAAGGAGAACATTTCATTGGATATCACTTCGCGTCGCCATTATGAATACAGGTTACGTTATGAAGCCGTCATCACCTCCTCGGTTCTGAGTACTGATCTTAACCTGGAAGCGAACAACCATCAAGACGACGTTACCCGTTTTTATATCACAACTTGGTCATTGGAGCGGCGATATTTTGATCGAGGAATCCAGATCGTTTCGACAATTGAGGGTAACCGGAACGGATACTGCTAGCTCGATCACCACCTTGCCCAGTGATACTGTTTCAGAACTGGTATTCTGGACTTGTTAGCGTGTGTTGTGAACGAGATTTTTCAAAATACATCCTTAGTTTAAATTTGGCGAAGCCTAGAATTACTGTATTAGAGATTGCGCATAAAATTGGAGGCTAGGAATGGAAACTATGTATATCTCTAGATACCCATGCTTCAATACATAAGCTTTATCGAATATAAGTACAACTTCAATTGTGATTCCCGTGTCAATCTATATTGAGATTGTCTTAACTGAAAAGGTACAATGGCGCATACCATAAGTGGAACATGAGAAAGAGACAACGATAGAGTGCCGACAACTTCAATTTCAACTACCGTCGACAGGTCAACTAGTACAAGAGTATTCGAGGCATAGCATGACAATGCCAACCCTTTCGTTGCCAAGTCGAATGGTTCGGAAGATAGTGAGAAAACATGGGATCGTGGACGGAGTCGGTAAGCTTTCATCACTGACATAATACAAAGAATTTTCTTTTCATTTTCTGATATTCAAATTAGGTGGCCCTATGGCACTGGCGTGGGCCCTCCGCCCGCTCAGCTTTATCGATACAAGGATTTCGGGTTTGTTACTTTGGTTAAGCTTTGCTTTGCTCTCCGGGGTAATGGCCGGTCGGCTATATCGATACAAGCACTTCGGGTTTTGCAACTTTGATCAACCCTTGCTTTGCTCTCCAGGATGACAATCATTCAATTGTATCGATATTCAACCTCGACTTTCATCACGTTGTTATATGGATTGAGCCTTGCTTCGCTCTTTAGGATAACAGCTTTTCAGCTATATCAATACCCAACCTCCATTTTTGTTGCACCATCACATGAATGAGCTGTGTTTTTCTTTGTAGAATCATAACTGGTCATCAATATCAACACAAGACTTTGGTTGCAGAGATTGAGATTTGCTTAGCTCTCTGGAGTCATTGGCACTATATCTGTTCAGAAGATCGCTTCTATCCCGGTAACCGTCAATTATGAACCCAATAGAGGAAATAGAGAGAGCAGTTAAGATTCCGAGTCCTACAATCGCCGTCCTCGGTACTGCTTTGGTGGTTCAATACGCAATTCACCGACTTCCTCATCGAATCTATCATCGCATCTTCATCGACCATAACCACAACCGCAATCACTTTGTTACTAGCATCCTTTTTCTAGATGTCACTGCTGCTCCACGCCGCTCAACATAAGAACAGGACTTTGGGTTTCGTCGTAGCGGTTGAGATTTGGTTCGAAGCAATTTACTGGCCATCATCATTCCAGGACTTCGGGGCCCACACATTGATTAGGAAGCACTTGCTGTTTGTTGACTACCAGTGTTCAAATCTATTCGAACAATTTTCTTTTGGAGTTCATTTGAAGAAGACTGTTTGCACCATATTTCCGAACGAGCCAACCTTCAAGTTACATCCCAACGTCTCATTACACCTTAGCAAGCAAGATGTGCTGCTTCAACAGTGCTTCTGATCGAACTACGAAACAGACTGTTAGCATCACAATCACTGCACAAGTTGACACATTCCATTGCTCTCGTCTTCTGCACTTCAGTGGCAAGCTCCCAACTGACAATTCTCACGGTGCATGAAGCCTCAGGGACGTCTCGATATGAGCTAGCAAGCTGTGGTTTAGCTTAAGCTCAAAGACTCGATAAGCATCATCTCAATAGCGCCATTTCCTTGTTAGGTCCACAAGCATACTGTATGCTATTAATGCTACTGTTACTACTGTTACAGTAGCACTCCGATGTAGAGCAGGCCAGTTCTGCACCCCAAATCTACAGCTATCTCGAACGCCCAAGCTCATAGATCCTCACATACTTTTCAGCAGCTGAACGATACTATTCTATTATACACAACACCAAATCATGTACCACCAGAAAGATTTGGATCAGAGGTCGTTCTAGATACAATACGTGCATTCTCTGGGAGTAGATCAACCGATAGACGACGTATACTCTATGGTCAATCTTAGGATCATAACAGTATGTTAAAAAGTTTACCTTTGCTAAGGGGTTCGTTGAAGCATAGCCAGTACTGTTGCCTTTGCAATGTAGCTCGCGGAAACGTTTACCTTTGCCAGGGGACCGTTGAAACACAACCAGGGCTATTTCCTTCTCCGTTGGTTCGATGTAGATCTGTCAACGTATAACATGAGCTTTAATCACTTAGTGGTTTGGCCGGGTTTTATGAACTATTGGTTTGCTACAATACAAAATTAACTTTGGTTTTTTATTTTCTTTACAATTCAATATATTAGATAATCATTTTTAACTTATTTGATTTTAAAATAACTAAAGATATAGGATTTATAATTGGCTTTATATTTATTTGATTTATTAAATCAATTGAATTATTATAAATACTTTCTTTAAAGATTTATAAAATATAATATAAGGTTTTCTAAAGACTTTATTAAAGTATAATAAAAAGCATTACTTCTTAAAATAATCACAAAGCTATATAAAGAAAAGCAGATAATATATCACTCAATCACAAATACCAATAATACACCTACGAGTTTTATACAAACTATATCTACTAACTGATTGTACTCTTAGTAATGGGATGCATCTTGTATTTGCTACTCAGCCATTGGATGTCAACAGCAGGAAGTTTGTTTCAATTTAAAGAGAGGACACAAGCTAATCGATCTAACAATGAGCATGCTGTAGGTGGGAAGAACAAAACATCCATGATTTTCCTTGGTGGCGTTTTGCTTCAAGGTTGAATAGTGCCACAAGTCGCCGCCGATGCTAACACTACGACGTTGATACAAATCAGTCGAACAACCTCAGTGGAGCCGGCTGCCTTCTTCAAATTCTTTAAAGTCAAGATTTTCCTAAATTCAAATCACACAAGTCGAACATGAATCTCTTTCCACGACGTTTCATCTACCTCCAAAACAGATTTGCCAGTGAGCATTGGACATGACTTCTGTTTGCGTTGGATTTGCAGCGCTTGCCAGAGCGATTGGATACTTATGACGCTACCTCGCCCCATTCTTCTGTGGAATTTAGACCAAATTGGACTGTATCATATCGGAACCAGCGGTTTAGCCAAACATGAAAGAAAATCGCCACATCAGAGTTCTCTTACGATATATTGATAGGCCGTCATCCAATCCTTTCACTGACAGAATTCTGGCTTTGGTTTCTACATACATATTCTTTACTTCTAGCTACGTTATATGGCGATCTCGTCACGTAGGATCCCATGATGTGGAGTGTAATGTAAGAACTTTTTGAGCTTTTCGAACTCCCCAATTTATTCTCTTCTACTTTTGCTCTCGTTTCTCAATCAAATATCGAAATAATCACTTCCGGGAGCAATGCTGTAAAAGTCATATCTGGCGGGTTAAAAGCAACATTGAAAGAGATCGTCGTAATACTGGTAGAATCGACGTGATCACCAGTGCTAAAGTGCCACTTGCTAAATAGGTTGATGCTATTACTGGCCTGAAGGTCGAACCAAAACTGCCGACGCCGGTTCCAGAGTTAGCTCCTGAGTTAAGTCTGGAAACATCTTGCCTCGATATGCTCTGCAATCTATGTGCGGGATGCTTGGTGGCCGTGCTGGCTTTTCGTGTTGACGGGCACGGGAGCGGCGAATCTGAATAGAAGCTTCTTAAATGTCGTTTGGATCGTTGTTGAGGTGTGCCCATAGCTTTTGGAGGTCCTTGGGAAGGGTTGACAACCATGGGAGCACCGGTGGCGGTGCAGACACAAAGGGGATATCTTCTGCAGCCCCCCTCGGCCTACCCTCATTACTATATAACTTAGTCGAGCAGAAATACCCCACGTCATACGAAGACTCTCCGTCAAGACCTAGCCATAATGATGTGCAGGGTACGAAGATTGAAACTGGACATCGCATGTTGAGCTGGAGCAGATTGAGCCAGCGAGAAGCGTCTATCGTCACCCAGTGAAGACGGCGACCGTGAAGGATTACGCTTAATCCTGACTCACTAACTGTGGGCTGCTTTCTCACAGCGCCTTACTTTTATCATTATAATGTCTTCTAAACTCGGTGGCTGAATGACAACAATACTTTACGGTACATCTAAACAACTAAAACTCATAACGATGACATCCATGCGTGTTCCTATACCACGACCCCGCTCTATTAGCTATCTTCATATGTGTTAGCGGCTGCAATAACAAAGGACGATACGAGAGGCAGGGATATAATCAAAGGACTATACTCACTTTCCTTCCATTTGTACGAACATACCAGTTCTTAACGAGGACGGTGATGATTGTCATAATATCAAGGGCTCAATGTCGCTGTGAGTATGTAGCGTGTAGCTTTTGCTTCCTCCAAGATTATTCACACACAAGAATAATTGGATCGAAGCGTAATCCTCTTGCTAACTTGTTGTTTTATTTGCGATAGATGATAGGCAACCTGGAGCGACTACATGTCAGCGACTCAGCTTCAACATCCATCTCCGTTTCCAGTTTTGGTTGAGGCAAAACGTCGAACGCATTCCAACTGATTCTCGCGACATCCCGATCAATTCGCTATTCTTTAGTAACCCTCTAGAGAAAACCCTCGCCACTAACCTCCGTCTCCTTGTATGAAGAGATTTTTGTAATCCTTATAAAACTGCCTTTGTCTCTGAGTTTTTGATCGGGGGCTCTGATTGAGAAGGAAGGATAATTTGATTAGGATATGATGGGCGACAATCAACTGGAAGAGGAAGATTGAGTACACACACAGACCAGGATAACAAGAATTCTTCCTTGATTTAAACCGGTCTTTTTTGGCCATGGCAATTTGAGGTCGAGATCTGTGGTAGTGGTATGAGAAAAGGCTATGAAGTTGCTGGGGAGAGCAATTGTTTGTTGAGTTGAACTTTTGGAGGAGATCTTTGGGGTTGTCAGGTCATGTTATTCAAGTTATAGGAATTGGTTAATGGATTGATAAATGAAATATATCTTGGCTTAAAAGACACTATGGAATTCCAAGGAATTATCGATGTGCTTTCTCTCTTGTTGGGCGTAAATTCGGATGCCCACACACATCTATCAATGTTCATTCATTCATCCAAATTTTCCATTCTTGGCTCATCTCGTTTTATGCCCACCACTAACGAAACCCAAAAAACCAATAAACCATCTACCCACTCCCCTATTATTCTGGTACAAATCTACCTTCATCGAAGCCACCCATTGCAATCTACCTCTAACCTCTCCCTGTCCAGGTTTACTATCTCGACCATCGACTAACTCCAAGTAGCCTTCCTCGCGGCCATTGCCATTGCCACTGCTTTATATGCTTTCATTTTTCTTTTCTTTTCTTTTTTTTACTCGGGACAACCAAGTATCTGAACCTAGTATTGGTGTTTACTAAGAGAATAGATAGATGAATGAAGACAACAATAGAATAATACACTTACCAAGAAAAAGTCCTCTTTCTCACACATACATACACCTCCATTCCCTCCATTCTCACGCAAACAACCCCATCCAACCCAAATTAAGCAAACTCACCAACCCCACCGCCAATCCAGTATTAATTCATTACCTAGCTGCCAGCCATCCATCAGCCCCCTAATCACTTCTTAGCGAACAACTAGCCAGCTATTCCGCCACTCGCTAGCCCAAGTCAGTCCGTGAAGTTACCATGTCACACATATCTCTCAAATCGATTTTCTCTACACATCCAAATACACGCACGCATACACATACACATACACATACACATACACATACATACGCATCCACAAACAATCCAACTCTCCACACACCACCACCTCACAATCAATACAGAGTGCAGACCACGTCTCAGCCAACAGAAATCCCGTAACCAGTAACCCCTCAGATCAACCAACCACACTCTCCCAACCCAACCGCATTCCAATGAACAGCAAAAACCATTCCCCATTCCGACCATAAAAGTCCTCGAAACCACCTTTTCTTTCCCCGTGTGTTTCTGTGTCTATGCACAAACACCTAAATCCAAGCACACCCTACACGAATTCATCGCCTTGGATGTGGGCAATCCAGCACCCCCCTTCACCACCATGACCCCATCTGTCTATCCCCCTCAACCCCCCGGAACTATAAAGAATAAGAACCATATCATTAGACTCGCAGCTTAAAGTACACCATGCATCCCTCTCTGTATATTCATTTCCCCCATCCAACAAGACTTATTTCCCCTCTCTTTCTCGAAAGCCAAGCCCAAGTACGATAAACACAGAGGCAAAGGCAAAGGCGAAGGGGATAATCAAGATCAAGACGTAGAAAATACACGTCCACATACAAATCAGAATATTAAAATCTCTCTCATCGTTCGCTCCTAGCCGAAGGGAATAAGTATATTATAAAAAGATTGGCTGTGCATAAACAAACGAATCAAACAATTATTAAAACTATAAACATAAATCAAAAACTGCACAGGCAAAAAAGTACCTTATACCATTCCTATACATAAGCTTTCTGTCCACTCAATAGCTCAAGGACCTCCTATCCATATTCATCCTCACTATGTACGTATAACCTTAACTATCTACTCCTAATTTCTCTGGATGTTCTCCGCTCATGCATGCATCATCATCAATCAAGATTTATTGCTCCCCTCCGACCAAATTAGTACCCTCTCTCAAACCCTCGACGACCAAATCATGTCCCTCAGCCCGGCGATAGATATCCTTAACATCGTCTGTAGTAGTTTCAAAATGGGATGTGGCGTCGTAAGATTTAGAGATAAAGATACGGTCTTTCTCGCCGCTCTCGAGTGGTTCATAGAGAGGAATTGGTGGACCCTGTTTAGTGATTGGTGTTAGTATCGAGGAATTTTGGGCACGCCGAGTGGTGGCACAAGAAGAATTACTTACCATGAACTTCTCCTCAATCTTTCCAAGACGCTCAAGACCTGGCGCAAGTTCCAAATGATGGTTTGAATCGGTCTCAGCAATGGTGGAAACGATGGCGATGTAGTAACCCTTTGGACAAACACTATGGGCGCTGGAAACGACAGCAATGTAGATATCTATAAATATGTCAGTCACAATATCCTAATGCTTTGTGTCTTTGAAAAACATACCGTTCTTGCGTCCTACTTGAGATTGAGGAATGATGAGTTGAGCAGAATCAGCATTATCTGTTCCAGCAAGTGGGTGGTTCAAGATGCAAATAGCCTTCAAGAGTTGACCAACAACGCGAACCTTGTCAGGGAAGTATGATGGGTCTGCGATGATCTTCTTTGTCTTAGTCTCGAAATGCATGGTGGAATCGTTTCCTTGAGCATCCTTCTCGTGCATAGAAGCCTTGATACCGCAGATCTTATCTCCATCATATTTGAACTCATCGATGCTTGCATTAAGCATATAGGTACCACCGTAAATAGCAGACAAACGAGCGAAACCTTGAGGGAGTTCACCGAGACCGTATGCTGGGTAAATGTATGGGGACTTTCCGTAACGGGCGACTGAGTTTCCATACAAACGAATGCGATCGATGGTTGCTGGAGCTGTGCCCTTCTCGTTGATATAGTCATCGGTTTGGTATAAAGCCATAGCATGGCCAAGGAAGTCTCGAGTACCAGTCTCGAGTCCGAATTTGTCGTAAACATCCTTCATGGTGCAGGTGCTCATGTTAAGTCCTTGTTTTTATCAGTAAATTACTGAAAATAGGGGATATTTCAACCATCTTACCCTTGTGAGTAGCAGGATCCGCAGCATCGAATGTGCCAATCCATTCAAGGAAACTCTTCATTCTTCTTTTCTCAAAGATGCCCATTAAAGATGATCTCAAAGCCTCACCAGCATCAGATGGAACCTTTGCAACCATGGCCTTTGGACCAGTACCTTGTTGCACGTAACTTCCAGCCACAGATCTAAACTCAAGATATCTCGTAACATCAGTTGAAACGAGGATGTTTGTGAGTTCACCCGAAGACATCAAAAGCTTTGGTACCAAATCGATATTCCAGTCGTTGGCACGTCCGTACTTCTTCCATGGCTCCTCCCCCTTATTATAGTTTCCATACTTCTTGAAGAGCTATCGTGATTGTCAGAACAGAGCTTCGCAGACCCAAAAATCGTACTCACAGCTTCGATATTGACGGAAGCAGCTTCACTATTGAGAAATTAGCCACTGTTGACTTATCTACCCAGTCTGCGAGCTTGAAACACATACCCTCCATAGTGATCATTTCGATCAATATGCAAGACCTTTTGACCCTTAACACTCAAAACTCTATCCCCAAAACGTCAGTATACAATCTCATCAACCTTTCCCAAATCGACATACCCAGAAAGAACACATTCCGTCAAACCTAGAGTTCAGTATTAGCCATATATCCCCAACAAAAAGCATGAATGCTCCTATCCATGCCCCTCCAGCCAATGCGGGGTTGGACAAGCTTACCAGTGCCCAAAACGACAACATCATATTCGGGGGCGATTTCATCCATCTTGAATTAGAATCTTGATATTTATTAGGTAGTAGGGTTGGTTTGCGAAAAGAAGTAGAAGAAGAAGAATATAGAAAGCTTTCTTGGTGAGGAAAAATCGCAAATGTGGTTATGCTGAAATTGCAAGGGCCAGTTATGGAAATGGTCGGTGATGAGCCGTACAACGTCGTTCTGCTTCACCAATTCTCTTGATTGGCCTCGCTAAAGGGGGAAACTGGAGTA
Organism: Botrytis sinoallii; assembly: GCF_014898435.1. Classification (NCBI taxonomy): domain Eukaryota; kingdom Fungi; phylum Ascomycota; class Leotiomycetes; order Helotiales; family Sclerotiniaceae; genus Botrytis; species Botrytis sinoallii. Next base: position 548,812 of record NW_024066040.1, read on the forward strand.
CCGCTTTGTTGTTGCTGCTGGTAGATTTTGTCTTGGTGTAATTATGCTCAGGGGCGAATTGTGGAGTTCCTGGTAAATTGTCACGATTGATTTTGGGTCTTGACAAATTGATATATGTATTTGGTACATGGAATCTTTTAATATGAATTTCTAACGGTATTCACTTGTGTTGAAACTTTCACTTGATCCCTTCTACAAAGTACCAAGTAACGAACGGTTCTGCTCACACTGTACCAATCTTTCCAATTGTTCAAGACAAAGATAATCCTTTTTTTTCAGATTCACATAAATGCATAATGCGGCCATAGCTGTACTGCCCCATACGCGTTTCTACTTATACAGATGATGGCTGTAGGAAACCAAATCATTCATGCCAATTGGAGACACCTTTCTTTCCCCCAAACTCATTATTTTTGATCTAGGGGTATGATCCTCTATCATACATCCTCCGTGATTTAAGCCGTAACCTGAGCAGGTTTTGGCTCTGCGTCTCCTTCGGCTTCAGCTAACACATCCTCCTCAATATCTTCCTCAAAATCTCTGGGGGTGTATAATGGTCCTTCGCCCGAAAAGTCAATTTCTGGATCATCCTTCGCGATAACCTCCGCTTCTTGCCACGAATAATATCTTTCAGTCAAAACTTGTTTGATAGCTCTCTGTGTTCTCCGAACCTGTGGTCCCCGAAATTAGCTTTTGTTCTCATTCCTTAAATTTGCGCGGCACATATGCCAAATAGGACATAAACCGAGATAACCACTCACAGTCATATCCCTCTTCTCCGCATCCTCATCACCGTAACCCGCCTCCAATCTCTGTCTCTCGTAACTTTCCGTAGCAATGCGATTCCTCTCCTTACAGCAAATCCACCAAAGTGAATGCAAATCTTCCCAACTTTTCCCCCTCAACTCCTCTGCGCTCCATGGTCTACCATGGCTTCCCTCCTCAGCTGGCGTGCTAAGTGCCTTATCCTTATGTCTGAAAAATTCATATAATCCGTGATTCTCATCAACCTTCACTTTTAATCGTTTCGATTCATCTAGGACTGGTTGAGGTAGTTTTGCATTGGATACGGAGAGGGGTTGACGGGGCCCCGTTCGCCTTTGTGTAGATACTCCGCGCAGACGGTTCATATCCCGGGGATATAAGTATGTGCTGCTGGTAGAGAAGGAGGTGGATTGAGTACATGATGATGTTGTGGAGGAGCTTTGTAGGCAGGGAAGGAGGAACGCTGGCGGGGTATTTGCTGCCTTTCGTAGTTGTAGCAGGCTGCGAGCTACTGGTCGAATAACTGTAGAGGTCGACATCTTATGTTGAAGTTGTCAATGGCGATGCAATCACCAGCTCCAGATTACTTCCTCATCAATCAAGAATCTCGAAAACTCGATAAATTATTTCGGTTACCGTATAAATGTCAGGTGGGGTAAAAAATCAGACCTAAAGTGCAAGTCAACATATATCCAGAATTTATTGCAACCACATGACTTCAGTAACCACCTGTCACACAAAGATCCTTTTAACGGTCTTTCGGGTGTCGCACAAGAAGTTTTGTTGCATATCGGATTTGCGCCCGATGCTTCAATTGAAATGCCCAACCCAAAGTCTCAACATACCATACCGAACCGAGAAATAAGCTGAGGTTATTCTAGGCCCCATCGGCTTTCCCTTTATTCTCCTTTTGTCTAACAATGCATATCATGGCTTCTAATAATCTATGATTGGATTAATATGACATGTGCGACACCACCAATGCTGATCAAAACGGCACAAATGCACTATGCCGATGCCGAATGTATAGTTGCATGTTAGACGCGACACTTGTTTCTCCGGGATAATCATTTATTTCTCAAGTATGAAGCTGCTTGGGATACCTATCAGCCTGAAGCCCTGCTAGTGCGTGGTACGATGGCGATATTCCTGCTGCGACTCGCACAAACAAAGGCATAGATCCGCCCAGAACATCCATATCCTATTGCATGCATGAAATTGAAGTCACAGGAGCTGGATCTAGATTCGTTTGTATATAGCTGTTTTGGTGCTATATTCTACAGTCGTGTCTAGTGTTTGGTATTGGTTTCCAGCGAGCTGGGGATGATCTTTTCTGCAAGACGTCTTGTACTCTGTCGTTCATCATAGTAGCATTGCTTTTGATTGTCTATTGTTCTGATGTTCAAAGGTTAGATCGTGGTCGGTGATAATCCATGGAGGATCAATTTATTGAAGCTAGTCCCAGGGGGGCAGAAAGGACGGGTCATCAAAAAGATACGCTCTATTCAATATCCAATATCCAATAAATAGTCGGTATTTCGATTCGAAAGTTGAACGAGAGCATCGATAAGGTATGAACCTGTTATTCGCTCTATGTTATCTGTGTTTGAATGCAAACTGATATCATTGTCAAGTATTGGACTTCAAATATTTTCAATATATGATTCTTTTCGAGTTATTTGGGGTACTGCTTTTTCATTGATATAGCGGCTATTCAATGACGTTTGATGTTTAAAAGTTATCACATTTATTGTCAACTGGTAGTCTAAAGAGGGTATGATAGAATTCAAGCTAGCATGTAAAGAATGCCAGGATAGTTGTATTATCTCCACATCTGAATGTACGTCTCCGCCTAAGCCTTATGCTCTCCACCGTTCCGAAGCTCCTCTAATGCACACTCAATCTTATCTGGAAGAGTACCCTAAGCAACGCCATGCATGCCAAACAGTAATCAAGAGGGTGACATTCTCGCATGCAATGACCCGGGTATCACAACAATTTGAAAGCCAAAGATCGATCGAAAATTACAAGAGGTAGACCATTCCTGCAGCGGCTGCAGCGAATGCACCTCCTGAGACAAAGTTGGCGGAACCAGCAGCCTTGCTAGTTGCTGAAGCAGCCGCGTCTCCAGTACCAGAAGCCGAAGGAGAACGAGTCGTGGAGCCGCTAAGAGTGCCGTTGGTTGCAGTTCCGTTAGTGAAGGTGCCGCTGGCGAGTGGGGCGATAGCGCTGGTTGCAGATGAGGAATCAGAAGACGCAGTAGTGGCTGCTGCAATAGATGCGAAAGCAACGAGGAAGATGGAAGGCTGCATTTTGAACGTGGAGTGAATTGGTGATGAGAAAGATGGTTGATATTACTTTCGAAGGTTTTCGAGATTAAAAAGCTTGAGCTTGTAGAGTTGTATGAATCAAAACGAAGGTGGTTTGTTTGTTTGTCAGTGAATGTGTTTGCAAAAGAAAGCAGAGAATCGAATGGTTCAAATACTAAGCTTATTTTATTTGTGGCAATAGGAAATTACACAGCCTTGTAAGGGGCACCACTTCTTATCTCGGTAAGATTTATATATAGAACGATCAACAATCTAGAATTCTGGAGGCAGGGTGAATCATGTGACCTAAATTACGAGATATTTAGCATGAAATCCAAGTAAGACAAGGTGAAGCGAAGATCTTCTTGGATGTCAATTAATGTTTGAAACTTCTCCAATCCGCCTCATCTTACATACGAAGACAGCAGAAATAATTGCAAGAGAATACATCTGTTCAACCTATCGGTGGAAATGAACTATTGTTCAATCTAGATTCTAGACCCGAAGTTCAGACTTTATGATCATAGCGGTCATGGCAGACCTATAGTAAAATGTAAAAAGAAATTAAGAGGAGCGAAGCAATGGAACATGTGAAAGAATCAATCGAATCCTTGAAATTACTTCACTTGAAGTTGAAGAGTCTGATCGAAAGCACACTCTCATTTAAAATGTGCTATATTCAGATCGTATCATCCTGCTCAGAGAACAAATATTACCTCGAGTGCACGTTGCAGACAATTTTGGAAATACATTTGTGGCACGAAGTCGCGAGGCGAGGTAGTGGAATATCGAGTATTGATATACACAACTTTTGTCGCACAGTACCGCCTCAACAATGCTTATTCGGACAATACAGTAGCATCCCACTTTTGATGCATTGAAACACGGGCTTTTCCATGCATGACTCGCAAGAAGGTAGGAACGTGGCATTATTGTTATAACAGCAAGACATCGAAGGAAAAAATCACACTGTCACAGTAGCGGAAACGGCGCGCCTGAAGAATAAAAAAATGGGCATGGAAGCGCAGAGAAATGGATCTGACCTCTTTCCTCCCCTGCCTGACAGGTTGACTTGGGAGAGGATCAAGCATAAATCCTTGTAGATCTCGTTTTGGAATGCAACCTGCCAGCCTCTTCCGTTAAATAATGAGTTGTCTGGCAATCTAGTAATCCAATTGTGTATTGGTGAGACTTTTTAGTTCGATCCTTTTGACACGAAGCTCATAATGCAATTTGTTTAGATCCGACCCTGGACTTTCTCTCAGATCAGAATCACCAGATTAACGAATCATAAGCAAAGATGATTAAAACGCTGTGAATGCTGCTGGTGTTATGTACAGGGAAAATACTCCTGTTACACCGCATAATGGATGCTTCGTACGCGGGTCTTCCAGTGCATCAACCCTTTCGAACCTTCTACCAAGCAAGCTTTCAATAGGCGGGATGATGTATCTACTCAACGTATGTACTCCATGTAATCCTTTACAATCACCTGATGTTGTACATTGAGGATTTGATACATAAAATATCTTCAAGTCAGCATGTGGAGGCGAGCGGTGTAAAATTTCCTCGGCGCCATTACCATCGTGTAGTTTGTCAATGGTTCGAAAAGAGCACTTGGGGGGAATGTTGTTGGATAGCAAGGGGTTAAGATTCCCAACCCTCACAACATCGAAGCTAGAGCAGCCAGCCAGCTAGATATTCGATCGCTGGCAGCCACGCACTCGTACGGAGAAAAACTGTTTTTGGAGATTCGAGACTTCCTTTCCGCTCTCAATAAAAGAGCAGCTTATCGCCTGAACCTCGGTAAAGAAAAGTCAAAGTGCGGTATTGCATTGAGAATTTGGGCGGTACACTTCCAATACTGCGATGTAATTGCGCAGGTCACGAGTCGTGAGTCGTGAGTCGTGTTAGAGATTTGCATAGTCGCCATGAGATAAGATCGAGAATATACTTTAGCCTTTAGGTGTTAGTATGACTGCTTTCATTGGTGCAAGGTCCGAAGTTTATCGATACGAAGTTGTTCAATGACTTGGCTTTCTTAGAGGGTATCAGTTTGACGTTTGATCTTTCTGAATAAAATATTATGCGTTCATAGTGTAGAAACCTTGTGAGCTGCAGACTGCAGTAGCACTGAGATATGTAGATAATATCATTGGCATGAGAAGAATTACCAACTGTCTGAAAATTGGAATTGATCCATCATGCTATGATGCCAAATACCAATGGTGATTCGTGAACGGGACGAATTCTGCATGGGTTAAGGACGGATGCACGACCCAGATGAAGCAAAGAACCGAAGTAGAAGCTAGGTTTAACTTTACCCACGCCTGTAAGCAGTTTAGGACCTATCCTGATTCCTGAGTTCTCGCACGGAGTAGTGAGCATGGCCGCCTTGAATGATTGAGCACATCGATAATGCAGTGGTAGCGCCACACAGAAAAGGATAACTTTTCGCTGGAAATCACATCACAAGCCTCTCTCCATTGAGCACATAGCCGCTGTTGTGCTTGGTCGCGGGATGGTTGTTACTTTTATCAATGGCTCAGAGCAATCCGAATAATTCGCGATGATGACGACGACGAAGACGATATTGGTAAGTAATCACATAGATCCCAATTTCGGAATGCTAGGTGACTAGATAGTCAACGTCTTGAGAGTTTGGATAGGTGTGATACCAAGAGAAGTTTAACAGAAGATTGACCAGTGATAATCCGAATCGATAAGAGATCCCGAACTTTTTCACAAATGGATGAAAATAAAAAAGATTACATAGTCCCCTCCCTACCTCGTACCATACCTAGCACATATTATTACTCCGTACCGCCACACCGTTTGTGTGTTTCTTCTAGATGACGCAGCACGCAGTACAACATGCTTGAAATCCATGTCATATCTTTCGGCAAGTGTGCCGGGACTTTTATGAAAAAGCAGCGTGCAGAAACACTCTGTCGGCTGCTTGAGAACCCTGTTAATTAGGTACATAGCAAAACAACAAAATCTTCTGAAAAAAAAAAAAAAAAAAAAAAAAAAAAAAAAACAACTTTATCAACGTTTGAGGTGGAAAAGAAAGGATCGTCAACTTCCCTTTTCCAATTTGTTGTGATTGTGAGGAACCCATGGCCAACTTCTTATTTTCAGTGACCACGGTAACTCGGGATTTCGGAATTTGTGCTCCTATTGGAGAGATCTTCTGGATATAAACTTCGCCCAAAAAAGAAACTTGAGCATTAAAGGAGTACTTTGTAACTTGTAGGGTGTCTGTATCCGGGAAAAGACCTGTCACCAGCCGGACGTGCGGCTTTGGTTGAGTTTCATTGCCTCACGGTCATACTTGGCCGCATAGCATTCGTGGACGAGTGTGCGAAGGCAGCGTGGCTGTTCTGAAAGTGATGAAATGCATCAGGGCCTGAGCTGGCGGTAGCGTGTGAATCGATTGACAAAGTAGGACTTAGTAGGACAATGTTTTGAATGTGTTGTACACAGTACATGATACTGCATTTGGCTTGCTAGGTATTAAGTTGTTTGAGGTAGATGATATCACGGAGTAAACCGTTTCTTGTGTTATCAGATGGTGCGTTGGTGACATGTTATTGAAGAGTGGTAGGTAGCATTGCGAGGTTGACGATGCGAAGAAACTTCGGGATTCACAAATGGATGGTTGGATGCGTCGAGGGATGCGTGACGAAGAGGTTTGGGAAGGTTCAATCTTTATTAGTGGAAGCGGTTTCGAAGCAGCATCGAGCTTCGCGCATCAATGCTGTCGAATCAATCCTGTTTATTGCCTACATAGCTCACATACAAGCGGAAAGCATAACTGCCACCCATAGAAAAGATGATTAACCCAAAAGCATCATGAAAGGATGGCGAGCTGTGAGCAGAACCCAACCTTGCTCGCATGCCGGCCGGTAGATGTAAGCCTCGTAAGTTTGTCGATTCGAGATGAATTAGGAATCAGGAGATAATGCCATTTTCATCTATTCCATCGCCTACGCAGGAAGTTCGGCAAAACTCGAAATGCACAATAGAAGAATTACTCTTGTTCTTTCGGAATTCGAGAATCGAAAGGGTAAACCCAATTGAGTGACCAGGGTACATTTTATTGTCTGGCGACTGCTAAACACCTAGCTGGGTATGGTTAGAAACTTGTGACTTTTTCTAACATGACATAACCCCCTTTACAGGAGAGTTTGGTAAGCGTTCGGTCGTCTACTCATTGCTCAACCAAGTCATGGTACATATACGGTAGATAGTTTTGTACAGTGACAGACAGCATTTGGCCCGGGACCGAAAACATAGCGACTCAAGAGTGATTTCGTCGCTGTCAATGAGACTCGGATGTCGATTTTGGGAAAGTAACTTTGAGAGGGAACCGTTTGTAGACTGCAGTACATACTCCGTACATACTTGCTACGTATTGAGATTTGACATGAGAGTAAAAAGTATCCCGAGCTAGCAAGAATAGGCCATAGTCAGCGGCAATTATTTACGTTCTACGCTGGATCAAGTAGTAAAACACGAACTCTTTACATCACAGAAGCGTATCATGTGGGAAATATCGTGATAGATCGAGCAGCAGCATCTAGATACTAACAAGGTACACACAACTTACAAGATACCGCATTTCCACGAGAAAGCATACGGTACCTAGGTAGCGATAGATGGACACGAGAGTCGATACTACGATCGTAGAGTGACATTAGAACCACCTTCTGCCCACACAAGACGTACTGAATATTTTGCTCTAGAAAGTACTGCTACTCGACGACTAGGTACATGGACATGACAAGAGTTTTGGAAGCCGACATCCAAACTCTAACCCGTCCGCAGTACCTCTGTCTGTCGCTACCTTGTCCTGTCTACTCGATCGTGCTTGCCATGTCAATGCTTTGTTAAGCTAATGCATTTTCTCGCTCTCAACCATCATCCCATCCTCACCGTTATAAATCCAAACTATTCTATTTCAATCCATGAACGCGAAGGAATATTCATTGGCAATCCCTCTCATTCATTCTATCACCGAAAGAGGAACATATCTTCCGTAAAGCGGCATTATCTTATTGATTCAGGGAAGAAAATCCTTACTCATTCACCGCACTAAATACCGAACACTACCTAGTACTATTCAAATTTTCCCTTTTCCTTTTTTTTCCCTCAAGAAGAGACAGAGCGAGAGAGAATTTCTTGTGACGCCCTCTCCACTCAAACAGACGTCCGTCGTTTTTTCTTCTCCATCTTACTACCTTTCTTACCATCCATCTTCCAACCCACCAAACCTACTCAGTGTCCACTCTTATAACTTTTCCCATCCGGTTTGAAGATTGATCGAGGAAAGGTAAAAAGGCAACAAGCATACCTTCCTTCCCGCATCCCACCCCCTCAATCTCCAGTTTAATAGACGCCGTGCTACAGAGAGACAGCTTTCAAACTTGGCGGATTCTTATTTTTTTTGCTGGTTCCTAAAAAGCGTTGAAGGGACCCTGTTGATCGACCGCATCCTCATACTCGCAAAAAAAAAAAAGTTCCCCACCACCGCGTTTATTTGCGCCCATCTTTGGACGGATAAAGTCTTCTTTGGATCCACTTATTGCTTCGAACACGAACAATTCAGAGTAAACATCTTGAGCCTCAAAGCAAGACTTCGTCGCGCTTCGTTCAAGCTATCCATTCTTCATAACGGCCTCGATATCATATTGGTTACGGCGCGCATCATTCTTGACGCAGGGACCATTCAAACTTTCTACGGCTCAATCCCATTGACAAGACGCTGCAACACGTACATCCGTTGACGGAAAAAAAAGAAAACTCGAAAACTTCACCTGTAAATATTTCGACGCGACAAAACCAATTGGGTCGCAGTTTATCATAGTTCAATCTCAAGAACTAGATATCAAGATTCAGTCACATCGACCGTATAGCGAAAGGTTTTTATGATTGAGTAATCGATCTTTCAGTCAAGAAAGCCCGAAATAAAAAGTCCATACTCGTAATGGACAACGCCCAATATCATTCAAACGCGATGAGCAACGGAAACTCGCCATATTCGCCGCTTCCTGGTATTTCACCGCACCAGCTTCAACACAATTCGAACTTGCCTCCTCACACTTTGCCGCCTCTTCAACCGCAGCAACACGCTGCCATGCAACAACAACAACAACAGCAGCAGCAGCAGCAGCAGCAGCAGCAACAACAATCATGGAGCGCGCCTCATACTCCCCGCACCCCAGGCACTCCAAACACTCCAGGATCTGCTAGTTTAGGATATCAACAGGTCGGGGCACAATCAAGGCCTGCTCAAATGATGTATGGAAATTCTTATCAGCAGCAACCCCCGCAGCATCAATACCGACCTTCGCCCTCGATGATGCCCCAATCGTCTGGTGCTTTATCACACAATCAGCCGATTGCTCCTGCTCCTGCAAATAGTCGAGGCCCCCCTCTAAGACCAATGCCGGCGAGTAATGTCCCACAACATCTGTCGATGCATTCGGCTTACTCTCAGCCCAATATGCTACAGCAAGTGCTTGCAGAAGAACCTCCTACCCATGTAGTGGGTTCGCAGGGTCGAAGAGGAATACTACCTAGTGCTCCGGGTCGCCCGCAGGTCACTGCTACTGGTCCTGGATCCACAAAAAATGCCATGATCCCCGCAAAGGATGCTGATGGAAAATTCCCTTGTCCTCATTGTACCAAGACGTACCTTCACGCCAAGCATCTTAAGCGTCATTTATTGAGACGTGAGTATCCCCCCAACATTATATCCGTCAATTCTTGAATGAGTCTTAACACCCCCTAGATACTGGAGATCGTCCGTACATGTGCGTGCTTTGTCGTGATACCTTTTCTCGCAGTGATATTTTGAAACGCCATTTCCAAAAATGTTCAATTCGCCGTGGAAACCCTACAGGAGCAAGTCACTTGTCTCATGCACAAGCACATCTAAAGAAGTCACACCCGGGACCAAAGGCACATCAGACAATGGGCCCAGAATCTGATATTATGGGTATGAATGGCATGAATGGCATGCCAAACAATGGTATGCCAAATGATGGCTCAATGCACCCATTTGGTGTCGTTCCTGATGGAAGTATTGCCGATGCTAGCTCTAACCTAACAGATGATCAAGCTTCGAAAGCTTCGAACGACCTTCAGCGACTAGGCAACCCCGATAACAGAGACCGAAGAATTGGTGGACCTGCTGCAGGCGGTTCAAGTCGATCGAGTTTTGATCAAGGTTACGGAGGAGGGATGCCGAGTACTATGTCTTCCGCTATGAACCCTGCCATGGCATTCAGTATGCCAAATGGACAGAATGGTCATTCTTACAGTCAGAGCTACGATTTTGCTTCTCAAGGCAACACTGCTAACTTGCATGCGCAGTCGATGGAGGGAATGTCAACTGTTTCTAACGGGCGACCTCCGATGCCTGTCTATGCAGGAGCGAACGCCAGCCAACATTCGATACTCGAATGGCCTCACATGCAATCGAACGGTCAAAACAACTTCATGACTCCTTACAACAACTCGAACCTCGCGAACCAACAAATGCAAATAAAACAAGAACCATACAACTCGAACCTCGCGAACTCACAAATACAAATAAAACAAGAATCTTCTAACCACGGTTTCCTCACTGGTGTCTATCCTGGTGCTTCCGATATTCCTGGCTCTGATTTCTCCAATTGGAATATTCCAGCACCAAATGATCCGCTCCAGCAAATTTCAAGCCAATTGCTAAATTTTTGCCTTAACACAAATCCACAATTCAATGCTCGTAGCCAAGAAATTCGAAAATTCCTCTCGGCCGACAATATTAAACACTTTCTTGAACAGTTTAGCAATTTCCAGGGTCATTTCCCTATTATCCACATGTCAACATTCCGTATCACCGATTCTTATGAAGGTCTTCTACTAGGTATGATCTGCATTGGTGCAGTTTACTCTGATCGTATGAGCCCAGCCCAAGTCCGCGAGATGATGGAGATTGTAAAGATGGTTATAGAGTCCAATTCTCAAGTCTACTCAGTAATTTCTCGCGCGCCAAATGCTGAATATGCCAATGAACCAATCGGATCATCCAAATCTGAGATTGAACAAATCGCAGCAATTTTCTTGATGCAAGTGCTCTTCACATGGCATGGTACACCACTGCAGCGCGAGAAAGCCCGACGTGACTTCCCTATGGTCGTTTCCTTGGCCAGAAGGGCGGGTCTTACCCAACCAATGACTACAAACTCTTTCAGCGTCTTGCACCAAGGTCATGTAAACGTCGATGCTTTTGTTGCCGCAAACTTTGATTGGAACGCGTGGGTTGAGCAGGAAAGAAGATCGAGGCTACTTTACATGATCTTCCTGTTGGATTCTGCTTTGGTATTATTCTTCAATATTGCTCCTTCATTCGATGCGCTGGAGATCCGCCTTCCTCTTCCCGCCGATGACGCTGCATGGGAAGCTCGCACTTCCGCAGAGTGCGCCGATGCTCTCGGGCTCAATGGTGCCGCGGTCTCGGCCCAAAAGAACCCTGAAGGTAGCCGTCGACGCAAGCAGCCAGAAATGCACACCGTGCTTAGAACCCTGATGCATCACACATATGAGATGCAGCCAGGAACCACGAACTTATTCTCTAAATTCGTTCTGATTCATGCCCTTCACGTACAATTGTGGACTGCTCAAAAACAGATGTCGCAAGAATCTGGACAAATCACTGCATCCTTGAACAGTGGAGCAAACACACCATTAAGTCAAAACGACTGGGTAGTTAGGAGCGGGGATCAAGGCGGTAGTGGAGCACCAAGTGCAAACAACAGTGGGCGAGCAACTCCTGTTGACGGCCAATCTCCACATTCTCATCAACTTTTGAAAACTGTTACAACCGCCTTTGAAAAGTGGAAGAAAGCTTGGGACGAAGACATTAGTGTCCAATATCCACCAGGATCCTCTTACTCTCGCCGTTTCGGATTCTGTCGCGATGGTGCACATTTTTACTGGCTTCAGAAGTGTATGCTTTCTCAAAAACCTGATTGGCAGATGCCTTCGGATCAAAGATTCACTCATGTGATTCAACTGTTGAAGTTTTCCAAGCGATGGGCCTCCACTGACACAGCAAAACGAGGAGAGGAACCTGGATCAGTCAGTGACATTGACAAGGACTTTGGGGTAGCGAACTTGACACTTGACATGGCTCAATTGTTCAGGCCAGTAAACGCAAAGATCGATTCTCCGGTGCAGGGTGTACATACCAACATTTAAGAGCGAAATGACACGAATAATACGTTTGGGTGGGGCAACTTATAGACGGTTTTTATTGCATTGCATGGGCGTTGTTACATTTTCCTTTATTTTACTCCGCTCCATCCAACAGCGTCGAGATTTACAGAGTACATTCGATTTCAAGAAAAGTTTGCGTGGTTTTATATATTAGCATTGCATTTGGCGGCGAAGGGATGAGTTGTGATTAGAGGCCCAGCAATTTATTTCATTCGCATTTGTTGTCCCTGTTCAGCAGGACAACATCAGATTTCGGGAATGGGGAAATGAAAGAAAATGTTATAGACGGATACCAGCTTCTTTAAGCGCTGCATTAGATGGCCTTGCTTTTTTTTCCTCAATTGGTAACTTGTTTATAGAGACGTTGTTATGATGGGTTGTTGGAGGGGAAGATGAGATGTCCTTTGACCGGGATGATGAAAAGCATATGAGACGATTTGGGTGGAAGAAAAAAGGATTGGCCTTCGCTCACGCAACAGACAAGGACAAAAAAAATACAATATCACCACACCGAAAACCTACACTTTGGTACTGCAATCTAATGCAGCTTTAGCTTTTTGCTTGCTGGATGAGATAGTTGGCGGGACGGAAAAGGGGCGCGATTGATAGATATGGCTGTATGTATCTTTACATGCAAAACTTCTCTATTTCTTCACAGCTCAGCTTTTTAGGGGGTTGCGCTCGCTTGCTCTTTTCAGGTGTTTGTTTATTCTTTGCTACTTTTACATTGCGTCACACAACTTGAGGGGAAAATTGGAGTGGAATGCATGGGTATATTGGGATGGGTTAAGATAAAACGATTGATTGGTACCTCTTGATGAAACTCTTTCGTTAGGAAGAGAAGAAATTCGGGAGGTATTATATTATATACTAGATAGGATCAAAAAAAGTTTTAAAATTTATAAGTTCTTATTTACTGCTTTTACATCCTGATTGTGTTGTGTTTTGTGTGTGTGAGATTGGGGAAGTGATAGAGGATGGTCGCAAAGATATATGTACTTTATGGTGTATGGGACATGGAATGAGTATAGTAGCTAAAGTAAAATTGTAGGAAGGATTTGTGAAGAGGGATTTGAAGGATGAGAGATTTGACTTGGAATGGGATGGGGAATACTCTTTGGTAGATATAGGACATGATACATGGGTTGGAAAGTATGGAGTAGATGGAGAGGGTTTGGGTTTGGGTTTGTCTGTGTGAGGGGGGCGAGGGGAGGGCACGGAGAGGAGAGGAGAGAAAATGAAATAAGATGTGGCTGGAGAAAATCGTGAGATGGAATGGGGGATGGGGTGTAGGATGAGATTTTGAATCTGAATGCGTAGTTTCTGCTTTGGCTTTTGGTTTGGGTGGGGGGGGGGGGGATGTCCGGATTTGCGGGTGGAGGAGGTGGGTGGGTGGGTAGGATTACTGTGTTTGCTATGTATAGGTACTAGCGCGCATAATAGCTAGGGTGGATATGGGATTGTGAGATTGTGAGATTGTGAGATTGTGAGATTGTGAGATTGTGAGATTGTGAGATTGTGAGATTGTGAGATTGTGAGATTGTGAGATTGTGAGATTGTGAGATTGTGAGATTGTGAGATTGTGAGATTGTGAGATTGTGAGATTGTGGGGAGGGACGAGAGAGGAGATTATGATATCGCAGTTTCCTATGTGACACATCTTCATATTGATTTTGATCTCCTCTCCTCTCCTCTCATCTCACATGTTGAGATTCTTGCTTGAAGTTTCATATCGATGGGTATATAGGTAGGTACCTAGGGATTTGAAGTCATAGGAATACTGTATGTTACTGTACTGTGCTGGTGTATGTAGTATATAGTATCTTTATAATAATGATATTTGTATATTTGTTTATTTAATGGAAGATTCTGATTGTGAGATGGGTATTTTCGACACGTTTATTTGGGCGTGTTAATATAATAGTATGTAAGTATTCACATTTCCGAGTGGAGTGAGTAAGATTAGCGACTTAGCGAGCGAGCGAGGGAGGGAAGGGGGGGGGGGGGGAGGAAGTTGCATATCCAGGTAGGTAGGGATCTGAGATGCTATATATGAAATCTGGATTAGAGAGAAACTTGTATAACTTATAAGTTTATAAGATAGGAAGACCCCTAGGTATCTAGGTATTAGATATCTATCTAGGTATTCAAACCTCAGGAAAGATCCATACAGGATAGGATAGGATAGAAATGCGAATGCAGGAATCTATAGTCTGTATACCTAGTAGGTAGATGATGAATCCCTAGACTTTATCTACCTACCTACCTACCTAAATACCCCAACAAAATTTGGAAATACAAAACACACCAAAAGTTCTCCTTCTTTTAGTTTTTCGCCCGCTTCACAATTACATACATATTCACCATATATATTCATCTATCTATTTATCAATCTATCTATCAATCTATCCACACAAAACAACCTACATTCCGAAATAATAATAAATCTCACAACCATCTAATCTCAAGACCTGCGCGAGTAAAGTTTTAGATAATAAAAGCTCCTAAACAACAGACAGATCCCATCTCCAATAAAAAAATTCCAAGCGACACAACCGAGTCTAGGTAGGTACCTAGCCTAGGTATTTCAGATATACAACAAAATATCTAAGACTATAACTAGGTACCTACCTACCTACCTAGGTTGGTAAGAGGATCTGCTCATTTAGAAGAGATATGTGAGATGAGTGAATAACTTGGAGTAGATATTCGCTCTTCAGACGACAGGAATTTAGTAAGGGATGAAAATAAACCTCTAAGGTTGCAGCCGAACAGCTTATAGAGAAGAGAGAATAAATATTGAAGATTTGGAGGGGGGGGGGATTGCAAGGTATTTTATTGGCAAGTGACCAAGAAAGTCGAGCTGTCCACATACACTTAGCGAAATGACTACCAGAGCATCACGTTTCCTTCGTTCACATAACGATAAACTCTCAAAATAATATGCAAAGAATCAATCTTCAATTAACTCGATATATCATGTATTTCAACACCAATATATGGAAAGAAGCTGTCTGCAATAATAAACACTAATGAATCGCTCATCTATAAAAGCGCCGTTGAAGGCAATGATATCACAAGTCCGTCCAAGTACGTGCCCCATTCCATTAAAAAATATTGGCCGTTGCTTTTATAAACCCCCACCCATTCCCTTTCATTCCATATTAGAGATCGTTGAGATCCCTTTTTGAACGCCAAACTTGTTGAAGTTTGCCCATAAACACCAGCGCTAAATGCAATGTTAAATGCCATAAAACCATTGTGAACCCATCCTCATGCATGTTGAATCGTAAAATCGTGTTGAAAAAGTTTTAAGGAAGTATAATCATGTTGAAAGTATTAATGGCCATTGGCCTCTCCGTTTGTCAGTGGGACGGTTTGGGGTTCGATAAATCGTACACCCTCAACGTCACCATTCTCGGAGGTTTCGAAAGATTCGTTGAGATTCTTTACAGTGAGCCCATCGAAAAGTGGGAAGAGCCCATGTGACTTATGGAAGTCGTTATGAACTAAGTTTTATGTTAGCTTCATTTATAATCTCAAAATTAGAGATTGAGAATCAACTCACCAATGTTGACAAGATACCATGAATCCATAATGGATTCAATGAGTCCACGACTTGGGCTAAGTGCAGAATGGCAATGAGCCCAGTCTGTTCCCAGACGGAATGCCTCATCTTTCCATGCCAAGAAACTAATAGTCTCGACAATAGTAGGTTGAACAATCTCCTTACCAGGGAACACTCCCCAAGTGACAGCATTTGGTCCATCACTTTGTGCGTTTGTTTGTACATCTCCGGTCTTCTTGACAGCATAGTAAGTCAGATCCGGTTCGTGCTGAATACGACGCACTAACTCTGGCATCATATCAGGAGCGACCAAAAGTTCCAAATAAGCTTTCTGGTAGACATAACCATTGGTAGGTCCCCAACCATAAACAGGATCAGATGACTTGACACCGTCAACAGCAGGCTGAGAGTTGATGGTAAGAAATCCACGTCGATTGAGCTCAATCAAGTCAGACTTAATGATATCTGCTTCGCTTGAGATTGGAGCTTCACTCCAAGGAAGACTTTCTATGCTATTTTCAAGGTAACTGACGAAGAGTTCCGCGATGTCTCTGATAGACTTAGGCTGACCCCAGAGCTTAATGTTCTGTTCATTGCTGCCCTTCAACCCGATTCCATAAGCATCCAATTCACCGAAAGCAGGAGATCTCGAGTCTCCCCATCTACCGTTGGGGAATTCATCCCAGTCCTGGGTTCTAGCCACATAAGACTTGTTTCGGTTTTTCCAGAAAATTGGACGAACGTCTTCCTCTCTACGACCAAGGCCAAGAGATTGTCTCCATGGAAGTGCATGCTTCAATGGACGTTGGTTTGATGGAGTCAAACGAAGTTCGTCGAGCACCATACGAGTTGCCTGAGCCAAATTCATCGTGTAGAAATGTAGATGATGTACTCCAGCTTCAAGAATTCGACGACACATCTCAGCAACCAGATCTTTTCCGATGTTTCGCACAGCGGCATCATCATTCTTGACCTCTTCGAGAGCTGCACTCCACTTTGGTGGGATCTTGCACCCCATATGGTTACATCTTCGAAGGAAACTTGCGTACGTGTTAATGGGCATGATTCCTGGGATGACAGGAACGTTGACACCTCTTGCTTTGACTTTTCCCAACCAATCGATGAAATTGTCGACATCGTAGAACATTTGTGTGACAATAAAAGTGGCACCCGCATCAACTTTCTCCTTCAAATGATCTAATAACAGATCTTCATCGTCCTGGTCATCGCAACCCTCGGGATATCCAGCAACTCCAATATCAAAGTGATTGCCATATGTTTGACGAATATGGTGAACAAGATCTTTCGCATATTGAAATCCTCCTTCAGTTGCCTCCCACTTTTCCTTTTCTCTTGGCGGATCTCCTCTAAGAGCAAGAATGTTCGTGCACCCAGCTTTGTAGGCATTTCTGAGAGCTTCATCGACCTTCTCCTTTCCCATGTCGGTACAAGTTAAATGCATGCAAGTCTCCAATCCATATTGCGATTGAGCCACTCCTACCATCTCACATGTCAATTGAGCGAGACGGCCACCTGCACCCCAGGTAATATCAATGAAACTAGGTCCTAAGCCATGCATGCGGTCCATGCGATCGTAAAGATTTTGTACACCTTGAGCAGTTTTTGGTGGGAAAAATTCGAAAGAGAAAGAAGGGTTGCCCGACCTTTCGGCCTCTGAGAGCATGTCTTTGATGTGCATCTTGAAAGTCAAGGATCTGCAACTGACGTTGTTGTCGAATTGATATAGAAACTGAAACCAAATGATGTTAGCAATAATTCATTGAAGCTTCTGAGAAACATGGGCGGTGAAGGCGGCGAAGGCGGCGACAAACCGTGAGGTTGTCAAATTTGTATCGACCCCGCAACGCCTTCACCAATAGCAGAGTTAAAGCCCTGAATAACCCAATATAGTTTGGCAGATTGAATGCAAGGGCCGGTAGTGAAGTATGGTACCTTTTTGTTGCCTTTTTGTGAAGATATACTCTTTTCAAGTAGGCTAGACTAGATCCTCGAAATGATAATAAAGAATGAAGAGGACTAGATGGATACTAGCCAAAATACCTTTTACGAGCCCAACGATCTGCTACGTCTCGCAGCATGTACTTGGATTGCTTTGTGTTGATGATTGTACTACGGAGGTTTGCTGCAAACAAATTGGTGGTGAAGTACTGATAGATGTACAAAGCTCAGAGAGGGAGGTGGTAGAAAAGGTTCCAGAAAATTATATAGATAGATGTCAATCGAGACAAATTTTGGACCAATGATGGTGTATCAACTCCACATTTCGTAGTTGGTTCCAATGGTGGTGCAATGAATAAGAGAACAATGAAGTCTCAATTCTCGATTCTCAATTCTAAAGGCAATTGCAATGAAGCTGCGAGCACGCAAGCAGAATGATAAGAGAAGCAGACAGATCTTATCAATACCTATTACCTAAGGACCTTTTTAACACCACCACACTGTTTGAAGTATGTTTGTTTGTACAGTACCACCATTTAATTTCGCGGAGGTGAGTGTTCCCTACAAAATTTGTCACAAAAACTTTCGGGCGCCGAGAAAATTGCCCCTCCCCCTCCTACGGCACGGCATAACGTTACATTTGACCATAATATAATGTTCCGACTGTATGGAGACGAATTTCTATACCCCAGTGTGGTATATATGGACTCCGTGAAATCAACGTTCAAAAAAGGCATCACCATCTAATGTTGTTGTTATTATTGTCATTGTGTTGCCCTATGTAGCTAGAAGTATCTCTTGCTTTATTTCTACATGCAAATCGTCACAAAGGATTCGCTTCCAGTATCTCAACAACACCGCCAATAAACATGAAAGTATTAACCGACGCCAGCACTCCATATTTTCATCCCTGGATATCATCACAACATGCCATGCCAAATTCTAGACCGACAAGAATGCCAACTAAACGAAAATACTATTGTTGTCCCACACCATCTTCATCAGTCCGCAAGCCATTAAATTGAGTGCCTTGATTGGCAGTGCTCAATCTTGCACATAATCCCAGTAACACCACAGTTTCCGTGGCAGCATAATGGTTAAGAGCATCTAACAAAATTTGCAAATGCTTGCTAAAGTTGAACTCATATTTTCTGATGATCTCATACATCTTTTCGAGTCGAGCTTCATCGAAACCTCCTTCGGAAGATAAGTTCCCATTGTTAGGTTCTCCATTTCTAGCACCTCGATCACGCTGGTAGCGAGACCATTGCTGTGAGTTCATGGTACTAGGTCTTTCTGTACCCAGTAAATCCGTGTCAATTTTCTCCAATTCTCTTGAGAGCCATGAAGTAAATGTTGCGAACATGGTGCAGGTTGACATAAGTTTAGAGTGGATCTATGAAGCATTAGTAGAGCTCAAAGTAGCAATTATTATAGATGAACATACCCTCAAAAGTCTGCTGTTCGTAAGCATGCACTCCTTCATACAAGTATCAAGAAAGTCGACATGATCTTGCATGAGTTCATCGACAGTTCTAACAGCTGGTGTTTTCCCTACTTTATCATCTTCTTTCGCATTGAGTCTAGCCATCAACCCCTGCCAGTTTGGTTCGATAACTTCAGATGTACAAAAGTAGAGAAGTTGCTGCACAAATACCAGCATTCGTGCTCGCAAGGTAAAGACTCTTCGCTTCCACAATTCAAGGTTTCGATTTGAGCTTTTGTGAGACCAAGTAGCGGCTCGGTTGTGAGTTTGCCAGCAGGTGACAAGTTGTTGCTCGAGATAACGCAAAGACAACAAATATCGAAAGAGTGCTTGATATCTCCAGACTGTCTTCCTACTGATGACAAGAGATACTGGAAATGGGACAGAATAATCGAGTTGAAGAGAAGTAAACCCTACAGCAGCCTTATCGTTCTCCGTGACTGGTTGAGCAGGAGTTTGTAGTGATTCTCCCTGTTCGATACCCGATATATTGACTACTCTGGTCAACATATTTGTTAAGCTTATATCATTCATCTCAACTTTGATGTCTTCCTTGAAGGGATCCTGGGCAGCGACACTTCCAGGTTGTCGAAGAACAAGATCCAGTAATGACTGAAGCTTACTGGTATTAACAGCCTTAAGAGGTTTTCGTAACTCAGAATTACCGAGCTCAAGGAAATAAGAGAAGAAGTCCGAGCGATCCAAAAAGAAATAGTGCTTCAAAGACCTTAAGCGTGCAGGTAAGGAATGAGCAGTCAGTAGCAAGTTAAGTAAAGACTCGTTGGCATGCGCGTAGGCACTATTGACATTTTCCAGAAACCGATTGTCATCAAAAGATCGCGGGACGTCTTTCACCTCTTTGCTCACATCGACACCCCCACATTCACGGACGACATTCAAATATTTACCGGCCAAGAGAACTTTATCTTTCACACCTTCCAATTGAGGGGGTACGTCAGTATCCCTAATCGTGTATCGTCTCTCCCAGTACTCGTCGGTGTAATCTTCCTCCAACCTCTCCCTCTTTATACTTTTCTGTTCTCTCACTAGGAACTCCGCATGAGGGTCTTTGATGCTTCCGTGATGCAACCACTCATTGAGCATCACCATATAAGGCCGACTAGCATCTCTCAACAGTGAAGTCAGGAGAGATCGAGCGGCCGGATCGCCAGACATTGTCTCCAGTCGCTTTGTGATGAGACCCAATACGCTTCCACCTTTGCAAATCTTTTTACCTGGAATATTCCCAAGCCCAAGGTCTCCACCCTCACGGAGACTTTCTAAGATATTTTCAAAATCATCCATTCCATCCCCATCCTCCTCATCCTCCTCAAGCATGGAATTTCTCTTCAATATTTCATGGGCAAGCGAAGATAACTGAAGCATCATGTGGCTCGTAGGAAGAGTATGGAGGTTTAGAACGTGTAAAGTAAATGATGGATTGGTAAGAAATTGCGTCTCGAGCTGAGCGATCAAAATGAGGTAATCTTGTAGAAGTTTCCTCATGGCAGCACATAATGCATGATTGACAGCTCCAAACTCTTCCCGGCTTTGTACTTCAACAAAAGCTTCAGTTGCTCCGTAATTCGTAGCCATCTTGAGCATAGTCGTGGTTAGGTCCTGTAAACTAGGGTCCAAGCCTGGTAAAATCCTAAAGCTGGGACCCGCAAGACGATCCTTCTCAATGAGGGGATCATAGCCCTTCCCAAATCTAATATATTGCCCTTCATAGCCCATGAAAACAAATAGAAGATCCTCCAATATAGCTGCCTCTTGTACTTCCAGGGACAATTCGTGGAGGGGCTGAGGCTGTAAGGCTTGGGGAGCTTGGGAAGCAAGTGGTGGAATGGAGATTCTGGACGCCAATGGCGCGGTTGTATGCGGCACTAAGGATACTTGGGGATCCCATGGTAATACTAAAAACGTAATGTTTAGAATAACTGTAGATTTTTTCCCTCAGAAGGTATCTTACCAGGTTGAGTTTCGGCTTTTGATGCTTTTAGCGGAATCTCTTCCCCGCGCGATCTAGATGTATCATTGGTTCTAGGACGTTCCGTAGGCGCGCGACGATCAGGACTTCTTGTTCTAGACGTTACTGTCTCTCTACTTGAGATATGTACCCGTTCAGTCCTCCTCTCCTCTACCCCTCTATTACTCCGTTGTGAGCTCGATTGAGCTCTTCGATGATTCGATTCCGTAGCTCCTGGTGGTGGTGAAGGACGTCGACGTGCATCTGGCCTCTCATTCCTTGTGCCAGCCAGGGCGGACGGCGGGCGAGATCTAGGATTATCATTCGACCTTCGCTCAGATTGTGAAGAAACTCTAGCTTGCGAAGACATAATTATCACATCTGGGTTTGTAAATTATGAGCACGAAGAAGTCGAGAAGATCTTAGATTGAGAATGGTAACTAATTGTATGCGACAGTAAAACCGTATATCTCCATTGCCGTGACTATCAATTTATTTTCTATAAGTCCTATCTTCCCCTCTCTTCACGCGTTTGGATACAATAAACTTCCTTGAGAGACGTGTAGATTACGCTAAGCCTATTTTACCCTAGTAATTTTGCTACCAAAACCTCAGGAACGGGCCATTTGATAGCTTCGCATGCCTGTGCTTGCCTAAAGTAGCTCCTAAATCTGATAGCTACCAACCTCTGCAACAAGCTGTTCGTTCATAACGTCAACGTCCTGAAATTATCTCTCCGCGAATACCCTCAAGCCACTTATTTTCATTCAATCAGCGCAGCATTCTATCGAAACCTCATCTCTTCGCCAACAAGCACATACCTTCTCTTACTTTTGCCAGCGGCTGTTTCTCAAGATGTTTATTGCAAGATCTGAATATGGTGAGTTACTTGAAGGCTTTCTGCGGCGCCTATGCCTTCGTTGTATCAACTAACAAATTCGCAGATCGGGGTATCAAGTATGTCAAAGTCTCAGCTACAACAAGCATCCCGCATTTCAGTTCAATATTAATATAATCCCAGCACCTTTTCCCCAGAAGGTCGTTTGTTCCAAGTAGAATACTCTTTAGAGGCCATCAAGTTAGGATCAACAGCAATAGGAGTTGCAACCGGTGGTGGAGTGGTTCTTGGTGTCGAAAAGCGCGTAACCTCTACTTTACTCGAAACATCTTCCGTTGAGAAGATTGTCGAAATCGATCGTCACATTGGATGTGCCATGTCAGGACTTCAAGCAGATGCACGATCAATGGTAGAACACGCCCGAGTTGAATCTCAAAACCACAGCTTCCACTATAACGAGCCTCTAAGAGTCGAGAGCTGTACTCAAGCCATCTGTGATTTGGCATTGAGATTTGGTGAGGGTGCGGATGGAGAAGAGAGTATCATGAGTAGACCATTTGGTGTTGCTCTTCTGATTGCTGGATACGATGAGGATGGACCACAATTATACCACGCTGAGCCAAGTGGAACCTTTTATAGATATGATGCAAAGGCTATTGGTTCAGGTTCAGAGGGAGCTCAAGCCGAATTACAAAACGAGTTTCACAAGGTACAACAAAATACATGATCACCTATAGATGATTCTTCGCTAACCTAAAATTTAGTCACTCACAATTGAAGAGGCAGAAACTTTGGTGTTGAAGACGTTGAAGCAGGTCATGGAGGAGAAATTAGATTCAAAGAATGTGCAATTGGCTAGTGTTACTAAGGAAAAGGGTTTCCGAATTTACACTGATGAGGAGATGGCAGCTGTTGTTGAACGCTTACCTGCGAATTAAGATTTCGAATAACGAGAAAAGTCTGGATTCAATCTAACATGGACTAGTCAATTTTAGACATCTTAATTGACATGAATAAATGACATTAATGCATATGGAAGTCTTACTTGTGGAAGATTGCTGGACTTTATATTCCGCTTGTAGTGCCGGTGTACCAAAAATTACGAACAATCAAAGCTGCGATATACCTAGAATTTCCTGGGAATTCCCCCTACTAGTGTACGGGAAAAAAATGGACGAAACAATGTCAAATCCTAACTTTGGAACTCTTCAATTACATATTTAAGTTATCTCTTATTACGGTCAGATTCTAATGATATTCTTCAACATTACTGTCCAAATCTATGGATCAAAGGGTCTCCAGGTTCAGATGCTTAAGATTTCGAAGAGGATTATATGTTTGACAGTATTGTTTTTGCGTCTATAAAGCTTGGGAAGTTTTGAGCTCAGTGAATCGAATTCTACAGTACATCGATTTGGGTGGTCCCTCACAAGGACGATAAAAGAATCTCCTGAAGTTACCTTCTAGAACACTCGAATCTCCTTCACTCGTAGAACAGTTGTAGAGTACCTTGGTGCATCATTTATCGCTTGCGTTTGAAGATCGGCTATATTCAGAGCATCGCTTCTCGAGCATGCAAAACCTTATATACAGAATGATCAAAAAGAATAAGATATTTCCATTTTTCAACTGCGACCTACTCAACATCATCTCTAAACACACTTCAAAGTTCAGACCTTATTCCCATGATCCTCCCGAATCAAATCTGCCGCCTTCCCCGCAACCGCATACATAGTAGTCTGACGATTACCTCTCGCAGACACAGGGAAAATGCTCGCATCCACAATCCTCAAATTCTTCGTTTCATACACTATTAATTTTTCACTCACAACTCCTCCTTTATCCAAGGGTAACATCGCACATGTGCTTGTTGGGTGCCATGCACTCAGTGCTGCTTTCTTCAGATATTCCTTGACAGCATTGAGATCCGTAATATCAGAAGGGGCGCCGTGATTTCTCTCTCCGGAAGGTTTGAGAATTGCGGAAAGACGAGGGAAGGAAATAATCTTGGAAATATAGCGGACGTGGCGAGAGAGAATTTCGAGATCGAGGGGATGAGAAAAGATGTTTGGGATCGATTTTTGGAGGAATCTCGGGACTGGAGCTGATAATGTGTGTATTTCCACGGGAGAGCGGATGCAGTAACATACAAGCGATGGTGAGATATTTTGCAGGCGAATTGGCACCATCCTTAGTATCGCAAGTTGCGCTTGAATTTTGCTTGTCGGTGATATCGCCAGAACCGGTCTCCGGGATGAAATTCTCAAGCGCGGCGTGGGGGAAATATCCTCCGGAGCCTTCGGTTGGGGTTCGGGGAAGAAATTATACGAATTTTGCATGGGATTTTGAGAAGGTGTCTTATTCTCATCTCCCGTTCCATATCTCTTGAATAGCACTTCTAAATTATCTCCGCTCTTCTCTGTCATATACGCCCCCATTGCCTCCCCAATCGCAGTACTATCCTGTCGTGCCAACGCATCCATTGTTTTTACACACTCTTCTACGTCAAAAGAAGATCCAAAATTGAGATGATCCTGGAGATTCTCGCCCACATTCCCATTGTCGACGAGTACCGGAATACCCAGACCCGAAAGCAGAGCCGCAGAACCAATCCCTGACAGTTCAAGCAATTTGGGATTTTGCAACGCACCCGCTGCGAGGAACTTCTTTTCTCGCACTCACGCTATAGCTTTGCGAGTCTTTGGTGTACGAGATACCCGTAGCGAGCACATCACCCTTCTCATCTCTCGAATCCGAAAACAGGATTTTAGTCGCCAGTGTAGATGTCACCACAACAGAATTCTCACGCATCGCAATAGATGCATAGTAGGTGGAGATGAGTTCGCGTTTTTGTCGCCGCGTCAATATTCATCGCGTTGATGTGTCTGCCTACCGCTTTTCCGGGAAAGGCATCGCTGGAAAGGTCCCAGCCCATGTGTTTCCATATGTCTACCCAGGCCTTTGGGAGCCCGTTTTTTTTTCTTCCGCGAAGGAGGCTTGCAGGGGTCTGGAAAATGTTTTCTGGATTCTGGAGATCGGGGTCGACATAGGAGAGGGGGAGGTTTTCTATGGTCTCTAGGGATGGAAGTGTAAGGGTGAAAGATTTTTGATAGTAGGGGAGTAGGGAGTCCCATGACCAAGAGGGATTTCCGAGAGATCCTCAGGTGTTGATGCTGAAACGGGAGTTGGCGATGAATGCGCCGCCGTTGAACCTCCTAGAAGCCGGCCTTGGGATAGAAGGACTAACTTGCCGTTGAGATGTTTCTGGGGTCTGTTAGAATCGTCTTCTCGTCTTCTATTTTTAGGTATTTTTATCCTGAATCCAGTGATCTCGGGCATCGATCGAGTATATCATATTCTGAGGAAGAGAGGGGGGGGGGGGGGGGGGGCGAAAAAACAAAACAAAACGGGAAGATAGGATAGAAAGATACACAAGGGAAATCACAAGAGCACACCCGCGGAGCGCTCAAAAACGTCCAATCAGTCTCTGTGCCTAGATTCGCAAGCCAGAGACCGGGTGTGATGATTGTGGGGGAGGAGGAATAATCATTTCCTGCTTCGAGAACGAGGACACGGATGGATGGGTTTTGAGTAAGACGGGTTGCTACGACTTTGGGGGGAGGAAGAGAAGAGAGTTGGTCGATGTTTCTTTGGGGAGTGTACGAAGTTTGAAGAGAATGAAAGGAATGGGGATGAAGGAGAGGGGAAGAGGGAAGGGGTAAAATGGTGGACTAATCTTGATTGATTATAGAGAACGGAATATACATCTACATACCTAGGTATACATACCAAGTCCCGAAGTTTCACCCCCAACAATTCGCACAATCATACGTGTATCCATCTCCAGATCATTCTGCAGAGAAGCCAAATAGGAAGCAGAAATACCGTTTAGGATGGAGGTTGCTGATATGGCGAGTGAGTATGATGAAATATTTCTTCTGCTTCTTCTTTTCGAAATTCAAATGTTGTATATCTTTGTTTTCGAATTGAGAGATAGATGTGTGATGTGATGTAATGTGATGTGTAGGAAAGGAAAGTAAAATGAAGTTGGTAAATATATATAGGTATTGGTTCTCTCTTGCTTTTTCTATAAATTTTAAGAGATACTTTTTACTTCATATCCCAAGTATCTATATCTATTTATCTATTTATCTATTTATCTATTTATCTATTTATCTATTTATCTATTTATCTATTTATCTATTTATCTATTATCTATTTATCTATTTATCTATTTATCTATTTATCTATTTACTACTTATTATTTACTATTTGTTATTTACTACTTGTTATTTACTATCTACCAACCTACCACCCACCTACCTACCCAGTACCTACCCATCTCAACAAAATACAAAATACAAAGTACGCACTCATATATCCCTATTCTACAATAGATACCCCTCACACTCCTCCAAATCCCACATCCCACATCCAACAAATTGGCACAAGTCACAATATCGCTATGTATCCCACTCCCTCCCAACCCAACCCCAGAAAATTACCTCGCCTCCTTGTATGTTTGAATAGGTACCACATGCATATTTATAGAGATTTGTTTGTTATTTCGATAAATAGACTTGATAGATATCTAGATCCAAATATATGATTTCCCGCTCTGATTAACCAACCTATGGAGAATCCGATCGATGGTGTTGTGATTGAAATTCAAATTCAATGGTGTGGAGTAGGTAGGTCTAGTATACATCTGTCTCGTACAATAAAGGAGAAGAGAGACCGGCAGTCATTCTACCTGTAATCTATAAACACAACATCCACAGAATTCCCAGCCTATTTCTCAGAAAGGAAGACCCCCCCTCCCCAGCCGAAAAATTCACATCCACCGCCCCCCAATCCATCACCGACCAATCCAACGTACTGATATCCGCATCAATCAGCCCCATTCCGGGGGTATCTATATATGTGCCCAGTCCAGATGATGCCGTTCCCGATGCAGAAGATCCCAAATCCTCACCTAGCCCATAGAACGCCAGAGACGGCACCCTCGAAAAATCAACTCCATCCCCATCCCCATCCACCTCACCAACATTCTTCTCCATCCTCACCTCCCCTATCCCCGCCAATTCCACCATCCTCTGCCGCACACTCCCCACAATCCCCGGTTCCGCAATCTCCTCCCCCATACTCCTAAAAGCCAGCTCCCGCACCTCCCAAGCCTGCAGAATGATTTTCGCAAAAATGACGAAAAAAGGCCCGGGTATCTCATCATACAGGGTAGAGTTAAATCTCGCTTCATAATTCGCCGTCATGGCCTCCCAAGCGCGCTCTGCTTGTTGACTCAGCGGTCTGCGTTTGAAATTCTGCACGATTTGGAAGTATGCCGGGAAGGGAAAATACATGTTGGACATCCACATGAAGCCTTTCGCCAGGGGGGGTGTCATGAGTTTCGTATCGCATTCGAGCATCTTGAGGGCATGGGCGATAGTAGCATCGCGTACCAAACCCACTTTTGAAGAGTGAGTTTTGCCAGATAAGTGCCAATGTTCTACCAAGTGCCATTTGGCAAGACTCATTCGCGTAGTCCAGATAGTGGTGAAATGGAGTGGATTTTTCGGATCACAGAATCTGAGATATTTTTCCTCAACCATCTTTTCTAGATCAGTGAGCTCGCTGCCTTCTGGAGTAGGGTTATGCTGATGATGTTTGGCTGCGGGTTTTAGAGCAGGATTATTGAAATCAAGATGAAATGTGGTATTTCGAATAAAGTTTCCCATTTCGCCGCGTAAAACGACAAAAACCGCCTCGGTTGGTTTCGGCTGACTTTGCGGAGGATCTTTCATCTTGATATGAAAATCAGAATCGCTCGCATTAAGGGGGACTTTGCAACTCCAAGTAGGAGTCAAGACGACGTGCTTGGAATCAGCGATTTCGCCGATCCGAGTATCGTAAAGTACAAGTGACCACCAAAGTCTTCGGCGCATCTCAGCCTCTAGAGGATTGAGTTTAAATAAAGCGAATTCGTTATGGCAATCCATACGTTGCGCGATTCGAACAGCAATTGCCAGTAAGGAAGACAGAGATTGAGGGACTGATTTGGTTCTGAAAGACATCTGAAGCGGTTAGAAAATAGATACGTTATGGCCCACTACACTTACCAGGTAGAAAAACAAAGCAGTCAAGGTGTCTCGATCATCTCTGTTCCGTAGGAAACCACTATTCAAAAGACCCTGCTGACACCCAAACTGATATCTCGTCAAGAGGTCTGGTTTTGATGCGTAAAACATAAGCTGGCAATCTTCGTAGGAGAGACTCGAAATTGCCACGCAATAAATGCCAAACATTAACGCTTCCAGCTGAGGTTTAATATTCCGGAGATCACCGGCGGCTTCTATGATCTGTGCCTGGAGACTGGGAGTATGCGTAACCTTGAGTAATGGATTAACATTTTCTAGGTAAATTTGCCAAAGTCTGAAAATTTGAACTGGTTCGGGATGAAAAGTAGAAATATCGACGTTTGATACACGTGATCCAAACAAAAAATTATCGTTGTCAGATATTTGATCCCAAACTTTTTTCACATCGGCTTCACGCACATCGTCATCATCAGAATCACTGATATTATCAGGTTCTCGAAACTAAGCCACAGTCAGTGAATGGAGACGAAATCATAAGAAATGACTTGACTTCATACTTCTTGACTCATAGCGTGCCACAGATTCCTAATACTGTTAGTGGGGGCCAAATAGCTTCTTGAAAATTACGTACATAGCCTCGTGTGCTTTTCCAGAATTGGTAGTTGATGGAGATGGTATGTTTGTAGTCGCTTTTGGCTGTTCATCATCGGAATCATTGTGACTTTCAGTATGAGGAGATTCTTTGTGAAGTGGCTCAAACTTGATATTATGTTGGCGTAGAAGATCTTCGTACTTACGAAGACGATCTAGTAGTTCTCGTTCTGGAAACCTGCGTCGCCGCTGACGAGGAAGTTGTGTTGCTGGTGTACATTGTACTCGTGACTTGACGCAGGTAGAACAAGGGTATCTGCGATCACACTTTATTTTTCTCTGTTGACAACGTAGACAAGCGAGTACACGTTGTGGTTTCGAAGATGAGGTGATGGTCGATGTCGCAGGGGACATGTCTGAGGTTCCCTCATCTGGTTGAATAGGTGGCACTTTTGACATGGCTTACAGACAGTTCGTGTAGTATCACAAACTTTTGATATTATTTAGAGAGAAGTCTGTCTTCAATTTTGAAAATTCGGTACTGATGGATGAGGCATAGGCAGCAGCCAAAAAGGAAAGAGCCTCAATCAGACAGTGGCGGTGATGATATTACAAGCGCCCATATCTATGTCTTGACATGCAGAATGATTACTTAAGAAGCTAAAGAATGCTGGTATATTTTACATCATGTGGCTTGTGAAATCGAAGCTCGAGGTTGTACGTACAATGAGGGTGTGAAGAATAGTCTGCTGACTCATCATGTACGTCTAACCAATCATACTCTTATAAATCTTGCTAGCGGACTTAACCTAACAAATTCAAAATCAATATTTATCATATAACTAGCACCAAAGAATGAGGTAAACTCATCTCGCTTCAGTCATACTCAAGCAATGGATCATCTTCTTCGAAATCGAATGACGCTCCGCTAGGCCACTGCCGTGGAGGCTTTTTCGCTTCGCTCTAGTGTTTGGGAATCGATCGAAATTCATATCTTACTCATGTAGCACGTTGAGTTATTATATATTGGTTCGATCTATAGGAATCAGTTGACGATTCTCATAAGTAGATACGCTTATAAGTATATAGTCATGCCCATTATTTGGGATGTAGATATGATTACTAGATATTGATACTATGTAAATTTCATATAGCACCTGCGAGCCTTCATCTCTGTTAGGAAGAAAACAACCTATACTTACTAAAACATCAAGTTTATTCAAACATCAGCATAAGTTCCTGGAAGAATTAGCTTTACCATACCCAGAGCCTCTACATCGCTATTGTACTTTTGTTTAGCACCACAATCCGACCCCACGAACCATGCGCTGCCTCGAACTCCCCCCATTAAACAATCGCAAGTCTTCCACTTCTCCCTGCCTTCTGTTAGCTTTGGATGCATCTCAAGTTATGCTCATCCCAGGCCATCACACAAATATAACATGCCTCGGGAATTCTTGGCCCAATTACTAACAGAAAAATTTCACAATAAGAAAGTCGAATATTGAAAGTCAATGTGAGATAAGTACATCGCAGCTTAACGAGAGCTCCGAGCATGTGGTAATCATATGCAATGCCACCCCTACTTAACCCAAAGAAACCAATCAAGAGCAGTGTTCCACCAAAGTGCCTGTGCTAGTTTGTGTCTACATGAGAAAATTTCAAGTAACTCTAGACCGCACCATTTCATCCACAATACATCTTCATTCCAAAGATTCATCTTTTGGTCGACTCCTCCAGTTATTCTCAGTAGCCGAGGTGAACATATAAACCAACATATTCGGAGGATGTGCCAGAAACGATAGAGGAATATAGTTGTTTCCAAGACGTCAGCTGGCGTGGAAGCGCATACTTATTAACCTGGGGTTCATTTTAAATATAACTCGGAAAGATACTACACCTTCTGGGCGGTCGAAACCGACCTCCAGATGTTCCTTTAATAAGAGCAGATTCTGTCGTATGAGGAGCTGCTCTGAGCTCTGTCGGATTTATTGCAGGGAGAGCCATTTCTGGATTGCCACCGCTGGAATTATCAGGGGAACAGTGACTCCTCAAGCCATTGTCATTTTCTGGCTGTCTCATCAATCAATAATTTTATGGCACTGTGTGTTGGACATGCAAGAATGTAATTAAAAAGCCTAACACTGACAATAACAACACCAGAAACATCAGAGAAGATCCTTTCAGCGAACGAATTCCGTCTAGACTTTACATAAACTTTCATGTTCCAAACGACAAAATTTTAACATTCAACTCAAACATGAAGTGTTAAACTATACGACAACAACAACTCTGTATTCGAGCGTAGCGAGCTACGGGGTTTGGGGGGCTTGCCCCCATAATAGAAGACGCTTCGCTGATCCTCCGGGGGCCACTGCCGTGGTGGCAGACTACTGTACAGAGTCGATTTGGAACTGGGTTTGGGGATTTGCCATATAGGTTTAGTGGAGAACTCGTTGTATTTTATCTCAAGCTCACAAGACTTAGTTGTTTTGCCACTTATAAGAGTATTTCGTTTGGGGGTGGGGAAGGGGAGTCATCAAGTGCAATATCTGAGGGGGTCTGGAACCCGGACAATCGTTCGATAGGAATGTGGAGATTTGAAATGTAAATTGAGAATGAAAGATGCTTACCTTCGTGTAGTGTAGTATGCAAATGGAATGATTGAACCGCTCTATTGATCTCATTCATGACTGACTTGAAGATCTCGTTGAGGATCGACCTTGTACAATCTCGAGTACTATGACTTTACTGAAAGTATAGTGATGGAGTGAAGTTTCCGCTACGCTTGGAGGAGAACGGTCTATTTCCAGATCTCTGGCAACCAGCCATCCAGCTTTCCGGTAAGCAAAGAACAATGTAGAATTTCATTCCAAACCAGACATACTGTCGTGAGATTTTCACACACCATTCCAAAAGTCATCATCGTCTGCGCAGCACTACACTGCATTGAATTAAGACCCCGCCTCTCCGCCTCTCGTGTTCGCATACTCAATGCCCAACAAAGTTTTTGGCCTCATCGATCCTTACGATCTTATCAAACACGCCATTCAAAGTGGGTTGATCATGTGTCCACAGTGGTACCGGACTGAGACAGGATATCCATAAATTCCGTGAACACGCCATTGACCAACCAACTGTTACTCAAAGAAGGGATAGATGATAGATGGACCAACCAACAACCGCTTCGGTGGCAAAAACTCACGAGGTTCCCAGCCTCGGTAATGGATATGAATGTGGAGGTGGCTGCATGGATTATTCTCGATGCATGAAATTTGTGGAGAAAAGAAGGATTTGTACATTTTTTCCTCGACAATCTTATCGGTGGTAGTTTATTCCTGTTCCGCCCGCTTCTCAACAAAAAAGTGATTTGATTTTTGGTCCCCCACTAGGGCAAGGGTGAAAACCGGAAGTGGTCTGGGGGTTGTTCCATGTTGGGGAATCGAGAGTGAAGTGTCAGGTCAATCTTCAATTCTGTGATTGTGATTGGATAAGAATGATATTTGAATTTCCGACCAATGGCACATGGTGATTTTGGCCAAGATTGCTCGTTGATGTTTCATGAATTGGCGATGAAGAGACTGGAATGGATAAGAGAGTGATTGAATGGGAATCGAACGGGAACGGAGTTGACTAATTGTTATGGGCAAATATCCCAATGAAGAATTGAGAATTAAGAATTAAGAATTAAGGATTTAATACTGAGTAAGGATTTAGCAATATTGAAGTTGTTATAACTTATCTCCAGCTTCAAGAGAAAATGCAATTATGGTAGCGGTATCCCTATGTAACGACAATGCAGGTCCGAGTCCAACATGTCTAAGGCTGTGCGATGTTAGGTTGTCAAGGGACTTTAATTAGTGGCATCCCAAAGTTATTTAAAGAGTAACTTTAAGGGTCCAAGAGAAGGTCTCATCTGTGGCTTGTGTACTTGTGCTTGTGCTTGCTTGTGCTTCCAAGGTTGTGCTTGGACTGGTAGTCTGGTACTCTCAATCTTGGAATTTGGGTAATTGAATGGAATTAAAGTCATCTTGATTGATTGCGTGGTTGAGACATTTTTGAATTTCCTCATGACAACACTCATACAGCATACCTGGATAAAGTTCATCACGTATAATATCAAAAACAGGTATTATACCACCCATCTACCTAGGTAGGTAATAACTTCCTGATTGATCCGATGAGCAATGGATGTTGTTGGAATGGATGGTAGAAGTCACTAGGAGATTCCTGCGAATGTACCTGAGCTCGCTTAGTGAGCCAATCAATCTTTCACAATTCTGAAATCTGTTGGGACGTTGAGGATTTGGGGATATCACTCACAGCCTGCCAACCTGTCTGTGATTGTTATTGATGACCACATGTGAGTAATAAGAAAGAAATGATTAATGCCAGGTAGGAAATCACCGAGGACAGGAAAAGAAAGAGGAAAGATTCCAAACTTCAGTTCCCTTCGTTTTCACGGTAAATCAGCGAGAGCATAATTCTTTCCAAAAATACCACGGCGAATGGAGTATTGTCTTGAAATTCTGATTACAGATCCACCACATGAACCGAATGAACGTCGATGCTTTATTAGCAAGGGGAAGATGAACGGAAGATGACAATAAACACAATACCGTGCAAAGTGGCGAAAATTCAAGATTTTACATAGATTGTCCAGCTTATCAATAATTAAAAAAGACCAACGAAGAAAATAGCTCCACGCTTGCTGTTACTAGTATTTTCTAGGTTTTCCCATCAAAAAAAAATAAAAATCGACCATAAAAAAGTCTCCATTTTTATTACCTTACGTTTGATCACCCAACCGAGTTACCGATTCATTCAGTCCCTTGAACTTCTTTACCCATTCAATTCTCCATCCCTACATATCCTTGTTCGGAAAGTACACTTTAGTACATTTCCAAACACCATCAAATCTACTTATAAGTTCAACCACTCCTCCATCAAGATCTTTCTTTTCTTCCTTCCCTCACGCTCTCTTCCCCCCCAATATCATCGACGTTCTTTCAAAATGGCTTCGAACGCGTCGCAACCTTCGAGCATGGCGAAGACTTCTGAGCCAAATCGCAACAAGAAGTATGACCCAAAGAAGCCTCATATCACCGAGGAGCCAATTACCAAGGCAAACTGGTACAAGCACGTTAACTGGCTTAACGTCACTCTCATTGTCGGAGTTCCCATTTATGGTCTCATCATGGCCTACTGGACTCCTTTGCAGTGGAAGACTGCTGTCTGGGCTGTCCTTTACTACTTCATGACTGGGTTGGGTATCACAGCTGGTAGGTTCTAATTGATTTCTCTCCACAGTGAATTACATCTAACACATTCCTTCAGGTTACCACAGACTTTGGGCACATTCCTCATACTCTGCCACACTTCCATTAAAGATTTTCCTCGCAGCCGTTGGAGGTGGAGCCGTCCAAGGTTCCATCAGATGGTGGTCAAGAGATCACAGAGCTCATCACAGATACACCGATACCGATAAAGATCCATACTCCGTACGAAAAGGTATCCTATACTCTCACTTTGGATGGATGGTCATGAAGCAAAACCCAAAGCGTATTGGCCGTACCGATATCTCCGATTTGAACGATGACCCAGTTGTTGTTTGGCAACATCGCAACTACATCAAGACTGTTATCTTTATGGGTATGATCTTCCCATGTCTCGTCACCGGTCTTGCATGGGGTGACTGGTTCGGTGGTTTCATCTATGCCGGTATCCTCAGAATCTTTTTCGTTCAACAAGCTACTTTCTCTGTCAACTCCTTGGCTCATTGGCTCGGTGACCAACCTTTCGATGATCGCAATTCTCCTCGTGATCACGTCATCACTGCTCTCGCTACTCTCGGAGAAGGTTACCACAACTTCCATCACGAATTCCCATCTGATTACCGTAACGCTATCGAATGGCATCAATATGACCCAACCAAATGGTCCATCTGGATGTGGAAGCAACTCGGTCTCGCCTACGATCTTAAGCAATTCAAGTCCAACGAAATTGAGAAGGGCCGTCTCCAACAACTCCAAAAGAAACTCGACCAAAAGAGACAAACTCTTGACTGGGGTATTCCTCTTGAACAATTGCCAGTCATCGACTGGGACACTTACCAAACCGAAGCCAAGAATGGACGTGCTCTCGTTGCTGTCGCTGGTGTTATTCACGATGTCACCGATTTCGTAAAGGAACATCCAGGTGGAAAGGCACTTATCACATCCGGTATTGGCAAAGATGCAACTGCTATTTTCAATGGCGGTGTCTACAATCATTCCAACGCTGCCCACAATCTTCTCTCAACCATGCGTGTAGGTGTCCTACGTGGTGGATGTGAAGTTGAGATCTGGAAGCGTGCTCAACGTGAGAACAAGGATATTTCTTTTGTCAGTGATACCGCTGGTCAAAAGATCATCCGAGCTGGTAGTCAGGTAACCCGCATTGCGGAACCTGTTCCATCAGCAGATGCTGCATAAGCATTTTCATTAATGAGTGGATGATCCGAATGCCTTCAATTGAATGGCAAAATTAAAAATTGCATCTTTGTTTTTAACAAGCGTGGGTTAGTGTGTCGTTTTAGACTGGGGCGTTGGTAATACTGGTCAACATGGTGATTTTAATATTAAAGTCAAGGAACGGATGGTGGGATGGGTTACTTTTTTCTAAACTGAGCAAAGATGATAAGTGGTTCAGATTATGTATCTTAGACAAGCGTGAAGAGAGGAAAAACTTTACATTTTGGAAGGGGATGATGAGATGGCTCATAAATATTTGGGTCAATAGAATCAAAACTGTTACTTTCACTTTACTTGTTTTGAATGCCGTTCTGTGTGATGTGACGACGTTTGACTTTGCTATGAATTGTATAACTTTCATATCAATCTATGCAGAAGATCTGACACCATCATGAAAGACCTCCGACCATTAAGATTGCTTTGATACATACAATTTATTAAATCTCGAAATGGCCATGTGCATATTCATACCTAGTACTCCGTAGGTATTCATCTTCATCTTCATGTTCTTGTTCTCCTATCTGATCAATCTACATCGTATTCGTAATCCTAGGTATGGACATATAGAGCCATCAATCAGTATCGACATCAGTATCAGTATCAGTATCAATATCAGTATCAATATCAGTATCGACATCAGTATCAGTATCAATATCAGTATCGACATCAGTATCAGTATCAATATCAATATCAATATCCACCTATCACATCCCAACGGCGCACTAAACCCCGGATTCGGAATCGGATTCGAATTTCCGATATTTAGGTTTTTTGCCTGTGTACGGAGTATATGGATGGATGTGTGGATGGGTGTGCATGTGCATGTGTGGATGAATGGATGTGTGCCGAGGTTCGATGGATATGGATATGGATATGGAATGGGGGGCGGACCCCTGATTTTGATTGATGGATTGATTGATTGTATGATTGTGTAAAGGACGAAGTACCATCGACCGCGCAATTGCGAGATTGTTGTGTATTTATCTGTTTGTCTGTCGGTCTGTCTGTCTGGTCTATTAGGGTTGAGATTGAGATTGAGATTGAGATTGAGATTGAGATTGAGATTGGCTTTTGAGGGATATTTATTTGATTTATTTATTTGTTGATTTATTTATTTGATTTGATTTGATTGATTGATTAATTGCTCGATCGATCAATCAATCGATAGCTCGTTGTAAAAAAACTACTCGAGTAGGATAAAAGATAAAAGATAAGAAGGAGAAGGAGGAGGAGAAGAACAAGAAAGCAAATAAGAAAACAGAAATGTCTTCAGAAACGCAAACGAAATTCGATGCGAAAAATGATGTGGGATTGAAACGATTGGGGTTCTTGATGAAGGGGTGGAAGGATAGTAGGGAGGGGTATATTGTTAGTTTATCCTTTTTTTCTTCTTTCTTTTTTTAGGAGGGGGGGTGGGGAGAGGAAGGGGGATTGGGGGGGAGAGGGGGGGGGTTTGCTGGAGGGGAGGGATAGGAGGAGAGTAGAAGGGAGAGGGATGTGGTTTGCGTTTCGTTGGAATTGGTTTCTGTCGTGGTGCTTGCTTGCTTGCTTGCTTGCTTGCTTGCTTCTAGAGAGGAAGAGGAGAGGAAGAGGTTGATGGAGATGGAGATTCCATATATTGATCTCTGCGAGTTGCGAGTTTGCATACTCTTCTCATCCTTCCTATTCTTTCCACCCTTCCGCCTCCATCTCACCTCATTTCTATAACCGCTCACCGGAACTTCCATTCCCATTCCCTTCCTTCTCCTTCATTCCCATTCGTCCTCTCCAATTCTCTGGCCCTCCAATCCCCTAGCCATTCAATTCTCCAGCCTTCCAAACCCAAAAATAACCCCTCATCCCCCACCCTCAACCTCACAATCAACCTCATCAACTTCTAAGCTAGAAGTGCAGTCCATCCCTTCTTGCCATCTCAATCCCAATCACATTAACATATACAACTCAACCCCATAAGAAAATCTAACTAACACATCTCCTTCTTCTTCCCTAGGGATGGGGTCATGATCTCCTACCTTCGCTCTCGCTTTCTGCGGATGCGGAACATCATTCGGAGAATGTGACGACGTTTGTTTTTAAACCGACGGTGCATCATTGGTTAGTTTTATTTAATTTGATTTCCGATCTTTTTGAAGGGGAGGGGGGTGATTATTTGGGAGATGTTGGTTTACTGCTATGTACTCTCGGCTTGTTTTCTATTACATCTCATTGAGAAATTCTGCTTCGAAGGGTTACAATGTACCCGTAAATCAAGCCTTACATCTACACCCAGACCTCAGATTCCTTTTCTCCCTCTCCCCCTCCCCCACTCTCCACTCTCCACATCCCGCTAACACACCCACCCACCCTCACAGCAACGCAAACTCCACCGTTCATGGCGGCTGCATCGCAACCGTCTTCGATGCCTGCACATCCGTTGCACTCATGGGTCGCTACAGCGCTCAGAAATGGGGCGGTGGTGGAGTGAGTAGAGGATTGGGATGTACTTATTTAAAGGGCATTACTATTCATGAGGAATCTGAAGGAGAGGGAAAAAATGATGTATTGGTTGAGTGTGAGGTTGTGGGGGGTTTGGGGAAGAGAAATGTGGTTTTGAGAGGTTAGTATTTTTCTTTCTAGGATTTGGATTTAGAAAGTTGGGTGGGATGGGATGCGGTGGTGGTTTGAGTTTGGGTTTCCTGTTCTCATTTCGTTTCTTCTTTTTTCTTAACATCATTCTTTCTTACTTTGTTTTTGACTTCTCTATCTATCTATTCCCTCTATCTCTAATATCACATCACCACCCGTCCATCCCTCTACCCCATTTCACAACCCATTTATCTACCCAGCCTGGACACCAAACAAATACACCCAAACTCCCCCCCCCCCATCCCAAACGAAGAAAAGCTTCAAAACCTTTCCTCCATCTTCCCCATCTCAACACCCACTTGTCTCTACTCACAGCAAAACTCCCCAGACACAATACCCCAAATTCCCGAATCAAATTCAGATTCGGATTCAGTCTCAAAACAAAAGAAAGAAAACTAACATTCCACTCCACCACCCCAGGAACAATGAAACGCAGAACCGGAGAAGTCCTAGCCATTTGCGAACATAGTAAAGTGAATATTGTGGGTGTGGAATTACCTGGTTCTGCTTCTGGTTCGAAGGAGAAGGAGAAGGAGAAGAAAGAGGGAAAGGGAAAGGAGTCGAAGTTGTAGATTTGAGGGGTGAGAGCTGTGGGTTGTGGGTTATAGATTGCGGGGAAGGTAGATGGAGGAAGAGGAGGAGGAGAAGAAAAGGAGAAGAAGAAGAGGAGAGAAAGAAGATGAAAAAGATAAAAGGGGTATATATATCTAGATGAATATCTAAACAAATAAACAGATGAATATATATCTATAAATAAGAAATTCAAATGTTGATCTGTATATTTATTCTTCTACATCTGCTAGTTCTATATCCACTGTGACGATTGCATCATTTAGAATACTAAGATGAAGAGCTAGAAGAGCTCTTCGGAAGAAAGTGGTAATATACAGGATTATGAATTATATAAGAACCTAGCCGATCTATTAATATAACAGGATCATTATACTACCCCCCCCTTCTGAAAAGCTTGTTCTCGAATATATTAATAGTATTCTAAATACAATTCTCTAATCCAATTATATTATAATCTATATTCTTTATTATCATTAATATCTGATCCATAATTCCAATACTAATTCTAATATTACTTATAATATGATTTATAATATTATCGATCGCTTTACGAAAGTATATGTTTTATAGTTTTATTGCTTTTGTAAAAAAGACTTCGAAATCAATAGGAAAAGGTTTCAAGAGTTGTTAAAAAATAAAATGAGCAAAAGAAAAGAGATCCGTTTGAAATGTATCTCTTATCAATAATACCAATAGAGTAACGGAAGCATTAATAAAATGCAAATTGACTTAACAAATCAACTGAATAAGCTGCTTCATTGTGGTATTGATTGTATGAACATATTGATACTTCGAATTAATCAGTTCCTATAGTTTGCATACTAGATTCAGGATCTTTGGATCCATTATTGATAAAGCAAGGAGACTCTAAATAATATAATAATGAGATATCAGCTTATCGATGAGTAAGATCCACAGGAATGGAGCTAGAGAGAGATCTTAATCGGAAGTCATACAAATAGTTGTATCAGGGAAGCGGATATAGAAGGCAATAAGTATTCGATAAGCAGGCTAGCAATAGAAAGCTTTGCAAAAGCAATCAAAAGCTTAAAAAATTTATATAATCTTAGTATAATGTGACGATTGCATTATTTAGAATACTAAGATGAAGAGCTAGAAGAGCTCTTTGGAAGGAAGTGGT
Organism: Botrytis sinoallii; assembly: GCF_014898435.1. Classification (NCBI taxonomy): domain Eukaryota; kingdom Fungi; phylum Ascomycota; class Leotiomycetes; order Helotiales; family Sclerotiniaceae; genus Botrytis; species Botrytis sinoallii. Next base: position 588,510 of record NW_024066040.1, read on the forward strand.
AATATACAGGATTGTGGATCACGTGAGGACCTAGCCGATCCACTAATATGACAGGATCGTCACATCCACTAGAAATCGATTATATTATATTTTTAATATATAAATTAGTTATTAGAAATATTTAAAGAGGTTTGATGTATTCTACTCTAATCTTATATAATGGGAGGAATGGAGTTTAGATTATGAGATGTATAGTTTTTATATCTTGATATCTTTATATCTTTATATGTTTATATTTTTATATTTTTATATTTTTATTATCTCTCGTCTCTCATCTCTCTTCCTTTATCTCTCTTCCCCCTCTCTCTTCCCTCATCTCTCTTCCTTCATCTCTCTTCCCTCATCTCTCTTCCTGCATCTCTCTCTCTATATACATATATATACTCACTATATCAACTCCCTCTATATATTTTAGTAATATAAATTCTTATATATCTATCTATATATATAATTATCTATCTACATCAATTATATTATATTATAATATATAAGAGTTTAGGCCTCGACTTATCGTTCATTAAGCGAAAACACAATAAAAGCCTTCATTTATTCAACGTTTTAACTATATAAAATTTGAATGAATAATTTAATGAAATGATTCAATTAAGATTTATAACAGATATTTATTGAAATTATTCAAAAAAATGAATGAATTATTTTTAAAAAAAAATTTGATAAAGTTATTGATTTTCAAGAGAGAATTTTCAAAATTTTCAAAAAATTGATTTTTTTTATGCAGGAAAAGTATTACATGTGATAAATTTTGAAAAATTTCAAATTTGAAAATTTTATAATTCTATTAAAAAAATCGCTAAAAATAACATTTTTTATTTTTAAGATTTGAAATATAATAATCTTTTATATATTCAATTTTTAGTTTAATTTTTCAATTATTGAATGAATTATAAAAGAAAAAATTGGTTTATATAAGAAAACGACTTTTTTGTAGAGATTTTGTTACGAAATAAAATAGTATATAATAAGCCGGGGCTATAACTCTATATATATTACATATACACAAACATTTGTCTCTTATTTTATTCCATTCCATTCCCCCTTTCAATTTCCTCTCTCTCAATTTTCCATTTTATATCTTCTATTTTCTATCAAATTCTTATTTTCTATTCTCTTCTCTACTCCCTACTCTACTCCCTACTCGCTACTCCTACTCCCTACTCCCTACTCTACTCCCCTACCTCCCTACTCCCTACTCCCTACTCCCTACTCCCCTACTCCTACTCCCTACTCCCTACTCCCTACTCCCTACTCCCTACTCCCTACTCCCTACTCCCTACTCCCTACTCCTACTCCTACTCCCTACTCCCTACTCCTATTCTCTACTCTCATTCTATTTCTCCCTCTCTATCTCCATCTATTTTATTTTATTTTATCCCATCCATCCATCCACCCTTAAAAGCCCTTCCCCTCCCCCTTCCCCTCTCCCCACCCCATCCCCTTCAAATCCCATCCTCCTCTTCTCTCCCTCTCCCTCCCCCCTTTCCCCCCATAAAACAAACAATCAAAAAACAAATACCAAATCAAATCAAATCAATCACCTCCAACGAACCCCCTCTCTCATACAACCCCCTCTCTCATACAAACCCCCTCTCTCATACAAACCCCCTCTCTCATACACACCCATCCATCTCTATCTCTATCTCCATCTTCCTTTCCAAAACACAGAAAGAAAAAAAGAAAGAAGGAAAAAGGAAAGAGAGAAGAGAGGCAACAAAAGCCGCGGAATTTGTAACCCATTTACAAGATATACATATCTATCTATATATATATAAAAACACACATAGCAAGCAAGCAAGCAAGCAAGCAAGCAGCATATCTGCAAATATCAACACATCAGTACACTAACAAAAACACCAACACACATACCAGCACAAACACACATACAAATAGAGCGAGCAAGAAAAAAGTAAAGAGGAAAAAAAAGTATTTGTATGTAAAGTTAGTCAGTCAGCCATCCATCCATCCAGCCGACCAATCAATAAATCCTAAACTCCTTGCTACCATTCCATATTTTATATGTCCATTACTCCTGTACTCTCTTGATACACAACCAACACAATACAAAGAATGCTTGCCTAGCAATTAATTATTCAATTCCGGGAATAATTTTTGATAATGATGTTCACCAACTTCCAACACCGTAATTTCATCCCCAACCCTCAGTGCTCCATCTTTAGTAGTAGGTACTAATTGCATACCCAAACATCCCAAATTCTTTCCAGCTCCTTCATCAATAGCTCTGAAGGTTCGTAAAGTTTTATCGGGTTCGGATGGATGTCTAATTCCAGTTTCTTGATTTACATTTGGCATCTTACATCTTACTGTACGACAAGAAACATCGTATTCGTAAAAACCAATCTTAATTCGTCGCCAATCGTCTTCGTGGTAAGCTGGAGGTCCGGTAACTGAAAGATATTAGTAATGAAACCAACAGATGGTAAAACTTTAGAATAACATACTGATCAAATTGGCACGGAATTGTCCTGCAGATAATCTTGGCGCCCCCTTAACCTTTGGCATCTTACTTTCAACATCACGAATACTAGCAAGATTGATAAGGTGGATAGGATACTAGAATGAATTAGTAAGAAATCGTACAGCAGATTTCAAGCGTTTGAAGAAAACTTACAGCATCTTGAAATCCAGTAACTGGTTGATACCCAAGTTCTTCCTTTGAAGGCGCATTTCTGAAAACTTCTCTCGGCTTTGCACTATCGACTCTGAACAGACCCAGCTTATTGCTGATACCAAGGTAATATCTGAGTTCTTCTGGAATCTCAATTTCCACATTCAAAGCATCAACTGTTTCTCTCCAAATGGTCATCTTTTCAACGGTATAACCTGCTTTCTCAATTTGTACTGGTGAAGGATCGAATGGCACGCGGAATTGTTTTTCAGGTACGGTTCCCATAACTTTGGCACCCCAACTTGCAACGGTTCCTCTCCATCCAGGTTCTCGATATGGGAAACTTATGATGATCACTCCTCCGCTCTCAACATCATCGATGTGAGGAGCATATGTATCCACGCTTTGATCTGGAACCCACATTTCGGTCCTAACTTTCGCCAACAAGGGGAACTGTCGTTGAGTGATGAATTCCCATTGATGTGCTGCTTTCTTTGAATTCGGATCGTTCTCGGCGACGGGAAATGGACTTTTCAATTGTGCAAAGGTAAATTGACGATCGTATTCCATTCCACTTGCAATAATGGTTCCTCTGCCCAATTCAACTCCTTTACAACTCTTGACTGGATAAATCCACATACTCTTCAATCTCCACCATTCTGCAGATGTTTCTTCAGTGCTGGGGGGACGTCCCTCGGAGAATTTGGGATCGAATTCATTGGTAAGATTGCTATCGATTTTCAATCCAAGTTTTCTACAACCTTTAGGTTGTTCGGCACGTTGTCGCGATTGTTCGAGTTCGTAGAATACTAAGAGGACAATAGGGGGTATGCAGATTGCCAGGATGGTTAGGACATATGTGGTCGTCGAGATGACTGGGATTTGTTCGATCAATTGGTCCTTGTAAATTTCGAGTTGCTGCAAGGCAAGGTCGAGATATGGTTGAATGAGTGAAGACATGGTGAGTGAGTGAGTGAGTGAGTGTGTTGATTTGAGAAATAAAAGCACTATTATGTGCAATCTAAATTCTGGTGAAAGATGTTAACTTTCTGAGATGTAATTGCCTCTACGACATGGAAGTGATTTTGTATTACCAGAAAATGTACATGGAAGATGCGAATTAAAGAGCGTAAGAAGAGAAGGAATGAAATGTCCAGAATAGGATTGCAGGAATCGAGGCAGCAGCAGAAAATAGCAGCAACTCGTCAATGCAAAAAAGTTTAATTCTTGAGAAGAAGTTGAATGAATTGAATGTGAGTTTCAAAAACGATGAGAGGTGTTGAGAAGGTGGAAGATGGAAGATGGAAGATAGAAAGTAGAAGGTGGGAAGTATTATTCGTTTGAGACTTTTGAAGTAGTTCTTGTCACTCGTACCAATTCTTTTTTTGTTAAAGTAGGTAGGTAGGTACTAGCGTCAAATGTAGGATAGGAGCACACGAGAATTAGAATTTTGAAGAAACAATTCCAATTTAAGAAATTAAGCACCCAGTGTCCTACTACCAAGGGGATTGGTATCTACCTAGTAGCTAGCTTTGATCATCAAAGAATTTTGAATTTCAAATAATAAGAGCGTATCCGCGTACTCTACCGTATGTATGTGTGGATGAATCTGAATCCTGGGTTTGATTGAATCTCAGGCTAAACCCAATACGACCAAGTTCCCGCGGATAGTATTAGATCCCCTAGTCAGACACACGTTTGATACTCGTAGGTGAGTGGGGAGGAATCTTTCGTGATGCGCGGGTGTTTCTGTTGTTTCTAGAGTTTGGAGGGCGAGAGGGCAAGGGTGCGAGAGTGCTTGGGTAGAGTGCAAGCAGGGGGGTGGAGATAGCGCTGAGGATACATCCTCCTTTGTATTTACGAGGAATACATATGATGAGAACGATATACGAGAGTTAGTCATCAGTGATCACATAGAGAAGACTCCCGGGGTATATAACGAGGAATCACAAGATCCGGAAAGGTCACACAATAATATCCGTTTGTACAGACCAATACCTAATAATAACAAACGGGCTAGGGTTTGAGTAATGAGTTGGAACTTGGCATGAATCCGTGATCTTCAGTGGGGTTTTCTTTTGATGGGTGAACTATAAACAAAAAGGGTTCAAAGGGTATGGATGTATGTATCATGGAAAAGAGGGGGGCAAATATAAAAGGAGGGAGTATGAATTCATGCTTTTCGATCGAGGTAGATGGAGATATATGAGATGTAGATATATATTATGGTCCGGTACAGCTGAATAAGGATATAATTATAATTCAAGCGAATTGAAAAAAGGAGTTTTAATATCCAATTTCCAGTATCTAATTCAAGAGTTCAGTATTTATGATATTCAATCTACATATTCAATCTACTACTCTCTCTACTCTCTCTACCTCTCTACCTCTCTACCTCTCTCCACCTCCCTCTCCTCTACACCCAAATCCAAAACGTTCGTCACACTCCCAACACATCACCATAAATTGAAATGATTTAAAAGTCCCAGGATCCTCGAATTAAACATCCTTCCTCACACTCACAGAGACGAAAGGCAAAAGTTTAAATCACCACCGCCAAGAGAAGAAGAAAGGGTCTGCTCTGCGCACTCGAATCATCTACCTTGGAAGTTGGAACTGAAGGCGCGTCCTGCTTTCCACTTTGGGATGATCTGAATGGGCTGTGCAAACGGGTAAAGTTCCCAGTTGGCTTCGCTTTGTTAGGTTGGGTCACAGGTCACGGGTCACGGATGGTGCTTTGAATGAAGAGGAAGTGCCGTCTGGTCTATCGGTCAGTGAGTCCATCAGTTTGATTCAAGTGATGATCGGTATATATCATTTAATTCATATTGATGTACTTTGTATATCATAGCAAAGTAACCTCCAGTTTGTTATCTTTATTGGTTAATCCCTTAGTCAAGTCACCTAGTAGTCTGCTAGGTGTTTCCAATCTCAATTGACGTTATCACAACTTCACCACATCTTTCCAATCTCTCCCCAATCTCAATCTCTCCTATCCCTTTGCACTCTCCACTCACACTCTCGGTCCCTCACCCTACACATACACATCTCCACCTCTCCTACGGTACTACTACCACCACACTACCGTAGTCTGTACCATCCAAGCCACTGTGCCCCACAATCCGTAAGGTACGACGTACAACCCATCCACGCCCCTCTTCACTCCAACGCCCAGTGCCCACCATCCACTCATTCGATTTCATTCCATTTTTATAAATAAAGCAAAGAAAAATCAGGGTCTTGGTCTCGGCCACTAGATTCTTTTCCAGATCTCCGTTACAGGATGGAAATTTCATCTGGTCTTACACACTAACGTTCTTCTCGATAATCTTCTAGATGCAATGTAACCCCCGGCCCCTGGTTAGATTTTCAGCAACGTAGGGGGGTGTGGTAATGTATTTATTTATTTAATTTACCGTGAAAGGGTTTCGTGATTGTTGGATTAGATTCTGGAAGCCATTTTTTGGTTCGGTATTAGCAGATGTATTCGGTTGGTATCTGGGATTAATATGGTGTGAGTAGAGATGTTCGATTTATATAGAATCATTATGGTGTGAGGATAAGATACCTAAGATATCCATTAGCACATACTGGTACATAATCACCTGATGAAAAGCGCATAACAAGAAAAGATAATCTTCAATCTCCAGTCTCCAATCTCCAATCTCAATCTTCATACCAATTTCTCAACCCAAGAAACTTCACATGAGGAAATAATAATAATATAGAGACAGGACAAAATAGGGGTCTCTGATACAATTATACAATCATACAATCATACATATACTCCATACAAACCACTCAATTAACATTTTAATAATGGATACTCAATCGGTCCTCATTGCTCAAGCATTGATCCAAAGTATCATCATCCACCACTTTTTAAATGGGGATCCATCATATCCAGTCCAGTTCCCTACGAGCATACCTAGTCGATACCCCAGGACCCCTATTCCAAGTTTCTATCCATGTTCCATTCATTCCATTGATTCTATTGATTCCATTTAATCCAATCCAATCCAATCCATCCACACCATTATCATCATTATCATCATCATGAATATCCAAGAACCTTCCAAGATTCTCAAACTTCTTCCACACTAATAACTTCTCTCTCTTCTCTTCTCTTCTCTTCTCTTCTCTTCACTCCCCTCCATCCAAACCCCCGATAACCCTCCCCATCCACGAAACCCTCCGAATCGAAAACCTCCCTATCCACCCAACCCACTCACCACCTATCAAACCATCACTCCTCCTCCTCCTCGAAAAGGAGATACCCGGAAGAACTCGTAAACCTGATCTTCAAATCCCTTTGAGTAATAACTTTATTTTATTACCTTACCTACCTAGTACTTACAAGTTATAATACATAAATAGAGATAAAAATACATCAGCATCAGCATCAACATCAACATCAACATCAACACATCAATATAACTCAACACTAGGAGCTAACCCCCACCTAATAAATCTAAAATACTACTACTATAAGTAGGTAGTAGGTACACACTCAACCGGAAAAAATCCAAGCCAGAGAAAGAAAGATATATAAAATTTAAACTTCACTTCAAATTTAAACTTCACTTCAAATTTAAAACTTCACTTCAAATTTAAACTTCACTTCAAATTTCAAACTTCACTTCAAACTTCAAACTCCAAACTTCCCATAAATGCATAAGAGGTTAAGGTTAGTTTAGTTAACCTAGTTCGTAATGCACACTAATGCACATGTAGATACGTAGGTACTAGCTGCAGTTTGTTTGCGAGCTCTTGCTGCTATCCTTCGTATATACAGCTTAGTAATACACATACTACTTTGTCTTGAGGTCATATACATACCTACCTAGTTTCCATACCTACTAGGTAGGTAGGTACATACACATCACCGTGTTCACCGTATTCACCGTATTCACCGTATCTATCTATCTATCCCTCCCATCATATCACATCGTATCTACCGTATCTATCCATCTATCTATCTACCATATCTACCATAACGCATTATCATCACCTACCTACCTAGCTAGCATTCGCTTTTCTCCTCTCAATACTCAGGAATCCAGGTTCCTGGGATTTATCTATCTATCTATCTATTTAGTATTAAAGTATAACTTCAAAGTCATATACGACTAGGTACACTACACCATGCGTATTCCATCAATCAATCTTCCTAACTTCTTTTCCTTTCGTTTTTCTACTTAATATTCAATATTCCAAAATCTAAATCTGAATCTAAATCTAAATCTAAAAGATATACCTACCCTAGATACCACCAGATAGGATATAGGAATCAAATACTCGTACTTCGTATATACTTCATAAACAGAAACAAACGGTTTCGCTCTAATAATCAAATTGTCCGTTTTCCTTTTCCTTTTTCCATTCTATTCCGTGTTTATATTTTATATTCCGTTTCCGTGGTTTATAATATCGAGGTATAAGGTGCTCAAGAATCAAAGTTAGTAGATTGATATCATAGTAAAGTAGAAGAGAGTGTAGTAAGATAGACATAATATAATATACATATACAATCTATTACTTGTAAAATAACTACCCCTCGCTTTCTACCCTCTTCAAACTCACTATTTGTAACCCTAAAGTCCCCTCCCCAATCTCAAACCTCACCCTCACTCCCAACCCTCGGACTCGGACTCGCTTCTCACCCTCAAAACCCATCCTCAAAGTTCAAACCCCCAAACCCAACCCTCGGACTCGGCCTTGCACTCCGAAATGCGTAAGGCCATCCCATCCTATCCCATCCCATCCTATCCCAACCAATTTCCGAGCCTCCGCATTCGAACTTTCATCACATCACGTTTTCTATACATACATACATACATACATACATACATACCTAGATACCCGTAAACATACGAGGCCGTGTCTTTGATAAATACCAGGCTGAAATTTAAGCGAGTTTTCTCACCAAAACCATACTTTATTCGATATATTTATAAATAAATAATAATTCAAATATTCATTATAAAACTTTAAAATTTGAAATATACAAAGAGATTTAATTAATAATTAATTTGATATTAGAATTATTAATTTTTGAATTAAATTAATAATAAAATTCTATATAGAAATTTGATTCTTAAAATAAGTATTATTTCTTATAGAAATGTTTAAGTATTAAAAATTCAATATAAATTTTGATTTAATTGAAAACTTTAATAAAAAAAACTAAAATTATACTATTAGATTTTAAATAAAAATTATTATTTTATAAAATTTCAAATATATGATAATATTGATTAATTTAATATTGAATTTTAAAATAAATAAGTTTTAATATGAAAAAGTACTTGTGCATAGATCCGGCAATTATCAAAGACACGCCCTCGTACATATACAAATTCACAAGCTTGAAAATCAAGAAATGTATACATACTCGCGTATCCATATTCGATTCGAGATTATCTCACAAACTCACAAGTTCACGGGCTTGCTAGGTATTTTATATTTCATATTTCATATTTTGTTTTTTGCCACTATCGTGTTGTATATGTATACGAGTATCCATCTCTATTCTATTTTTTTTACGAGGGAGCTAGGTAAAAGGTAACTTTACTACTTATTTCATTACCTACCTAGGTACTCGTAGATATCCTCGAGATGCCATATTATATTATATTATATTATACCATATTGTATACAATAAACACAATATACACAACACTAAACCCGATTCTGTACAAAGTATATCGAATCTGTTAGCCTGTCTATTCATCTATCTATCTATCTATTTATCTATCTATTTATCTATCTATTTATCTATCTATTTATCTATCTATTATCTATCTATTTATCTATCTATTTATCTATCTATTTATCTATCTATTTATCAATCAATCAATCAATCAATCAATCATCAATCAATCAATCAATCAATCAATCAATCAATCAATCAATCAATCAATCAATCCATCCAATCCAATCCAATCCAGTTTCTGTAATTCCTATTGCAACAACTTCGTAGATTTTCATTATGTCCATTCATATTCTAGATCCATATCCCACATTCTAAAAGTTCCATATTCTAGACTTCAGATTCGGCTCTATACACCGAACCACATACATACACACATACACACACACAGTTAAATCTATTTATCTATCTATCTATCAATTAATCCTATTCTATCTATCTATTATCCTATCCCATCTCCCATCCAACCCTGTGATTCCCATCGCATCTAGAATCTACACCCTCCCCCCCTCCCCCTCCCTTCCCCACGACCAGCAACTCACAACTCCCAAACCTCCAAATCCAAACACACAACCGAGCAACCGAACTCCCATGTACCTCATCCCATCCCATTCTATCCCATCCCATCCCATCCCACCTCATCCCATGCACCCCATCCCCAAATCCCAAGTAAAAAATAACATGTGAAAGAATAACATGTGAAAGAATCCATACCCCAAACATTCCAATCCAATCCATTCCAATCTAATCTACCTAGGTAATCAAGTCAAGTCGAGTCGAGTTGAGTCGAGCCGAGCCGAGTCCAATCTAGTTCCCTCCAAGGTCCCTTCAAGGCTCCAGTAAGTACCTCCCCATGCAATGCACCTACGCAACGCAAGTTGCAACGCACCTGCAATGCATAGAAAAACCAAAGGGAACACTGGGGTAATTTATAAAATAAAAACTATCTACCTAGATAGGGATACAAATATCAAATATTAAAAATGCAAATACAAATACAAGCCATCCCATGCCATCCCATCCCATTCCTAACCATCTTGTCATCTCCATCCTATCATCATTTCACATAACATCACCACGAAAATTTCATTTTACATATCTGTAGATTCATATTCATTCATACAATCATTACTTCAGTTATTCACCCCCACCCCTCCCCCCTCCTTCTATTCTCCCCCTCATGCCAAGGTAGGTAACATTCAAAGGATTTCGCCAATTCCAAAGCCTGCTCCCCATCCCAATACGCCATACATATAAAACCAACGCCATCATTCATTCATCCATCCAACCACCCATCCCACCATTCATCCATACATTCATCCACATCACCATCGACCCAAGTGACCAACATTCAATGAACAACCTGCCTTTTTAATCGTCGATTCCCGTCCCCCTCAAAAACCAATCAATTAAAATCTGCCGCCGTCAAACTCTGCACCACACTCGTTCCTTCACTAAATCTCGTTCTAAAAATGCGATTGGCGTTTTGGAACATGCCATCTTTCAAACTAACAACAATAAATTGACTACCACCAAAACGAGTTTTGATCAAACGACCAATATTTTGTGTATGTGACAAATCAAGCGCAGCATCTACTTCATCGAGAATATAAATTGGTGCTGGATTGAATTGTAATAGAGCCATGATGAGTGAAAGTGCAATCAGCGATCTGTAATTCGTGAGTTAGTAAATGTACATGTAGTCAAAAACCTCGGAGAAGTAAATACCTTTGTCCACCACTCAATTCTGTTAAACTCTGTTTCCACACTTTACCAAGAGACACCTTGACTTCTAAACCATCGGCGATGGTCTTTCCCTCAGGAGGATCCAACTTTGCAAAACTGCCTGGTAATAGTTCGGCGAAGATTTGCCCGAAATTTTTATTGACCTTTTGCCATGTCTCTAGCAAAGCTTTTTTCTTGTACTCATCAAGACTGCTAATAGTTTCTTCAATCTTCTTCTTATCTCTAATGACGGTCTTCATCATGTTCTTGAGTGCGATTTCCTTCTTTTCGACACTTTCAATCATGTTCATAACCTTAGGATTGATCTTCTTTTTCATCCCTTGAGAGCGCTCGGTAAGATTCCTCAATGTAGCTTTACATTCTGCGATATTTTGACTCTTGAAATCGTAAGGAGTTCCAATTCGACCAAAATTATCTTTCTCGTCAGCGATCCATTCGTGCTCTTGTTCCATATGCGATACGGTTTGCACAGCCGCTTGTTGCTCTTTGTGAAACTTCTCAATCTGATGACCAAGCTTTTGCATTTCTAAACCTTCTTCGGTGATGCGAGAAGATTTTGATCTTGATGCTTGCTCAAGAGAATGTAATTCATCATCAAATCCTGTCAGTTTAGCCCGTTCATCGTCGAGATGTGCCTGTGAGATATCATGAGAATCCTACACCATGTTAGTTTTGTGCATATTATTTTTAGATGATTACCAACCTTGACCTGGGCCTGCTCGGAGACTAAACTTGTAATTTCCTCTTCCTGGGCTTTCAATGTTTGCTCAACTTCTTGGAGTTGTTCTTGGGCATTTGAAAGATCACCTCCAACTTGTTCCGTGTCCATTTGGGCACTTTGCAACTCTTTATGTAGTGCCTTAACAGCCGCAGTGTTCTTGGTGAGTGCCTTTCTCAAAGAATCAAGAGAGCTTTGCAACTCAACGAGCTTGCCATCTTTGTTACTGTCAAACTCTTTCATATCCTTTTCAATGCGTTTGATATCTTTTGTAGCTTCATCCTGTCGTTTCTTTGCATCGACTAGGTCTTGCTTGAGTTGAACAATGCTAGCCTTCATATTCTCAATCTCCTGGATAATGGACGAGGAGGAGTTGCTTCCGATTTGTTCTTCCGTAAGCTTGACCTCGTGAGACTTGAGATCTAATTCTTGTTTGATCTTTCGTGCTTGATCCATCTTCTTCTTCTCTCTGGCAATGGTGGCCTGAAGATCAGCCAGCTCTCTCTCTTGTGATTTGAGTTCTTTGTTAAGCTCATTTAACTTCTGCATAGTGACTAGAACACCACTTGAGTTTGGAGAACTACCTCCAGACAGTGTACCAGATGGATCATAAGAATCACCTTCTAATGTGATACTCTTCATTCGAACAGAAGGATCAAACGTAACTCGCTTAGCTGTAGCCGCATCTGCGCAGATGAGAGTATTTCCGAATACGTAATCCATAGCAGTCGAAACTTCTTCATCGTATCCAACCAAGGACAGTGCAAGATCGACTTTGCCCGGGGCAATTCTTTGAGCAGCACCAATCTTTTCCGCTGAAGCTCGGAAAGCGGCAATCTTATTCAAAGGGATGATAGTGACTCGCTTCCTTAATTTTCCATTTTGAAGTAATTGGGTACCAGTAACTTCCGTGTCAACGACAACATTGTACAAACGACCACCTGCACAAATTTCGAGGGCTGTTCCTGCAGCTGTATGGTTCTTGTCAATTGTGAAAAGTTGAGCCACCAAACCCTTAACTTTCGATCTATCGAAATTTGGGGTAGGATCTGCGTAATTGAAGTCCACATTTGCTACTTTACGTTTCAGTCCATCTGCCTGTTCCCGAATTCTTCGGATGTTTTGCTGAATAGTCGATTCTTGCTTGTACATGTCATCCTCCTTGCCTGCTTCGAAGCCTAAATTCTGAAGCTCCTTTTCGAGTTTCTGAGCTTGAGATCGTAATCCCTCAAGGTCTCCAAGTAGTCCAGCATTCTGCTCTTTAGCCTTTTTCGACCTGGGTTCTTCCTCTTTGACTCGCTTCTGAAGATGAGTGATCTTCAATTTGGCTTGCTCTTCCTCGGTGGATGCAGCACTCATTCGATTCCTTGCATCCTGTAGTTGGCCTTGATACCCACTCTCTTGGCCTTCCTTGGATGCGACACCAGTTTGTAAAGTTTGCAAAAGCTCCTCTTTTGTCTCTGCTTCTGAATTTTGCTTCTCTAAATCTTCCTTGGCTTTGTCGTATTGCGATTGTAATTTTTCGTAAACCTTGGTTTTCTGCTTAAGTAGAGATTCCATCTCGGAAACCGTCTTTTGCGTTGCCAACTTTCGTTCCTGCTCCTCCGCCATACTCGATTTTTTTAGATCCATGACCGTCGCCAGTCGAACCAATTCATGAGAATATTTCTTAACCTCTTCTTCTAAAGCTGACGCTTTTCCACCCTTCTTTAATTCTTTCTCCCGTTGTGCCTTCACCCGTTTGATATCTTCTTCTAAGAATGAGATTTCGCTTTTCAATCGGTTCGCCGATTCCTCCAATTCTATCGCCCGTTGTTTCTTGAGCTCGAGATCATTAGCTGACTGGGCAACCTTTTCTTGATTCTTCAAGTAATCATGCGCCACCACCACTCTTGTGAGTCTCTCCAAATCGTTCTGTGTTTGTTGATAATCCAGAAAAGCCCGTTTCTCCGTCCGCAGCTTTTCCAACTTTGGCTCGATTTCTTCTTTCAATAGCTCGGTGATCTCTTGAACCTTCATTTCCTTCTTAGCCATTGTCTTGAAAGCTTTGTCTCTCCTATCCTCGAACATTCGTGTCCCTGCCGCCTCCTCAATCATGGCAAGAATTTCAACCGCTTTCATGTTCAACACTTTTGTAATTCGTCCTTGCATAATCAAGAAATTAGGGTTGTTGATATTGAGCTGAACGGATTGGAAAAGGTTTTGCACAGTTTGTTGTTGTGCTCGATGTCCATTTATAAGATATTTGCTGGTGCCTCCCAGGACAATTTGTCGAGTAACACTGATTTGAGCATATTCCTCAAATCCAATGGGCGATTTCTTCTTGTCTCGATTGTCGAAAACAATCGTCACACTAGCTTTCGTTACTCCGGCTTGTCCACGCTTGTATATTAGATCCTAAAGAGGCCCGTCAATACGTTTCATGCCCATGTGAGGGGCTATAATCTACCTGAAGATTCTGCGCCCGAACTGTTGTCATATTCGTAATACCAAGAACAAAACATATTGAGTCGAGGATATTTGATTTACCACTACCATTCAGACCAGTAATCGAATTGAAACTCTCATCCCTAAACCAGATGTAAGAATATATACCAAAGAATCTTTCGTTTGCATTGTTTACCATCCTGAAATTACAGTACGCACAGCGTACGATTTGAAACCCTGGACATGAGTTAGTTAAGATATCAAAGGATTTTGGTGAGTTTATTTCATGAGACATACATCTATAATGACTTCTACTACCCTCATTATGGCGGTGTTGAGTCGTAATATCGTTGGTCGTAAAGTCGTAAATATTTATATTTTGATTTGCGCGTGAGAGTAAACAACACAATTTGGGTCCGCAGCAACCTCGGATTAATTGGTTCTTCCATTCCGTACCCCTCCTCATCCTTAAAGTTTATCCAGACCAGACCCAGAAGACTTTCATCAATAATCTGCACAATTTCGCATCACTCAAATAAAATGCGCATAGGATTGACAATGTAGTAGATCAATAATAGTATATATAACTATGAAGTAATAGGTGCGTTGATTAACAGTCGTGCAATAATTCCATATTCTACATGATTTACCACGAGCAGAAGTCAATGTAGCACAGAGAGACGACACCTCGAAAATATCAACTGGCATGATGAATCGAAGTGCATCTATTTTCTGGTTTATTTTGTGGTAGATCTAAGCTCACTGATCTCAGATATTCAACACTCACCGGAAAGATATATTCAGAACATTTTCACCAGCACCCACTCGCCAAAATTCAAGGAGAGTTTAACAAGATAAGGTGAAGAGTGTAGTAGCCTGGAATCAGATACTGTAGTTTTCTTGTGAATTGCTTAACATAAGTCTGTTCAAGGGTTGCTTGGGCTGGAAGCTGCAGACACTGCAGTTGAATAAGAAAGGGGGGGGGGGGGGTAGTACTATGTCCATGTTGGCAATGGGTGATGGAGAAGACTGTGGTAGGCCAATCGCACGAACGCTCAAGCGAGCTGGATACATTCTAAGTCAGTGACAATAAATCTAAAATTATTTACAATTTCCTTTCTTCAGTTTTATATCATTTGTTATACTGTCTTCAGAACTCTTCTACCAGGAAAGCTTCGTCTGAAGCGTGGAAGATGGGTAGTGCCTCGGCTCATTGATGAATTGTGCATCAAGTATTCGCGTGCCTACAAAGCACGATTATCGACACCTTCCTGATGTCTTTTGACCAGAACACTTCGTACGTCAATTGCCTATTATGCTCAGGGAATCTCTATCGAGCTTTCATGGAAAGGCTTTTCCAAAACATGAACCTATCACGCACCGGATAGAAGGTTTGTTTGGCCTGGTGGTAATACTTCATTTTGAGGGACTCTTCTTATGGTAGGAACTGGATCTGGGATCACACACACATATATATATATATTTAGGTGAGGTCTCGAGGGCCATGTATAATGAGATCGTTTGAGCCTCCATATATGTACGGCAGATAGTCTCATGTGCGCTGAGTATATATGTGGGAAGGTAAGAATTGATATGAAGCTCAGATTACCCTTGATTTATTAGCACTAAGCGGGCGATAAAGGGGAAAGGGTTGTCAGAAAGTTCGAGAGCACCTCTATTCCTGAAGATTCGCCAGCCAAGAGAGTGGATGGGACTTCTAGGTAAATAGGCTACGGGTAGTGAAAGGTCAACGGGAGAACTCGGATTCTTCATGTGGTGCGTTGTAAGTGTATATCATTACTGCCCCCGATTATCATTCTTTCCATTCCCACGCAGAATACAATATCTCGAGTCAACATTTCAAATCATATACGATAAACACGACTTTACTTAATCATGGCGTGATAATACAAGTGAATATGTCGGCCATGGGTCCAAGATGCTAGACAAACAGTCAGTATCGATTATTCTAGTCATACTCCATACTCATAACACTGAATACTGACATTTCGAATCACATATCATTGCAGACATGGTAATCATCGTAGTTCTCATGTTCATGGGCGTGGTTATTCATAGCCACCATGTGCATTTCGAGTCAAGATCTAGTAATGAATCAATATGTTCATTTCTAGTCATCCGTCTGCCAATTCCCACTCGTGGAGGTAATTCTTGCCAATCATCATGCTTATTCGCAGTCGAACAAAGTCGAAAAAGATACGTCATGTCATTAATTTCAGTCACTTGTGAGCCTATTTCCACTGATAGAGGATATTTTCCAGTCACTATATCGATATTGGGTCGAGAAGTAGCTGCTAGGAATCAGAATATCTCTTTCTCGTCATCAAATAAAGAGACTTCCAGTCACGATGAAATATTTTTCAAGCTATTATGCGTATTTGGAGTCAAAAGTTCAAACCCCGCGTCATATTGTCTAATTCCAGTCACTTGTGGCCTCTTACCATCAATGAATCTTATTCGCTGCAGTTATTGTGTTGAAGGGAGTCAAAACGTCTTTTTGGGAATCAAATTGACCATTTCTAGTCATAATACGAGGATATTTTCAGTCATAACCTCTCTCTCAAACCTCGCCAAAGCAAGGACAAATGGGCTTAAGTAGGTTCAAAGCAATCTCCCTCCCTCCATTTCCAAAACCAACTCGAACACAAATATCCAGAGCAAAATAATCGAATACAAACACACTCGAAACATCTACCAGAAGACCTCCAATACAAATTACTTGAACACAAACCTCGTCAAATCATTTACGAGTACACTCTGTCACCTCCATATCGCTCTCCAAATTCCTTCCATATCGTAACTTCATATTACCTCTCTACATCAAGCCATTTACCAGATCCGACCATCACCACTCCGTCTCGGCCATATAGCTCGATATCAGACACCGGCTCAAAGCTCAGGCCATACATACATCACTACGTCAAGGCCCAACATACATCACTAACGACCTCGGCATAGCTGGGTCGTCTACTCAACCTTTTCTCGGCTTCAATTTTATTACCTACAGATCAAAACCATGCCGACCTATGATGATATACTAAAAGAAAAAGAGAGAAGAAAGAAACGCAGTGAATCTCAACAGCGTTGCATTGCGAATAAAGCCGCCAAAGAAAGCCCTGAAGAAACGAGAGCGAGGAAAGAGGAGAATAATAGAAGAAAACGGGAAATAAAAGCAATAATGCATGGGAAGGACCCTAAAGCAGAAGAAGCGGCCTTTCAGAAACGCAAGTTAGGTCATCAGGTTAGACGTCAAATGGAGAAGGATAAAAAGGCGGCGGAAGAACAAGCAACAGGATACGAGAGCAACGATAGCCGCGAATTACTTACAAGCGACAATCGTTCTGTGGGCCCTGCACGCCCCGAAGGTCCTACTTATCCTGACCCCCCGAGACAAGATCATAATGCTACGTTTGCTATGACTAGTATGAGAAGTTCAGTACCTCCGACTATCTCTACACAACCAGCAACCAGTCATGATCATTCATCGTCTATGAGCGATCCTCAACACTCAGCACATACCAGTTATCATGATTCTCGTCTATGAACAATTCTGAATACTTAATGTATCCCAGTTATCAAAAACAACAGCGAACAGCAGATCTGACCTGCGCTCTACAAGCTATCATAATTCTGGACCACGCATGAACAACAACAACAATCCCTCATTACTTGCAAAACCTATGATGCCTGTCGAGCATGAGTCTACAGAAACCAGAACACTATTCGCATCACCTATAAGCAACTATTGTGATTTGTCATCTGTGACCAATTATCAATCCCCAGTACCTCACAGTACTCAAATGCCAACAGCGAACAGCAGATCTGACCTGCCACCTGCAAGCTATTATAATCCTGGACCACGTATAAACAAGAACAAAAGTCCCTCATCACTTGCAAGAAGCTCTGCTCCAAGAAGCTCTGGTTCAAGAAGCTCTGATCTTACAAGAAGCTCCGGTCTTCCAAGAAGCTCTGGTTCAAGAAGCTCTGGTCTTGCAAGAAGCTCCGATCTTACAAAACCTGTAAGGCTTGCTGAGCATGAATCCGCAAGACTCAGAACACCATTCGCACCGCCCATAAACAGTCATCGTGATTTGTTATCTGTAACCAATCATCAACCTTCAGTATCTCACAATACTCAAATACCAACAGCATACAGTGGGTATGATCCTACATGTATTAATAAATGGTGGGCCAAGTATGAACCAAAACAGGATGAAAAAGGAAACTTCTGTGATGAGAAAGGAAATTTCTATTAACAACGGGCACCAATATGAAGATCAAGACATCCAAAGCCTCTCTATCTGGCTAACCACGTTGTACCGCATTGGTAGAGAAAAATCAAGCTCTGGAGTTGTGTGGAACCTCACTGATTCTTCATTTTCCTTTGTCATTGGGATGTCAAGATAATAATGCAAAAGCTATCTTCAGATCTATGGTTGTCCTCACAATTTCGTGCACCCGCTAATATTAGTGATATGTCTGTTTCCAGTCACTTATGGCCTGTTCTTACTCATAAAGATCGCTATTCACAATCGTTATGTTGATATCGAGTCAGAACCATCATTTCAGCATTCAAATTGACAAATTCTAGTCACAATCTCTCACAGTCATTGTGTTGATATCGAGTCAGAACTGTCATTTCAGCATTTAAATTGATAAATTCCCTGTCATAATCTCTCCCTCAAAGCTCGCCCAAGTGAAATCAAATATGCTTAATAGGGTTCGAAGTATCCCCTCCATCCGTTTCCCAAATCAACTCGAAATCAAATATCCAAAACAAAACAACCAATCAACCAATCAACCAAATAGCTGGATCATCTACTTGGCATTTTCTCAACTTCGATTTTATTATCTACAGATCAAAACCATGCCGATTGATAATAGAACACCAGAAGAGAAGAGATTGAGCAAAATGCATATCAGCAGCGTTATCAAACAGAGAAAATCGCTAGAGAAACCCCTGAAGAAAAGAGAATGAGGTTAGAGAAGAGACATGAAAAGATTGAAGAAGAGCGTGTAAATAACCCCGAGGCAACAGACAGGAAGTTAAAGAGAAGAAAAGAACTATATGAAAAGAACGCCAAAGAAAATCCCGAGAAAGCAGAGATGCAGAGAGCGAAAAACAACGAAACAAAAGCAAAGAAAGCCGCTGAACGAACCCCTCAAGAATCGAGAGAGAGGAAAGATAAGTCTAACCAAAAAAGACGGGAATTAAGGGCATCTGAGCGTACAAATGACCCCAAGAAGGCAGAAAAGAAGAGAAAGAGAAGAACCGAAGTTTCGCAGATTAGGAAAACAAAAATAGAAAGTGATCATTCAGAAGCTATGGAATGGTTTCACGACGAAGACTTCTCAAATTTGGCACGAACGTCTCTTCATCTTCTTGCGAACCCTGTCGTGTATGAAAATACAGAACTCGCAGTATCGTTTCCGACCAACGAAGGCAAGTCCTGTTTGCCTGCGACCGACTTTGGTGTTGCACCGTCTAGACACGAAAATCAATACCTAGCGCCTGACGGATCCGAAAGCAGGGACAATCATGCGTCACCTACAACCGATTCATATCCTGCATCGCCTAAAAACAAATCCTATTCCCGAGAGACTAGCAGATATAGTCCCGGGGAATCTGGCAGACATCATTCCACAGGATCTGACAAACATATTTCCACAAGATCTGACAGACATCTTCCCACAGAATCTAGCAGATATTATTCTACAGAATCTAGCAGACATCGTTCCACAGGATCTGGCAGACATACTTCCAGACGTGGTTGCACACCACCTGCGACCGTCTCAGACCCTGCACCGCCTGTACAAGGCTATAACTACTCAGACAATACGATCAGTCATACTTCAACCCATAGCGAGATTTGAGAATGCCATTGATGAAGAGCTCAGTGTACCGTATCTTAAGTTTTCAGGATTTTCAGCAATACAACTCAAGATATCAATAGAGTCCCTTCCTTTGGATAACAGTACATCACTGGAGAGAGTCAGGCTCTCGAGTTGCATGTGATGTGAATTTTTTGTTCCATTTGTTTTTGGAATGTCCTCCTCGTTTAGGAGATTAGGATTTAATTGGGTGTTGTGGATGAAATTTCGCGTTTCTGAATATCCTGATGGTATGGATGGCATTTCATTTCCTTGGTTGTTTTTCGTTACCTCCCATTGAGGTTTTCTAAGAGAACCATCTGGCCCAAAGCCCAGGGGTGGTTATTGTTTTCTCCCAGATATGCTCTCACTCATTCGAGATATCTGGCATTGTCATGGATTTAGAAAAAAAGGTTTACTCAGCACTTGTTGTTAAATAGACTAGAATTGCAAACAATTGCAGCCACTTGGCAGAAGAGTTATATTGCACATGAACGTGATGTCTTTGTGCCTATGATGTTCAACAGGAAGCAAATCGACTGTTTACTTAGGGAAATTTCATTGCATGCTCTACTAACATTGATGTATTTGCAAGTCGACGATTATAAACAGTTTATAGACTTCTCAGACTTCACTTCACTCATTCATACATTATCAGCCTGTCAAGACCAGAAATTCATGAGCTATAATCTAATACTGTAAAAACGAACTTCGTAGAATTACATCAAGTATAGCATCGTATTATATATCCAACAACCCTTATTTGCCAATCGACATTAGGAAGTTGGGGAAAAAATCGGTCGATATTAACCTCTGAAGTGGAACGGGTTCTTGCTCGATTCGGTGCCGACCGAGGGGTGTGATAGGTTGCGGCCGAACTAGCAATGGAGGACCAATCGTCGAAGTCTTACCAGGCTCATGCCATGATCGTCGCTAAGTAACGTAAATGCCCCGGCAGTCTCCACGAAGTCTCCATTATTCTTTGCAAAACGACATGGGGTTTAAAGTACAGGATGTGAACGAACTAATCCAGCGGCAATTCAGGGCTAGTGGTAGAAATTGGTATACAATCGATCACATATCTTGAGAGGCTGCAATGGGGACAACTCGATTCTCAGATGTACGAAGTACTGCTTGAAATTACCAGTTGGTGTAAAAATCTTCTTGGTGTGATTTTGGACCGTTCGATATAGTAGAAAATCCATGGGAAATACTTCCACCAGTAGATTATTACTATTTGCCTTGCAGATCTATTAGGTGATGATCGTACAATGTGGATAGGTAGATCAATTCTTTAGAGTAAATCCAGACCCAAAAGCTAGATCTTATGGGCCGACAAATGATGAACAGAAGAACATGAGGATGTGTCGGTCCAATTCTATATAATTAAAAAAAAGTTGCGCTGCAAGTCTGACATTCTGACATCACACCAAGGAACTTGCCATGGGAGAAGGACACATGGCACAATTAAGGATTCGCGGTGGAGTTAAAAGTATTCTAGTGCTTTGCCCGTGGAGCCGCCACCTTCACCATGTCGATATGAGGATTCAGTCCAGCACCGAAAAGGTGGTACATCTGAGTCCAATTAGAAGTGGATTTTGTCTGATTTTGATGTATTCGTATCGTATCGTATCGTAATCGTATTTGAACTTCAGAGTCCTCAGAATTGAGCTTCTGTGCATACCGTAAAAGCAGAATGATGATATGTTGTTATATTGTGAGAGTGTGAGGATGCGAGGATGCGAGGATAACCATTTCAAATAAGGTTGTGTGACACCGCTTTCATTCTTCAACTAATCCGGACATTTTGCCATGAATGCATTTAGCCTAAATGAACAATGAGAGACGAGACAAATTCGAGAATTCCCTTCACATCGCTCCCACCATCTCATCCACCTATCAAATACCGCAATTATGCCTAATTATCGGTTTTGAGATTTGTGTACATGTAAGATGGCTGGGGAACAATTCATGATTGTCATTTTGTATCACCATCGCCCACCTGTGTGTGGTTCGTTCTCTGAGTCGTACGGGGTTATCAAACACAGCCATACTCCGTACGCAAAATGATCTACAAATTCTTCCACGGATAAATATCCAAAGCCTTCCGGAGCCCTGTTCGTCGCCTTCCTCTTTCATCCAATGCAGATCAACCTCGGTGTTGCGTGAAGCTAGAGCAGCAACAATATGCCACCATACTTCATACTACATGGACAAGCAGGTGGAAAGTAGACATCTTCAAAGCATTAGTCTCAATGGCAAGCACATACATCCGCATTTGAGCGCAACATTACGAGACGAGGTGTTTGATGATCAAAACTAATGCCGTTTTCTATTTCCCATACATTAAGTCATTGATCTAAATTCCAGCTCGGTATGCACTTACGAAGGAATGAAGTCCCATCACCTTGGTTCGGGCATGATCGATTGTCGGCCCGTCCTTACCTGGTCGACTTCCTGCCACCAATTTACTGCTTTGGGGGAACACTCCGGCACTAGACAGCTTTTCCCAATTCCGAGACCAATAGAGTTTTCTCATGGTAATTGTTCT
The DNA here is from genome assembly GCF_014898435.1 of Botrytis sinoallii. Lineage (NCBI taxonomy): Eukaryota > Fungi > Ascomycota > Leotiomycetes > Helotiales > Sclerotiniaceae > Botrytis > Botrytis sinoallii. The sequence goes on from NW_024066040.1 coordinate 611,200, forward strand.
CCGACGATGGAATTACATACTAGCTGAAATGTACAGGCACCATTGGCAGGTTGCAAAATACCTATTACCCATCGATGCTGGTCAACACGCTTGAGAAATGCACCGTGAGGTAAAAGAGCGACCTTTTATGTGGCTAAAAAACGTTGATGATGAGCTAAATGCATCGAATTACTGTCACCACTACCGGCACGGCACAGGGTTGTCCCGATCGTTGCCATCTGTTGCACCACTGCTAATCACATCGCCCGACTCCAAGCCGGACGCTATAAATTGAGTTCAATATTGATACCACCCTATTTGGAACATTACCCCGGCTCTCATTGAAGGTCTCTATGCACTCACTGAGCCTGATGTCCCGGCCCCTCATCATGTCTCTACCAAGTCCTAGGTTTTCTATATCCCGATCGATGTGTTGAGATTTTGAGCTGGGATTCTGGGATTCGGGGATTCTGGGATTCGGGGATCCTGAGATTCTGGGATTCTGGGATTCTGGAACTCTGGAATTCTGGAATCCTATATTAGATCTTGATCCTTCGTGACTGTTGACCTAATAATATCTGTTTCCGGACAAGTAGAAGTCATGACCTACCAATCTTCGCCATGGTAACTGCTGCGAGTACGAGCCTAATAGTGCTGTGTGGAGCTCAAGTACTACGAGGGCGCCTTTCCATTGATTTGGCTCTGGATACTACTATGCATGCTTGGTTTCATGCATCTAGATGGTGGAATGGAAGCTGTTCTCCATTCTCTTAGTGCACGTTCGTCATGAAAAACCTTAAAAACACTCAACTCGGTGATTTCAAAGCTGCACGTTGAGGCATCCAAAAAACAACATCTGACATTTTGGAACCCGAATATCTGTTGTTCTTCTTGACTGGTCTGACCCCCTGGACCTTGTCACCAGAACTTGCACAGACAGAAAATGTGGCGCTCCTTAAAATCATCTCCACATTGTACTGCAGCTCACCACCCACAATCCAAAACTCTCCTGTTCCTTATATTCCAAATCCACAAAAGAATTGCTACATACTTTCCTATGCACAGAAATTCTCATCTTGACCAACCCCACCCTAGATTGCAGCTCCCAGAATTTGGGTCTACGACGCATTATAGATTCTCACAAGATTATCGAGACAGATGAGTGACCTTGTCTAGTCGTCACATCAGTAATCAAATCTCGAGATTACAGCTGTTTCTGGACTCTAATCACCCACTTCCTCCTGTCAGGACTTACACGTATGCGACCTCCGGCAGATAAATCCCCCTTTCTCTGATTATATTAACATTGGATATATTCCAGATCCTGACATCAGATCATATTATTCGTTGGACAACTAAAACCCCCCTCGCCTTGCTGCATCTCAATTCCGATGCAGCTAGCTAGGCTTGCATTTCCAGAAACCCTTCGATAGCTCTATGGATTAGGTTTTGTGCCATTTCATCTTATTTAAACTTTAATATCCACACCACATGACAAAAGAACTGTACACCGCAACCAGTTCCAAATCTATATTGCCAGACATCACCACGGAAGGGCACTGTGCATAAGCTGGGTACTTCCAGAACGGTCGAAACTTCAGCTATCCGTGTGCTCCATAAATGTATATGCTGATCCATTCATACATCATCGACTGCTGTACTTGAAGATTATACCCTTTACAGTCCCCACCAAGGTTGGAGTACCTCCGACAACTGCTCCAAATTCCACAATAGAGCAGATAGTTTGATGTAGAAGGTGCTTAGGAAACTACAACTTAACTTACATTCCAATCTATTTGAATTTTGTACGGAAGGTGCTGCTCGTAGCTCACCACGTCTCGTTATCATCATGGCTGGTACAGGTCGCCTAGACCTGTCTAAGCAATCAATACCGGGCCAGCATCTTCTTACACTCGAACGCGACCCTTATGCACAGCATTCTCAACAGTTCCTAAGTTCGGCCCGGTCCTATGCGGATCTGAACTATCTTTTTGGGGCCCAGGACATAGCGATGATTGGGCCCATTCCGAAAACAAATCGACGAAAATCAAGCCAGGGAATCGAGCATGTGAAGCATCGTCGGACAAGATCTGGCTGTTATACTTGTCGTAGTAGACGAGTGAAGGTACTCATTTGGCAATTGCATTTTTTCAAAAAACGTGCGCTAACTTTCTAGTGTGACGAACACCGCCCAAAATGTGATAGTGAGATTATGAGCTTATATTTTGTAACATGCTGCTAACCTCAACATATAGGATGCACAAAAGGCAATCGAGAATGTGTATACCCAGATGTGCAGAAACCGGCAAAGGGTGCGGGAAACACTTCATCTAAAGTTGGGCAGTCAAAGCCATCAGAAAGCCCTGGTTCATCTGAAGATGAATACGAGGACCGAGACGTTGAGCGTCTGGAGGTTATCCGAGATGAAGATGAGGTCGAAAGCCAATCCAAGTATTCGAAAAATAGTTCGAACCTCAATGCCAGCGCACACAGTTCGAATTCTTCCACTCGTATTAAAAGTGGCACAAGGCAAAGCTCAGAGACCCCGTCTTTGATACAAGAAACAGGCTCTTCTCCGACACCCTCAACTGAAGGCTCTATTGGGTATTCTTCATTTGAGCAATTTGGCAGTAGTCCTCAATTTTACGACCAGACATTCGCAAATGACTTGGGATCCGACAACTCGAGGAACAGCTGGTCGCATTTACCACCCGATCTACAATTTTACTTGACATATTATTGCCAAAATATCACCTTCATGCATTACAGCTTGAGGTCCAACAATGAGGGCTTCATTCACAAATTGTTATTGGATGTCGCCATCCGACATGAACCACTTCTCTACGCAGTGGTAGGGTTTTCAGCTTTCCAATATGCAGTAGAGAAACAAGAAGGCAAAATCCAAGACTTTCTACAGTACTACAATAAAGCAGTATCCTTGCTTTTAGTCTCACTAAAGAATGGTGCTCGACATACTACAGGTACAATTTTAGCTATCTTACAATTGGCAACGATCGAAGTATGTACCGCGAATGAATATTCCAGGATGAAGTGCTGATTACTTATAGGAGTATCTCGGGGATTGGGCGAATCTTTTAGGCCATCAAAAGGCTGCATACGAAATATTGGTAGATCTATTTTCCCCACAAACAATCTTCGAGACAGGTATAGGCCGCGCCATTTTCGGATGGTATACACGTTTCGATGTCATGGCTGGGATTATGGGTGGTTTTGATGCCTCGATTTCAAGAGAATGGTTTTCATATGCACAGGAATATTTCAAGAATCGAATCGCGCAAGAACCAGATAATCTAGTATGGAAATTGGAGCATCAGGCGTCAGCAATGCGTCTTGTAGGCAAAGAGATGTCGACGTTATTTGCGAAGCAAGGAAAAGGAGAAATTACTCATGAACAATTTATCTTTGAAAATGCAAAGATGACACAGCGTATGAAGGATTGGAAAGACAATATGGACCCAGCGCTGCTGGATAGTCGATATTTGGTCACAGATTTCCCCCCAGCACAACTCGGGAGTCTATTTGATCCACGCATGCCAGGTGTACTTTATCGTGGGCCGCTTTGGGCGATTAACATAGATTCGATGGATCGGTATGCTGTAGCCTTGATGCATGGGCTGCATACTGCTCAGGCGATGCAGATGCCACCTGATTTTGAAGTTATGAACAGGTTATCCGAAGATTTATGTCAGATGTATGAGGCAATTTTGCATCATCCAGAGACACCAAAAGGGGCAGCCGTTGGCCTCCAAGGAGGTCTTGGTATTGCTGTGTTCTTTCTATCCAAAGATGAAGCATATAATATGTGGATGCGCCGAAAGTTGGCAACGATAGAGTCTCAGGGGTGATATGTACTTCCATTCACAGATTTTCTACTGCTAACACAATAATCAGGTTCATACAAACTTTCGCGTTCAGGAGCAAAATGGCAGAACTATTTCGAGATAATTCTTGCATGCATTGGTGGTTACCAAACGACGAACTATATCATCCAATAATTCGATCGATAAGAAAATTTGTCGAGGATCGAACCTCCTTGCCAAAGAACGCTGAGAGCAAAGACGTGCAGGACATGAAGGCGGTTTTCTCTGCTATGGATATTAGTGACCAGAGTGATAGCTCACCTCAAATGAGCAACAAGGGAAAGTCAGTATCCACGGATTTCGACGTAGCTAGCAGCTCGGGGTGGTCTCCTGCTCAGACAAGCAATGATTACAGTCAAAATGAATATGGGGGCGACTCTAGGAGCGAACAGTCTCCCTGGAACAATCAAACTGGGGGTTATTGATGAACAAGACGATTATTCGAAACCAAAAAGTACCGTAGGGACTATCATAGATTGGAATGGCTCCGTGGTGTTCGTTCAAACGCCCGTCGTGATGCCACTTCAGAGTCAATCCAACAATCCGACTCGAGGACATCGTCTTGAAACCATTACCTGAGGAAATTCAAGAGAAGAAGAAATAGGACAATTTACTAAGCTTTAGTACAGATTAGCGCAGTCGTAATGATCGCGTGGTTATAGTCCTCGAAGAGAGAGGACAGGAGCGGGGTCCCATCTTCCCCAGGGTGAAGCAATGGTCATCAGATGCTACAGAGAAAGCATTGCCTGCACGGAGTATGCGATCGTATATCAATGCAACATGCGTGGTATAATCTGACCACCCAACAATGTCAAATCGAACACCAAAATTTTAATGAATTAATGAGCAACCATAGATCTTGGCGTTGTGCGAAGTGAACAATAAAATAAACATTTGTATAGATGTCTCAAGATTTACCTTCATATACATGTGAGCACAAGGTTGTCTAGATTCCAGTTTCAAGAAGCACTACTACCTAGGCAGGTATTTGATGGCAGCGTAAATACTAATGAAATCTTGAATTGAGTTTGTATGAAAAAGTTCTGTATTTTTTATACACATATTGTCAATCTTCCATACTTCACGTCCGATGCATTGGTGATCTCTAGACGATGTGGTGTATTCTTGTAGTTGGTTCCTTGTAAGTTGTAACCGACCTTATCCAGAAGTAGACTACGGGGAGGCATGTGCCCATGCGCGCAATAAGGTTCCCCAAGCTTCATGAAATTCAATGGTTGATTGAACCAACGACTCTACTATCACAGCACATTCAAAAGCGCACAAGTTATCGTCCTAGGTCGGAAAATAATACGAAATAATTGATATCGGGAATCACAACATCGACCATGAATCGACCAGGTATGAGGCTCTCCAACTCCCTTTTCCACCCCACAACTGCCCCGCTGCACGGCTGCTAGAGAGAAGGGGGACAGCTTGCATTGGATGGTATTTCAAATGCGAGAGAATACCGGATGTCAGAAGGATAAGAGACCTAGCGGACCGCCAGCAGTGTATAGGCTCTCTAAGGCGTGGACTATGGATGGACCGCGGGAATATTGCACAAGCTCTGCATGAAGTTGGATTTTATGACCTAGATGGGATCGGATGAGAGAGCTTTCATGAAGGGGAGTTGCTGCGTCTGCTGGCGTAGTTTGAAGGGGTGAAATCGAGATCTGACATCCGAAGGCGAAGGAGTGTTCGTGTAGCTAGAAAGTGTTTGGGCGCATTAACCTGCAGCCTATCATGGGGCTTTCATTGAACCTTCAGTAGCGGAGGGACTAGTCACGGAAATATGCTGACTTTGTTTTCTCAGGTGTAGGACCGCAGGCCATGCGTGGCATACCCAATGGATTCCCAAATCAACAGCAGATGCAGAACAGGAACGTATCAAATAGGATACCACCCAGTGGGAAAAATGGGGTTACGATTCACACCCCTCATATTTGAAATAACAGGAGGAGACTTCATGTATATGATGTTTGTCGATGATTCAAGCAAACAATGAGCGACGTGGGCATTTGGAGGTGTACCGATGGGAGGAGCAGGCCTAGGAAATCCACGCCCAAACAAATGGACCTATGCAAGCTTTTGCACAAACAATAGGAGGATCTTCACAACCAGCAACACCACTAGATTTGTCGTAAGTTGTTGCCTTCTTTCGATTTTTGTACTCCCAGGTTTTTGTTGAGAGTATTTCTTCTTGCTCCAACCTTTCCCTCCTTCTCACAACAACTACTCAAATATGGGAAAAGCACGTTCATCAAGATATGGTGTCCCCCAACGTCCATATTCTCCTGGAAGGTACAAAATTCAAACAATCTTCAAATGTGCACAGTCAGGTTCCATACGTTAGAGATATAATTCATAGTTCTGTCGCATTCAGTACAGATTATACTGTCTGCTTGAACCTGTCTGAGTTTCGTTATTTTCTTTCTCAGCACTACAAATCTTGACAGTTCACTTTGCTCACATCATTTAGTGAGTTTCCCTCACTATCAGGAAACCAGCCTCAGCACAATCAGTCAACATGGGGAGCGGCAGGAGCACGTAATATTGGCCCAGCAAATATACGGTTACAGCAATCAGCTGGATTATCCGCACAACATGCTGCGCAACAACAGCAACAAGACGAGCTCTTCAACTCATCAACTCAATTATCGAACAATTCGGGTGGGTTCAGATTTGGGGCTCAAAACGCAGTTGGTCAGTCTTCCCAACCGAGAAGCGCAGATGATTTTCCACCTCTGGGAAATTCGAATGGAGAGATCGGCCAAGATCGAAGCTCTGGTCTATTACAAAATGTGGGGTTTGGAGCCGGTGGGGGATTAGGATTTGGTTCTAATAACCCACCACAGCAACAGCAAGCCAGGAGTAATGGCCTTTTAAGTGCATTATCTACTGGTGGCCGAGTGGCGCCAGGCAATAGAATTGATTCACCAGCAAGTTTGTCAGGTGAGTGAATTGCCAATGTTGATTGGGTGATATATTATTGACCTGCTCGGCTAATCTTATATTTTATTCAGGCCCATCCACGAATAGATCACCAATAGACTCCAGCCGGCAAGGTTTACCACGCCTTGGAGAGAATGAAGTCGGGGTATGTCAAAGAATCCCTCTAATGTATTGGGTTTCTGCTGATCAATTTGTCTAGAGCTTTCCAGACACTAATTTTGGCTCGTCAAATCCAATACCACTCAGAGAAGACGATAATCAACAATTTAATATGCATACAGCAACGAACTCTCGACCAGATGGCCCATCAACCCTGACTCAAGCACAAGAACTCGACCCTAGTTCTCTATCAAGAAGTACTGATAACGCGGACTCTAAAGTACAAGATCCATTGGCTCACATGAGTGATGCCGACAGATTTGGACTAAAGGGATTTTCCTACATGATGAACAATTTTCCCGACTATGCTGCTCTTGTCACTGGAACCGATATCAGCCATCTGGGCCTCGATCTAAATTCTGAGCAGTGAGTATTGGTTGGATAGAGTTCTGCCGTTCAAACTCGATATTTTAGCCATGCTAACAATTCACAAGCCCTATCTCAAACCAAATCTACTCTTTATGGGACAACGAGCCCCCACGACCAGATGTCGCTCGTTTCAACCTCCCTGAATGTTATCGTGTTCTTAATGTTGCTCCTCTCGAAAGCAAGATGCCTAATTTCAACGAAGAAGCCTTATTATTCATGTTCTACAGTAATCCGGGTGACAAGCAGCAGCTTATGGCAGCAAGGGAGCTGTAAGTAAAGTACCTTTCCATCGCAAGTCATTTACTAATACAATTGTTGCTTGATAGTGGCAATAGGAATTGGCGTTATCATAAAAAGATGCAAGTTTGGCTTACCAAGGATGATTTGATGGTTCCTCGTCAACTTACCCAACAGATGGAGCAAGGCTACTACATCTTTTTCGATGTAAAGACTTGGTCAAGACAACGAGTAAGTATCGTGATACTATTATCCCAGTATGTTCCACTAACTTTATTGTAGCGGGAATTCACATTGTCTTATGATGATTTGGAAAGAGTCGAAGATCGGTTTTAATTTATCCAATACAACCCATGGTCAAATTCGGTCTCTTTTTCTCGATTGGCAGAATCATGCATTTTTATGAATACCGCACCTATCGATCAAAATAACATGAATAATTTCACACGGCTGAATAAATAGTATCCTCGTTTCTCTAATTAATGGCACAAGACTTGTATTTGCTACGGGGCATATATGGGGCTTGGCTTTCTTTTTTAGCGGAGTACATAGGAGGGAATAACTTGCTCTGGCTGCTGGACTCTTTTATGACTGGCTGGCGTTTCGATTGTGGAGCTGTGCAAAAACTCGCTGGATTGGGGACGGTTGCGGGTATGATGGGCAGAGAGGGGGATCTGACGTAGCAATTAAATGAATTGTACGTTGCCTCATCTTATACTACTTTGTGATGTGATACCGAGTGAATTGAATGTTTCTTGATGTTGATACGCGGTGACTATGGTGCGACGAAAATGACAAGATTCTTAGTATTTAGTCTAGACATTCTCATCAGAATTGATGTCGATTGAATCAGTTCTCCAAAGAACTCACAATCAAGTCATGCGCAATACACACAGGTACTGAAAATCTCAAAATCTCTTCATTATGATCATTACATACAAAGTCCAACAATCAAAGCTACATACAGTACAATAAAATACAGTTCGAGAAGAAGAAATATATATACACGAAACCATGAGCCAAAGACCTCCGAGACTACTTTTGACTTTCAAGACTTTAAAACCTCAAGTCGAGCCTCCAGGGCATATCCATTATCCATTAACACATCACATCATATCCTCCCGGCAATACATTCCTCCTCCACCTCCACCGTCCTCACCACATCAATATGTATATCCCAACCCCCTTCCTTTTCCTTCCGCCCCGATTCCTCCGAGAGAGACATATAAAGATCATCATTTTCTCTATCCTGGTTCCTCGATCGATTCCGCGAGCGATCGCCGCCAAGCGATAATTTGTCCCGTCGCACGGAGCCCAGGATATTGCGTCCTAGATTCGCGATATTATGGGTGCTGCTGGAGACTGGATTGCTGTTTAGTGGGGATATCACGGATGCGGTTCCGATGTGCATTTCCTCGTCGGAGACTATCGGGCATGTGCTGCTTGTTTTGCTCAAAGTGCTAGAGCGGTTTGTGTAGGTGCCGAGTTCGAAAATGCTCGTTCCGACGGTTTGGTCGAGGTCGGTGTCATTATCGTATTGGGTGTCTTTTTCGCGTCCGTTTAGAGGGATTTGGGAGCTTTGACTGCTGAGGACTTTGGAACTGGAGTTTGAACGTGATTTTGATTTGGGGAGAGAGTTTGTGGATTTGGAGGTCGATGTGATGCCGAAGCCGGAAGGTGGGACTGGGAGGCTCTTGAAAATATTTGGGGCACTGAAAGAAGATTGGGAGGGGCGAGAGAGATGTGAGTTAAAGATTTTGGGAATGTAGGTTGCGAAGAAGACTTTTGTGGCGGGGATGGAGGTGCATATCTAGTTGGGAAGTGTTAGGGTCCGGCGTTCTAGGAAGTGGGGGAAGGGGGAGCATTGAGTGACTTACAATTCCAACATATAATTCTACAGCTGCGGAAACCCATACGGGGAAAGAAGCCCATACTTGATCATATGTTTGTGTTACTTGGTACATGTAGTATGTACGAATGACACCTGCAAAACATGATAGGAAACCGAGAGTGAAGAGGAAAGAGACGATGAGAGTTTGACGACGTGGGAGATTTGTCGAGTACTATTTTGCTATAGTTAGAATTTGGGTTGTGGATAAGAGGGATGAGATTACTACCACTGTACGGATGGGAAGGATGACCACGAGAAAGTCTGTAAGAGTGTTGACGATTCCGGCAAGAAGGAGTGTTGAAGATTGATCTATACAATTCGGTTGGGGCTCGTCTGTTATTTTCCAGTAATCCTGCGGGGGTCTATGACGTGTTAGTATGTACATCATTGGACATCTCGACACTTGCCCCCCGTTGGCATATCAAACATAAGGAAAAAGCAATGATATTAACTAACCTACATTGAAACACCAACACGATACAAAACAAGGCTCCTTGTAAGCCGACTATACAAATAGCAGCCAGAGTCACCCGTCTCCAGAATATCGTGGCACTGGTTAACATGCGACGAACAAGCATTAACATGGATAATTTGGTGAAGGTGCATGCTGATGCAAACATAATCTCTATCAAGAGGACCATCTTCAGTCCAAATTCTACATGTGAGCTTGGGATGTCATACTAGATTATTGTTAGTGATGGTTACAGAGAAGGATTTGGTGTGGTGAGAGGGATACATACTTGATGTCTGGTCCACATAAATTTCAAATCTGCCAGCAGACTCAGAACAAAGAACCCGGTCGTGGAATCTACATCATCATGGCATTAGCATTTCCAATCGTATAATGTCGTATCCATATCCATCTTCTTTGCATGTGCAGACTCTGGTCCGGATAATAGGTAAGACCAACCATAGCAAACAGGATCATCATATCATCCGCCCCAAACGAAGCCCGCAGTCTTGTCCTCGTCCATATCCTCAGTGAAATAAAGCAACATAGGACTACGTATAACACGATATTCAGAATAACATTCCCCCATCCGTGTGTTTCTGGATCGACGTAATTGGGCTCAGGCCAAGCGGCTATTACCCAGGCGGGAGGTTTTTGCATGTTGCAAGTGGTCTCTGCGACTTCAGACGTAAAAAAACTCGTTGGAGATCGAAAGGAAAGGAAGATATAATGTAGATCCAAAAAAAGATTGCGAAAGATTGTGGAGGGAATGAGACACTACTAGCTTCCTAGTATTCAATAGATAACGGGAAGGGTTCAAAAGAAAGTAAGATGCATCTCATATCAATACGTCAAGCAAAGACAAAGATGTATGTGCAATTAGGACCAGTAGTAACCAGTAAGAGAAATTAGAGACAGCAATCAGCAAAAGTGAGAACGAGAAGAGAAAGAGAGAGAAAGTAGACTTTTCAAAGAGGGTACTACAGCGATTAAAACCGAACGGTTTGCGGTTAAGCATTCTCGCTGTGACCAGCCTTAAATCCGTTGAAAAGCGCATCGCATCTTTTCCACTTAGACCAGTCCTGCAATTCCTCTTCTTACTAGGTTACCATATCTACGGAGTACGACCTTGCCGTGCCGCTGATATGTAACTATCATTGGCCACTTGGAGGCCATGAGGAAGAACATGCGGAGAATCCTTACAATCTTATCTTTCGTCCAATCCAGATGCAGAGAGAGAACTCTCAAACGATGGATCATGGGAGTAGGTATCTTGGACACCTCCGATGGATGGGATAATTTATATTAAGACTCCGTGCAGAATTCGGGTGGATGTCGCACATGCACCAGTGGCGATGCAAACAGCAATTACACAGACACAGATATATAGCAGACCCTGCTTCCCCCGCTGGCTTTGTATGTCTCTAACTAATCTAGAGCATCAAGGCCTCGGGTTTGATACTTCATGGGATGGGAGAATGGTTCGATTTTGATCATAAGCTTCACACTATTGAGAACATTTTTCGGTCAGTGGCTCAGAAAGTATTTGAGACTTGAGATGAAAGGGAGATTGTGATAGGCAGTGATTTTAGCGACGCCTAGTCCATCTCGAAAAAAAGGTGAAAGAGAACATCAAAATGTTTAAGTGCTATGTCTGTGTGTCTGCGCTATTGAAGGCTCTCGGACTAAAACTTTCGATAATGACTCGAGAGAAAAACGTGGTGTCGTACATGTGGAATGATTCAAATCGTGGCTTTACAATGCGGTCCTGATTACCCTAGTGTTTTACATCTTCACGTGTAGTCTTGGGCTACATTTCATTATTCAGGTTCAAGGAAGGTATTTTGGCTCAAAAGTATCTCGCGTGATTGATTTTTTCATACTTGCGGTCAGAACAGTTCTGATAGTGAAGAAGAGTTCATAAAATCCATAAGCCATGACCAATAAAGGCGAGGAAACAATGATACCCCATTACACACAACCACCCTTTCATAAATGTCGATATATCTATGAAGCTTTCTTTGCGAACTCGACTCGTAAAATCAAATGCTTGAAACCATAACCATCCATTTTTTCGCAAGCCTTTGCAGCATCTGATCTTTCCTGGAAACTAATAAATGCAAAGCCCTTTGCCAAACCAGTTTCTCGGTCCTTCGCCAAAAAGACTCTTGTGACTCTGCCGAAACGTTCGAACATATCCCGAAGTTCTTGTTCCTCGGCCATTTCTGAGACCTATTCTGTGGATTAGCGAAGGAGATTAGATTAATGGGACATAGGAAACTTACGTTAGTGACACGTAGAGTAGCCAAATCATCTCTCTCGAACTTGCCGCCACCCATTCTCTCACCACCAGCGGTACCGCCATTTCTGAGATGAGGTGGTACGTATGAAGATTTGCCAGCACCAAGACCACCTGGACCCTCTGGAGTATCTGCGTGACCAGCTGCAACATCGACTGCTCCCTCCTCGCCCAAAGGTGCCATTGTGCCTTTGAAAGGACATTTAGCTGTGAAATGCTCTCCGCTACAAATACGACATTTGACTTGCTTGTCCTTCAACTTGTTCTTCATAGCTCCGGCATCCGAAACCTCCTCCTTGGCGTCCTTTCTCCAGTTTGTGCTTGGTCTGAATATAATGTTCTCTCCTACACTGGTTGTATCCGAGGCAGGCTGAAGTTACAAATCAGTCAACATTCCCCCCTAGATTGGAACCCTTTTGAACTCACCCCTGCAGCATCCTTTTGGGATAATCCGAATTTGCTCCAGGACTTTCTCTCAGCAACTCTTGGGTTCACAATTTCCTTGACTTTCGTGAATCTGATGCGGCGGGTAGTCTTGACCTTCTTTCCATCATCGTTGAATCTCCAGGTTACAATTGTTTGTGTGCCATCTTTATTGGTAGTGGTGGTTGACTGTGGGAGCTCGTTAGAATCCTCGAGATCCTCATCGTCGGCCCAATCGCGATTACTATGGTATTTGTTAGATTTTGCTGAGGCTTGGTTAAAAATGCCGAATTTTCTCACTTTGCGACTCTAGACATTTTTTTGATAGGTGTGCTTTTTGCCTTTGTAGGGTGATGTAATGCGCTTGTTACGACCCCAAGATACGAGCCTTTTGCTGTATCAAGCTCCCTAATTATCTCTGCTAAAATTCGATGGCAGAGTAGTTGATCGTGACTTCGATTGTGGGGTGGTTCGATGTTCAACGTGAAGTTCTTATTTAAAATATCGCTTTGAGTGGGTGGGCAAATTTGCTAGGGCGAGCTTTCGTTATCCAATAATTGATCTAACCGTTTCCGGCACTAGCGGGGTAACATACAGCCTTGTCTTGCTCCCGTCGCACCCTTTCAAGGCTTCAATACTTTCAAAGCATTCCACCAACTGTCTTTTGACTCATCTGAAAAGATTCCATTTAACCTGGTAAATAACGGTCTTGTGAGAGTAGTAAGATCATTGAGGTAATATTGTGGCAAGTTTTATGGTACAAACTTTCACTTCGTTTTGAAGAAACTCAACCTCATTGAGTACTAGGTAGGCAATTCAAATAGTTCAGTGAGCTAGTCAGTCATAAGGAGGGATCGTATGCTACTTATTGTCAAGTTGTTAATCACCCCAGGGTTTTCAAAAGAAATGTGAAACTACTCTCAAGTTTAGACGATTGAGGAATTCATCATCGTATTCATGTACTATGGATATCTTTTCATATTTGTGACACACCCGAGAGAGGTCTGGGCATGAGCTTTTGGTCAAGTCAAATAACAGTTTGAAGTAGAGTACGAAAGAGTCATTAATGTCACATGTAATTAGATGTTGGGATGGTTGAATTGAGTCATGAGAGGGGATGTCATATTATTCGTCGTCTTATCCTAATTTTTATACACAGCTAGAGTAATGCCATTTTCCGTAATTTTGCCTCATAACACATTCCCTGAACGCTTAAATCTAGCGAACAGTATTGGTTGCTCCAACGCCTTTTGTCCCAAAGCTATGAAGAGTAAAAAAAGAGTATTTATGACAAGGGAAATTGTTGCCTATATGCAACATATGAGTACAAAAATACAATGAACAGTTGTTCTATGTGTGCCCCTGGATATCGCTAAAAAGAGTTGAGATGAAATATGCCCATATTAATGTTTTCAAGGCTTCTTCTCGCCATCCTTAGCCTCGCCTTCTGATGCGCTGCCCTCGGTACCTTCTGGCTTGGCCTCACCGGACTCGGCGCGGGCCTTGTGCATCTTGTCGAAAAGGTTCAAGCTAGCCATTTGGAGCTCGTCGGTCTTCTCCTTCAACTCAGCAGCAGTAGCAGTGCCTTCTCCGGACTGGCTCTTGCTGACGAACTCACGGAGTGCGGTAATCTTCTCACGGATACCATCAGCCTCGGTCTTGTCAAGTCTGTCGGCGAATTCGTTCAAAGCCTTCTCGGTATCGTTAAGAACACTGTCAGATCGGTTGGCAGCCTCAATAGCGGCCTTACGCTCCTTATCAGACTCGGCATATCTCTCAGAGTCATCAACCATGTTTTGGATCTCAGCATCAGAAAGACCAGAGCCGGAGGCAATGGTGATGGAGTGATCCTTGTTGGTTGACTTGTCCTTGGCGTGGACATGGACGATAGCGTCGGCATCAATGTCAAAAGTGACCTCAATTTGAGGAACACCTCTGTGAGCAGGTGGGATACCAACAAGTTGGAAGTTTCCGAGCATCTTGTTGTCGCGGACAAGCTCACGCTCACCTTGGTAAACCTTGATCTCGACAGCAGTTTGGAAATCGGCGGCGGTAGAGAAGATTTGAGACTTCTTGGTGGGGATGGTAGTGTTTCGGTTAATCAATCTGGTGAATACACCTCCGAGGGTCTCAATACCAAGAGACAACGGAGTAACATCCAAGAGAAGGACGTCTGTAACGTTACCAGCGAGGACACCACCTTGAATAGCGGCACCCATGGCAACAGCCTCATCTGGGTTGACAGACTTGGCGGGGTCACGACCAAAGATGGACTTGACTGACTCGCTGACCTTTGGCATACGGGTCATTCCACCAACTAAGATAACTTCTTGAATATCCTTGGCGGCGAGGTTGGCATCCTTCAAAGCCTTTCTTACTGGCTCGATAGTGCGGGTGATCAATGGATCGACGAGCTTCTCGAGTTGAGATCTAGAAAGCTTTTGGTTAATGTGCTTTGGTCCAGAAGAGTCGGCAGTGATGAAAGGAAGGTTGATGTCAGTTTGCATGGAGGAAGATAACTCGATCTTAGCCTTCTCAGCAGCTTCACGGATACGTTGAATGGCCATACGATCACCGGAGAGATCGATGCCGGAATCCTTCTTGAATTGTTGAACCAAGTGGCGAACCAAGTGGATATCGAAATCTTCTCCTCCCAAGTGAGTATCTCCGTTGGTAGACTTGACTTCGAAAACACCCTTTTGAATCTCGAGGACAGAGATATCGAAAGTACCTCCACCCAAATCGTAGACAGCGATGATCTTGTCCTCATCCTTCTCCAATCCGTAGGCAAGAGCGGCAGCAGTTGGCTCGTTGACAACTCTGAGAACGTTCAAACCAGCAATTTGACCAGCATCCTTGGTGGCTTGACGTTGGGAATCGTTGAAGTAGGCTGGAACGGTAACAACGGCATTTTGAACAGGCTTAGTAAGGTAGGCCTCGGCGGTTTCTTTCATCTTTTGCAAGACGAATCCACCAATCTGCGATGGAGAGTATTTCTCGCCGCGAGCGGAAACCCAGGCGTCACCGTTTGTGTGTTGAACGATCTTGTATGGAACCTCCTTGATATCACGTTGAACCTCAGCGTCAGTGAACTTTCGTCCGATCAAACGCTTTGTTGCGAACAATGTGTTCTCTGGGTTGACAACAGCTTGACGCTTTGCAGATACACCGACCAATCTCTCACCATCTTGTGCGAAAGCTACTACGGATGGAGTTGTACGGGCACCTAGGAATCGAGTTAGTGCGGGGTCAACAGCAGTGAAATTGAAAGGTAGTAATTACCTTCTGAGTTCTCGATAATCTTAGCAGTTTGTCCTTCCATCACAGCAACCGCTGAGTTAGTGGTACCTGTTGAGAGATTAGTATGCGATTCGAAAACGCTTGCTTGCCACTGCGTGGAATATACATACCCAAATCAATACCAATGACTGGTCCCTTGACCTTCTTATCCGCATCATCTGAGTTCCATCGTCTGGTAAACGATGATCCTAATGGTGTGCGGAGAGGTGCTGTGCGTGTGACGGATGAAGTTGCTCTTGGAAGCTATTGAGCAAGAAAAGTTAGCTATTGTGTTGATAATGTCATAGTAGTTACTCTGCATCAATTCGAAAACTTACAGCTCTGGAAATTCTGGAAGCAAACATCTTTATTTGTATTGCTTCTATGATAAAGGAAACTCAATTGTAGAAGTAATATGAATTAAGTATGAGAAGAAGGAATGGGTAGAAAAAAGGTATAAGTAGAGGATTTACAAGATTGAGGCGATGGAGGGAGAAAATATAAATCAACGGCGGGCTACAAGGAAAAAAATGTCATTTTTAGTTTTAGCGTCTTTTTCTTGGTCAATTGGTAGAACATCATCGAAACCACAAGCACGTGACTGAGCGCAAGGACGCTCGGACACATTCGATGTGGCAAGGATTATGAGGTTATCAGGCTATCGAATGTGTGCTTATGTCATTATCCACTCAGAATGCGGGATACGATTAGTTGCCGAAACTAGTGAACTTGACGTCGTGAAATGAATATTGAAACTTTGAGCTTGACATTTATCAATCACAACATCTGTTTCTGTATCTCCTCAATACACTTTACAGTTTGGAAAGCTTTAAATCATCCCTTTCATCAAAAGAACAGGAGTCTTTTGAAAGACCACATATGGGTGCATAAATAATATTCAGTATCTTCACAGTTTAATCGCAGCCTGTTACTTAAATACTTTGTTTATATCCTGTTGTGCATGGTTGCAATATCTTGAATGCATGGCAGTATGGCTGTCAAAGAAGAAAGCTCGTGAGTCTGTACAACGTAATGCTTGTTATAACTACTCAGTTCTGATTTGCATTCTGATCACTTGTACTTTGATAGATATCATCCTACTGACGACTTAATTCGATCGTCGCCACGGAAATACTATCGAGCCTCCATTAGCCCAAGGTACGGAAGATGCCTTATTGTGCGCATTCATGTTCGAAACAGATCCAAAGATGTAGAAGTTCATTCGTTGCTGCAGAACTCTTGATGACTTCTATCAACTACTGCTTCTTATGAAAAATCAGTCGGAATTACATTGCCTTCCATAGCAGTTGCTGGTGTCTGCCGAATAGAATGACGCGGTTTCTAACTTTTTATAGTCATTGGCAATTGCACGATTTGCTGAGCTCTCCGAAACAGCATGTTGTTTACTATCCGAGTTCGCACGACATAATTTGTCTTAATACAAAATCTCGCGAGCGCGAGCTTCTCGCAACTTTAAAATACGAGCCGCGATGTTTGACGGCTGCAAAGGATTGGGTATGCGCCGGAGGAGATAGAGGTCAATTCACAAGCTTTTATGTGGGAGAAGGAGAGAGACCTGGCAAGACTGATTCGCTTTTGGATTTGAGTGCTGATGCCGATGCTCGATTACCTCTCATCCTACAACCGTCAGCAAGATCAACTCAAAGAGAAACCACCGATGATTCCCGAAGATCTAGTCCTGATGCAACTACTTCGAATGTGTCCAAGAAGATAGGTTCTGACGTGGTGAACTGTATAACACTTTGGTTCCCTTCAGAAACATCGTTGCCCATGGGATACAAGGAACCTGTTGCTGTTGCAGCGCTCAACGATAGCTCTGTTGCTATACTTAACTTACATGACTCCGAGATGGTGGATGCTCTCACTTATCCTGATTATGTGAACCGCGCTGTAATATCACCGAAAGGAAACATCCTCATTGCAATGTATGCTCCTCAGGTTCACTCGACGTTGACACTTTATTAATTTGAAATAGTTGCGATGATCCATTCCTCTATATCCACAAAAGGCAGCAGAAACAGGTCTCCAAAACTCATTTTACGTCGCATGTGAATGAGGGGTATGAGTGGATATTTTCTGGCAGGATTCAGCTCGAAGGACAACGACCATCGGACAAAAGTGCCATGAGAGGTTCGTTTGCAGCATGCTTTTCTAGTTCGGGCAAGTATCTTGCTGTGGCCACTCAATATGGAGTTATATCGATTTTCTTAACTGAAAGACTAATTAAAGACGATGTCGATCCATTGGAGATTACTTTTACCACATCACGACCTAATGTTGAATCTGGGGCTGTTAGAGCCATGGAATTCTCGCCAAATAACTTTGATCTACTCGCTTGGACTGAAGCTAGTGGACGTGTTGGAGTGGCAGATGTCCGGGATTTGTTCACTTCCAGGCAAGTAATCGATATAAATGCTCGAGGGGAGGGCGTTGAACGAGTCTGGGTTACTGAGCGCTCAAATAATCCTATGTCAATAGAGGCTAGGGTAGATGCAAGGCTTCGTGCTTCTCATACAGAGTCACCTTCTGAGGCTTCTGCCAGCGCAATACCAGACTATCTAGGCTTGGATTTTGATCAACATCAGCAAAGGAGCCTTGCCCGCGATTTAAGTGACAGACACCAACTTCCGCCAACTGCTGATGAAATGGAAATATTACAGGCACATCGAACAGCTCGTCGACAAAGGGATGCAATCCGTGAGGCGCGAGAAACGGGAACCACTTCTAGATGGGGTATTTTGGAAGGAGGTAGAATGACAGACATTTTCGCTGACACTGAACGTCGCATATCCACAGCTGGTCTCCCAAGTGCTTTACGAGAATTTGTTAATTCAGACCGCACACCGGCTTCCTTTCGAGCCTTCATCGATAGACAGAATCAGGACCGTGAAAGGCGTGTAGTACAGAACGAAATAAGGAATGTGATCAGGCGACAACAAGCATCATCAGTATTAGACAATACCACAGTAGATGCCGAGTCTGACAGAACCGTACGGACAAGTGCAGATACCTTTTCTGGGTTAGAGCGTCTGTCACTCGCTCCTCGTCTCCCAACCATTGGATATGAAGCAGCCCCTAATGCTTGGGCTGAACTTGAAGAAGTGTATCGAACACGGTACTCTCGAGATCAACTTGACGATGAAGAGGAAGAAAATCAAGCATCCGCTCAAAGATTAAGACAGCTATGGCGTCCCTTGGATGCGCTCACTAGACTTAGTCTTGACGTGAGGAACGATAGTAATGTATTGAGACGAGAGCGAGAGGGTAGAAGTGAGCCAGTTGACACCATGGGGCTCGCTTGGAGCGAAGATAGTAGGCTACTGTATGTGCTTTTGTATACTTTTTTATATTCACAATGCTGACCATTCACAGATACGTTGGTGCCGGAGATGGAATTCATGAGTATCAGGTGAATGTGGCGGGACGAAAAATATTTCCTCATCGTGTATTACAATAGTTGTATATTGAATGAAATTTGGAAGGTCGTTTTGGGAAGTGGGAGGGGATCGGAGTCTGGAAATTTATTGGCATGGCGCATACCAGAATGTCCATGAAATGATTTGCTTACCTACAAAATCTGGCTCTTGAAAGTCTTCTATCGAATTAATAATAATATATACAAAATCTCAGTCTATTTATTAATCATCTCAATTTCTCAGTTATGAAAGCGCACCAACCAAAGAAGGCAAGCATCCCGAATATGCTTGATCAAAGGTCATGTGACATGGTACTGCCTAAACTAAACTGATTTGAGCTTCACATGCTTGTCTAGCTACCCTTGGTGCCTTGAACTGTGTTCCAGTTTTAGAAAAATGCATACCTGGTACCTATGATATATGATATTGACAAATCGACTGATACATGTCTTTCTGGGTATAGGTATAGGTATAAAGTATAAGTATAAAAGCTTTGTGTTAACCTAATTTTGTATCGTTGATTTGCTAAAATTTATCTTCTCTTCCAACTTCTCCCCCTCTTTAAACTATTAAACGAGAACGACACCATCAATCATGGAAATTGATGCTCTTCAAGTCAATCAACCAGGATTGCTGCTCGGGAATCAGGAGTCCACTGTCTGTTTTGCGATCCAAAGCTATTTACACGCGCTCAAGTACTAAGCCAGTCAAGCTTCTGGAAAATAGACAATGAGACTAATCATAAAGTGTAGAATCGATTCCAAGATGAGCCACAGATTTATGAACAATTCATAGGAATTATTCAGAATTTTCATGAAGACGAAGAAATGTTACGCGAAGATCTTGAGGCGACCGTTGGAGAGATTTTGCAAGGACATGATGATCTAATTCAAGAGTATCAGCGCATCCGCATACTTTTCGATGCACGAGAAGATTTCGAGCTGGCCAGAGAACAAGTCGAGGAGCAGGAGAAAGAAGCGCGCCGGAGAATCGCAAGTGCGGAAAGACAAGCAGCGCATATACGAGCGTGCGAGGCGCAGAGTAAATCCGCGCTCCTGCGTCTCCCGAGGGAAATCAGAGATGCGATTTGGAATGAGGTCGTGCGGGGGAATATAGTGCATATTTCCCGGATTGACGGTGTTGATGCTTCGTCGTCGTCGTCGACATCTTTTAAATACCATTCGTGCGTGGCGACCACGGGACTCAAAAGCTCGGCCTGTCCGGCGGGAGAGGGGGATCATGCGCTGTGTGCGAGAAGCAGGCGCTCGGATTTTCCTTCCTATCGTTTGGTGTGCAGACAGATGAATCTGGAACTTCCGGAAGCGAGAGCAACGTTTTTTGCGAAAAATGCGCTGCATTTTGATAATGTGGAGGATGCGGAGGAGTTTCTTTTCGGGTTGAAGGAGTGTGAGCGAGCGGCTATCACGCATATCAGATTACCGGTTTCGTATTGGTTGGCAATGGAAAATCATGATGAGGGAAGAAGGGAGTTTAGAGCATGGGAAGCGATTATGAATTATTTTAGTTGTCCATGGGCTCGAGACACGGTATGTGGTATTTTTTTTCCTTCTTCGATTTCTGGGTTTGTGTGGATTATTGGAGCTGTGAATACTGATTTACTTCCTCATCTTAGCTCCATCTATATGAAGAGGACTCACAGTTCTTGAAAGAACCATGGTTCTTTTACTATTCCTCCTGTTATTACTACGAAAACAGGGATCGCATGTACAAAAAATGGCAAGTCGGATTCGGTAACACAAGTTGGGATATAGATATTGCATCTCTCCGCTACAAAGCCGAGCCCAGAATCGATATCGGGATGAGCTATCCGGAATCTGGTGAGTTGATTTCTTCATCCCCTCATTTGCATATCTCATTTTGCCCCATTCGTCAACCGACCCCCCGCCTTCCCTCCAATTAACTAATTAACTAAACATCCCCCTCCCCTCTAGCACACAGCACCCTCTTCCGTCTGCGTCCCCGCAACCACATCCCTTTTTCAACACAATTCGACAATCCCCCACCATGGCTCCGCTCCCTCCTCCAATTCCGCCAATACTCCGGGTTGAATTTTCATTTCTGGGCCTCCGAACCCACTTCTAAAGAGTATGGAATTCTGCGCGTTCCTCGACACGAAGCGTTTATCGAAGCCTTGCAGGAACAAGTCTCGCGCTCGGAAATTGGTCCCTGGAAACTCGTAGAGTTTAGACAGAAGCCGTTTGGAAATCCGGATAGGGCGTCGTTGAGGAACTTGTAGGGGCATGCAGGGAGAGTGGTTTGGATGATGTAATGACACTTGCTTTCATAGCTAGAGATTTGAATGGTTGTGAATTGTGTGGAAAACTGTGCATGTCTTCTTCTTTCAAAAAAAAAAAAAAAAAAAAAAAAAAAAAAGATAAAACCTCCCCGATTCCTATACATTCAAATGGGTATTAATTTCCTTAACAACTTCCATCCCATTTCTCGCTTGATATCTCATCCTCACTTCATCGTGGGATTTTAATATTTCCTCCACATTTCCCCCACGTTTCCTTCATTATCAACCAGTATCCCTCCCAACTTAGAAATTCACTCTCCCATTCCCTATTAATCCATAACCCCAAATCCACCTCCAACCATCAACACACCCCAAACAATCCACGCTCCCCCAACTCTCATTCTCTCCGCACCACCCTCACTAATCGTACTCGGTGCACTCGTTCCTATCGCTGTTCCCGTCACGGTCCTCGAACTACTCGTCCTCGACACCGATGCTGTAGTACCACCACCACCACTAACACCCGTCCCCCCCAACAACGACGACAAACTCCCCGTCGCGCTTGCACCCGCACTCACACTTCCACTCCCCGTCGTCCCATTACCCGCACTTCCCAACCCGGAAGAAGCTGTAGACGTAGTCCACACAGTCGTCGTTCCCGTCGGGGTCGGCGTGACCGTTTTCGTCGTGCTGGTTATTAATTCCCCCGTATTCGTGTTCGTGGTTATTCCCGTTTGCGATGTCATCTGAGGTATTGGGGTAGGTTTCACTGTTGATTTGGACGGTAAAGTTGCAGCAGAAGAAGAAACAGTATCTGGATTTAAAGTTCCGCAATTCTGTTCTTCAGTGTCCCTACATGCTTTCTGCGCAGCGGGATCATCTTCTCCGGCTGCGATACATTCTAAGTATGTTTGTTCGCAGACGAAGAATGGGATTGTGGAGGTGTATAGCTGGAGAGCGGGAGGTGAGGAGTTGGAAGTGCAGATGCATGAGTAGCAGAGGGATGTCTATAGGGTGTGTTAGGGATAGGGGAGAAATGTATATGGAAGAGGAGTGATTTGAGATGCAAGAGATGAGCGAAAATTGGATACGTACTATATCACATGTATTTTCATCCGTGACACCACCGCAAAGGGTTCCGCATGTGTTGATTTGAACAGTACACCATTGAGCTGAATATAAAATTAGTTAATTAGATTCTCGTAGAACATTCTAACGGAATATAATATAAGAAAGGTAACCCTAAATAACTTACAGCGAGTAGCAGCATCGATACTTCTTGGATCAATCTGCGTTTGACAAATCGAAGCCGTCCCTCTCACCACCATCGCAAATTGTGCGACTAGACTTAAAATTTGCACGACTCTCATGATGAAGAAGATCTGTGGACTTCCACTTGAGAAATCAGATAATTTGCGAGAAAAAATTAATGAACTATTAAATCATAAATCTCCCAAATAAACTGTGACAACGAGCGCGATAATCTGCGAAATGTAAAGAAGTAGTGTAAAGCCGCCCGTTATGTAAAAAGGATCCCCCGTAAAACGAATGTCAAACAAAAACTGCGGCGAGCAAGTATATCTCTGTACGTAGGTATCTATATATATATGTAGGTAAAAAAATCAAAGCGAGCGCAGTCTGATGGATTCCAACGATAGTATTGTATGCAACCCTCGAACCTCAGAGCAAAAATAAATCCGGCACAAATCGAATCAAGTTAAAAAAGCAATGAAAAGAATCCGGAGAATATCAGATATTCATATATTCTCCAATCCCATTTCATTTAAATAAAAAATCGAGGAAGAAAGTAAGAGTGGAGGACAGCCTTGCACATCCATCCACCACACGGAGACACCAGAATTTATGTAATTAAACCGTTAGATACACCGGTGTACCTCTCGTACATCTGGAGATTTGTATGCGTGGCTTGCTTATATTTTCTCACTTACTTACTTCCTCCTTCCATGCAAATTCAATGCTTTCCTGTGTAGGCACCGGGGCCTCCCATCCATCTATCTGCAATGCTGACATGACAGACACACACTTGTTTGAGCACGCGAACGAAAAATTTGGGTACCTACCTAGGTACACCTGCATCGGTGAAAAAACTCAATTTTTTTTCTTCCCAAAGAAATCTGTTCATGGGGTTGACCTTTGAACCACCAACTCAAGCTGTGCATGACAAACACGAAGAGCATGATCTGAATACGAAGTGTACCCCTCCCCTCGGTCCCAGAACATCCACCCATCCACTCCAAATCTCCACATCTCCAGGATCCACGAATCAGGAGAAGAAGTGCGCACGATTAACGGACACAAATCCATTTTGGGAGATGTTCCCGATGCAGATGGGTTTCTGGGTTCGAGGTGTGCCTGCAGATCCGAGGTGCGCAGTCGGTCGGGTCGGGTTGATTGGGGATGGTGTCCGAAGGGTACCCGGGTCGGAATGGAATGGAATGGGTGCGGTGTGGTGTTGTGTTGTGTTGGGTTGGGTTGGGAGAGTTAGTGTAGGGCAGATAGTATGGTACTATGGTGCTAGTGTGGAGATGCGCGCAGGTACGAGATTGGTTGGGATCTTGGGTTTGGGGGAGGGTTTGGATGGTCATGATGGGTTGGGTTGGATGTTGTGGGGAATGAATGGAGGAAGTATGTGGTTAGGATTGTGTCACCATCCACCCATACCTACCTACCTTTGTATTATCCGCTACCATTCCATAGCTCGTGATGTACCAATGCATCGAAATATATTCTATCAATGCCCATAGAGACTACCCATCAAAGACTTACTCTTAATCCATTACGCTTTTCATCACCATGAATTGCGGCTCATCCCGTGACATAGGTTAAACCATCCTTCACCAAATCAGCTGTTCTTACATAGTAATCCTGCATTCATACTATGAATGAACTTCCCGAAGTAAATCCTCACATCACCCTCTCAACCGCAAAGCAAAAGTCCAATTTGATATTGAAAACAAACATATAAACATATATCATCATATTAAATTTCATATTCGTAGCCTCTCAATCCCAGCAGCTTAGCTTGGCTTAGCTTAGGTAGGTAGCTCTAGTACTTCCCAATAGATAGTTTTTCATCATCTCGTACGCTATATCCGATTTACCAGCCCTCAAACTCCTTTTCCAGATCCCGCCCCTATCAACAATTTGACAAACATACACACGCACAGAGTCCAACCGATTATCTGACCCCCTCCCATCAATTATTTTCCTTCCCTCCCTAACCCCACCTCCCCCGCCTTCCCCATCTCAAAACTTCCACTCCCACTCCCGTGTTCCCCCACCGTTCCCATTTCCCTCCCCTCAAAAGCCCTCTCCTCCGCCTCTCTTTCCCCCAAATCCCCCGCCAAACTCTCCACCTCCTCATCCTCATCCTCCTCCGGCAACCCCAGATTCAACGCCACGGCCACAAACGCCGTCACCGCAAATCCCGTCTCCATCACCAAAACAATCGCATCGAAGAATCCCGCCTTCGCCCTATTATCCCCGGTGTACGTAAAAACATACGAAAACCACGTTGGCACGAGCGTCGCTCCATAACCCAGCGCCAAACTAGCCGTCAAGATAAATCTCGTCCTCCTCGTAAACGGCACCGTTGAGATAATTCTCAGACCCGAGACCGCCACACTCGCGAAGAGGAAAGTTGTCATGCCGCCTAGAACCGCATCTGGAATCGACGTGATAGCCGCTGCGAATTTAGCAAAGACGCCCATGACGACGAGGAAAAAGCATGCTGCGAAACCGGCTTTGCGGTTGGCGCAACGTGTCAAGGCGATGACACCGTTGTTTTGAGCAAAGGTTGACATGGGAGTGATGGTGCAGAGTCCGGCTAACATGCCATTAAGACCATCTGCGAGGACACCTCCTTGAATACGCGAATCGAAGAGGATACCGTCGACTTGGAGACGAGATACATCGCAGGTGGCGGTTATGTCGCCAATGGCTTCCATCATCAGGATAAGGTAGATGGCTAGAAGAGGTAGTATAAAAGGACCGTAGACGCTTAGTGGGAAAGTTTTAACCCAGATGAAAGATGCGACCGGAGCTGCTGTAATTCCACTGCTGTCGAAATAGCCACATGCAGCCGCGATGATACAACCGACCAAAAGGCCGAGAACAACAGCGAGAGATTTCATAATTGGTGATCCGAAACGTTCGCAAATGATAATAGTGATGAAGACCGAGAAACCAAGACCAATAAATTCAGCAGATCCCCATGGAAGTGGATGCGGTGCAGCATTAGAAGGGCAGAACATATAATCCCCCGAAGTAGGTCTCGACATACAAGTTCCGCTTCCTCCAGCCCAACCTTCCAATCCGGTCAGGATAAGCGAAACACCAATTAGCATAACCGTCGGACCCGTAACGATCGGTGGGAAAAGTTTCTTCAGGAGTTTCGGCGTCATGAACGAAAGTCCTATTTCGAGAAGTGCACATAACGATGCCGTTCCAAGCAACGCACCATATCCCTCCGGACAAGGTAATGGTGTTCCATCTTCCGCCGTTTTACACATACCATTTGCGTACATTTGTGAGAATCCCTTTGAAGCAAGAGGGATGATAGCAAACGAAGTACCCACGACCGAGATCAAACCCGTACCAATATAATAAGGTGTTTTCATAATCTTGAACCGAGTGATCTGAACCGCAGATAGAATACCCGACACAATCAGAGAAGTAGAAACGAGATATTGAGTAGTTTCCGTGTCGAAATATGCGGATCCGGCTATGAGAATAGGAGGGGTAATAATACCAGCTAACATAGCTAGAGCATGTTGAAATCCGAGAAGAAGACCTAGTAAAACTGGCATACGATCTTGGAGGCCGAAGAAAGGAGCTCGTCTTTTGGATTTTTTCATGAATGGAAGATTGGGTTTGAAGAGGAAAGCTATGATGATTTAGTTTTGGAATCATTTATGAGAAAAGCAGAGCAAAAGGAGCGAGATCAAAGAACATTCTATCCACAATTCAAATTTCAAACCTACCATAATCATAATTCCCCACCAACCCCTCCTTCGTCGTAAAAGCCCTCACAGTATCCCGCAGCCTCTCTCCCATCGTCCTCTCCCTCGAATTCTCAGACACAATCCTATCCGGTCCATCCTGCGGTCCACTATCAATCGTAACGGCCATTATATATCTTCCCACGACACAATTGTCGAGTATCGATCAAGTGATTTCGAGGTTTGCGTTGCGGCTATTACTCGCGTAGATAGATAGCTTCTTTGACGACGATCTCAAAGTCAAAACCAAAATCCCAAGCTAGGTAGAGACTAGATCGTTCTCGAGTGCAGAGAATTCAACGGAGTAGAACACAATTGAATCAATGCAATAAATGCAATACAAATAACACAACAGAACAAAACCGAACGATAGCAATGGAAAGAAAAAAGAGGATCTTCAAGTCTATATATCCTCTCCACCCAACCCCAACCACAGCTCTCGACGATAAGTATGCGTATAAATATAAATTAACCCCCGAGGAAAAAAATCGGAGACGTCCACTTCCACGCCCCGACGGAAATCCCGAAAAAACAGAATCAATCTGCAGTTTGCAAATTCCGAGCAGCCAGTATCATATCACAGGCAGAAAGTAGCTCGCTCACCTCACACTAATAGGTCAATCTAGTATCGTGCACACTAGGTAACCCAACCCACCCATCAAATTTCATTCATTCTCCACGCCTAGATACGACACCAGCACCACACCCCATCTCTTCCCCCCCAAACCCAGTCACAACTTCTCAAAACTCCTCAATCTGGATTCCCAATTCCCACATGCACGCACGAGAAAGAAAAAAAAATGGAGTCCGCCCCTTACCGTAGCTCGCTGCTCACGCAGCTTGACCACATCTGCAATCGTGGCGATAAGGAAACCCAACACTGACATTTGTCGAGGCGTAAGAGAAAAAGTTTAACACGATACAAAAGCTATTCTAATCGAGTAATACAATTGGATAGATAAGCTCTTATCGCACTGGTTATCACTCCCCCCCAATCCGTCGGAACACGCTGGGGTCAGGAAGTCCAATAGAAATCCAATGATCTTCATGCTAGTTGGGTTAGCTTATTGGGCGGAGCCCTCCGTAGCCGATCACGGACCCGAAGGGTTTGTGAACATTTTGGAGGAAAGAAATATAGATGTAGATATCGACATTGACATTGACATTGCGGAAGGCGGCTACAATACCCATGTTAAAAGAAAAGCGAAAGGGTTTCAGATTCGAAAGTGACCTCATTATCCATCAAATCAGTCGAGGCTAGCTCATTTCAATCCCTCTGATGTTCCTGGTATCGTACATTTCCGAAACAGAATACCTACTTCCTTCCATCACCCAAAAGCTTTTAATCCCAGAATAACACATGCAATCCATTCGAAGGGGAAAATTTCATTATACCAGCTGCTGAAAAAGATTTATCCAAAGCACGTTTACCTCCCGAGGTCTCACTCCATCCTTATGCTAACTATGCAACCGCCATCTTTTCCTCCGACGTCATAAACAAAACACCATTCCCATCATTATCTATCGTTAAATCATCATCATCTAAATTGACCGCTCCAAAAAGTGTTCCCATATGTGCACTATCAACACCTGTTCCAATGTGTGCTAAATCCCCCGCAAATGCCATTGATAAATTACTCGTCGCTACTGTGTTTCGCGGTTCTGTCGTTGAATTGGTTTGAATGTCTGTTTTATCATTTTCTGAATATGAAGGACGATCGGAATGTTGCTCCTGTCGAGTTTCTAAGGTGGAATTTTCTATGGTCGAAGTATTTTGGTAATTATAATGTTGCTCGATTGGATCATGCGTATAATCAGATCCGGAAGTAGACGAGGGCAATTGGATTTGTGATGGCCTGATATCCTGTGTATTTAAGTATGTAATCGCCGCATCTGGTGATCTGGGTGAGGTAAATGGCGGCGAATAAGGTTTAGATCGTGATCGGCCCCTTTCCGGTACATCGTAGTCATGTATATCAGAAATGCTATCTCGCCTATCGTTATTATCATGAACGGTGACCAACAGTTCCCCTTCATCAGCATGCCTAACATCAATCACAATTGGAGTTGCTGATTGATCATCATATGCACCGTGATACTCATCAATATGTGGAAAGCAGTCCAGCAAAGCAGCAGCTTGTGATCGATTTCGTGGATCATCGCTAAGACAACGACCACAAACTTCCAGGAAATAGTCCGGTACATCGGGAGGAAAATCCGATAATTTCAACGGTCTCTGAGTTTCCGGTTCATCGTGTTGAGTGGCCAAGGCGTAGAGAACCATTCCAAGTTGATACAAATCGGATTTGACGCCTATATACATCGAAATTCTCTGGTTGCTTTCTATCAACGCCGCGACTTCCGGAGGTTCCCATCCAACTGGGCAACCTCTTCGGTTGATATCGATTATCTTCGCATTATCATCCCCATCTATGACAATATTCGACAGTGTGAAATCTCCTTGAACAAAACCCGCCTCGTGAATCTCGGAAAGTCCATGAACAATTTGTTTAGCCCAACGTTCCCGTCGTGCCCACGGAATCCCATTATCACCATCATAAATAACATCAATCAATGCACCCTGTTCAGCGAAGCTAATAAGAAGTCCCTTCACGCATTTTGCTTCATTATCAAGTACCACGCCACCAAACTGAATAACACTATGAGATCCAGAAAGTTGATGAAGGGCATTAATCTCATACAAGAATTCATCCACTTGATCCGGTCCTGGAATTTCCTTTTTGATAAAAACTTGGCCGGCCACGGTAACCTTGTAGACAAAGCCAGATAGATGAGAATCAAATTCAAGCTCTGCTTCTAGAAATTTGCGACATGGAAGATGATTGAGAGCCTTTGTAGGAGGAAAATTAATAACTTCGGAGAGATCTTCCACAACATGAACATGAAGTCGTTCATCCTGTGTTTCTAACTTGAGATTTGTCACAGTATCGTAAAATTGTATGTCCTGGAGTGATTCTCGAATAGCCTCATATATGCGTGCACTTTTGTCTCTTTGGAACCTTGTCCTTTGTAGTTCTTCCTCCAATGAATTACTCGGCGCATTTCTATAATCCAGGGAAATCGTAACTCTCCGCCAGTGTGTTGGTGATTCTGCGTAAGTGACAAAGAATTTTTCTCTTTTAGATTTATCTCGAAAATGCATACTCAGATTCAAAATCCATTTCTTTTCCAGCTCCTCAAGTATTGTTTCATCGAACGTATCTGTAGATATCGATTGCTCTTCGATATGTGAACCCTGTTTCTCCTCTTTTGAAACATCTAAATACTCTTGAGACTCGTTCTCATGTTCATTTGTGGTTGGCGTAGGTGGTCGCACAGATACATTGTCAAACGTCTTATCGATCGTTTCCACTCTTTCTAGGAATTCAGGCGCGCTGGTTCTTGGTCCATGATTTATAGCAGCCGATGACGAACGATGCGAGTTATTAAGTCGACGGTCGACTGAAGCTGTCCGCCGTTCATCAGCATTCGGTTTGACTGGTTCTAATCTATCTCTCAGCTCCGATTGTTGTCTCTTAAAGGTACCTGCCCTTGGAAGTCCAGGGACAACCCTTCTTGAAAGTCGACGACCCAATCCTGGCGGTTGAGCTTCATTCGGTGGAGAACTCGGCGGTGTGTGATTTTCATCCTTCTTGGGAAATATGAGCTTTCGAAACCAGGATATTCTATGATTGTTCGATTCCGGTGAACCTGGCTCCGTTTGTGCCATCATCCTTCTCGTAAATTTAAGCCAGTATTTTCCCATAAACTGGGATATACGTCAGTACACTTGAATTGAAGTGTTGAGCAAAGAGAATCGATTCCTACATCTGCGGAAAAGAAATAACACCCCAGAAGGATAACAGTATAAAGTTTTCAACAAGGTCACATCAATGATTCGGTAGGCTTGTAAGATGACTGTACGGAGTAGAATTGATTGCGTAGTGAGTGTAGCAAGCAGTTATTCGGTAAAAAGAAGAAAAGAAGACAGACGATGCTTTCTCAATGTATTGAGAAGAAGGGGTATCATTAAATTCAAAGAAGCATACAAGCAAAGAATGAGAGGCGAAGAAAGTATTCTATTCGGAGATATTGACGTCGATATTTAATGAAATTTTCTCGAGGAGGTCGTGAACAAGGTCAACCTGTTGAATTATTCCCCTGCCTTGTTCGTATCACAATGCCCCCAAAGGAATTGTAGAGATAGATAGCGATGTATATTTTAAGGATAGAAAAAGGGATGAAAAGATGCGATGCGATGCAATGCAGAGAGAGAGAGAGAAGGCTGTACACTTTTTTTTCTTCTCTCAATTCAAATTGAAGGAATGTGGAAAAACAAGAAGATAAAATACCGTATCATTATTTGCTATATGTATGATGCACATGCATCAATGCAGTGAGTGAATGGGTGGGTGGATGTGTGGATGTGTGGATGTGTGGATATGGATATGGATATGGATGGGTATGGATGGATATGGATCTGGATGTGGTTGAGTTTGAGTTTGAGTGTGAGTGTGAGTGTGAGTGTATTTTCCCCAAGAAATATATATGAGGTGGCAGAAGGAAATATGAATTAACTAGGTACGTATTGAGGAGGTGGATGACAACACCCGGAATTTCAGGAACATTATGGAGAGTTTTGTTTTGGAATGGCGAACTGGTATCCTCTTCTCCGTTATCCTCTTTCCCCACTGGTTGCCTTTTATTGCCTCACTTTGATATTGAACGCCCCGATCTGACACGATGGAAGACAATGACAATGATAATGATCATGACAAGATTCTGTATATCATCAGATATTTCATACCATATCTACCGAGATACATACGGACTATAAAGTACCTCGTACTCATCATATTTTCATCGTTACCAATACATCTACAATACCGATTCCCATTCTCCCTTCAAATCTCAAATTTCAAGTCTCAAGTCTCAAGTCTCAACACGAAACACAAATTTACTTTGTGACCACGGAAATTCATTCTAACCTCCAGCTGTGTTACAACTCACCAAATACCAAATATAGCATTGTACGATTACCCAGGTGGGAGGTAGGAGGTCGGCGTACTTCCCAACACATATCCATAAGGCGTTCTGTTCTGTTCTGTTCTATACTCTCTACATATCTAGTGATACACCCACCCACCCATCTATTCCCATTCCTCAAAACAACAACACCACAGACAGTATCACTGATGTTCACGTATCAATCAATACCCAAACATCAGATCACTACCTGTTCCCCTAGAATAATAACCTCATGCTCTCGTCCTCGTTCGTAATCACATCATAAAACCGCCCGTCTAATTCTCCATGACCATCTCGTTGGGCATGAACCTAAAAAAACAAGCCACTCTTTGGGTCGCCATGAGGCTTCTTGTTTTCAATTGCCCACGTAGCAACCATGTGCTTGCTTCTCACATTCCCTAGTCTTTGAGCTACAAAATGTATACGAGCATGCTGAGTGAAGGAATCATATACTTCCGTTTCACCAGTTGTTAGTTGTGAAGTTCGGCTTACTGCATCTATCCATTCATCCATTCATTCATTCATCCATTCATTCATTCATTCATTCATCCATTCATTCATTCATTCATTATTCCATTCATTCATCCATTCATTCATTCATCCATTCATCCATCGGATGCAAAATGACATTTATAAACCTACTATGTGTGAAGTCGTAACCTACCTACCGCACCAGCCCGAATAAACGAACCGAAACAAACAAACTACCACCTACTCGAGAAGGTAGTATCCAATGAATCAATCAATCAATCAATAAATCAATCACCTCAATCTTCTCCAATCCCCTCAACCCCCAACCGTCGCCCCGCCCGCCGTTAAAATAACCTGTAGGTCCCCGCACTCCTTACATGAATCCATCTACTCAGCCCCACCCCCCAACCCATCCAGTACCACCCCAACCCCATCCCGAGCATTCCCAGCAGCACACACCGGAAGCCCCAACCCCTCCCGAGAGAAGCAGGGAACTTAAGAGCATACAACCTTATCACCATGACATAACGAGGACGCACACGATATCATACCATCCGCTTCAGCTCGAGGGAATCATGCAGTCCGCATGCAAGTGTGCAAGCTCATGTTCTGGTACCACATACATTTCATACTATACCATACTATATACTATACTATACCACTCCGCAACATTCATGCAGAAACACGAGCGAATCATCTCGTGCAATTGAATTCATGATCGGGATTCGAGAGGGGATATCACGATCGGGTATAGTTGGAGTTATATTGAAAGGAGCAAGAGCTCCTAGATTCGAGGTCGATCGTCGACTATTTTAAAGATGTCAATTGGATTTCCAATCGTGTGTAGGGTTTCTAATCAGGATATTCTGTTACGTATATACCTACCTAGGTAGTTATAGTCACAAGGGAAAAAGGAAGAATAGAAACTAGGTAGTAAGTAGAGTAGGTAGTATCTAAATAGTCTGAATAGAATTGTAGGTATTCACAAATACGAAACATTAATATTGTCACGGAATTCACTGTATAGTGTAACCCTACGGTATTAATCCTAGTACTCCTCCGGAGTACTCATTCCCATGATTACTAAAACTATTTCACTCAGTTCATTTGTATACCCTATATAACCTAATTAGACAACTCCATCGCCTGATCAGGGTATATAAAGCAGGTATGATCCTTAATGATCACACCTCAAGTCAATTTAGTTTATTACTCACTCTATTACCTATCTCCTGATCAAAGTGACCATTAGACATAGCTATTACCTCCGTGATAAATATCAATATCAAAAACCAACCCCTCCTATAAAATCAGATCATCTAGATTTATATCTATCTTCATCTATCTTTATCTCTATCTCTATACATCTATTAATATCTAATCTACTTATTTATTCATCTCATATCAAAAAGTCAAAATATATAAAGCTAATACTAATATTAATCTAATATTAAGATATAAAAGTAATACTTATCTAATATTAATATATAATACTAGTATATAAAAACTGATTTATTTATAAATAAATTAAATTTATCTATCTATCTATCTATCTATCTCTCTCTCTATTTATATTCCATTTATCTATTCATCTCTATTCATTCATTTATTCATCTATCTATCTATCTATTCCCTCAACACTTCACTATAAAATCTAACTCTCTACTAAACATATAAATTCCATTCCATTTCATTCCTCAACTATCTACCTAGTAACTATTAAAATTTGAATCTCAAAAACCCAAACTCAAATTCAAAACCCAAATATACAAATAAACAAACAACCGATCGATCAATCAATCAACTAATCAATCAATCAATCGATCGATCAAATCCATAATCCATAATCCACAACCATAATCCGTCAATTATAATCCATCAATTATAATCTAATCCTCAACTCTCAACCCTCAACCACTAACCCTCAATTCTCAACCCTCAACCATCAAACAAAATCAATCTACAATCCCATCATTATATACATTTTCTTCAGAGTTTCTCCAGGTTTTTTCAGACTCTAGAGTGCTAACTCCCCAGACTCAATATGACTTAGTATAGTCGATATAATTCGATATAGTATAGTAATAAAAGTAAATACTATAATACTATAATACTAGATACGATACTATCATACTATAATACTATACTACTATAATACTATAATACTATAATACGTGCTTAATACATAATACTTAATACTATAATCCTATAATACATAAATACTATAATACTATAATACTATAATACTATAATACTATAATACTATAATACTATAATACTAGAAGATACTATATAATACTATATACTATAATACTATAATACTTAATACTATAAAATCATAATAAAAAATAACTATTCTATAAAAAATTAGTATATAAATTTGTCCAATTTACTTCTCAATTCTCAATTCTATCCAATTCTCAATTGGCTTCAATCGCAAGGTCATTCGCAAGTCCTCAATGTCTCAATTGCGCAAGGCCTCAATGTTCTCAAGTCGCAAGTCTCTTCACTTCCCACTTTCACTTCCACGTTCATCTTCATCTTCATTTCATTCAATATATACCCAGTATACCCAAAACACATAAACCACACGCAGAGAGAGAGAGAAAATTGAATAAAATAAAAATACAATTATATCGCACCTAAACTATCTACCCTCCTTCCGTTCCCCTCCCTCCTTTCCCTTTCCCCTTCCCACTCTTTTTCATTCCATTCCATTTCCATTTCCATTTCCATTTCCATTTCCATTTCCATTTCCATTTCCATTTCCATTCCATTTCCATTTCCATTTCCATTTCCATTTCCATTTCCATTTCCATTTCCATTTCCATTTCCCATTTCCATTTCCATTTCCATTTCCATTTCCATTTCCATTTCCATTTCCATTTCCCCTCTCCCTCCCCCTATCTCCCCCCGCAGTCACCAAAAAATGTCAATGAACAAAAAGATCATATATATACCCCTCAATCCACAAAGCACAATCCATATCTACCTTTACCCTCTTCCCTCCCCCTCTTTTCCCCTCTCCTCCCTACCATTGACTTTCCCTCCCCTTCCCTCCCCTCCCCCCAAATCCCATTCACCCATTCACCCACCCATCCATACTTTAATCCCTCAAAATCCATTTGTAAATCCTTTTTTTATTCTTAAGAGTAGAGATCCATCCATCCATCCGTCCATCCATCCATCCATCCGTTCATCCAGCCATCGTTAAAACAAACAAAACTCCCAACCAACGCCAAAAAATGCCCACCTATCCACCCACCCATCCACCTCTGCTCAACACTCAAGCACGCACACACCAGCACCCATATCACCAGTGCCATAATACCACAACGGTAATTTTCACCAGATTCTTCTTCTACTGTTTACACTGTATCTCCATTTCTATTTTCATTTTTCAATCCAATAGAGCAAATGAATTCCTCACTCATCATCTCCATCCTTCTCCCCCTTCGTCTTCACCAATCTATCTTTCCAAAGTCCATTCGCAGCCTCTTTATCCAGATTTGGGAAGACGAGATCAAATACATCCGAATACCATTTTGCGGGTTTACCTTCAATTCCATCCTTGATGTTCTATATTTCTCAAATTAGCATTTTCTCCTTTCCTACTATCAGATATACAAAGGAAGAAAAACTTACAGCTGGAAGTTCCAACCAATCACTCATGTTGTCATCTGGGAAGATAATCATTTTACTTCCCGCCCTTCTTGCAGCTACAGTCTTTTCTCTTAATCCTCCAATCCTGAGTACCTTACCCGTAACAGTAAGCTCGCCCGTCATAGCAATCGTTGGATCAAGTGGTCTATCCAGTGCTAGCGAAAGCAACGAAGTAGCCATCGTGATACCCGCGCTCGGTCCATCTTTTGGAACCGCTCCCTCAGGGCAGTGAAGATGTAGTTTCGCCTTATCGAAGAAATGATTATCAGGGAAGTTTTTGGCCATAACTGATTTAGCAAAGGAATACGCGATTGTGGTGGATTCCTTCATGACAGCCTGGAGATTACCGGTGGTAGCGAGACCAGGGGTAGAGGAGGGGGATAAGGCACTTTCGAGAATGGATTCAACGTATAGTGCGGCGCCACCCATTTGTGTCCAAGCCAGACCCATTGCTACACCAGGAGGTGTAACATCATATAGCCGATCCGATGTGAATACTGGTGGACCCACGTAATCCTTAAGGTTATCCTTTCCAATGGTGACATGTACATCATCAGGAACCTTAAGACTAACTCGAGGTACCTCGGTAGTCTCCTTTTCAATTGTTTCAGGTGTTTCCTTAACATCAGTCTGATCTTTCTTGGACTCCTCTAGAGCTGCCTTGCCTTCTTCAGTCAAGGCTTCTTCTTCAGGAAGAACACTCTCTCCAAGGTCCTGGACAATCTTCAAAGCAGATTTACGGTAAACCTTTTCAATCTGTTTCTTGAGATTTCTAACACCAGACTCTCTGCAGTAAGACTTGATGAGTTCCTCAATGGCTTCTTTACTGAGGTTAACATCAACCTCCTTCAAACCAGCCAATTCCTTGGCTGCGGGTCCAAGATAGCGCTCCGCAATGGCCATCTTTTCATCCGCAACATATCCTGACAATTCAATCATCTCCATACGATCAAGTAAAGGACGAGGAATAGTATCAGTCATGTTGGCTGTACAGACAAAGAGAACTTTAGAAAGATCCACAGGGACATCAAGATAATGGTCGAGGAACGAGGTGTTTTGTTCAGGATCCAGTAATTCCAAAAGTGCAGATGCTGGATCACCTTGATGACCTCTACCAATCTTATCAATCCATCATCAGAATCAATGGATTTTCAGTTTTGACATTTTCTTTAGCGCCTGAATAATTCTTCCAGGGAAGTGCGCCAACATATGTTCTTCTGTGACCCTTGATTTCCGCGACATCTGTGAGACCTCCCACACTGAATCTGTAGTATTGACGGTTGAGAGCTCTGGCAATACTCTTACCAATACTTGTCTTACCGACACCAGGAGGACCAACGAAACATAAGATTTTACCCTCTACGGTACCTCTCAGTTTGCCAACCGCGATGAATTCCAAGATGCGATCTTTCACATCCTTCAAACCGTGGTGATCTTCGTCAAGTACGGTCATAGCATTGTTGATTCCAAAGTTTTCTGCACTGCGTTGACCCCATGGGATTTGCGTCAACCAATCCAAGTAATTTCTTGTGACATTAAACTCAGACGCAGCTGGTTCAAGATGTGCTAATTTGTTGATCTCCTCGTCAAAGACTTTCCTGACTACTTCCGGCATCGCAAGCTTGGCTGCCTTCTCCTTGAATTTCTCAACTAGCTTATCTTTACCATCAGACTCAATACCAAGCTCTCTACGAATACCCTTCAACTGTTCCATCAAGTAGTACTCGCGTTGACGCTTTTGAATCTTGTTCTCAACATCTTTTGAAATTTTAGATTGCAACTGAGCATTCATCAACTCCTTCTTCAAGACAGTCAAACCCTTTTGTAATCTCTCCTCAATATTGAGAGTTTCAAGCACATCTTGAAGCTCGGAGACTTCACCAGCAGAAACAGCCGCAGCGAAATCCGCAAGTTTCCCAGGCTCCGACATAACATTGCCCGATGACTGACTCATCGAAAATGTGGAGATTTGATCTCGGAAGAGACTGTTGAGAGTTGCCACTTCCTTGAACACATTTACAATTTCATTTGTAACAGCACGGATTATGGGGCTTTTAGGATCATATGACTCTTCGGTCAGATTCTCCACGTTTGCCAGACTGACTGGGTATTTGCGTAAGAACGATATTGGCTCGTATGGCAATACAGGTCGCTCTGAAGTTTTCTGCGTCACCGTTCCTTCTTCAAAGCTAGCTACAACATCACCCTTCTTCTCAGAAGATTCCTCCTTTGTAACCTTTGGAGGTATGATCTCGGGAACAGGTGGTTCAGCTTGCGTGCCTTCAGTCTTACTTGCGTCCGTGTTCTCACGCTCAGGACTGATGAGAGCGGACATCTTAATTCGACGATGTGGATAAAGTACCGCAGTCAAAGCAGAATCATCTCCGTGAACAGGAAAAGCGCTAGTAATTTGTGCGAAAACTCCAACATCATGTACGTCATCAATATTCTCAATGACATCTTTATCCATGTTGTCGTCCTTGAACAAGAAAGCTCCAATGTATGGCTGGCCCCTCTTCATCATATCCTGAATGGCAGCTACAACATTGGGATCTCGCACAGTGACAGCCTTGTAGAATCCAGGGAATAGAGGTCTCTTGGTGATTGGAATTGCCATCACTTGTGGATATACCTCTGGAACCATAGCTTTTTGTAAAGCCTTTTCCGAAGCTCCTTTGCGACTTTTCTTTCCGCCATCATTATTGCCAGAATCCCCTGCACCACCGGCACTGCTTCCTTTCCCATCAGCCGCACTTCCAGAAGAAGTGTTACTACCAGAAGAAGTTGCTTCGCCTGTCTTGCTCTTGGTTTCTATTTCTTTCTCGCCACTGACTTTCTCAACTGATTCAGCCTTAGCCTTTGCCTTTTTCTCCTTCTTCTCTTCCGCAGATGTTATTTCTGCTTGATTGAACAAGTCTTTCGGGATATCTTTTCGCAGAGCAGGAGCTGTTGAAAACCTCGCGACGCCACCGAGACCTGACTGAATGAAACGAGATCGTAAAGAGACCGACGATTGTGCGGTTCTGCCATGATACTTTCTGATTGTCCTCCTCAAAACCGTACTCGAAACTTCCGTATTTTGTTTAATGGTTACATTTCGAAGCGCAATCCGCCACGGTAGGTTTTGGCCGTAAAGCATAGCTTTGGTATATGGAGTGAATGGATAATTAAGAAATAGAATACAGAAGACAAAAGAATCTTTAAATTGTATACTAGAAAAGAATAAAAACCGCTGATTTAGAACGTGAAAAAATGGTTTGATGTGGATGGCAATGGTAAATCGTAGACGGTGACAATTATTCTATGAGCTTCCCTACCACCACTATCTGCTCGTCATGACATTCGAAGGTGCTTTCTAAGCCCATCGGCAATATCGGTAACCCGAACTTCGGATAAACGTAATCCGGCGGGCCTGAATTACCCCCCCTCGAGACCCCCTCAAAATCTGTACTAGTTAAATTAAAGATTCAGTCAATACTAAATTTAATCAACTCTCTCATACCTCATTATTAAATTATGAGGAAAATGACTACGTAATTCATTTATCAACTTGAATGTTCATAATGTTCATGTAACGGTATTCCTATCTCATGGGGTTCTAAACAATTGTAGTCTTTACCATATTTCGGCCACGTTTTGATAAACTGGCTACAAGCGGTGCTCTGTGTATGCTTTTGCAAAATTGCTTACGTGATGGCTATTAGACTATCAAGTAGACCAGACGGTTCTGAGATTGGATATAAATACATTTTCTGCCTTCCTCCGTGCCATTGCCGCAATGAATTGGTATCACATTCTTCATTTACTCATTCCTTCCTCCTCGGCGCCATGTCCCCCATAAGCCAAGGTGTAATTCCCTGAGTGATCCGCTCATCCTGTGACTGAAAACGCCCCTATAGACTCTACATTACTCACTTCCATGCATTAAGCCCAGCCCAAGGATCGTTCGCACTTTGCTGTGATTGACCACGTTGATGAGAAGTAGCACTGTTTCCATATCCATAATCATTTTGACCTGTCATAGAGCCACTAGGTTGATGATATGTTTGTTGAGGGCCAAGAGGTGGCGGCCCAGGTGGTGGAGGTGGAGGTACATAGCCAGCTGGTACATATTGCCCTTGTTGTTGCGGTGCCATTGTCGCGTATGGATGTTGATTCTGTTGAAATTGAGTTTGCTGTGGTGGGGGTGAACGTGGGAATTGGCTCTGGTTTGGTGGAGGTGAGAGGGGCTGGGACGGATTGCGCGAATGTGTGCTTGGATTGTATTGTCCATATGGCGAGGATCTTCCAGGAGCTGAACTGTATGGGTCGGCTCTCTGAGGTTGTTGTTGAGGGTAATATCCTCCATTGGTAGAGGCTGGTATAGAGCCACGTGCAGGGGGTGCAGTCGTAGTTTGTGGAGGTGGCGATGTTGGTACCTGGTACTGTCCCGCAAAGTTTGTACTTGGGTACCTTGTCGATGGAGATGTGTTACTATACGCATTAGATCCCCTACGAGGAGGTTTGCTTGAAGTTGGCGAGGTCGATGGGTCCATAGACATGCGTTCCATCAATCCCCTAAGACGTTCACGCTCCCTATCCGCATGCCCATTTGCATTGCTAGCC
Source organism: Botrytis sinoallii (assembly GCF_014898435.1). Classification (NCBI taxonomy): domain Eukaryota; kingdom Fungi; phylum Ascomycota; class Leotiomycetes; order Helotiales; family Sclerotiniaceae; genus Botrytis; species Botrytis sinoallii. Next base: position 651,602 of record NW_024066040.1, read on the forward strand.
CGATCTTGCTCGATTTGATTTAAAAGCTGAGCGCCTTCTGACCTACGATTGTTGACAAATGTTTCGACATTCTTATCAAGGCTATTAACAGTATCCTTCATTTCGGCATACCACTGTTTAGCACCTTCGAGACCTGCTTGTAGATCAAGATATTCTTGATGAATCCGCTTATACTTCGACATTACTGATGATCGTTGACGGGTTATGGTCTCATACTTGCTCTGCTCAGATCGGACTCTCTTGTCTTGCAGAAGATCGTTGAATGTAAGTGTGAGTTCCTTCATTAGTGATGACTGTTTGTGATTCGCAGACAACAAACGACTCTGATGGGGTCGGTACTTCTCAAGCTCTGCTTGGAAAAGCTGATTCTCATAATTTGAGATGCCTTTTTTGTTGAGGATGAGAACGTGAGATATATCATCGTTATGCGCCTGTTTAGTGATTAGCGAAAAGAAACCTAGATGTGAAGCTTGCAACGAACCTTTTCTTTCAGATCTTTCAAAACTTGCGACCTTTCCCGTTTGACTAGATTCAGTTTCTTGAGTATATCCTCAACCTTGGCTATCTGGTCTGCGACACTATTTTTCCCATCATCGAAATCATCATCTAATAGATTTCCTTCACGTGTGCCGGGACTACCGGCAGCGTTTCTCGACTTTCCACCGACCTGAATCAACGCTCTTTGAAAAAGCACATCAGACTCGCCGAGTTCACCAGCAGAGCGCATTTCGTCAAAGTCAACTTCATGCTGGCATATCTTCGAGTAAAGCTGATTATCACTGCGAGCAGCCTCCTCAAGAGCTTCGCGATAGTTTCGTATATCGTTTCGAAGTGTAGATGTGAGCCGAGAACTCGGTTGTTGAGTCCACTCTCCTTCATACTTTGATCGCATTTTCTCACAGACACTCTCCTCCATATCCAACTGTTTGCTGCTCTTTTCCAATATTGAAACTATAGCTTCTTTGCTAGATTTCAAAGAATCAAAAGTTGACATTGGGGAGACATGCCCAGCTAAGTCGTCGCACCAGTTCCTGAAATCTTCGCCTCCGCTTAGCTCTTGATCAAAACCACCCTTAAGAACTTGTAACGCTCCGGGTAATCTGAGATAATCAAGACTTGCAGCCATCTCACTGTTGGCAGTTTCTACACGTTCCGTCTCCGCCCGTACCAGTTTAGCCTTTTCTTCATCGTATAAGCTAGCTGATTCTGTCACAGACATAGGCACTATCTTTTGGAAGATGTCAGGTCCCGTGATACGTTGAATATCTTGACCAGCATAGAGTTCGCTAACTGGTATCGCTTTAGCAGCAGGAAGTTTTGGGATCACAGTGAGAGCCGCTTCGGCTGGTACAGTCTGGTGATAGATATAGTCATTATCCTTGATAAGCTCAGCAAGTTTTTCCTGGACATTGGTAAGATGACGCCTGTTAATTTCTATCAAGGTTGTGCCTGTCTCTGATGTGAAGTTTGAATTGACGGGCACATTTCCAGGGAAACTGTTTGCAAGTTTACTGGCATCCTTAGATGATATTTCTGCTGCCTGTAATCGTGCAATAGCCACACCATGTGAATTTGCATCATCATCCGCAAGAGCCTGATAATACTGAGCTAGAGATGACATGTAATTTGCTTTGATCTATTTGCGTTAGTACGAATTTGCTATTTGATCACCACTATGGTCGAAGTGTGCCCCATAAAAGCGAAAAAGATTGAAAGCACCTACTTGTACCACTAGAAGCCAGACCTTTTCAAATATGGCCTTATTCACGTTGTCCTGGGTTCCTTCAAGCGCCTGAGAATACAAATAGCCTGCTTGGCTAGCAAGTTTTGCTAATAGTCCAACCTTCTTACCATCGGCAATTTGCTTTTCGAGAAACACTTCCTGGCCTTGAGCAAGCATAATCTGAATCAGAGTCTTAACCGTATCTCGACTTAAGTCCGTAGATGGTGCATGGAGAAAGTTCTCATTAATATAAGTGAACATGCCGGCAGATGCTTGGAAAGAATGATATGCAGTTTTCAGACCCGAGTCCTCCGATCGGTTTTGATGCGCTGCGTGACATGACAGTACGGCAGAAATGTTGAATATGATCGAAGCTTTTTCGTACGCCAAAGAATATTGTGCAGTGGCTTTGTGTGTAAATGCATCGAACCTGGCAACATTGTTAGCAGGATTCCGATGCCCCTCATTTGATTGAAACCTTACCAAGTAAAGGAGATTTTGATGTGATTCTCATCGACCGGGAATCGCAGGTCTAATAGTTCCAGCTGTCCATAATATCTGTAGAGGAGGTCCCTTCCGGCAGCACTGTCCTTCCCTGCTCCTCGCATATCCTGTCGCAAGCGGTTCAAGGTAGCACATTCCTCCGCATATCGTTCCGGGTCGTCACCATACGTCTGTCTGATGTAATTCTTCAACGGCTGTATCCAGTCGATTTCGTTGGTTGCCTTAAGAGGCGCTGATATCATCGGGGCTTGCATCTCGAAGATTGACAGGATGATGCTCGACACCCTGATTATCGATACCCGGGCAAAATTTGTGAAGGAGATATATCACTTCAAAGGGAAATCAATAGATTTGACTGTAGGTATCAAACAGATATAATGGACAATATCGTGTACACCGATACTCGTCGAATGTGGATGGGAAAGCGGTGGGGAGGAGGGGTTGGTGTCGTCAGTGGTAAGACTTGTTAATTTGTTAATTTATTTGGATGCGCAGTATCTTGAAAGAATGGTCCGATCCTTGTGCAAAATTTCACTCATGTATCTCATGGCTGTGTCATACCTAGGAAGCTATCAAAGTCCAATATTGATTTATCATTATGTAGTTTGATATGTTGAAGGAGAAATAGCAAATGTTTGTGACTATCTAGGTATTGGAAGTGAAATCAATCGATGGAAAGCAGGTGCCCAAAGCTATCATTACTCTGTGCTATGGAGTGTGTGGGACTACAGGGCACTAGCTGGTGCTACAATACAGGGAATCTGCACTGCTTTTCTTTTTCTTTCTGCGGCCCTTCAGGAGGCCCAGATTTACTCAGATAAGCGCCAGAGAACACTTCGTAAGACCATAAATGATCGTGGAGATTATATATAAATTGCTGTTATACATCTAACATTCCGGATGCTTGTTTCCGTTTCGTACTATATCCATATATGGATGTTATTCTCGTCATCATAATCATCATCATCATCATCATCAATCAATCAAGACACGGATGCAATTGAAATGATATCAATCACACATAGCAATCACAAAACAAGAAGACGGACATGAAGAAACATCAACCCAACAGTTTGTTCTCTCTTCAACCACAATTAGGTGATGACCCACCATTGACCTGACGATGAAAGAGTGTTCCTCAAACTATAGGGTGTCAGCGTATGTAATAAGCGCCCTGTTTAGATAAGGAGACAGCCTCGACTCAGTACAACATCTATCAAGAGATACGCCTTATTCAATCGACATCATCTGCTAATCGGAGTACTCATATGGACAGATCGCCTGGTGTTGGGCTATTTAGGCTCTATCTCTGCACACAAATGAAGGCAGCATACAAGATAAGTACTAGGTTGCTAGCATGTTCTTTGCAGACGGTAGTCGTCACGGCAGCCATGTGGATTACATTTTGATTGGTAGGAAAGCCTCGTATTTCCCAGGTTCATCACATCCAGTCGTCGACATGCATGTAGGCTGAGATGAAATCCTCTCGGTAGTGGGATGAACGGGATATCAAGCGAAGCTGACCCTAGAGGATTATGTTCATTGAAAAATTCCATGTATTAGTCATGTCACTGCTGTGAGTTAAGATATCATTTCATTTTATACTAATAAAGTATGGGCCATGAATATATTCTAAACAGCATTCTAGAAGATATGCATTCGAAAATTGACAGCCATTCATCATTCCTACCATCAGGAGACGCCATGCTCCTTCATTTTACCCCTTTATCCTTTATACAAAGTGGCATTTCTAGACCTTTGCCATTTATTATACAGCGAGCTTCATCATTTCTTTCATTTCTTCTTAGAGTCATCTTCCTTATCGCCTTCATTTGGCGAATTAGCACCGTCTGTGAATTTGTGCCAGACGGATTTAAGGAACCCTTCTTGCTTGTTGTTATCTTCGGTATTTGATGGGGAAGATGACCTGTCTCCGTCAGTGTCTGGATTGAAAACAATGACACTGAACTTACGAAGAGCTTGAGGAACGGCCAACATTCATAATTCGCTTCGCCGTCTTGTCGTCCATCTCATCGGCGAGCATTTCCACGATTGTTCGCTGGTTAGCACTTAGGTATTTGGGCATGTTGACCTTGAATTCAACTTTCAGGTCGCCATTACCTCCTCTGCGTCCCTCTAACTTCTTCATTCCCATGCCCCCTAGAACAGTCTTGTCTCCAGTGCCGGTTCCAGTTGGCACCTGGACACTAACATCTCCATCCAATGTCGGTATCTTTACCTCACCTCCAAGTAATGCAGTTGTAAAAGGAATTGTTGCGGTGTATAAGATGTTGGACCCAGAGCGACTAAATTTTGGATCTGTGGCTACTCGAACGAGTACATAAAGATCACCAGGTTGTGAAGGGCTATTGGGGTTTGCAGCCTGACCAGTAGCTGGAGCATCACCTTCCCTATCTAACCTCAATCGCATACCATCCTCAATACCTCCAGGTATGTCAACGTTGATAGTTTTCCGCTCACGCACGACACCATTTCCAGAACATGTCCGACATTCTCCTCCAAGTGGAATCGACATTCCTTGGCCACCACAGGCACTACATGTTGAGGCCATTTGAAAACCACCCATAGAATGCACGCGAGTGCCGCTCCCTCCACAGGACTTACATGCCGATCGTTTTGTCCCAGATTTCATACCGTTTCCAGTACATGTTTTACAAGTAGATAATGGAGATATGTTGATGGTTTTGCTGGTCCCTTTTGCTGCTTCCATGAAGGAGATATTCGTTTGAACCTCAATACTGTCTCCCACGAGTATTTCTTCTTGAAACGGATTACGACCACCACCTCTACCCCTTTTGCCTCCAGTAAAACCTTTAAACAAATCTTCGAAATTGAAATCTGCTCCAAATCCTCCACCTGGGAAACCACCAGATCCACCCCCAAACCCTCCAAAACCCCCCGCACCGCCGAATGGATCAGCACCAGGTCCGGGTCCTGCTCCTTGGTCGAATGCTGCAGATCCATACTGATCCCAAGCTGCCTTTTTCTGTGGATCGGTTAAAAGTTCATAGGCAGATTGCGCTTCCGCAAATTTATCTTTAGCATTTGGGTCCTTATTGGTGTCTGGATGAAACTTTTTAGCAAGACCATAATATGCCTTCTTGATGGCTGATGCAGAAGCGCCTTTGTCAACCCCGAGAACATCGTAAGGATTCTTCGTGGCTTGGTTTCTTGTTGTCGCATGGAAAGACTAGGAAGACTTCATGTCAGTACTTTGTTATGTGACTTTAGGCACTTTGACAAAATAGATACTCACTCGTCGCTGTATTGGGTTAAATGCCAGGTCGTTCTGAGAAGACCTACATCTTCCCCGTGAAGCGCAGATTGTCGAAAGACGTCGTGTTTGAGATGGTTTGTGGTCATCTCTTTTCAATGTACAATGACGACTTGCTGGTGTGGAATATAAAATTCGAGATGGATTCGCCGCCTTTGAAAGAAGGCCTGTTGTTCCTGTCTTCATTATGGTAGATTGATGTTCACCATGTACGCAAGGGAGATATCAAGATGTGCAGTGTAGTAATCACAGGAACAAATAAAAACTATTTCAGGTGAATGTATTGTTGAAGTTAAGCTAAAACTATCATGAATATCAACGATCATTCTGGAAAGCTCCAATATTTTTTTCTTTGCCGGCAAGGCAATTGAGATAGATCAGCTATGATTGGCTGAGCGTAATTGACCCCAGTAATTTATTACAAATCGCAACAAGGCTGAGAGTTACCAAAAGTTTTGAAATGCAAAACAAAAGTCTCTCCATTGATAGATGAATTGATTAGGTAGTTTGAAGTACTCATTCCATTCTATTGTCCATTGGTCATGACAGTCATTATTCTAAATAACTAATAAACCCCACAGTGAAAGCTCGTAAACCCCAACTCCCTGGAATGAAAAGGCTCTCCGTAAAGTGCTCTGTACAAAGTATTATACAAGTCTAACCCGATTATCCTTATAACACCAGCCATTCGTTCCCCTCCGTCGTATGCTCGTTGTATTATTAAATTAGGATGATAGTCGCTGAATATCAATCGAATTGAAGCCAAGTTGCTCACAAATTGTTGTGTGTACCTAGACTAGGCGGGTCGTTCAGGCTGAGATCGCTCCATAGGTCGCGCCTGTGGCATAAATCTCATGCGAAATTTCTTGTCTATGAACATTTAGCTGAGGTGTCGTTGCCAGCTATGAATAGCGTCATATTGACTCACCCTGATATCGAACTTTATATAAGGTCTTGGCTACACATTCATTTTCGTTGACCGACTGACTGTTGAAGTGCTTGCGTACAGCGTTGGCCAATTGTTCTTTGCTCTGCCTCTTATTCTTACGAACCATGCTTGGTGACATGCGGCCAATACTCGATTGAGAGAGAACAGTTTGATTGTATGCACTGTTGAAGGCAGCAGGTGTATTTAATCCGTATTCGTATCGATACCTGTGCAAAAACGATGCGTCGAACTCTGACCATTGTATCTGTGAAGGAAGTTATTGTTAGCCTGTGTGCTTGATCTTCGAAGGTGATGATGGTGGTTCATAATACTTTAGAATTTCCGTCGGTATTGGTATTTCCCGCAGCTCCTGCGATAACACTAGACGCATTGGGTGTGCTATTTGCGCCCGATACATTTGCATTAACTGCACTGCTTGCCACGCGTTTGCCTTTCCCGTTCGCAGCTGGCGTTGAAATTGGATTCCCTTTCTCTTTGGTACTTGAGGCTTCTGAATCATCAGGCTGCTGCGGACGAGGTCCTTTACGCATGTTGGAAGAGGTCGAGAGATGGCCCTAGGCGCTTGAAACTTTGTGCTTTGGAGTGTTGATTGATAAATTCGATATTGAAATTTTGGGATTACATTGGTAGTAAAAATCGTTTGATTTTTTGGTGTTGAAAGATGATTTAGTTGAAAGTTGAAAGATCGTCATAAGGACCCAGGTGGTGAATAAAAAAAGATCCGACACACCACCAGGAAAGTTTACTGGGGCTGAGAAATTGGATACTGCCAGGTAAAGTTTACGTACCCCGGATTTATTAGTAGCGGATCAAGACATCCAGAGCCACTTTACGGGTGATGCTAAATTGCTAATGCACATTAGAGATTTAGCATTCCAAAGTTTGGCAGTCCATAGCAGTCCAATCTCTTCGTTTGATAAGGCATAGATAGCTACAGGAGCTATTTGCAGAACCGGTATCATTGCTGAAGACAGGTAGGTAGGTATTTGATGATTCATTACTCCTTTCATTCCACGGAGAAGTACAAGTACGACGGGAGCACGAACACCCACATAAATCACCAGAGAAGAACTTTATCTTCTCAAATCAATATTGACATTGGGTCATCATGCCTTGAGATGATAAGGACCAGGGAGTCAGTCAAGCGAGTCTCATCGGAAGACGGCGATATCGATCGTAACTTTCCTCATCTTGGTATGCCAGAGAAGATTTCATCACACGGCGCAAAAGCAAAGAAATTTCTATCAGTTCTTGTACTGATTTTGGTCTCGCTGTGGCTCCGGTCTGGCAAGGAAGGTTCAAACGTACCCCTCATTTCTTCCTTGTAAATTTTCCTATTTGGCGTACGTCGTTCCCTATGGAAGGATGGAAAACAGATCTGATTCAAAGACTTATCCTCAATTTAGACCCGACAGCTGTTAAACAAGGTAGAGAAAGAGCCAATCTTTCTCTCCGGACGGTATATCTTCAAGTCGCAGTCGGAATGTTGATTCAGATGAGTTGTACACCAGAACCATAATTCATCTACCTCCCAGGGATTTCATCGAATACTCCGACTTCAAGCCACACAATACACATGACTTCCAAGGTTTCATGGGAACTTGTGACGGGTGTAACTAGAATCCCCCGCGAGCAGGTTGGATGTATCTTTGACATCTCGCAAGATGGAAATCTAGACGATTGTGAACCTCCCCCAAGCAATTCCAACGCGCAAGGTCAGTAGATAAACCGAATTTCTACTTTGAGACATTCACACGGCACACCAAAGAACAAGTATATGCAGCTGATAAAATGAAATTTCAAGGTTGAGATATTATCCAACCACTCCAAATCCTTCACATCGCCTGTTCCGTCGGATTGGCACTGCAAGCCTGCCTAAGCCTGGTAAGCTTAAAGCACAAGTCGATCCTGAATCTGTAAGCAGAGAAGATATTCTGGATGTCTTGGAAAAGCCTTCAATCCTACATAACCCCAACCAGTTCTTAATCTCACCCAACCCATCGGAATAATATTCCACGAACACAAATGAACGTCGTGGTCAATTAATAAGGACTTTAACCCTCAACAGAGTTCAGCAAAGAATTCAAAGTCAGCAGAGAACACGGCTTTCACATTCCAACAATTGATTCTCAAATGATATAAGATTTGTGAGAATCGCCCCCCTCCGCCTCCTCTCTCTCAATCGATTGTTCAAGCAGTTCATGTGCGAAGGATCCAATACACACTCCAATCAGTACGACCAACATTTATTCCCCGGACCGATAGAAGGCGAGCATAATCAGGTCGCAGGAAAAAGAAAAAGTGGTCAAACAACTTGATTAAGCCAAGTTTATGAATGTCTCCACAAGATCCACAGCAGCTTTAACTGATCCACTAAAACAAAAGCTTCCGGCCCCAGACACTTGAAAATCTACGGTTACGGTTCATCAAGTACAAACTCAAAATTTAGCACGAGATATATCGCCTTTTTCCCCTCCATTTCTCACTTGGTGATCGACAACACAAACTTTGGAAGCATGAGTGAGTAATCGAAAACACTTCTTATAGCTGTATACCATGTCAATCTCTGATCTCTACTTCCATTTTCTTTTCTAATCTCATACAAGCGCCCTATGCGCGTTCATCAGCTTCGGTCCACCGCGTGTGTTCTTGCATGACCTAGCCACATCTCACGTTGCGACTCCATCATCTGTCCGACATAGAGTACTCTCGTGTTGACCAGGGAGCTTACAGCACATTTCCCCGCGTTACTCGATGCGCATGAGAGTCTTGGATTATACTGCTGCATTTTGCATCATGTCTAGCTAACCATTCATCTTCACTCATTCACATTGCTTTATCCTGTCTCGTTTTCTTCCTATATAAAATGCTTCATCCAGTCTGACCTCGGACAATAGTAGAGTGATTTCGCCACCCTATGCGCCAATTTCAACTCCCTAAAGCTTTCAAAGACCCCCCGACAGAGTATTGGCAACCCAAGATACCGTACATATTGCGACACTTACTATAAGATAATATGAGATTATGACTTCGATATTGACTGCATATCCTCTGAATTTGCCAGCAAATAACATCACGGCTCAAATCGATCCGCCTGCTATGTCTCAAATGGCCGACCCCATGCTACAACACAGGCCTAATGGAAAAATTGACGATAAGAGTCGCGGTAGACGTCGAAGCCGTATATCAATGAAACCCACAGAAGATGAAGGCGAGCTTTCGCACGGGGAACTTGCAGAGGGTCGCACTTCTGGTGATGATGGTCCCTCGCGAAAACGAAGGAGAAGTCGCAAAGGTCTAGACAAGAAGTTTGAATGTTCTACACCAGGCTGTGGGAAGAGCTATTCTAGAGCTGAGCATCTGTAAGGTCTACACAGTCGCAATAATCTGTGAACTTGTTGCTGACAACTTGTCCATTTAGCTACCGCCATCAATTAAACCATACCCCGAAACAGATATACAACTGCGACTACGAGGAATGCTCGAGAACGTTTGTCAGACAAGATTTATGTAATAGGCATCGAGACCGGCATAATGCAAAAGGTTCACAGCTACACAGAAAAGATTCAATGTTGATTCAAGGGTCACCAGTATCGCAGATTTCACAACCACAATTACCTCAAGGGTCCGCGTCCCCTGAGGTAACAAGACCGAATCTAATGGGTTCCAAGATACGGACAACGCAAATACCATACCAGTCTCCACAAGACATTCGACCTACTTCATATTCGCCAGTGACCAAATCAGCACCCGGAACTTATTCTGGTGCTGGCGCAGTTAACGGCGTAGATGGATATCCATCTGCCAATTACAAGCGCTCCGATTCTGATATGATCCAGAGAGGTCAAAATTCATCATCTGCAGGCTCTAATAGCAGAGGTCAACGACATCAAAGCTTTGGAACTTCTGATACGAGGTCGTCTGATTTCTCCAGACCATTGCAAACAAATGTTGGTCATTATCCTATGCTACCGAATACCCCGAACAACCAAAACTACCATGGCAATCAACCGCATAGTCCGCAGGCATACATAAGCCAACAAAACTTTCCTCCATTTAGCTTACCACCGCCAGGATTTGCAAATGTGGCTGCAACTACGATGCCCTCACGTGAGCCTGAATCACAATTTCAAACTCCTGTGTCTACCGAGTATCCAAATGAGATCAGTCAAGCTCAGCATTCGGGTCCAGACATGGTGCTTCTAGATCAAATGGCTACGTCAAACACAATGCCGGTATTTGGTGGCGAAGGATGCTACAATCGATCTCCATTCACCATACCCGAAGATTTTGTAGCATATCTTTTCAGCAGCCAACAAAACGAAATGGGTCAGATGAGTCAACAGCCTTACGCAAAGTGAGAATCCTAATACAACTACCCGGTTTGACAAGTATCTAATTCACATTTCTAGCAGTTACCCCGACGCTACAGCGCAGTACTATGCGCCCTATTTTACTAACGATATTGGTCTTGGAGGGTTCTATCCTCCTACTTCTCATCAACCCCATCATCCTATGGCTGTAACGAGTTTGCTTGACACTAGCTTGCCGGAGACAGTCTTGTCAGAAGAAAAGAGCCAAGCCATTATTGACTTAATCAAGGAAAGATTCAATGAGACTGGAAACGCACCCCTTGTTAAGCAGAAAAAAGATGCACTTTTTGATGGGGACCGTAGCAACGACAGTCATATGATGAGTAGGAAAATGATGCAAACCTACATTGGTAGTTACTGGTATCATTTTAGCGATCAAATGCCAATATGTAGGATTTTTGTGTTTCGTTATTGAAGTCAAGTAGAGCTCGCTAATTTTCGTTTTAGTGCACAAACCAACGTTTTCTCCAGATAATACACCGAACCTCCTTCTGATTGCAATGATGGCTATAGGTGCCTCTCTTCTTGACAACACGTACGCCGAAGATGTGACGCAGGCTGGTGCGGAACTATCGAATTTCTTGGCGTGGCACCTTAGATGGGAGATATTCAGTGACCAACAATTCCGCCCTCCAGCAAAATTATGGGTATTCCAGGCTCTTTTACTCCTAGAAGTATACGAAAAAATGTATTCTACCAGAGCGCTCCATGAAAGAGCCCACATCCATCACGCAACCACAATCACCTTGATGCGTCGGGGTAGCTCATTGATAGGCCGTTCTGCTTTGGATTCACCCCCGAGTGCGAGAGAACAAGGGCACAATAATTCACGTCAATCGTCAACCTCAGGAGCCAACACACCTGATGAGTGGTGGAATCATTGGATTACGAATGAAGCGACAAGACGAGCCGCGTTTGCGGCATTTGTTATTGACTCTACGCACGCAACGATGTTTGGACATTCTACCGTCATGGTTGCTCACGAGATGCGTCTTCCTTTGCCATGCGACGAAGCCATGTGGAATGCCACAAGTAGTGCTGAAGTTGGTAGATTGGAGTCAACCCTCCAAGCCAATGGAGTGAAGCCTATATCATTTTTGGAAGGTCTGAAACGAACTCTTAATGCTCAAACGGTGCGAACAAACTCTTTTGGTCGTACGATATTGATGGCAGGGCTCTTGAGCGTTAGCTGGCATATGCATCAGCGTGATCTACAGGTCAACTCATTGGGAGTATCACAGGCGTTAGGCGGCCGAGACAAATGGAGAGGGTCCCTGACTCGGGCATTTGACCTTTGGAAACGAGATTTCGACATGTCTTTGCTACAACAATGTGAAACGATGACAGGACCATATGCTTATACTGGCAAGGAGAACAATGTTGTCTATCAGTCCAGGACAGTGCTTCATCACCTCGCACATATGGCAATGCACGTTGATGTTGTTGACTGTCAGATATTTGCAAGAGCGAAACGTCTTCTTGGTCGCACGATTGGATCACAGGACTTGAACAGTGCCCAGAAAAGAATGAAAGACGCTTGGGCACCGACCGCTAGAGCTAGGGATGCGACGTTTTATGCAATCAAATTTCTCTGTACAGTACTTCTTCCCAAAGAATCTACGTCAGTCTCCCACGGCTATGATCATGCACAACCGGATCCACCATTCGATTATTCGGCTCGCGACGATATTCTTCTAAATCGACCGTGGGTTATGTATTTCGCTGCTTTGATTGTATGGTGCTACGGATATGCACTCGAAGGACCGACTAACGCCCCAGTCCCGTCTCCAAACTCAATGGACGACCAAGTTCGGGATATGCGAGCCTATTTGCGACGATTCGGCTCGGTAGATAATCCTGAGGAACTGAAAAAGTTGACTGGTCTCAATGGATGTTCTGGGATGCTGATGGTTTTGAAAAGCGTCTTTGAGAAGACGAGATGGCAATTACTGCATGAAGCTGCTTTATTGTTGACCAATTGTATCAATCTTTTGGGTGGACCTACACCGACACCTTCTCGTGAATTGTGAGGATGTAAATGGCGAGGTGAGAGGAGCGGGCAATGTGTCCTGGATGGAGGTAGTTAGCCTTATGATTGTATAATATTCTTAACGAGGTTTGGAAAGGGGGAGCTATTATTGATATGGTTTGGAACAGATATACTTTGGAAACGATATGGGAGGTTTTCTTTAGTTTTCATGGAATTTCAGGGGAACTTGAAGGCATTGGGAATCTGTGGATACCCAAGACGTGGAAATATGGATATGGATAGGATGTGACTTGTTAGGTTGCATGGTTGAGTAGTTGGGTTAGGGAGTTGATATAGGTACCAATATCATTATGACATATTCACACTGGGATGTCGGATTTATTTCTTTTGCGACTGAAGATAAGGTCCCTGTCAATTGATACTTTTAGGTATTGATCATTAATCTATTGACAAGGAGAGCTTATAATATATTGCCAAGGGTCTTTGGCCTGAGTTGGGCTGAGAGTGTAACAAGGAAGCTATCTAGCATGTAGGTATTCCCTCTTCGCTTCTGCACATGATCCCGAGGAAATGGCCACCGTGTGATATTAAGTGAAGAATAAGCTTGCTGCTATCGTGCCCTGCATTATCTTCCACATGTTTTCCCCGTGGTATTGGTGACATCTAAGTCAACCGCAATGTTTGGACCATTTCTGAATCAAGCAATTTTCGTGTTTTGATCTAAATCCGCCACTTTCATTGGTTTGATGTGAGATTTCTGCCCGAAACCCGAAAGCTTAATCGAGATGAATCTATTGCACTCTGTCGCACGGAGCTCCAAAAAGAAACCTTTGGGGGATCTCGTCCGTGCAGGGACGCAGATCTTCTCCGACCAATTGTTATATTACAGGGTCTCGGGCTAAATCATTCTTAGTACCTAGACTTCTCTTCTCCAACGTCCCAAACATCTTCGAAATTATCACAACAAACTTTCGCTCATGTGGACCTTTCCTTTCCGCCTTCCCTTCTTCGACACTCTACATAATTTGCCATCTAGCCTTTAGGATTTCATGTAATTTCAATATCAAGCCGACGAACTATTCCTGGCGCTGCTCTACTGATAGGTACTAGGTAGACACATATCATTGCTATTAATATGAGATTGTTCCACGCACAAGGACTAACCGTTATTACTTTTTGCTACCCTCATTCTTTGACATCAAACTATTGTTTCAGCACTGATAGTTCCCATCTCATCTCTACTAACACATTTTCCTATAACTACCTATTCACGATCTTTCATTTCTTCAATGTTTCAAAAGACAACAAAAGATCAGAACCTCATTTTCCCAGAGAATACTGATCAATAGTAGAAAAATGTCGAAAACTGTTCTGATTCTCGGTGCTTCTTATGTCGGATTAACAATCGCGCACAAGTCAGTATATTTAACTGTGTGATGTGATGAAGAGAGTGACTAATGCTATGCAGGCTTTTAAAGACAACTCTATCGGCGGTTCCTGAACTCAAGATAGTTTTAGTCTCGCCAACCACACATTTATATTGGAATATGGCTTCAGTTCGAGGTTTGTGGCAAGATATCTATTCGTACTTTTGATCTTATTCTCACAAACGGCAATAGCAATTGTTCCGGGGCAATTCGCAGATGAAAAGGTACGCCAATACTTGATGTTAAATATTCACCAATCTCTATCGGCGTAATTGACACTATTTCCAGATGTTCGCAGAGATTGCGCCTGGCTTTTCCAAATATCCAAGCGAATCTTTCGAGTTCCTCTTAGGGACAGCTACGAGTATGGATCTAGTCGCTAAAACAGTTACAATTAGAACCACTGCGGGTCCGGATTCGGTTCAATCATACGATTCGTTGGTTATTGCTACCGGTAGTCACACCATAGGCGAAGTACCGTGGAAAGGAGCTCCTTCTGGATATGAACAGACTAAAGAACTACTTCACAAATTTCGCGAGAAGGTGGCCAATGCCAAAACTATTGTAGTGGGAGGTGCAGGACCTACGGGCGTGGAGACTGTTGGGGAGTTAGGATTCGAATTTGGAAAAACCAAGGACATAATATTAGTACGTACCGTCGCGTATAGTTTTAGTTCCCAAGTAAATAATATACTAACCGAAAAATAGATAACATCAAACGATGAAATTCTCAAAGGTGCAGTTACCAGCCCCATCGCCTCAGGAGCACAGAAAGAGCTGGAAAAAATGAACGTCAACGTGAGGCTCCGAACGAGGATCAACTCGACGAAAGTTCTCCCCACGAGCCAAACCGAACTCTCATTATCCAATGGCGAGAAACTCGTTTGCGATCTCTATCTACCCACGCTGGGCACGATCCCAAACAGCGAATACATCCCCAAAGAACTACTCGATGGACAAAACTTTGTCAAGGTAGATCAACATCTCCGCGTCCACGGCGCAGAAGATATCTGGGCCGCAGGTGACATTATCGATGCGCAACCAAGTCAATTCGTCTACGCCGATAAACAAGCCCACGCTCTAGCGAAAAATCTCGATCTCGTGCTGAGATTGAAAAATCCAGTCGTGTACAAAACGGATGGCGCCCCCATGATTGCCGTTGCTCTCGGTCGAAGCAAAGCGACGGGCCGCTCGGGAAATTTCAAATTGCCGAGTTTGATTGTTTGGTTTGTTAGTAAGTATTTATATTCCTCTTATTCTTCCTCTTCCTCCTGAAAAGAAAAAAAAGAAAAAAAAAGAAAAAACGAAAGAAAAAAATCTTCCAACCATCACATTATGACCCACTAACTATATCCCTCACCAGAGGGTCGCACGCTGGGCACCCAAAATCTACTTCCATACGTAAACGGCACCAAGTTTTGAACGGACGGACAAACGCACACACAAATCAACAAACGCACGCACACACGATGCAGGATTAATGTAAATTGTAATGATATGGCGATATAATCACGAGCATAATCAGGGGAATTGGACTGCTTGGGTCAGGTCAGGTCAGGTCAGGCGCGCATGCGTGGAGGTTGTATTATATACCCAGGCCGCTTTTGGAAAATGTAGGATACCTATAGCGAGCAAAGGTGTTGGAGATTTTACGTGTAGTGTATATAATATTAGATAATTTTGGTGATTGTTTATATTTATTGATATTGATATTGATAGTACGGGATGGGATGTATGTGTTAGCTGTGAGTATCTTCGCGATGCTATGTAATGCTGTATAATGCTGTGCAATCATTTTTATTTCAGTCTGTCTAAGTTTCTGGATCTATATAAATCTCATGAATACGTCTGCTGATGGTTGATGGGTCGATGGGTGGATGAGCGTATTGTAGTTGTACAAGTATGAAAAAAAAAATGAAAAAGAAGAAGAAGAAAAAAACACCCTGCTCGCTCTGCCCGCCATTCTCCATGAAAATCTAGAATAATCAGACCCCCAAACTCCAATCCCACACACAATCCTGTATTATTCCTTGTTCCTCTACAAAAACTAAAGCTCAACCTGCAAAAAGATACCTGATATAAACTACACCGTGTTCCCTTCCCTTCCCATCCCAAGATCCACTTCCTCTATGAACTACATACACATTACGATCTCTCCTCAACCTGCACCCCCAGCTTCTCCAAGACACTTTTCATCTTGCGATTATCCACAGTCGTCTCCTTCATCTCTCCTCTCATGAATTCATTAAATTCTTCCCATCCATCTAGATACAAATGATGGCCTGCTTTTTGGATAATGACGACTTTTGCGCTACCATTTTCTAGTTCTTTTTCCTCTTTCGATGCTTTAGCGAGAGCTTTTTCGCGCTCCTCTTTACAGGCTTGTTCGGCGGCGTAGCCACCGGCTACATCCATCCAGTCGTTGTCGCCGTACATTAAGAGGATGGGGTAGCCGTGTTCTTTTTGGGTAAGGGATGAGGGAGAAGAGGAAGGAATGGGTTGACGGCCTACACCATGGATGCGGCGGATTAAAGGAGAGCGGGCAAAGGCCCCTGGGGCGAGGATATAAGGGAGTGCGTATTCGCCCGATCCGCGTTGGCGAAAGAGGGAGTAGGCGTACATGTGTAGTGCTTCATTTTCGTTACTGGGGAGATGGGAAAAGCGGCGGGATGTCCAGCCGGAGACGAGACGGGGTCCCAGGGGGCCGGCCCAGCGAACGAGAGAAAAGGGGGATACGTTTGCGTCCCAGAGGTAGGTGAGCCAGAAAGGAAGGGGTCGCTTGACGGGTTCGGATTTGGATTTGTTGTTTTCGCGCTTGTTGCGCATGTTTCCAAAATTGTTGTTGTCACCGGTGGTGCGTCTGCTTGGATTGGAAGAGGAGGATGAAGAGACAATGTCTGCTTCTTGGTCTTGGGTAAATTCGCTTGCGAGAGTAGATTCTTCGGGCTCGGGCATGGCCGCTGAGGTAGCGTAGGGATCTTCAGGAATTCCCACTGGTGAGGCGAGTATCAATTTGTTCAGATGTCCGGGATATTTAAGTGCGTATGCAACAGCCATGTAACCACCCATACTGTGGCCTAAAAGTGTAAATTTGTCGAGTTTCTTAAGAACACGCCATTCTTCCAGCGCATCAATGAACCAACTTTCTGTTTCTGCGATTTTGCCAGCTTGATCCTTTGCACTTATTTTGAAGGGTGGCCGGGTGCTTCGTCCCATTCCTAGCATATCCAGAGCGTATATTTTCCAACCTGGCACTCGACTTAACCCCTCAAAGTTTTTGTAGAAGAATCCGAGACCTGCGCCGTAGCCGTGAAGCATTACCAATGTATCCTCGACTTCTTCTCCCACTCTTTCCACGGAAAACTCATTCAATGCTCTGTTCTTCCCACTCAGTTTCACAAGATTCGAATGCCATTGTCTTGGACCATGAGGATCGTTTATGGAATTCGTTCGCACTGGTGCAGATACAGCATTCGGATCATCGTTTACTGATATTGTTGATGTGCCAGCTGAGACTGGGGCAGAGCCAGTCTGGGTATGTGTAGGTGGCTTTTGTAGATAGGGAACGAAGGACAATACAGTATGTTCCGCGACAGCCGGTGAAACGCTTGACCACCACTGACTGAATGCCGGCTTATAACCTAGAGGAAAGAAGCCTCTTGCGGGGGCATTTTCCTTGGAGTTCTCACGGCGAGAAGCGAGTGGAGATTGTTGGCTTCGAGGAGCCTCAGTATCAGAGGTAGCCATTGTAGTATAGGTGGTAAGATTGGAGAGTCGTTTCAGATATGGGAGAGCAGACTTTCGTCCACCGAATGTGTCCGATGGTCCTGATCGCAATAAGAGCGATATGAGATTTGTTTGATACAACTTGAATGATCGAGAGGCAACGCGTGCACCTCTCAATTGTTTATAAAGAAAGTAATGTTACTTTTACTGTCGGCGGAGTTAAGGACTTTGGAATAGGTACGGCCGGTGGACGCCACTTTAAATGTTTCGCCGGCTTATGGATTGTAGGAGTAGGGAATTAGATAGAAGAAAAGATACTGTGAGAATGGATAAGCATACTGTACTCGAGGGAGAAGGTAGCAAGCAGGAGAAATCATTCAATCATTTGAAGGGGTATTTAAGGGATTATTTGATGTACAAGAGTCAGTCTGATCTATTGACAGGTCGTCATCGTAATGGCGAATGCGAATGCGATCAACCAAACTCGGTGATCGGAGCAACCACAATCCGAAGTTCACCAGTGGTTCCGTAGAACAAGGCCTTGAAAATGGATTATATTTCCTCTATTCGCATTTGCTTCATTCCGATTGGACCTGATGATAGAATACACCTATATTGGATGAATTCGTATAGAATATAACGATTTATTGAATTTACTATAAAATCTGGTGGTTGGTGGTGGTCGATGATTGAAGATAAGATATTTGGTCGAGTAAGAAAACATCCTCCACCCACACCGATGACGGTGTCAGCTGCTTGCATGAAAGTATCCAAAAGAGAGACATAAAAGTTATCATTGCCGAGCTTCTAGAATATTGATCCTCAACCCAACGAGCCAACATCAATACCTATCGGTGAACTATGCCACCCCATATTGCTCCACAACTCCAAATTTATTCTATTGGTAGCTGACATTGGAGTTTGTTTACCAAACAGCGCATTCCATTTTTTTCGTCCTTCAATATAACTTCGTTTTTCCCAACATTTTCCACCCATTGCGCACAAGCCTTCAATTCCACAGTTCCACCATAGCTACGAGGAGAGCATGATGATAGTGCCATAGCTTCAAATACTATAGACGTTCATCCATCGCGATGTCTAATTTCGACCAGATAGTCAAAGGCGCTCCGCCTCCAGGTGCCCATATTCCTCCCATCCCAACTACTGGTGTTACACCGTCCGAACCTTCCATTACCGATCCTCTCGCATCCCTTCCCTCTTCTCCCCCGCAGATCTACCTCAATCTTCTAATCCTCGAAGCTTCACTTCGCGCGCAGTGGCTACAACTTCGCTCACGAAGGCGGCAACATGCGTTCTTTTTGAGTTTGCTGGGGCTATGGATTATATGGTTTGGATATGCCTTATTCCTGGCGCCGAGAGAAGATGGTAGTGGTGTAGGCGGATCTGTATACTGGGTTGTGGAAATGACGGAGAAAATGTGTTTCATGGGCGGTATAGTGACAGCACTATTAATCTGGGGAACTGGACAATGGGAGCGAGGTATTCGATGGCCGCGAAGATTTGTGGGTATTACAAACAGAGGGCTTAGAGGATTTAATTGTAAGCTGGTGGTTATCAAGCAATCTTGGTGGAAGGAATTATTGTCGGCATTATCATTTCTATTCTCGTACGGCTTGTTCTCAGGCAGCAGCGGTGGGAGCTCATATCGATTTGTGGATCAATCGATATTGAAAGAATCGGAGAAGGCTACGAAGAACGGAGGGCATCATGCGCTACGGAATATACACGAAGATGATGATACGAAACGTTATGAAGAAGACTTGGCACCTGGTGGAGATTACGTGAAGCTTTTATTGCTTCCCAAACCTTTCTCTCCAAATTTTAGAGAAAACTGGGATATATATCGTACCGAATACTGGGAAAAGGAAAATGAGCGACGAAAAATATTACGACAGAAATTGAAAGACCGGGAAAGGAAACTAGCAAAGCAACAAGGTGGATGGTTGTGGTGGACCGGGTACCGCGGATGGAGTTCAGGGCATGCGACGGATGTTGAGAAAATTCATCATCGACCTCATCGACAAAGTACAGCATCGAAACGTGATAGGAGTGCAAGCGTACGATCACATTCTCATTCTCGCAATTCATCTCGAAGCGCAACACCTACTGCCGAAGCTGATGAAAGACCCGGCAGTAGTCACACAAGGAAAGCTAGCAGCGCATCTACTGCCTCTGAGCGTAGGAGAAAGAAGACTCTTCCTGTTCCAACCACTGGGCAGAAACTCGCACCCCCTTCTCCCAGAGTGGGGGCCGGAGGTTCCAGATCGTCTACTCCTGATGTTCCATCACCATTAGTTAGGGAATCTAGCTTCACTAGTCTCTCTTCTCTAGATAGTGAGAGGCCGGTTACACCACTCTCAGGCGATGCTGATTCCGCAAGTACTAGATCATTAAGATCTTCTACAAAGGGGAAATCGGGTAATTTGAGGGCCTCGAGAATCGATGCTTTGGCAGCTGAAGGTGATGAGAAATAGAAATAGATATCCTTAATGCTATGAATGTCTTGTCTTTACCCCCCTTCTGTTTATTGTTTGCTAGTGATTCTGCAAGTAGATTGTCATGTCGTACTTGGCGGCTATTATACTCGTGACGATTGACTATGCTTTAAAGGAAAGTAGTACTGTCGTCCTTTTAAAAGTTGATTGATTTCTAGTCGTTGGAGGATGAATATAGACTTCTAGAAGAATGACCAGTGGTCACCTTAGCATTAAATGTATGACATTCCTGAGTCAAGTGACTCGAAAAAATAGTTTGATTCTTGCCACTGCTATCCATAGTCATGTCAGTTTCCGGAAGTCCTCAAACTCATTTTTACGTTAACAATGTCTTTATAGATCCTATGTTCTAGCGAGAGATACATACATGAACAGTTTGTTATCTTCCGGATCGTATTTACAATACTTCCTGTTTAGGGTGGAATATCTGGTTTCTGGATTCGATATATATACCATACAATATCTTTAAAATACAAAATCTACCAGCTTAATACTTGATTGGGGATATCCTCAGTTTTTATCGAGATTCGATTGATAGGTTGTAGAATCTTATGGGGTTAATTGAATTCCTTCATTTTCTTCTTTGATTTTTTTGATGTGGAGGTACAGAGTTTATCGAGTGATTAGTACACATCTACTCAGACATTTATGTTGTGCGGGCTTCGAGTTTAGCAGTGATGGTCGTCTTGATAGCGGGAAGAGAGATTCATTCATTTATTCATTGAGTTATGGTGGTGGTGGTAAAGTTACATTATTGGTTGGTGATAGACAATGTACCACTACCACAACAATGACGATTCATCCATCCATTCATTATAATATATCCTTCAAAAGGATTACAAATGAATCAAAGTTTATTTACTTGGAAAAAGATTAGTCCGTACCACTTCGCACAATTGACGCCTCCAGAAACCATCAATGCAGAGTAGCATATGTGAATCATACGCGAGAGGTGACTCAGGCGAGAGGATACCTTACAATCTTCAAAACCCAAGAAATAAAGTAGGACGTTGATTTGAGGTTATCCACTTGAGTTCCGTGATACCAATTAGTATGAATTTGGATGATACCACAGCGGAAAGATAGATTCCGAGAGAGGGGGTAGTGTATACATTGTGACAGCTACAGAGTGATCTGAATCAGATTATTCTCGAGTGTTATCTGATGAGAATAAATATCAAGCTTTCTTAGAGATTCCCGCATAATCGAGGATTAGTGGTTACCAGCAATAATCAAAATTCTGTCATGTACATGTACATGATTCGCAAAGAAGAAAGATCAATACAGGACACGAAACTCTCCCCTCCCAAATAACATACAATCTATTCCTCATCCTTTTCTTCCCTCTTCCACTGTGCCACACTCACTCACTAATGTCCTCCCTGCGATCCCCATCGCATTTCATATGTAAACGCCACATCTGTAGATCCAGACTCGAAAGAAAAAAATCTGCCGATAATATACGCCTCTTCCTCTTCCTCCTCTTTCGTAATACCACCACCTCGACTACTGGATATCGTATATGCACCTTTTGGGCACGGTAACTTAAGCTTGAAGCTTGATTCTGCGTCTTGTGTGGTATTGGGGTATTGGTTTAGAGTTATATTTGGTGTGCGAGGGATGCATATATGCATGCTGCGGTGGTATTTGGGGGTTTGGTTTTTCGTTTATCTAGTGGTGAATCCTTAGGTGCGACTCTGATATTCGATATTGGATATTACATATTGGATCTGGAGATGTACGGGAATGGAGATTGAGATGGATGGGATGGGGATGCTCGTTTGGTGTACCTTGAGATAGAGGAATACTAGGTACTATGTAGGTAACGAATAAATGGTAGGGTAGCATGTGATGTGGGGATGGAATGAGATGGTGCTGATTGTGTGGGGATAGTTTGATTTGGTATCTTATGTATGCTGTTTAGGATGATGTTGTTAGTGTGAAGAAAACGAATGGATGAATAATATCTAGAAAGGAAGATGGATGGATGGATGGGTGACTTCGACCTAGATACCTAGGTAGCTAGTATTTGATTCCTTTCATGGATGAATAAGTAATTCGTAAGATGATGAGTACGCATATAGCCACCAACCCAAATATAGCACAGATGGATAGATGTTCTTCTCTCCTCACTTTTGTATTTCCTCACAAAAGCAACATACACGTATCAATCATTCAATACATCCAAGATTCCAGAATCCACCCCTTTAAAATAAGTTAGATTCCCTCATCCCCAACTAATACCCGAACATCGGGATCTCCCACCCTGCATGCATTATATGCATCACATGTGTCTCCACTGCAGCATTCTCAAAAAGGAAGGACCTAATATTGCCCGCGTAAATGTGGATTTGGATTTGCATCTGCATTTGGATGTGGATGAAACGTTAAAGTCCGAGGAGTTCTACGGAGATTGATGGGATAATCTTAAGTCTTATAAGCCTCATTTTCGCACCCAATTTAATGACGTGTTTCTAAAACCTTAAATATCAGTGCTTCAATAAAAATATCTAATTGTTAGATTTTCCGATTTCAACCTACAATACCTTCATCAATTGTAATCCAATTCAATGTAAAGTTTGACTAAATAATAATGAATAACTGATTATATTATTAATACAAATTTCAAATGATTTAAGCTCTTTTTAATTGAATTAAAACGAAAGTTTAAAAACAATCTAAAATAGCTCAAAAACATATTAATTTTCAATCTCAAAATCGAATTTTGATTTACTTATCTTTAACTCAATAACTCTCTTATTAAATTAGCTAAAAACTATTATAATCATTATTCTAATTGAAATATTAATTATTGTAAAGAGTTTTTTAATTTGAAGATATATTAATATAGCTAGAAGTGATTGAAATTAAATTTTCTATTTGAATAAAATTAGTGAGATATAAAATTCGCTTATTTTTTCAAAAAACGAGTTATTAAATTGAGTATAATTGTCACGGGTTCACTAGCGTAGTATATTAGCGTAGTGGATGCTTAGTCATCTTTGCTATTATATAGCAAAGTTACATTGTATTACTTTCAATCTCTTTGTAGAATATCATATATCCAATCTAATATCTATCCTTTGCACTGTAATAATATATTCTATCTTTTTAAAGGTCCCATTGCTATATATCAATAGCAATCCGATCTTAACAATAATACTCTAATAAAGACTTTGTTTTTATTTTCATTTTCGTTCTTGTCTTTATTTTTGTTCTTATCTTTATCTTCATTTTTAAAATAATAGATATACCTGATTCGTTATCTACAAAAAACGAAGTTCAAATATTCAACAATTTTAGAACAAGTATTTGAACTATTTTTGCTAAATGGTAATAGTTTGCAAGTAAACTTTCAAGCATTTCCGACCCCGATCTTCGAAATCCAACACTCAGTCTTTCTGAGGATAAACAATCATATTTATATTATTTATATAATATTGTTAATAATTTATTAGAATCACTTTATAATATACAAACTAGGATAAATACAGATCTAAGTAATGAGTATACAGTCCTAGCCGATATACAAACCCACTTACAAACCCAAACACAACTGAATATAGTATTACAAAACCAGCTTTTCCAACTACTACAAAACATACCAGCCCAGATCCTCAATTTACCTACTAATGCTTGGTAACAAATCTTCAAAAATCCAGAAACCTTTAAAGAAAAAAAGACTAATACAATAGTACAACAAAATAAATATTTAGCTTGAAAACAAGGATTACAAATCTATTGAATATCTAATACTATTATATTTGATACTGAGAAGAAGAAACTTTTATATATAGCCTTTCTTATTGGAGGATATGTATATCAAGAACAATTAAAAGATATTAATGATATTTTACAAAATAACTCAGTTTATATAATTATTGATTTGTTTTTCAAAAAGCTTAATAGTCTTTATATTACAATCAACTCTGAGCAGAAAATAGCAATTCAGTTCAATAAACTCAAGATGTTGGAGAAATAGGCCTTTACAATATTCTATATACAATTGAAATACTTAGGCAATTAATATTACAAATCTGATCGAAAAATAATTCTTACTTTAAAACAAAAAGTCTCTAAAGAACTAAAACTTATAATTCATATAAACTCAAGCCTCTATATATTAGATGATATCGAAAAATGAAAAAATAAATTCACAATTTGAAACCAGAATTGCTAGAAGAATAATTATTATAATATAGATTTATCAAAAAACAATTACAATTAATCTTGATTCAATACAACTCCCCCTACACTTATCACCACTCTATATAATAATCTTATAAAACTCGATATAGTTAAATTCCAAAACAAGGTATAATAATACAAGAAGAAATGCCATTTCGGCCTTTACTATTACTACAAGAAATCAAATCACTTTGTTTAGAATTGTAATATAAAAAAATAAGCCGATATATAACAAGTGGTTAGATGTCACGGGGTGACACTAAGCCCTTTCTGTCCTGTCCTGTCCTGTCCTGCTATATATGTGAGAGTAAGGTAGAACTTTCAGTTCTACCTCCTAATCTTTTGGATATTTAGCTTAGTGGTAAAGCTTCTGAATACTCCCAGAAGTAATCCCATGACATTAAATAGAACTATCTTTGGTTATAAGTGGAGCTGTGTAGGGGGCCTATTTATAGCTTACAAGCCTTCATTGGTTTGAAGGCTAGCATATATAGATCCTGTCTGCCTGTCTGAATACCTGAGGCATTAGAATCCAGAATCCTGAAACCTTCTAGTAAGTGATGGTATGGAGACCATACCTTAAGGAGGAGAATGGTGTCACAGGGTGACACTAAGCCCTTTCTGTTCTGTCCTGTCCTGTCCTGCTATATATATGAGAGTAAGATAGAACTTCCAGTTCTACCTCCTAGTCTTTTAGGCGTTTAGCTTAGCGGTAAAGCTTCTGAATACTCCCAGAAGTGATCCCGTGACATTAGAGGATATAATACAGAATCCCCAAGAGGGGTGTCAGGATACAATCACAGCAATATTGGAAGAAGAAATCAATAATTCAGTCAAGACAGACAATATCAAAGCAATAATAATTATAATCAAAATGACTTTCGGGAATATAGTTATCAACAATAGCCCTATATGCAACAACAGCTTAATACAGTCTATGGCTATATCGAGAATAATTCTTTAGTATCTTCGGAAAGTGTTTTTAATATCTCTCCACACAACAATACAATATTATTATTACTATCCAACAGCACATACAAGTTCCCGGGAAATGTATTATCTCCATAATAAGTTGGCTGTAGAGATCATCAAGAAACAAGAAATAGATAAGATACACTATAGATAATACTAAGCCGTTACAACTCAGCTTTATAAATAGCAAATCTCTATTTATTCAAACTACTATATTTCCAATGTATACTTCCCTTTTTAATATGATTAGTTTGATTGATAGTGGGTATTCCAATAAAACATTCACTAACCGATATTTGTTAACCAATATAAAATTTATACCCAACTCTTACCCCATTGCTAATAGCTTTGCTTAATCAATAATAATATAATAAATATTATTACGGAATACTTTATTATACCTATAGCGATAGGATTATATTTAGAAACCTGAATATTCTTTATTACAAAACTCTCTCTTAATACATCAATCATTTTTGGCTTGCTATAGTTATAATGCTACAATCTGTATATAGATTAAGCGAATATAATACTTTCTTTTATTTCTCGATACTATATAATATAATATTGTTGTAAGGGGAGCTTATACTTTTAAGTATTTATAATTAAATCGATCTAGCAATAACCTGATAATACCTCAACTCTTTAAAGTATTAATCCAAAAACTAAAAGAGTCTTGAATATATTATTATTACTGAAGATTGTCTTTCAAAAGTTTATAAAACAAAAGATTATTGATTATTATATATAAAGAACAATAACAAACTTGATAATAATTATAAATCTGAAGACCCTGATATAAAATAAGATATGCTTATTGAAGCAATATTTATTTTTGATGTAAATCATTATTATATAAGAACCTGTAATAGGAATACAGATATACAAGCATAGATGATACAAAACCAGCCGAAAATATATCTAGTAGTAATAAATAAGATTACAGAATAAAGATAAAGAAAACCAAATCCAGTAAGGAAATCATTATTACTTCTTTCAATATTATTACTAATAATTCGAGAATACAAAACAAGTCCAAATATAGAGAATATTCAATAATTATATACCTTAAGCTTTATTTCTTTCTATTAATAAGACAATATTTGTGTAATACGAATTATTTGAAATAAGTTAGATTAGA
This sequence comes from Botrytis sinoallii, assembly GCF_014898435.1. Taxonomy (NCBI): domain Eukaryota; kingdom Fungi; phylum Ascomycota; class Leotiomycetes; order Helotiales; family Sclerotiniaceae; genus Botrytis; species Botrytis sinoallii. The sequence continues at coordinate 678,406 of NW_024066040.1, forward strand.
TTATAGCACTCAAATATAAGCTCGATTATATCTTTATAAACAACTTTGCCAAAAATGAGCAAGTTATAAAGATATACTTCAGGAATATGGTAACCTGACAGAAGCACTTTCTATAATACCATTACACTTATATGACTTTGTTCGAGATTACTATAAATCGGCTTATCTATAAAGGATCTTTGAGGCTAATATATCAAAGTTCTTAGCAGAAAAATCAGATCTTAGTGATAAAGAGATATGAAACATATTCTCTAATTAGCTTCGAAACAAATTACTAGCTTTCCTTTCTCGAAATGTTGAGGGTACTATCATTACAATGAGCTTGGGACTACAAAATCGAATTAATGCTAAATAAAGAACCACCTTATTTCAAAAACCGGCTATTATCACTATTGGAACTTGAGATAGTTCAGAAATAGATTGATAATAATCTTTTTAAAGGATTTATTTGGAAATCAAGATCTCGCAATATAGCACTACTCCTTTTAGCAGCAAAGCCAGAAGGCAGAATCCGCATTTATCAAAACTATCGAGAATTAAATAATATTATAATAAAGAATTGCTATTTTCTATCTATTATATAAGAGACTCTTGATATATTATACAACGCTAAGGTTTATTTCAAACTGGATATTATTACTATCTTCAATAAACTATATATTACAGAAAGGGATAAATAAAAAACAGCTTTCATTATATGTTTTGGATTATTTGAATTCCTTATTATGCCCTTTAGGTTATATAATACGCCAGTATCTTTCCAGTATTATTATCACGGGGGCAGGCGGGCGGGATAGGGTTCTAGTAACTTTACCCTAATCTAGCAAAGTTATACTGATTCGGGTAATAGATTCAGATTGAGGATTAAGACATAGCTCAAAGAGCTATAATACAGGATCTTCTGAGTTAAAGATATACGGAATTTTCACAGCGAGCTAGCCCAATCGGGCCCTAGCTCGCTTACACTCTAGTGTAAGCGTTCCTTTCAATCCTTTCTAATAGGATTAGCATATTATATGAACTTATACTATAATATTACCCCCCTCCTAAAGATCGAGCTCCATTGAGGCAGCATGTTATGGTTTACAATCTATAGATAGACGGGGTCCGATCAAGCAGGATCGGGTTTGTTAGGATATCTATAATGAAAATTGCGGATTAGTTTTTATACATCTTTTAGATAGCTTGTAGGTTCTTCGGTTAGCATATCATAGCCGACCCAACGGATAGTATATTTCAAACAAGATTTTTCACAATCTCTTCTTTTCTAACAAAAGTTTAGAATTTCAACAATTTCAAAACACTCAAGGCTGTTTATTTCTACAAAAAGTAATAACAAATTACACTACCCAGAAAACAGGATTATTATATATAGAATATAGCAGATTAATATAAAAAACAGAATGAATCTTCATTAAGACCAGGAATTCCAGTTTATAAACATAAAGGCCTATCGGATTCAAGATCTTGAAGAACCCGAGGTTCTTCCAATCAAGCTTCTTTTATAAATACAGGATCTTAATATTTCTGGTATTCAGCTAGATTAAATTGTCGGATAGATATCTATAGGCAAAGGAACAATAGATATTAGTATTCTTCGAATATCGAGCTTAACTAGCGATCAGTTTGGTTTATAAGTATAAGAAAATAGTTTCTATTTTAATAACGAATTCTTTAGTATCTTATATAACAAAACAATTACTCTAGGATAATACGGGCTCGAAGCCTAGATGAAGATAAAACCTATAATTCGAAAAGAATAAGATTATTCGGATACTTTTGGACTAGGTATTATTAATAGAGAATTCAGTAAGTGAAAGCCATTTTACCCAATCATTCTATAGATATGCTATGTACGATTAAAGGTACTGCTCTAATATCACATTAGTTCTCTCGGTTTGTCCATTAGTTTCGGGGTAATAAGTGATCAAAAGCTTGATAGCTATATTCAAGTGTTTACAGATATGTTTCCAGAATTCAGAGACAAATTGAGCTTTATAATTAGATATAATGAATAAGGATAAGTTATAGAGCTTCTAGATATTCTTCTGGAATAGGCAGGCGATCTCTTCGGAATTGCAGATATTATAGCAGGACAAGAAATGTTTTATTTTTGTTAATTAATCAACTACTATTATGATAGTATCGAAACCAATACTTTCGAATAGATGTGTAATAAAATCTATCGAGATATCTTGCTAAACTCTCTGTAGAATTGGGAGTAGACAGAGAACTCTCTTCTGACCTTTACGATTCGGGATAGCATAGTAGCAACTATAGTAGTTATAAACCCATTATATAATATAATCATAATATTCAGACCAATAATAATTTCGGGATAGTAATTTAAAGATTCGGGTATGGTGTGAATAATCAATGGCAGGCGATTCATAATATAAACAAAGCAGATAGGTTTTCAGGAGATTATGATTAGGAATGTATAGTTTCTCTTGGTAATATAGTAAATTATTATTTTCGGTATATTTGATAAGAATGATTTTTGGGTATTTCGGGGATCTTTTTTGTAGGGATTTCAGAATAGATTCGGATATAGGGTTAGCTTGGTAGTCTTTGTGGAATAGGGTAAGCAGATTGGCAGAAAGGTTTAAAAGGATTTCTGAGTCTTCTAATTATATCGCGGGGTTGGGTATAGATATAGCAAGTGGAATTGCAGGCTTTATAACTTTGTTATTTTCTAGTAAAGTTATAGTATTATCGGAATCTAAATGATTAGTAATATTAGTAGGATCAGGGTTTCTCTAGTTGCAGGTAATTATAGCGAAATATACTTTCTTAATAATCTTGGGTTTAATTAGAATAACAATAGCGGGAAACAGATCGGAATCCAGGTTTTCTTATTTCAGGATAATATGACTTTGATACAGGAAGTATTCATCCTCCTCCTTAGGGAGATCTTCTGATCTCCTGGTTAGTGTATCGGGTTGGCATCTAGTTTTCTAGGGTAATAGATAATTCGAAAATTAAATCGAGATAGAAATTCGAATCAGTGGGTTTGACGATGGTTCAGTAGTTTTTATAGTAATAAAATACTCCAGATTTCGGTGATTGGTGATAACTTGAATTAGGGAGGCGGCACCTTCTAGCTCCAGGTGTCATTCTTTGAAACAATAAATGATAATTAATAGTTCTTTATTGTAAAATCTCATAGTTATATCAGTTATCGAATGTTTTTTAGAGAAAAACATAATAGATTTTAGTATTCCCTTATTATTGTATTAGGAGAATACTCTAGCAAATATATAATTAAAGGCATTAGTTTCTAAGATGACTTTCTTTTCCTAATCAAAGAAAGCCAGGATAAAGGCTTCGATAAACACTCACTTCAATCGGTCAAACGCTTTTTGATAGACAGAGCTTCACAGGAACGGGATATTCTTTTTGGTCAGATCTACTATTAAACTGATAATCTTCAAGAAATCTCTAATAAATTGTTAATAGAAGTTTGTAAACCCAATGAATATTTGGATATTAATTATAATAACAGGCGATTTCTAATTCATAATGGTTCTGATTTTCTCTGGGTTTATTCAGATACTATCCCTTCCTACAATAAGGCCTAGAAACTTGATTTTGGATTTCAGGAATTTGTATTTTTCGAATTTAACGAATAAACTAGCTTTCTGTAATACTTATAGGACTTTCTGAATATAACGAATATATTCCTCTCGGATTCGGCTGTATATCAGAATATTATTTAGATAGTAATGCAAATACATTCAAGTATTCTTACAGGGAATTATTAATAAACCTCTAAAAAGTTGTGGATACTCTTATCAGCCGAATAGTATAATCAGGGAATTCAAATAATTCAAATTGGATACGGAATGTAATCAAATACTTCTGCTCTTCTTTTACTCTTATATTATTAAAGGCAGAGATAATATTAATCTTATTGAAATACTTTATTTTCTTTAGATTATTTAGAAATTCCTTTGTTAACAGTAAAGAATATCGATTTTTAACCAAAAGGTTATTCAGAATGTAATAATCTATATAAAACCGGAGGCCTTTATTAGCCTTTTTGATAAATAGAATAAAAAAAGCGATAGGGAAAGAGTTTAGCCGAATAAATCCTTTTTTAAGATTCTCTTCTAACTATTCTTTCAGAACTTCTAATTCAGAATGGGATATGGAGTATAAGATATTGAAAAAAGAAATAGCTCCTTTTTGAAACGAATCTTATAATTGTATGGTTGATGAGGGAATAGCTTCTCTGTATTCTTTGAAAAGAAGATATCTTTTCAATTTCGGAATTCAAATAATAGGTCTTTGGGGTTGAATACCTTCTTCTTTTTATTTAGAATATTATCGATTTATTCGATTGATATCTAGAATATTTCATATTTCCAGTGGGCATAAGCTAAACAAACTCTCAGAGAGATTGCGGCTATATCCTTATTCTTTAACCCTTCAGGGCGAATAGGTAGATATACAGATTGAGCTTTTGGAGGAATATCTAGTAGAGCTTTTATACAGAATAAACAAGATGGAATATTACAAAATTCGTAGCAAAACGAGCTATCGAACTGAAACGAGTTTATTGTAAAATCAATATAGGGATTGTGTTTCTTAAGCCAAACTATCCCTAACACAATAGGATAGTGGGCTAGCTCGGTTATATACAAAACGATCTTCTTTTCAATATGATTATTAATTCTGAATTCTATTCGAATATAGAAGGTAACTCGATTATCAGACAGAGTGTTTCCATCGAATCCTATAACTTCGAATACTATAGACAATTGGTGTACTGGTATTTTCTAGGAAAACACCCAGTTTCGATTTGCAAAGACAATTCCTTTGCATTCGCTATTGACCATAGTGTATATCGGGCAGATGTCTTTTTCCAAGAGCAGGGTGATAGATAAAATCATTAGATTCGCATAATTGTTTAGTTCATCTTTCAAAGGAAGGCCATAAGTAATAACAATAGATAAACAAAGGGTACACAAAGAATCATTCTGATCGCGGTTTAGGTTAGGTATATTCCGTTTTTCGAATTGACTGAGCTAGTCAGCAAGCAGAAAGGAGAATAAAATAGAAAACAGATAGAGACTCAGCCCCTCAAAGAACTGTTCGATACAGAATTGATTCTTATAGAACTGATTATAATAATAATAATTCGAAATTGAATAAAACAAATATCGGGATGCAAGCAGTCTTGTATCAGGTGGCTGACAAAGCCATAGTGATAATATTCATTATATTCCTATTACAAACCCAGGTTTCTAGCAATATATTCCTTTTTTCCTAAGTTCAAATCCATTGGGTCTCCAGGAATAAACTTTGGGCTAACAAGTTATAAAGGCGGAATAGCGATTATTCTTTAGGATAAAGTTTTAAAAATAATAAAATAAATACAATAAACTTATTATTGATATTAATAGAATTGATTATCGAGTTATTATAAATGATTAGTATATTAACAAAATTCATAAATTGAAATAGGATTATATAATAGTATATCTTATAGTTTATAAGAGATTCCTTGAAATAAAAGCGGGATTAGAATATTATCAGGTATTTCTCCTTTTAAAACAAATCTCTAGAATTCTATAAAAAAGATATTAAAATCAAAGTGTCTTTGCTTCAATATATATAGTTTATTCTATGTATTTTATATTCGATCAGAATTCCTAAAGATGTTTTCGAGATATTCAAGAAGTGCAATATAATTAATAAATTAAGAAATTCTATAGAAGATTTTAGATAGTATAAGCTTATATACCTTTTTAATAAGTCTTTCAGTAATATAAGTCAAATGAACAGAAATTATTAGGAATTTATTATTATTTGTATTTAATTTTCTATATATTTATTGAATAAATCTATATAGATTGGAATAAGTATTATCAAACTCTTTTAGATTGGGAATACATTTACTTAATCGAATGATTAGAGCAGGTACAATAAGTTCAAGGATAAAATCAGTAGGAGTTTTGGGAGATATAGTTTCCAAACGAGTAGATATAATAAACATGGATTCGGTAAGATGATTGAGTAAACAAATGTTTTGAATAGTAATCTATTTGTGCAGAGTGATTTGAATACATTCACGGATTAGGGATTCGGAAATTTCGTATTCGAATAATTTATTAGTTTCCTTCAACTCAGTATAATATACAAATACCAACTAAAGATATTAATACCAAACCTGGGGGTCCTCCAATACAGAAGCGCCAAATTCTGAGGAGTCCCCAGGCCAGCCAGGCAGGTACAAAGCAATTATCGCAAAAGCGATATTTTAATGAATAGAAGCTATATAATATTATGGGGATAGGCGGGCGAAATAGGGTTCTAGTAACTTTACCCTAATCTGGCAAAGTTATACTAATTCGAATAATAGGTTTAGATTGAGGATTAAGATATAGCTCAAAGAACTACAATACAGAATCTTCTGAATTGAAGATATACGGAATTTTCATAGCGAGCTAGCCCGATCAAGCCCTAGCTCGCTTGTGCTCCGGTGTGAGCGCTCCTTTCGGTCCTCTTCGATAGGACTAGCATATCACGTGAGCTCACACCGTGACAATTATATCAACTATATGCTTTTCAATGAACTCGACAAATACTATACAATATACCTTGATAATATTCTTATTTATTTTAGTAATAAAACGGAACACAGGGAGCATATACAAACAATTGTCCAAAAACTCATTAATGCAAACCTACAGATCGATATCAGTAAATGCGAATTCGAAATAATATCTATATGATATCTAGGCTTAATTATTACTATAAACGATATCAAAATGGATACTAATAAAGTCAAAGCGATTATATCTTGAGAGCAACCTTTCTTGATAAAGGATCTATAGCGTTTTTTAGGATTTATCAATTTCTATTAATGATTTATAAAAGACTTCTTAAAGATTTATTGTTCTTTAAATAATTTGTTATATAAGGATATCTCTTAGATATAGGATCAAATATATAAAGATGCTTTCGAAATACTAAAACAAACTTTCACAATTATACCTATTCTTATATATTTTGATTATAATAAATATACAGTTTTAGAGACTAATACTTTGAATTAAACCTTTAGGGAAATGCTTTCTCAATACAACAATAAGAATGTTTTGTAATCAGTAGTTTACTTTTCATTGAAGTATTCAATAGTAAAGTGTAATTACAAAATCTATAATAAAGAGCTTTTAGCAATAATCAAGTTAATAAAAGAATGGCAATTTGAACTTTAAGGTTCGTAATAGAAGTTCGAGGTTTTTATAGATTATAAAAACTTAGAATATTTTATTACAATAAAGGCCCTCAATTAATAATAAGTTAGATAATCTGAGTTTCTATTTCAATATAATTTCCGTATTGTATACAGATTAGGTATTAAAGCTATTTGTTTGAATGTTTTGAGCTACAAACGGAAAGACAGATTAGATCTTTTGAATTTTGATAACAAGTGGCTGAAGAATAGAGAAAGAATAGTTTTATTAGTATAAAGATTCAATATTGATTTATACAAAGAATTGATAGAGGAAGTAATATTGGTATCTATAGATTTGATAATATTTATGGGAGATAAGCTTATCAATGAATTGATTAATAATACCTACACGAAATCCGATATGACATAACAATTGTTAGCAGTAATTAGAGATCTATATATACGAAAATGGCCAGCAGAATTCCGAAAGATTATAAGAATCGCTATATAGGATTATAGAGTATTCAATAATAGGATATATTATTGTAACAAGCTTTGGATACCGCCTAATAATAAACTAAAAGTATAAATTATCTACAGGATATACTCTTCCGGTCCAATTGGTTATTCTAGATATATCAAGATTATTGATATTATCTCCCAAACCTATTGGTAGTTAAATATATACCAGGAGATCGATATATATATGCAAGCATATATATTGTGTATTTGTACTAAATCATCAAAATCAACTCCACCAGGATTCTTAAGATCTTTTCCAGTTCTATTTCAAGTATAATCTGATATATCAATTGACTATATTATACCTCTTTCAGAAAATAAACACTACAACTCGATATATAAGCATATCCTGATAGTGATATATAGATTGACAAAGATGCATCACTTCATTGATATAAGAATCTTGACTATAGAAAAACTGGTTAGTATATTTATAGTTAGATATATATCTTATATGATATATTAGATAATATTATCTCGAATCGAGGCATACAGTTCATATCAGGATTCTGGGTGTAGTTATCGGAAAGACTAATAGTGACTTTAAAATACTCTTTAGCCTTCCACCCACAAACGGATGGGTAGATAGAGCATATCAATTCAGTTTTCGAGCAATACCTATATGTTTTTGTTAACTTTTATTAAGATGATTAAATAAAATAGTTATTATTGGCAGAGTTTGTCTTTAATAATATAGTTTCGGAAACTATAGGATATTCTTTATTCTTTGCTAATTATAATTTTAATCCAGTATTGATATGGAGTCAAGCAAACCCTGCCTATTAGAAATGATATTAGCTCAAAAACATGAATTCTTTAAGAGCAATAAAACAGCAAATAAAATAGAGAGGATTCTGAATCAACTTTAAATACTCGCTAGGCAAGTTATAGATATATATAAGAAATATACAAATTGATATCGAATCGACTCACCCCGATATTATATAAAACAGAAAATATTCGTTAATACAAAGAATATAAAGATTTCTCAAAAGGCAAAGAAACTAAATAATAAATAGATCGGATCTTACAAAATCATTAAAGTTTATTTATAATCTTATCTTATTCAATTATTAGAGAATATATAAATCTTCCCTATCTTTTATTACTCTTTACTTCTATTAATATATAATAACAAATGATTTCCAATATAATCCCAGATTAATAAAGCAGAAGCTGTTATTATACAGAATAGAGTTCTTGAAAGAGAAAATAATAAAGAGGAGTCAGTTCAGAAGTGTCACGGGATCACTTCTGGGAGTATTCAGAAGCTTTACCGCTGAGCTAAACGCCCAAAAGACTAGGAGGTAGAACTGGAAGTTCTACCTTACTCTCACATATATAGCAGGACAGGACAGGACAGAAAGGGCTTAGTGTCACCCCGTGACAAGAAGTAGGTATTCAAAGATATTTTAGATAATTATAATGAGGATGGATATTATTACTTAGTCAAATGGAGATATTACACTTCAACTTGGCAATTGGCCTTAGATCTTAAGGGTAATGAAAAGATTATAGTTTATTATTATCATTTATACCCAAAAAAACCAGGTTTATCAAAATGAGTATTGGAAAACCCGGAGGCTAAGGTAATTTTAATCTCTGAACAAAAAGCTACAAAAGAATTTGGAAAGCGAAGACATTTATTACAATAAAAGAAATACAGTTTGTATAGTATACTTTCTCTCAGTTTGTTTGGGACAAGCAAGTCTTAAAGGGGGGGGTACTGTCACGGGTTCACTAGCGTAATATATTAGTATAAGTCGGGTACCCCACTTTCGGGCCACCCCTCTTTTGGGCCACCTTAAAAAAGCTTATTGCAAGAAGGGACCTCTCTTATTTATTCTTTAATAACTTCACAATGCTTGAATCAATTGATTTAAAATTTTGATATATCATTATTTACATTATGCTTAAGATATATACCAAAGTTAATATTAATTCAGTTTTATGTACGGTAGTGAATGGGTATTCAATCCAACAAGCCACTTCGGATTATGGGATTCCGAAAATTACTCTTTAAAACCATATAAATAATCATTTATCTCATGAAAAAGGTGCGCAATATATACAAAAGATAGCTTCGATGCAGAAGAAACGATTAGCAGATTGGATATTAGTTCAAAAGTCTTTGGGTATTAGTCCTACACATCAGCAAATTCGGGAAATTGGGGAGTGCCTCCTCGATATTAGAGGAAGTGATTTTACACTTGGGAATGATAAGTTATGAACTTTCTTTGAAGGAATTCAGAGATTAGAACTAAAAAACAAGTTAGGATCGATTCAGTATATGTCAAAGGTACAATTGTTGATACTATTAGTTAATGATTCCAAAGTAGATTTGCCCTCAATTTGTTATATTAAGTCTCAACACCAATATAATATAAATGAAGTAGGTATATAAGAAGGCTAGGGACTAAATAAACTAGTTCTAGGAAGCTCAGAATATTGTTTTATTCAGAAAAAGGAGCCTGGTTCTAGAGCTTGGATGTTACTTATAGAGTAATATCTCAGCCATAGGGAGAGCTCTTGATCCCCTCATTATATTGAAGGGAAAATCAGTATAACAATAATGGTTTCCAATTGATTTAAAGCTTTATAAAGAATAGTATTTTACTGCTACAAGATAATGAATGGATTACGAATGATATTGCTCTAGAATAGCTTAAAAAGGTCTTTATACCTCAGATAGCCCTTTCTTTACTAGATAAGCCAAGACTTCTTATATTGGATGGACATAGAAGTTATGAAATTACTGAATTTATGTATAAGTGTTTTAAGCATAATATATATCTCTTATTCCTTCCACCATATACATCACACATCCTACAGCCTCTTGATTTATTTGTATTCTCACCTCTCAAAAGAATATATAGGCATTACCTCAATAAATTGGCCTCTTTATCAGATTCTAAAACAGTTGAAAAGACTAATTTCCTTACATACTATCAGAAAGCACAACTGGATGGTTTAACAGAGCATAATATACTATCTGGGTGGAAAGCTTCAGGTTTATGGCTTCTAAACCGCACTAAGCCTATTATATCCAGATTGTTGCTTAAAAACAGCAATAAGAAAGTTACAAATCAGAATTTATATTCTGATAATAATCCTATACATCAATAGAATAAGGAATCTGCAATTTCAACTTTTAAAACACCTCGAAAAACTAATGATTTAAAATCATATTCGTATATGTTCCTTCGAAGCAAAGAAACCGATCTTTATACTTGCCATTAGCTTTTTAGGAAAATTATTAAGGGATTCGATATTAAGGATTATGAATTTTGTAGTCTGAATATTGAATAAAGCAATTAAAACATCAATTGAAGCAAGTCATTTCTAAAAAGAAGTGCAAGATAAAAACTAGTTCAAATCAAAGTTTTCTAAGATTAAAGAGATTAGGGAGGTGCAAATTGCAGCGGAAGATCGTGAAATTGATATAGGAGATATTAATGATAATGATGAAAGTGTAGCCTCAAGTATTTATTATAATGCCAAGTAGTTGTTGAATAAATAATGTTTTAAAACTATATAATATGAATTTTAAGGTGGCCCAAAAGAGGGGTGGCCCTGAAAGTGGGGTACCCGACTTAATGGATGCTTAATTATCTTTGCTATTATATGACAAAGTTACATTGTACCACTTTCAACCTCTTTGTAGAATATCATATATCCAATCTAGTACCTATCCCTTGCACCGTGATAATAATAAAACTTACTATTCTACGAAATATTAATACTACCTTTACTAATTTTATTAGATATTCAGTCATTCCTCTCAGAATTTCGAATTTCGAATTCTTTTATTCGAATTTTCAACTTTTATAAATTTTAGAGCTTTTAAAGTTTTTAAAGCTTCTATTAGAATCTAAATAAGTTTAGAATAGTATTTTTGAAAAGAAAAGTATAAATTTATATAGATCTGAATGATTTTGCTAGAATTAGAATAAATTCATAATACTATTATTATCAAAAGTTTATTATATAAATTTTCAACTAATGTGATGATATGATTAATCTAAATAATAAAATGAGGAAAAGCTTGGTCGCATTTTGATGTGTTTTATAATACTTACGCTATCAACCTCTGTAGAAGGTGGTTTTTCTAATATCCGATCCTGGGACTAGACTAGGACTGTTCGATTTGGTTTTGTCTGACGTGAGTACCTGTCTTTAACCGCGGCTGTAACGTTGAGGGCAAGATAGAATTGGGAGGGAGATGGAAAATAGAATGTAGGAAATAAGTCGCATGATTGTGAAGAAGATGGAGGGGTGTGTTAAGAGAGTAATCGGGTGGAAAGAAGAAGTGACAGATGTCTTTTGAACAATGTGATGCATTTCACTCGAGTAATGTACAAAATATATTTCTGGACAATCTACAAAATTCCAAGGCCGCGAAGCATAAGTTCTCGCAGTCTATCTATCCATTGTAGAATTTTTGAACCTCAGGTCCAAGTCCATATGTAATACCATCATTAAATCCAACGCCTTTCCATGCCATCCCATAATATACCATTCCGAAAGCCCTTCATTTCATACAAAAAGATCGTTCTTCCATCTCACACTTCACGTCACCTCTCAGCCGGCAACCTACTAACCACAATCTTTGTACTTTTGTAGATCCCCCCACCGTTTTGTCCCTCAGTCTCTGGCGGCGTCACCCCCCTCAACCTCTCCTCGCTATCATTTTCCCCGTATATCGTATCACCTCCCTCAATATTATTGACCAAATCTCTCCCATACTTCCCCTCATAAGTATCTTTCCACATCTTCTTCTTCCCGCCCCCATTCTCCAACTCATATTCGTTATTTTGTTTAACATAATTTTTTCTTAAGTCTGGTCCCGAATGTCCATTGTGATTTGAAACGCCAGCGGAGCGGCCCATTAATGAGGGGAAGAATCGATCGAAGAGGGGTTTGAAGTGTGGGAGCGAGGCACACACTACGCCTATATTACATTCGATGGAGGACCAGACGGCACCACCTACATTGTCATCTAGATGACTGTTAGACAACAAACCTCCTGAAAGAATTGCTGGTATCATTAGAATAGTACTCACAAGAAGGATCCTGCGATGCTTGAGCGCCTTGCAAATAATAAAGTCTAATCATGCCCGTGACAACCACAAATCCTCCCACCGCAAAAACAATCATAAGCGCATATTTCTGTCTCCTCGGTATCTGAATCGAATACAACATCTTCATTGGCAAAACGTATATCACCAAGTCCTGAAAGATATCCAAACCAGCATTGGCATAGAACAAAGCATTGACTTGGATACAATGTCCCTTGTCCGTAACAGGGTGTTCCCACGCCTTAGAAATCGGCGTACATTGGAAAATGGTCGCAATAACGCAGGATAGAGATGTAAGGGCCACAAAGGCCATTACACCCCAGATGAGGGTTCGAAGAACTTTAGAAGTGGCTAGACGAAGATAGAGAATGAGGATAGCTATTTTTGTGACGGCCACACAGATGAAGTAGATGATTTCGCCGAAATAATAGAGCTTAGATTTTTGTTAATATGATAGGAGATTCATAGCTGAGGTTGCTAAATTCACCTCGAGAGATGCACTGAAATTTGTATTTTCGGGCAAATCATATATGTGTTGACCCAATCCAAATTTTACTTCTGTTAAACAGGTCAGTCACATTCATAAGTTTGACATTTGCCACACCCCAAGGGCGACGGCATGACTACGACAGTAAACAGTATATCATTGTATATCCTCTCAGAAAGAACTCACGATTAATTGGATCAAGATCAAAAGCTATCGCCAAAACCCAAGCAACAATTATACACCAGTCATCGGATCCAAGTCCACCTTTAGCAAGCTTCAAGCGGGTCCAGATTCTTGCTGCTACCACTACTGTAGTAATAACAAACATAGCAGAGCATACTCCCAAAATCTGATCCACCTTAGAATCATGCGGTATATTGGGGTCCGTGGCTGACATTGCGATTTCACTGGTTGAGAAGAAGAAATAAAATCGTCGGACAATGAACAAACAGTTGGTTGTTATTCCGAGGAGATATATGCAGCTTTTTGCAGAAAAAAAAAGCGGGCGGACCCAATACTTAACGTTAGGGGCTGCGCAGCAATGGCACAGTAAATATGATAAGAAGGATCAACAACTATCATTATCGAAACAAATTATACATGCCGGTAATCCTATGTGAATCCCCAACAGGGTTGTAATCTTGCCCGTTGAGGTGATGAAAAACATAATGAGATTCGAATGCAGGATACCTTACCATACGTAAGGCCATACCACCCCCGGAATCCTTGAATAAAACGAGTTAGGAAGATGATACTGTACGGAACGGGAAAAGCGTTTTATGTAGGGGTCAGCTCAAGGGCTTGTGTTACAATAGGATCGTGGCATGCAGTGCTTGACAAAGTGGCATGTCGGCAAGGGCCTGTCAGAATATCAACGATAATATGACAAACCCTTCTACCAACATCCTGCCAACCCGCTCGGGTACATGCATATCTCCGATCACGCCGATTCGACTGTTCCGCACTTTACATCAGCCCTAGTCTTATTTTGGAACACTACCCCTCATAAAGTTCGAATTATTTCTTGTATTTCAACAACTCTCAATTCTGATTTTCTACAAATAATTTGCAAACAGACAAAACAAATACAGAGTTTCACATAATTTTACTTCTAAAAACTTTCTGACAGTATCTTTTACAAAAACTATTCGTTCAAAAAACTTTACAATATGCCTATTGACTTTCAACTCTCTGCATCTGAGGATGGCATCCGAAAACATGCAGCTGCATTCGCTGCTGGCCCTCTAAAAGATATCAAGAAGGTTTACTCCGCAAAGAAAGACGAGCAACAATTTCAATCATTGAAGCCTTTTTATGCTGATGCAACAGCTGGGGGCATGATCAAAGGCTTGATAGGACCTCATCTTGGAGGAGCAGGTGGAAGCTTAACTGAAGAAACTATCTTAGTTGAAGAGATGTATGCTGTCGACCCTTCCGCATCTTTGACAATCTTTGCAACTGGATTGGGGTTGACACCATTGAACTTGGTTGGAAAAGAAGAGCACAAAGAATTCTTGGAACCATTCTTGAATGGTAAAGGGGCACCATTAGCAAGTTTAGTATTCTCCGAACCAGGAGGAGTTGCAAACTTTTTAGAGAAGGGTGCTCCGGGGCTTAACACAACGGCCACACTTGAGGGTGATGAATGGGTTCTTAATGGGGAAAAGGTAAGAAGAACTTAAAGAAATCCGAACCTAACATCTGGAACTGAAACTAATCCGAAAAACAGATGTGGGCTACCAATTGTGCAGGCTGGGACTTTGAAGGTGCAGACCTTCAATGTATAGTCTGCCGTGATCCAAGTGTTACTTCAGATGACCCCGCCGACGCAATCATGTTACTGCTTGTAAGCAGAGCCGATATTGAACGCAATGAAAAGGGAGCATTCAAAACACTCAAACATGTAGCAACTGCCGGACACCCCGCTTGCTCTGGCCCACATATCAAATATACCAACTTAAGAGTTCCTACCAAGAACGCTCTATGTCCACCAGGTCAAGGTGTTTCTGTAGTATCTAGAGCATTTGATTGTTCAGCTGTTTTGGTCGGTGCCATGAGTGTCAGTGTTATGAGAGCCGCTTTTGAGGCAGCTCTAGCATTTGCCAAAGCCGATAACCGTAGAGGAGCAGAAAATTTGTTGTCAAGACAAGCTTTCGCAGATATTTTAAGCGGTATCAAAATGAAGACAGAAGCTTCCAGAGCTTTGACATGGAAGGCAGCTCATACCCTTAAGAATGGACCAGGTGATTATAATGCCAGACGTGAATTGGCATTGGCTGCGAAGATTTATTGCTCAGAAGCGAGCGTCAAAGTAGTCACAGAGGCCATTAATGCTGTTGGAGTGTAAGTTCCTTTTCCCACCATTCTCCACAAATTATGGAAGTCACTAATAATCTGCTATAGAACTGCATATAGTACCGAGCAGCCCTTCGGAGACCTATTGAACACAGCCATTGTCTTACCAATTTTCGACGGTGGCAATGTAGGTATTCGGAGACGACATATGCAAGAACTGATGGCATCAGACTCGTATGATCCTTGGGCTTCTTCCTTTGGCCCATCCAAAGCCTAGAATTAGGAAACCCGAGTTGGATCTGCTGGTTACTTCGTGAGGGAAATGCGATTGCATGTATACCGAGTTTTGCAATCTATATGCCAATGTTAGAATACCGTAATTTAGATAGACGTCCAAAATAAGCAACAAATGTCTTTTCATTGTCATACAGGACTTCGTGATGCCCAGAGTGCATAATTGCCAAAATCATACGTTGAGAGAAAACTGTGATTGTGTGCCTTAGGAAATCTTTTTCTATCCAACCAAGCTTCCAGTTGGCGCTAAGGCAGTCATTTCCCGAAATGGTCAGTTGTGGAGAAGCTTAAATGCTTACATAAGACGATACAGTAATACCGCAAGATGATTCCACTAACAACTACAATACAACCTTTACTACATTGATCTGTATCGATTGCGGAATTATCTGCGCTCATCACCGTCGCTGACTTATATTTTGGTCGTTAATGATCGTACCCTTGGACATCCCTCTTCACAATGCTAGAGTATATGCTTATTTTGGGTGTATGATCGATCCAACGTCGCCATTCTACAATCCTTGACAAGCACTTGCCACAATATCTAGTATCAGAATTGATCCAACTACTTCGTGTTTCTGGACAGGAGAGTGACTATTCTAGGGTATCTAAACACCCTCCTTGTCTCTTATCGCATTAATTGCAATATCGGCGATAAATACCGTTCATCAGATCACGACATGGATTACGACAGATCTTACAATGGTAACACAACACCATAGGATCATACAGCACATACCCCATCCACCCCTTACCTTTGCATCAAAAGCAGTCAGAATCCCTTCAACTCCGTGACTCCGTGGCTACTTTGCGGTATATGCTTTATTCGTCAAGGACAAGGATATATGAATCTCACCATCACATCGTGGCAACTAGGTCCTGTCGAGCACTACTAAGATTCCTGTACGTCTATCGCTGTAATGATACCCCAATCCTAGGGCTACGGAGCGCTTGCAGTTCTTGGCTCTAAGTGACCATAGAGTGAATCCTTACATAAATAAGGTCTAGTGCATCCACGGCCGTCCCGAAGTGGGGCCTAGTTTTGATAAAAATATACGATATGTATATGGTAATATACCTCCTCACAAGCAAAATTTCCACATAAGCGTACGGCACAGTATACCTATTTCTACCACTTTCAGATCGAGTTCCTCCAGTTCTCTATCCTCGCAAACACATACATTCTTCGAATCAACAAGAAACACAATCATGTCTTCCCCAGGACCTCTTTTCATTGTCGGTACCGGCCCCATGATCGGATCTCATATCCCCCGCCTTTTCGCGACCCACACTTTCACACACATTGCACTCTTTGCACGTTCTGAATCCACCCTCTCTGCATCCCGCGACTTCATTGCCGCCGCAGCTCCATCAGCTAAAATCCACACCTACACAGCTGATGTGACCGATACCCCCGGTCTGACATCCGCTCTCCAGACCGCCGTTAAAGAAGTCGGGTCCCCAGAAGTAGTAGTCTACAATGCGGCCCGTGTCAGCTACGGCAATTTCGGCGAGTACAGCGAAGCCGATATTGTCGAAGATTTCAAGATTCCAAACTTGGGATTATACACAACTGCAAAAGTGTTGCTTCCAGGTTTACAAGCATTGGCAAAGGAGAAGCCGGAGTCTCATCCTTCGCTTTTTGTGACTAGTTCGCCCATTATTTATCAACCTTTTGCACCTGTATTTTCACTCAGTATGGCAAAGGCTGCACAGGCAAACTTGGTAAAATTGTTGATTGAGCAGACAAAGGATGAGGTGCACGTTGCTCTCGTAACGATTGGAGGTCCAGTCAGTGAACGAGAGCCGGTTAATAACCCAAAACATATCGCTACTAAATTTTGGGAGTTATGGGAGCAGAAGAAAGGAAGCAGAGATGTTGAGTTGTTGGTCCAGTAAGGAACAGAACGGCGATTCCGTCTGTCTGGATCACTGCAAGGCTTTGAAAATAGATTGCACTGAGCTAGATATAATCAGCTTTACGACACCAATTCATGATAATGTTAGCATTTGAGCCATCTTTTCAATCATGTTCTACATGTTTTCCTCAACTGTATTTACAACTAGACTTGAGGTTTGGTGAAAGTCCATTGAATCCACAATTTCGTAATGATTATTTATTGCAATACTGCCTTCACCACCTCCTATGGACTTTTACACCGTTTTTCTTATATCACATCTCTCTATAAAAGCTGTGAAGAATACCCGCCATTCTTCTTCATCCTTCATTGTATTCTGCAAACCCCGCACAGCTTGGAATCCCTTTTCCAAAGAACAAGCTTGTGTTATCAGATTTAGCATGCTCCAACGGCGAAAGTTCTGAGATAGGTCCTTTCGTACCAAATATCATTACAAAATCTTGATGCAACCTACCACGCGTGATTACGTTAAATTCTCAACCTAGCCTTGCTACTCGAAGAGAATTGTCCAATAATTTTTATCGCCAATATTTCATACGCTTTTCTTCCATCTACTATCTTATTAAATGCTTTCCATTCTTACAGCAGTCATTTATATACTCAGTATCTCAGAGGGATAAAGAACATATGGATTTACCGTGGCTCTCACTGTTTTTTCACTCCTCATGTTTTACCGTCCTCTATCCCCGCCAATTTTTTCTTTAGCTATCTCTTACCATGACACGGTCTAGTTTTCTTGGGTATCTTGAATCAACGAAGCAAGTCGATTTACCACTTCAGCTTCTTCGCTAGTATGTTCGTTCCAAAATTAGTCGAATAGAAGAAAAATAGGAATGCACCGGGTCTTCGAGTACCTACTTTTGAGGCTCATTCTCTACACGATTTACAATTGCCATTCTCTTAACGTCATTGAGATTAGACGGTAGAGCTTATGCAGGAACCTATAAACGATGTACATAAATCTTCACCCAAGCACCAAAACCACTTCAAATAGAGTATTTGATTCGTATTGGCTGCTTTGTAGTGACATGTGGGTCAGCGCCCTCAGCCTGACAATATTACCATGGAGGGCGAGCAAGGGCGATTTTGCAGTACCAACACAACATTTTTCGCAGCGCAATGAAGAATTATATAGTTCGCGCTCTTCCCCCATCCAATTTTGAGCTTTTTTTCGCACTCATCACTACTTTTTTGCCCATTAATTGGACAGCCTCGACAGCCTTACCTTTTTTTTTTACAGTAACACTCGGTTAATCAACGCCCTTAGCGCATCGCCCTCATGCAAGCTGCACGCCGCGAGAAAACCTCTTGGGAAGAGATGGCTTTAGAGCCAATTGATCAAAATCAGCAAACTACTCACCCAGATATTGGCCTGTCACCTTACCCTGGCATGGGTTTTGGGAATGGGGCGCATCGGGTGAGGACAATTTTTTTTTTAACTTTTTTTTAGACACGGGACCTGTTAAGGTCAAGGTTGCAACCGAATTTTTTCGCGACTGTCGATCAATTTGATGGCATTCAACGCGCACCAGTCTTCAGTGGGCATTTCGAACATGAAATCTATCCCAACTTAGAAGTCACGGGACCGGATACCCAATTCGAGTTTTGGAACAGTGCGGCTACATTGTACCCTAATACCGACCTTGCCAACTTTTCCGCTCCAGGACTCTTTATCGCTGATTTTCCAGTCGAAGGACCATCTGAGAATGGATACTCCACAGCTATGAACATGCATGCCATCGAACTGGATTTCTTCAACGGATTCCCAAGCGTCGGTTATTCTGGCATAATCACCCCCAGTGATCCAGCCCCTATGCTTGGCCCGGCCATATACCCACCACCCTTCGTTAACCCAGACAGTGCTTCCTACTTGCCTGCCCAAGCACCTGTTCAACAGCCCGTTCTTCCATCCGGACAACAAGCTCCTCAACGTACCACCTGTACGCGTTGCCCACGTACCTTCTCTCGTCGATCGGATCTTCCACGCCACATGGCATCTGTTCACGGAGTAGGACGTCGCGCTCATCAGTGTCCCAGATCCGGTTGTGGAAAGACCTACAGTAGAAGCGACAAGGTCTTGGAGCATAGAAGAAATGCAGGACATTAGTTGGTGAAGGATGCTGGATCGTTTGGCTTGACATGGATTTTTCGATTTGTGATGGATGGATAGGATGCGCAGAGGAGATATTCTTTTGTTTATTCGGTGTCGCGCTTTTTTATGAAAATAATATCTCTGCGTATGATGTCCCAAGTGTGAAGGCTCAGTTCTGTGATGTTTGTTTGAGTGCCTCGTCCAAGTGATGATCCCGTGATAATCTCCCATCCCATGAGATGCGTTATAATATGCAAATGAAAGGGTTAATATGAAGCCTAGACTTTGTATAAGCTCCATAAATCGATAGTTCATCATCCTGGTCGCTAAAAACTACCACTAAATTTCAATGCTTGAAAGTCATTTTCGTATCATTTGATAGTTTGATCATTCTAGCCGACTCTACCACAACTTCAAACTAAGGATCATTGTAGAAGTAACCTGCAATACCATCTTCACTTAAAAAATAGAATAAGAAGATGTCTGAAGCGTGGCTATATGAGTTTACTCCACACAAATTGTGTAGTTCTATCGAACATGAGCTGTGAAAAACTGATTGGGGTGACAAGCATCTCTCTTAAACCCGGTAGTCGACGAGCTTGTGGTTTAGTATATAGAGGCTGAAAGTACCCATTTACTAGGTTATTGGGTCTGGAAATTTGGTTTTATACTCGTTAAATACGAAATCTTCTACAAATCTGAACTTAAGTGGGCTGCAATAAGACTGCAACAAACTAAAACATCTATACTTTTTGGCGATTTTTTTTCTACGCCATGAACATTCATGTCACCCGACCCGCGCGATTTCCTTAAACGCTTGAGAACCTTGGAAACACTGTGTTAAATTTGAGAGTGGGCGATCCATCCAGACTGGAAACAGGTTATTGTTACATGTGCGAGGTTCTTGCCTTATGCACCCGAACCTTCATGGCACTTTCCATAGGAGCACCTTGTAACGTCGAAATTTTCTACTCATTTATCTTGTCGGTTTCTTAAGTTGCAGGAGCTACAACATCAAACATAATCAGTTTTGCACATCCTCATCGTGAACTCAAGTTTTGGAACAAGAAATTCTTATACATACAAACATTTGTTTCTTAGTTCTATCATCCGAACCTTTGAAGTGGCATGGTAGAGAACTTCCACGGCAGACGATTTTTCCAAGCTCTTCGTTATCCCCACCTCGCTTCTCTGGAAATGAACAGTTAGGAAATCGTTTTTCATTGAAGACGAAATCTTGACCTCTGAGCTACATATAATTTGCAACTTCGAAACCACGAAATTCGCTCAAGACAATTTTTACTCAGTTTCGACCTCATTCATCGGTATCCACATTCTAGAAATTGAGGTCTGCCATTTAGTTTTACCTTTTTACCTCACTATGGAATCAAAAAACCCGCAAAGTACCGATTCAATTGAATCTCCAATTGCATATGTGTAGCACTAAGTTTCTAATAGGTCTATCTCCGCTTTTCCTCTCCGAGTCATCCATTGATACTCTACCCGACAAATTTTTCCCATATCACAGTTCGGCATACCAGTTGTTCCCACCACTCGAGAACAATATTCTTACTTTCCCTAAATTCAAGCTTTTGCCTCCCGAGCTACAGACGATGGTCTTCAGGGAGGCTGTTCCTGATCGCAATTCAAAAGTGGCTGATTTTTACTTCGAATTCCATGAGCACTCTGACAAGTGTTTGCTTTCAATTAACGATGAGATATCACCTGCGAGCCATTTACTGCCGCTTTTGAATGCCTGCAAACTATCACGAAAAGTGATTCATGGCCAGTTGAAGCACATCAGATTATCGACACCAGATCCGCGCGGTGAGATACGAAGATATAATGAGTATGGTGAGAGAATAGATATTCGTTATTTCTGGGCCAATGATAGACGTCTCGTCCAAAGGTACATCGATCCTTTGAGAGACACACTGATGGTCAATATGCCAGATCTTGTATTGCTGAATCATTACGGAAGAAGCATAGATTTCTCCAACGTTGAGCGCCTTGCAATTACCTCATTTCCGACTGAATCCGATTGGCTTATCGAGAGTCTAGGGAGAAGATTTCACGAATTAGTGGACGGTCTTTTGCCAAGGTGTCCTGATGTCAAAGTTCTTCAGATAGTATCGGATTTTCCAGTTAACAATTTTGCAAAGTGCTACCGCTCAGGCCAAAGGAGGGGGTATCATTTGATCGATTTTGACACAGAAATGTGGTATGACAACTATTGGGACAATTCTGGCTGCTTGATTGGAAGATCTCACATGCATCGCATTCACGATGTGCTTAGCAATGCTAAGACAAAGGAAATTGACTATCTAAGTCATCTAAAGGATTTGCACATGAAATATAAAGGGAATTTTAACGCTGGAAGGATATAAAGCTTACGATTGCGTTACTTTGCGAGCTTGATGCCGATTCTAATTGGGAAACTTTGGGGAAGAAGGCGCCCGAGCCTAGGCTTTACTGTTTCTCTTTCGATGCGTGGACTCTAGCCCATGAAGATGGATCGCCGTTGAATAATATAAGGGTCTCGCACAGATTTTTGAAGGGTTCCATGGTAGACTGTGCTTGGTTAGTATCTGTTACATCTAGTACAGGATATCTCTTGAGAAAAGAGCCAAGTTTTGTGAACTAAGAAAGCGAGGGGATGCCGAAGACACCAAGGGCTTTTAGCTCAATTGTCACAGAGAATGTGGCTTTATTGAATAGGTTTAAGTTTAGTATTGATATGTCACTTTTTTTAACAGAGAAAAATCTTGCACACAAAGGATACGATGGGGTAGGAATGTGAGTTCCCTTCTGTGATGAAAATTTAGAGAAACAGGATGACTAGGGCCCGTTCACAAGTTAGAATCTAGGTCTATGAGGCCATGATATTACTGAAAGGTAGATGTCAATGAAAACAATGTTTTAAGCCCCTTTATCTTGATGAAACATCCACGTGATCAACCCCCGATGTGCTTGAGCTTATGAGCGGCTCAGATGTTGAACCTATTCAGAATTCCAATATCTCTTCATTGACTGTCCCTTCAAAGACATTCTATTGATATATTTATTCATATCCATTCCTACCCTTCACTATACTGAACGCTCCTCCTCCCTTCCCAAACATAGCTCTCAAATCTCGCACCAAGAGATCCGGTTTCTCATGAGAATTAAAATGTCTAATAAACTCATTAGCAGGAGCTCAGTCTTATTCGGACCATGAAACTCACCCTCCACTATCATTCTCAACTTCATACACCACATGTCCAAGCGTCCTTCCCCATCGCTTTGGAACATTTTCCAAATCCTTTGGATTGTATGCCAGACCCAATTTCACATCTGCTGTCTATTGCTGTAGTTTCTCAACCGTACATTCCTCATCTTCTGACGTGTGCATAGTTTCATAGTAGATTCTTTGCGCAGCTCCTGGCCCTGCGGTGCTAAAGTAGTATATACTCACCCAGGTTAGAATTTCGTCATCTGACCATGGATACTCATCAGACCAATCGTGCAGTTTCTCGTATATCCAGCCCAAAAGCGCGACTGGGGAATCGGCTAGTCCATATGCTAGGGTTTGGGGCTTGGTGGATTGGAGTACATTGTCGCTTGTTTATGTCAATTCTGGACTGGCGAATATAGATGACACTGTCAAGCAACAAGGAGCTATACCTCTACTCTCAGCCTGAGACCATTTTCGCCTCTCAACAGTTCTCTTTTCCAGCTTGCTGTAGGGCATAAACATATCTCCAATCTTTTCAATTGGATTACTAAATAGCGTAGGAGGCTGCGCATGTATCATATTGAGATGACTGGCTTTGCAGTGTTTCGGGTACAATTTTCCTATCGCTCTGGTGATCCAAAAACCCCAGTCTCCGGCTTGGGTTACATATTCATCGTACCCAAGTTTTATCATGAGCTTATTGAGAGTTTCTCCATACTGAGCCATTGCGAAGCCTCTCTTTTTGACACCGGAGCTAAATCCGAAATTTGGGAGAGATGTGGCAATAATGTGGAAACTGGGGTGTGGGGAAGATGTGGAGGCGGGGCTTTGCAAGTGGGGGAGAATCTTGAGGACCTCGAGATAGGAACCGGGCCCTGATAAATTTTTGTACGTATGATTGTACAGTGAGAAGTTGTGGAGTTTATCTCACATCCACGGACAAATAATAATGGAATGGCATTTTCGACAGGACTTTCCTGATGAAGGAAGTGTATGTCTAGTGCTCCGAAACCTTGTTCATCAATTTGGTTGTAAATTGCGGGTACTCGTTGGGTGAGTTTTCTACACTTCTCCAATCCCAAGTCTTCCACTTCTCAGCCAATCTTTGGATTTCGGATAATGGGGGTCCTTGATCCCATCGTGAGGTTGATTCGGAAGGTAGTTCGTCGGGGAAAGTAGCTAATGAAAGTTTTGTTTGAAGGGTGTTAATCTTGTCCTGAGGGACTGAGATATTAAATGGATGAATGTCAGTCATTTTCGTATTCGAATAGACTGACTATCAATTTGAGAATTGTAACGCAATATCCAAGACCTATAAACTTAACGGAGTTACTTGTTGTTATACCTTCTCCGCCACATTTAATCACCGCCACATTTAACCGATATCCCTACATCGTGCACGTCCCTATATCTTGCACACTTTTATTTCTTTTAAAAATGATATTTTAAAAATAATAAAATTATAATAATAATCAATAATTAAATAGAAATTTTAATATTAAGAATATTAATATTAAAATATTATATACTAATTTTTAATAATAGAAATGATAAAAGTTTGTTTTTGGAACACTTTTTATAAATTTGAAGATTTTTGATTTAAGGAATCAAAAAAGCTAGTTTTTGTATTAAAAATTCAAAATTACAGTAATATATAATAAAAGTTTGGTAAATAATTTATTTTAAAATAAAAAACTTTTATAAATTAAATATTAATAATATTTTAAATTAAATTTAATTATGATGTATTATTTATATATTAATATTGATAATGAATAATAAAATATTAAATTTTATTATATATTTATATATATTATTAATTATTTAAAAATTTTAATATTTAAATATTAAAATTATATAATCAATAATTGTCACGGGTTCACTAGCGTAGTATATTAGCGTAGTGGATGCTTAGTCATCTTTGCATTATCTGGCAAAGTTACATCGTATCACTTTCAATCTCTTTATAGAATATCATATATCCAATCTAGTATCTATTCCTTACACCATGATAGTATATTCTATTTTCTTAAAGGTCCTGTTGTTATATATTAATAGTAATCTGATCTTGATAACAATATTCTGATAGAGACTTTGTTTTCGTCTTTGTTTTCGTTCTTGTTTTCGTTTTCGCTCTCGTTTTTGTTCTCGTTTTCGTTTTCGTTCTTGTTTTCGTTTTCGTTTTCATTTTCATCTTTGCTTTTAAAATGATGGATATACCTAATTCGTCATCTACAGAAGACGGAGTTCAAATACTTGACAATCTTAGAACAAGTATTTGAATTGTTTTTGCTGAATGACAATAACTTGTGAGTAAACTTTCAAACATCTCCGATCTCGATCTTCGAAATCTAGCGCTCAGCTTTTTTGAGGATGAATAATTATACTTACATTATTTATATAGCGTTATTAATAATTTATTAAAGTTATTTTATAATATACAAACTAGGATAAATACAGATCTAAGCAACAAGCGTATAGCCCTAGCCAATATATAAATCCATTTACAAATCCAGATATAACTGAATATAGTATTATAAAACCAGCTTTCCCAACTATTGCAAAATACACTAGTCCAGATTCTCAACTCACTTGTTAGCGTTTGACAACAAACCTTCAAAAACCTGGAAACCTTTAAAGAAGAAAAGACTAATACAATAGCACAACAAAACAAGTATTTAACTTGAAAATAAGGATTACAAATCTATTAAATATCTAATATTATTGTATTTGATATTGAGAAAAAGAAACTTTTGTATATAGCCTTCCTTATCGGAGAACATATATATCAAAAACAATTAAAAGATATTGATAACATTTTACAAAATAACTTGGTTTATACAATTACCAATTTGTTCTTCAAAAAGCTTGATAGCCTTTGTATTACAATCGATTCCAAACGGGAAGTAGCAATTCAATTCGATAAACTCAAGATACCAAAAAAACAGGTCTTTGCAATATTCTATATATAGTTAGAATATTTAGGCAATTAATATTATAAATCTAATCAAAAGATAATTCTTGTTTTAAAGCAAAAAGTCTTTAAAAAACTAAAACTTATAATTTATATAGATTCAAGTCTCTGTATATTAAATGATATTGAAAGATGAAAAAAGAAATTCACAATTTGAAGTTGGAATTGCTAGGAGAATGATTATTACAATATAGATTTATCAAAAAACAATTATAATCAATCTTGATTCAATATAACCTTTTGTCACGGGATTACTTCTGGGAGTATTTAGAAGCTTTACCGCTAAGCTAAACGCCCAAAAGACTAGAAGATAGAACTGGAAGTTCTATCTTACTCTCACATATATAGTAGAATAGAATAGGACAGGACAAAAAGGGCTTAGTGTCACCCTGTAATACCATCCCCCTCCTTAAGGTATAATCTCCATACTATCATCTACTAGGAGATTTCAGGATTCTGGATTCTAATGCCTCAGGCATTCAGACAGACAGACAGGATCTATATATGCTAGCCCCCAAATCAATGAAGACTTGTAAACTATAAGTGGGCCCCCCACACAGCTCCACTTATAACCAAGGATAGTTCTATCTAATATCACAGAATCACTTCTAGAAATATTCAGAAACTTTACCACTAAACTAAACACCCAAAAGACTAGAAAATAGAACTGGAAGTTCTACCTTACTCTCACATATATAGCAGGACAGAACAGGACAGGACAGAAAGGGCTTAATATCACCCCGTGACACCTTTTTTATATTTGTTATCGCTTTATATAGTGATTTTATAGAGCTTGATATAGTCAAATTCCAAAACAAGATATAATAATACAAGAAGGAGTGTTGTTTTAGCTTTTACCATTATTACAAGAAACCAGATTATTCTATCTGAGATTGTAATGCGAAAAAACAAGCCGATATACAGCAAGTAGCCAGAGGATACAATACAGAATCCCCAAAAGGGGTATTAGGATATAGTTGCAGTAATGCCAGAAAAGGAAACCAATAATTCGGTTGAGGCGGATAATATCGAAGCAATAGCAATTATAATCAGAATGATTTTCGGGAATATAGCTATCAATAATAGCCCTACACGTGATAACAGTTTAATATAATCTATAGCTATATCGAGAATAGTTCTTTAATATTTTTGGAAAGTACTTTTAATATCTCTTCACACAATAATATAATATTATTATCACTGTTTAATAGTATATAGACAAAAAGACCATTGTCCTCCGCAAGGAGCCCGGCTGGTTCAGTGGTAGAGTGATCGGGTCACTCTCCTACTGTTCTACAACTTAAGGCTATAGCGATCTGATCCACATGGATCCATCCTATATGCTGCCTCATAGGTCACCTTAATGTAAACCTCTTGATACAGCTCCACTGAGCTCCGACAATCTACCACTAACCCTAATAGAGCTTTTCTATTATGAGCCGCAAAAGCAATCGATCGAATACTGAGGGGGAACTGATCCCCCTTCCAGTTACCACCACTATATCTATGCGCCACTCCGCTACTCAGCAGAACCATCGTTCCGGCTACTCCTCTCAAACAGCCCAATAGCTGAATCCTTTGCTCCTATGGAGTACTATCACACATACACCTACTTCTTTGACGCAACATACCTGTACACACTGCTCCTGCCCATATAGTTTTATGACAGGAGTAACCATACAATCAAAACATTCCTCTCCACGAGTAGCAGGAAGCGCTAGGAATATAGGGCCGATCAAACAGCCCTATTTGCGATCATTACACTGACTTATTTAGGATATATAAAAGGAACTGAGTTTACCCTATGAGGTTTTATTAGCGTGCGCATCAGCGCCTTTCTGTATTTGTAACTCTAGATCTAGCCACATCTTTCATACCCCTAGGGAGGTCCCCCACAAGACGTTAATCACTATAAATAAATAAATAAATAGTATATACAAATTCCCGGGAAATATATTACCTTCATAATAAGTCGGCTATAAAGGTTATTAAGAAACGAGAAATGGATAAAATATATTGTAGATAATACTAAGCCATTACAACTTAGCTCTATAAATAGCAAATCTTTATTTATTCAAACTATTATATTTTCAATATATACTTCCTCCTTTAATATAACTAGTCTGATTAATAGCAGATACTCCAATAAAGCATTTGCTAATCAATTATTTATTAACCAATATAAAATTCATATTCAATTCTTATCTCATTATTAACAACTTTACTTAACCAATAGCAATATAGCAAATATCATTACAAAATACTTTATTATACTTATAGCAATAGAATTACATTTAGAAATCTGAATATTCTTTATTACAAAACTCTTTTTTGATATATTAATTATTTTTAGCTTGTTATAATTACAATACTACAATCTATATATAGATTGAGCAAATATAATATTTTCTTTTATTTTTCGATATTGTGTAATACAATATTGTCACAAGGGGAGCTTATACCCTCAAGTATTTATAATCAAATCAATCCAGCAACAACCTGATAATACCTCAACTCTTCAAAGCATTAATCTAAAGACCAAAGGGTTTTGGATATGTTATTATTATCAAAGATCATCTTCCAAAAAGCTTATAAAACAAAAAATTATTAATTATTATATGTAGAGGATAATAACGAACTTGATAATAGTTATAAATCTAAAGATTCTAATATAGAATAAGATATACTTATTGAAGCAATACTTATCTTTAATACAAACTATTACTATATAAAGACCTATAATAGGAATATAGATATATAAGCATAAATAATACAAAACCAGTTAAAAATACACCTAATAGTAATAAACAAGATCGTAGGACAAAGATAAAGAAAACCAAATCTAGTAAAAGAATTATTATTATTCCTTTCAATATTATTATTAACAGTTCGAGAATACAAAACAAGCCTAAATATAAAGGATATTCGATAATTATATACCTTGAGCTTTGTTTCTTTTTATCAATAAAACAACATTTATATAATACAAATTATCTAAAATAAATTAGATTAAATTATAGCACCCAAATATAAGCTCAATTATATCTCTATAAACAACTTTACCAAAAATGAGCAAAGTTATAAAGATATACTTTAGAGATATAATAGTTTAACAGAAATACTTTCTATAATATTATTATACTTATATAACTTTATTCGAGATTATTATAAATCAGCTTATCTATGAAGAATCTTTAAAGCTAATATATCAAAATTCTTAATAGGAAAACCAGATCTCAATAATAAAGAAATACAAAATACACTTCCTAATTAGCTTCGAGATAAATTACTAGCTTTCCTTCCTCAAAATACTGAGGTACTACCACTATAACAAGCTTGGAACTACAAAATCGAACTAATGCTAGACAAAGAACTATCTTATTTCAAAAACCAGCTATTATCATTATTGAAACTCGAAATAATTCGGAAATAAATTGATAATAATCTCTCTAAAGGATTTATTCGGAAATCAAGATCTTGTAATACAGTACCTGTTATATGGATATATATATAGTAGTAAGCTATCAGGAAACAATCCCTGATACTGTGCCTTTTGGACAGATTGCGTGTGTGGCGTAGTGGTAAAGCTTACAACTCCTATTGTGTTCGCTTACGTAACAGTACCACTCCTTTTAATAATAAAACCAAAAGGCAAAATCCGTATTTATTAAGATTATCAAGAATTAAATAATATTACAATAAAGAATCATTACCCTTTATCTATTATATAAAAGACTTTTGATATATTATATAACACTAAGGTTTATTCCAAATTAGATATTATTACTATCTTCAATAAACTATATATCATAAAAGAGGATAAATGGAAAACAACTTTTATTACACATTTTAGATTGTTTGAATCCCTTGTTATACCCTTTGGGTTATACAATATACTAGTATCTTTCTAGTATTACATCAATCATACGCTTTTCAATAAACTCGATAAATATTATATAGTATATCTTAATAATATTTTTATTTATTCTAGTAATAAAATAGAATATAGAAAATATATACAAACAATTATTCAAAAACTCATTAATACAGATTTACAGATTGATATTAATAAATATAATTCGAAATAACATTTATATAATATCTAGGTTTAATTATTATTATAAACAATATCAAAATAAATATTAATAAAATCAAAGTAATTATATCTTGGGAATAATCCCTTTCAATAAAGGATCTATAGTGTTTTCTAGAATTTATTAATTTTTATTAACAATTTATAAAAGACTTCTTGAAGATTTATTATTTTTTGAATGATTTGTTATATAAAGATATCTTCTGGGTATGGAATCAAATATATAAGGATACTTTCGAAATACTAAAATAGGTTTTCACAATTGTATCTATTCTTGTGTATTTTGATTATAATAAATATATGATTTTAGAGATTAATACTTTGAATTAGATCTTTAAAGGAATGCTTTCTTAATATAATAATAAGAATATTTTGTAATTAGTAATTTACTTTTTATTAAAATATTCAGTAATAAAGTATAATTACGAAATCTATAATAAAAAGCTATTAGTAATAATCAAGTCAATAAAAGAATAATAATCTGAACTTCAGGGCTTATAATAGAAATTTGAGGTTTTTATAGATTATAAGAATTTAGAATATTTTATTATAATAAAAGCTTTCAATTAATAATAAATTAGATAATTCGAGTTTTTATTTCAATATAATTTCCGTATTATATATAAACCAGATACTAAAGCTATTTATTCGGATATCTTGAATTGTAAGTGGGAAGATAGATTAGATCTTTTGAATTCTGATAATGAGCGGCTGAAGAATAAAGAAAGAATAGTTTTATTAGTATAAAGATTCAATATTGATTTATATAAAGAATTAATAAGAGAAGTAATATTGGCATTTATAGATTTGATAATATTTATAGGAAATAAGCCTATTAACAAATTAATTAATAATGCCTATACAAAATCCGATATGGTATAATAATTATTAACAGCAATTAGAAATCCATATATACGAAAATAGCCAGCAGAATTCCGAAAGACTATAAGAATCACTATACAGAACTATAGAGTATTCAATAATAGAATATATTATTATAACAAACTTTGAATATTATCTGATAATAAGCTGAAAGTATAAATTATCTATAGAATACATTCTTCCGGTCCAGTTGGTCATTCTGGACATATCAAGATTATCAATATCATCTCCCGAATCTATTAGTGGTCAAATATATACCAGAAGATCAATGCATATATACAAGCATATACATTATATACTCGTACTAAATCATCAAAATCAATTCTACCAGGGTTCTTAAAACCTCTCCCAATCCCATTTCGAGTATAGTCTGATATATCAATCGACTATATCACACCTCTTCCAAAGAGTAAACATTACAACTCGATATATAAACATATCCTGATAGTAGTATATAAATTGACAAAAATGCATTACTTCATTAATATAAAAACCTTAACTACAAAAGAACTGGTTAGTATATTTATTAATCAGATATATACCCTATATAACATATCAGACAATATTATCTCGAATCGAGGCATACAGTTTGTATCAGGATTCTAAATGTAGTTGTTGGAAAGATTAGTAATAACTTTAAAATACTTTTCAGTCTTTTATTTGTAAACAGATAGGCAGATAGAGTATATCAACTCAGTTCTCGAATAATACCTATACGCTTTCGTCAATTTCCATCAAAATAATTAAATGAAATAATTACCATTAACAGAGTTTGCCTTTAACAATATGATTTCGGAAACTATAGGATATTCTCTATTCTTTATTAATTATAGTTTTAACCCAACATTGATATAGAGCCAAGCAAACCCTGCCCACCAGAAATAACATTAGCTCAAAAATATGAATTCTTTAAGAACAATAAAATAGTAAATAGAATAAAGAGGATTCTGAATCAACTTTAAACACTCGCTAGGCAAGCTATAGATATATATGAGGAGCATGCAAATCGATATTAAATTGATTTACCCCGATATTATATAAAATAGAAAATATTCATTAATATAAAGAATATAAAGACCTCTTGAAAAGCAAAAAAACTAAATAATAAATAAATCGGATCTTACAAATCATTAAAGTTTACCCACAATCTTATCTTATTCAATTATTAAAGAATATATAAATCTTCTCTATCTTTTATTACTTTTTACTTTTACTAATATATAATAATAAACAATTCCCAATGCAATTCCAGATTAATAAAGCAAAAGCTATTATTATATAGAATAGAGTTCTTAAAAAGGAAGATAACAAAAAGGAGCTAATCCAGAAGTAGATATTCGAAAACATTTTAAATAATCATAATGAGGATAAATATCACTATTTAATCAAATGGAGACATTACACTTCAATTTGATAACTAGTCTTAGATTTTAAGGGTAATAAAAAGATTATAGTTTACTATTATTATTTATATCTAGAAAAACCAGATTTATTAAAATGAATATTGGAAAACCTGGAGGCTAAGGCAATTTTAATTCTTGAACAAAAAGCTACAAAAGAATTTGGAGAGTGAAGGTATTTATCATAATAAAAGAAAATGTGATTTGCATAGTATATTTTCTCTTAGCTTGTTTGGGATAAGCAAGTTTTAAAAGGAGGGGTACTGTTACAGGTTCACTAGTGTAGTATATTAGCATAATGGATGCTTAGTCATCTTTATTATTATATAGCAAAGTTACATCATACCACTTTCAACCTCTTTGTAGAATATCATATATCCAATCTAGTACCTATCCCTTGCACCGTGATAATAATAAAGGATTTTTATTCAAATATTTCTGAAAAATAAAGCTCTAATTAATATTAATTTTAGAATTAATAATTAATATTAAATACTATAAAATGAATTTATAATTGAATATAAAATATAAAATTCTTAGAAATATTATAAAGTTTAAAGATTTTTTATAGAAATAAAATTCTTTTAAAAAGTTATTATAATATTTTAAATTAAAAAAAAATACATATAATAATATTTTCAATCAAAATTTAAAAACTTTTTATTTTAAATACCTTTTTTATTTATGAATAGTATTTTCTAATATAATTAATTATAATTTCTAATTAATATAATATCTGAATTGTCACGGTGTGAGATCACATGACATATTGATCCCCTCGAAAGGAACCGAATTGGGCGCTCGCACCGGAGCGCAAGTAAGCTAGGGCCTGATCGGGCTAGCTCGCTTAGCAAAATCCTGTATATCTTCAATTTGGAAGATCCTATATTATAGCTCTTTAAGCTATATCTTAATTCTTAATCTAAACCTATTACCCGAATCAATATAACCTTGTCAGATTAGAGTAAAGTTATTAGAACCCTATCCTGTTTGCCTGCCTTGTGATATTATATAGCTTCTATTCATTAAAATATCGCTTTTGTGATAACTATTTTGCATTTGTCTGGCTAGTCTAGGGACTCCTTAGAATTCAGCGTTTCTATATTGAGGACTCCTAGGTTTAGTATTAATATCTTTAGTTAGTATTTGTATATTATATCGAGCTGGAGAAAATCAATAGATTACTTGAATACGAAATTTCCGAATCCCTAATTCATGAATGTATTCAAGCTGCTTTATACAAGCAGATTGCTATTCAAAACACCTATCTATTCAATTACCTTGCCAAATCATATTTATTATATTTATTTATTTGAAAACTATATCCCTAAAACTCTTATTAATTTTATTCCTAAACTTATTATATCTACTTCAATTATTCAATTAAATAAGTACATTCCCAATCCAAAAGAGTTTGATAGTATTTATTCCGATCTATATAAATTCGTTTAACAAATACATAGAAAATTGAATATAAATAATAATAAATTCCCGATAACTTCTATTTACTTGATTTACACTACTAAAAAACTTATTGGAAAAGTATACAAGCTTATATTACCTAAGATCTCCTATAGAATTCCTTAGTTTACCAATTATATCACATTCCTCGAATATCTTGAAAATACCTTTGGGAATTCTAATTGAATATAAAATATATAGAATAAACTATATATATTAAAGCAAAAACATTTTGATTTTAATATCTTCTTTACAAAATTCCAGAAATTCGTTTTAGAAGGAGAGATATCTGATAATACTCTAACCCCATTTCTATTTCAAGGAATCTCTTACGAATTACAAAACATACTATTGTATAATCTCATTCCGATCTGTGAATTTTGTTAATATATTAATTATTTATAATAATTCAATAATTGATTCTATTAATATCAATAACAAATCCATTATATTCATTTTATTATTTTCAAAACTTTATCCTGAAGAATAATCACTATTCCGTCTTTACAATTTACTAGTCCAAAGTTTACTCCTGAAGATCTAATAGATCTAAGCTTAGGAAAAAAGGAATATATTATTAGAAATCTGGATTTACGATAGGAATGCAATGAATGCTATTATTATGGCTTTATTAGTTATTTGATATGAGACTGTTTGTATTCTAATATTCGTTCTGTTCAACTCTGAGTTATTATTATTATAATCAGTTTTACAAGAACCAGTCCTATACTAAACAATTCTCTGAGGAATCGAGTCCCTATCCGTTTCCCATTTCGCTCTCCTCCCCGCTCGTTGATTAGCTCAATCAATTCGGGAAACGGGATATGCCTAATCTAAACTATAATCAGAACAATCCTTCGCATACCCTCCGCTTATCTGCTATTGCTATTTATAGTCTTTTTTTAAAAAATAAACTAAATAATTATATAGATCTAATAATTCTATTTATTATTCTATTTTTGGAAAAAGATACTTTCCTGATATATACTATAGTCGATAGCGGATATAAAGGAATTACCTTTATAGATCGAAATTAGATATCTTTTCAGAAAATATTAGTATATCAATTGTCTATAATATTCGAAATCATAGAATTCAATAAAAACACTCTATTTAACAATCGAGTTATTTTCTATATCTAAATAGAATTCAGAATCAATAATTATATTGAGAAGAAGATTGTTTTGTATATAATCGAACTAGTTTATTATCCTATTGTACTAGGAATAGCTTGGTTTAAGAAACACAATCCCTATATCGACTTCGCAATAAACTCGTTCCAATTTGATAGCTTGTTTTGCTACGAATTTTATAATATTTTGTCCCACCCATTCTGTATAAAAGCTCTACCAGATATTCCTTTAAAAGCCTAACCTATATATCTATCTATCTGCTCTAGAAAAGACGTATATCGTAGATAAGGTTTTAGTATTAAGTGTAGTGCGTATTCTATTGAAAGCTATATACAATCCAGTTGACTATATCAATCAAGATGATTATGTAATATGCCTAATGCGTTTAGTCTGCTTTCTAGACCGATTCTATAAGATATGCACCCTTGTATGTATGCTCTAGTTAAGCTAAAATAAGTCCTATTTCCGTATTCCTTTTATATATGCTATAATAACTATATAGTATACTTAGTCCTCTTGTTCTATTAATCAATCAATGATTATTATGGGAATCCACCCATATGCCAGCTTATTATTATGTTTAAATTAAATAAATAATAGAATTTGTCAAATTAATAGCTAGAGTATTTGTAATTTATTATCCTAATATAACTTTGCTTATTTTGGGCAAAATTAGAGTATAGATTCTATTCTTTCTTAAGAAGAAAAAAGAGAAAAGATTGATTCTATAAGACAAATGGTATAGCTTGCTATATACCAATTCCTTCTTATAGATTAAATGGAAGAGTAGACTTATAAGTACCAGCTTGTAGATTCTAATATTCCGGTATATCGTCCTCGAATGGTACATGTAGGTATCCGGTTTGAAACTTGAAAGGCTTTAAATAATCAATATAAAACGATTTGTAAATAACTTTTTCATTAATTTGTTGCAATTTATAGGATTTCTAATGATTTTCTGCAAAACCAATAATAATAAAAGGACTACAATAAAAGAGATATAGTTTCTTCTTAGTTGAGATACTATCATACAGCATTACTATATCTTCTGGTTGATATATAAAATTACCTCGTATACCCATATCGTGTTTTTCCTTATTAATAGCTTTCTTCCAGTCAGATCGTTCCAAAGCTTTCTATCTGATTAGCTTCTGGTTGTGTATGAATTCGAAAACTTTAGTATAGTATATCTTAAAAGGGAACTCCTCATTAATATTCTCAATAATAAAAAAGTAACTCTGTATTTCCTTTTGTTTATAAAAAGAATATTCGATTTCTAAAGGACTGATTGATTGAAAGCTGAATATAATCTTATAAGAAGAATGATCTAAATGAAATATTTGCGGATGCACTCGCTGACAAAGGAACAAGAAAATCAGCCTCAGGGCATACGAATCGACCTATAGCAAGCGGTATCCGCTCTATAGCAAAAACTGCTATGGAATCGGCAGTACAGGCGTGATGGATTAAATAGATATCAACGCTCTCCAAACAGTACCAGAAATGGGACCTAAAGAGTACAAACAAATACTCTAAGGAATTAGAACTCTTACGAGCAACTCTCTATCGCATGCTAGCGATCCGCTTAGTATATAGCGATTTCGAAAGCTATCACTGACGATTTAAACACAAGGAAGCAACAATCCACTATTTATGCAAAGCATTCAAATCCCTTGAGTATATTATGCATTGTCATAAAGTCCTTGCGACCTATGAAACCTAGCCCTTAGATATCAAGCCCAAATACTCACCCTACAATCAAGCAGCTCAAGAACGATTACTGAAATAGTTAATATATATACTAGCCAAATTCGCTAAATTCATTATTATAACAGATTTCTATAAAAGCATATACCCTAAAACACTATCAGAAGAATAGAAAGAGAGAAGGAAAGGGATTGATTGATTCAGGCGAATATAAGCAGGGAATAGGAGGGGATAGATCTAGAAAAGCTATATGAAAGAAAATTGAAGCATACAGTATACCATATTGCAATAGAATGTATATAAAAGCTATCCTTACAGAATAAAGCAGCTTTCAAATAAATATTATATAAAAGATCGGAAAATACACACAAAGGCGTTCAGAGGATCGGAGATAAAGGTGTAAGTGTGTTAGCCATCGCTTGGAAGGCTACTGAGGATATTGAGACCCCATCCCTAGGAAAGGGGGATCATGTAAACTAGAAGATCATCCCGTAGTTAGCCCAACCGTAATGCCCCCTGGGAGGCTCGCCTATACGGCCCGGTTGAAAATTACTAATAATAATAATAATAATAATAAATGAAATATTTCTCGTATATTAAAAGAATTAACATTAGCTTGAATCTCAAGTAGCTAATCAATAATACCAGATTCGATCTTTTTAAGTATTCTTTGAAATAGATTATTTTCTTTTTCGGCTATTTCAAATGACTTTTTTGCTTTAATAATTATAGAAATAAGGAGTATACCGGATTTTTTAGAAAAACTGCATAGAATCTTGTTTTCAAAATATATATCGAGATTGTATATTCCTTCAATAAGAATTTTAATTATATTAAAAAACCAGTCTAAATATCTAATAATCTTTATTTCTATAATATCAATTATTAGGAATATCCAAATATAATAAGAGAAATAATAAATAATTAGTAAAATATGAATGAAATTGAGATATTCTTCTTTATCGAATATACTATTATTGTAGTCTATATTTTCAATAATAAGTTTCATATTTATTAGTTTCTATATTATAAGCTAAGTTATATTTAGAATCTGAGCTTTATTAATTGATGTAAATAGAAGTGATTCTATAAAATCAAATCCGATAAAAGTGAGTGGATAATTAATTTTAAAAGATATTAAATAAAAGATATACTGTCGAATACTATACTTGGCATACTTCAAATAATCTAAAATATACTATTTGACATCTGAAACTAAATAAGATCAATAATAATTTCTAAGTTTTTGATAATCAATTCTATAGCGAAATATCCTTTTTGATTATATATATATAATAGAATATCAGATACCTCATATCTTTATATACAATATTTATTAACTTTATAGAACATATAAAAAAGTTCATTTTCGAATAAGAAAAAATCCTTAGTATAATATAAAAAAGATGTCTTTTTGAGAATAGAAATCCTATTGAGGAGTGTATTAATAGAAATATAATTAAATATATTATAATATTAGGGATCGTCCTTATATTTACTTGAAATTAATTCAAAAAAGATATTATTAATAATAATCATAAGTTAATCTAATATTATAATATCCAGATTATCTTTGAGAGGTTATAGTGTATTATGATTTATAATGACTTGAAGTTGTTCAATCTCACATAAATAAAAGAGTTTTTTATAATTATTAATTCCATCTTTTCAGATTCATTTAGGGTTCCTATCGTTTTCTTGAAATGAACCAAAAGAATCTAAAAGTAGATTTAGCTTATAATCCGAATTAAGGAAAATAATATAGAAAAGTATATCTGCAATCTTATTGTGGGATTCTTTAATATATTTAATAGTGATATTTAGAGCAAATAGTTCCATAGCTTAGTGAGCGTAGATTCCATGAGTTTCAGTTTTAAGGGACAAAAATCTTGTTAATAGTATATAATCAATGAAAATCTTATAAGATCTCGAATAATGAAAATAATAATGATACTTACGCATAAATTCAACAATTACTAAAAGCTTATGTTTATAAATATCATAATTTCTTTAAGTTTTAATAAAAAGAAATGAGTTATATAAAACGGGGTATACAATCAAAGATCCTGAGATAACTCCTAGGAAATGTTGTTTCTGTATAATATAGCAATCTAATGTAAAAGTACTAGAATCTGTATATATCTCAATAGAAAGGAAATAGTTGATATTATATAATTCAATTACTTTAAAATATTTAGCTTATAGAAACTCAAAAGCAAACTATTTATATGGTTCTTATTGCTAATCAATATTACTAATAAAACGGGAGAGAGGGTGAGATATCTTAGCAAAATTCTTAATACCCTGGCGGGTTATCTAAATAATAATTAGGAAACTACAAACTTCAATAAGATTCCTCAGAGTAGGAAAGTCTTTAATCTTAATAGTTCAGACCGGCTTGATAACCATTATACCACCCATTTAATAGAATACACCTAAAGCTTTTATTTTACTTATAAATATATATAGTTTCTTAAAAGAAAGATGTAGTTAAACAAAAGCTAATCTTAGAAGAAGGTGGTTTGTAAGGATATTATAAGTATCTTTGACTATCTTACATCCAGAAAATATATTATTCATATAGAATTTAACTAAAGTTAAACCATCTAAGAAATTAGATTCAAGAATAGAAGGATATTTGCTAATATGAAAAACGCCATCCTTTAAATAATAGTATTTCTCTGAAAGATAAGGAATGTAATTATAAATAATATATAAAAGCTCGAATATTGAAAAACATACAGTTTGAATATCTTGTAAAATATAGATAGATTGTATTTAAACGAAATCTTCTATAGAGAAGGCAAAAATATATTTATTCATAGAATGGAGAGGTATTGCTTAATATGTGTGTTTAAGATCAAGTTATATAAAAACCATATGACTAGAATGAGATAAATATTTATGAACTTCTTAAGCTAGTATACAATAGCTGCTAGGCATCTCTTTTTTTATTTACGAATAGTCGAAAACGACTCATTATTCCGGACCAGATTCGTAAGAAGATAATATGGGATATACAACACCGGGCTTTTCGACAATAAGAGGCATTACAAACTAATTGGATAACTTGTTATTAGTTATTATAATATATTCATATATAAAACACTTATAGCCGTCTTAAATAATCTTATTTAATTAATATATTTGTTAAGGATTATATTAAGATCGAAACTTATATTTGTATAGGAGTATACCCTCCTTTAAATATATTCAATAGATAAAAAGAATAATTAAAGGAATATATCTTAATTCGGTTACATTCAAATCCCTATAAATATATAAAAGACACTTAATGTATTATCATAGCTCTTTTATAGCTAAAGGACTAATATGTATATTACTGATATTAAACTATTCTTACATTAATTCAATCGAATCCGTGAATAATGATTGAGGAATAGATTATCTCTCAATAAAATATACATAGTTAGATGAAATAGAGTATTTTGATTTAATTTGAGAGGAAAGTACAAGAAACTGATTTCTGGGAAGAGATTTCAATTTGAGTTGAAAAGCGGAAGATTCATATGAAAAATTTATAGATTTAAATATATTAATAGGAATATCGGATCTGTACATCTATATAACATTCTTTAAAAAATATAATATCCTAGCTTTTGTATGTAAAAAGGGTTTGGGCAGTCAGAAGATAGTCTTTTTTTATAGTTTAAAGTTATACTTGGGATTTAAAAGTTTAAAAAACTAAATAAAATTAGGGATTCTATAAAATCAGATTTAATCTTAAAAACCTTTTCAATAATTTCAGTATCGTTGTAGTTGGATAAGGAAATCTTTTCCTTAGGATATATTATATCTACATCAAAATAGCTTGATTTCAACAATTCACTCTTTATGGAAATCTCAGCTTTTTGTTTAGCAGTTTGATATTTAGGGTTTGCCGGGTAAAGAACTAATTAATAAGAAAGTGATTGTATTAGTTGTGAAGTTTGAATAAAAATATGAGATTCCAAAAGATTCTTGTTATTAATGGAAATAGTGCAATTAAAAATGTCAATATAGCCTTTAATAATATAAAGTTATGGTAAATCGAAAAGTAGGTTCTTTTTATTCTTATTGGGATAATTCTTATTGTTAAATTGAATAAAAGTATATACAATATATTGAATATCTTCAATCATAAAGCTAAAAGTAGTATATTATTTCAATCCAGTATTCCCACCATTAGCTGTTCTTATAGAAATAGTGTTTTTCGAGGTAATTTGATATTATGATAGATCTAAATAATCGATAAGTATTAGAGAGATTATATTACCATCAGATTCTTAATTAATAATACAATGAGATCTGCTTAAAACGACTTCAGTAATATATCTCTTTTCTAGGATTAAGATGATTCCCTGAATTCGAAAAGCTTTATCCTGATCGGAGGTCTTAATAATAATAGGTGAGATCGGGATTTTAATTGTCTGCAGATTTATAAGCTTGATAAGATCAATTTGTATAATTCGGAATTCTAGTGTATAGTTTGTATTGTTTGATAGATGTGGAAAATGTTGCTTCATTTGATTCTAATTTAAGATAATATTTGTAATACAAATATAATAAACTTTAATTAAGTTATTATCAAATCCAGATTATATTATAGTATGCAAGATAGATTTATTTGTAATCTCAATAATAAATTATATATCCTTTTTCTTCTTCTTAATAATATTCTCTCGAGTTATAAAACATTATAGGTTTTTAGATGTATTAAATAAGATTTAATAAAAAGTTAATATATCAATTCCAAAGATTCCCGATTTAAAAATAGAAAATAAGCTCTTATAATCAATAGAGGTTTTTCCTGCTCTTACTATAATATTAAATAAAGGCTTAGAAAGCTTAATGGATTTCTTTATTAAGATTAAATAGAATATAGATTTTGAAGCATATTCCTTATATTTATATATTATAGGAGGATTTAAAGAAGCTCAGATTGATTGAAATTGAGGTATGAAATCACAAGATAAAGCTTGAAGCGGATTTTTTAGAATTGATTTAGATTTTTCTCAAAAATAAAAAATAAAGATATTGGAATATTTGTCACGGAGAGTATTCTTTATATAAGATATAATATATTGATCTTTAATAGTATTAAATATATTATTAGATTTAGCTCTTTTGTAAGATATTATATTAAAAGCTTGAATTTAATCTTCTTGCTTATTATCCGTATCCATATCAAATTCTATACTAAAGAAATACATTTCAGGTACGGGTATCTTATTATCTGAATAGTCTGAATCATTATTAATTTGTATTAAAGAGAAAATGGAATCTAATCTAAAAGGGATTAAATCCAGACTGATAGGAGGCTTAGATTTCTGGTAATTGTTTAGATCGATTTGATTATTAATATTAAACGATTAAGGGTGTATATAAGCTATTGATATAGCTATAATAAAATGGTTTAAGAAAACCATATTTTTTAAAACAGCTTGTTCCTAGTATTGAAGAGGTTGATTTATGTAGTCCAGCTTGATATAATTATAGATTCCGCATTTAAAATATAAAGGCTTTTTTGAATAATTATATTGTTCCATTCTATTAACAATATTATTCCGAAAATTCTTTAGATTTAGTTTAGCCTCTTTTGCTTGTATATCTATCAATACAAAAGCTTAAATATAAGCAGATTAAAATATTAGATTTGATAATCTCAAACTCAAACTATTGTTTCCCCTATTATTAAAATTATAATTGTTATTAGGAATATTCCGATTCTATCTATTAAAGAATTAGGATTGAGATATTTGTCCTAAAAAAGATTCAATTTTCTTTTTGGATAAATCCTTGAGGTTTTGCTTTTTTAAAGTATTAATGATATGATTAACGATATTATTTTGGGTAAGCGTTTTTTCCATTTCCATATTCTTTTAAGTATTACATACTATAAAATAACTTTTATTTAGGAATCTGTAGATAGCATTTAGCTTAATAGATTTTAAGTGGAGATTAGGGTTGATAAGACTAATAATAAATATTTTAATCAAGGTTTTTTGAATATTGACTTGAAGAATATTGGTATTACACTCGGAGAAAGATATATCTTTACAGTCTATTTCCGATTATAGATTTTTAGTATATTAATAGTATTTTTGAATGAATTCGTTTTTCTCTTAAGCTAAAAAGCTTATAGTATTGAGAATTATTTATATCGAATCTTTATTTTTCTTATTTGAGAAGTGGTTAATAAAAATAATAATAAACTTGTTTTGCAAAACCTTATTTGCTAAGTTAATATTATTTATAATCTCAGAAAACTCTCTATCTTTATCTAGCCATTCATTAACTCTACCAGCAAACTTAAATAGAACAAAATTGAAAAAGGTGTATAGCTTGTAAGTATTGTTGTTAATAGCAAGATATATAGCTTACTTGGCTTTTCGAATTTATGATTTAGTAGTATTCTTTTCTCTTAAGAAAGATAATATATTATCAATCTTGACTT
Organism: Botrytis sinoallii; assembly: GCF_014898435.1. NCBI lineage: Eukaryota > Fungi > Ascomycota > Leotiomycetes > Helotiales > Sclerotiniaceae > Botrytis > Botrytis sinoallii. The sequence continues at coordinate 721,600 of NW_024066040.1, forward strand.
TAGTTTATTTAGTATAAGCTGTTAAGGTAATAAAGTTATTCAATATTATAAGAAAATTCGGCAAATGATATATCAAAAGGATTTCTTGAATTTGAAGGATAGAAAGTCGAAGTCGTAATTTGATAAATAATAGAATTAGATTTTCAAAGGGGTTTTGTATATCCTCTAATAATTGCTGAGTGAGTGGGAGGTAAAGATTTTGTTTTTCGGAATTAAAATAAGGGTAATATCAAAAGAATTGAATAATAGTTTGGATTTGCTTAAAGGAAATAGTACTGATATTGTTCAGGGTGAAATTGAAAACCTGCGCTATAGATTTCCGGAATCAAGAATAATATTAAAAAAGTGTTTTAAAAATCAAAAGGAATTTGTATTCTAATAGTAAGATAATATTGAATCCTTATAGAAAATGTTATAAAAATAAATATATAGAGTATTTCTGAAAAAAAAGATATTTGAAAGGTAAAAAGAAGGATCAGAAAAAATTGTTTAAATATTGGATTTCTGTAATTATATAATGATCCTCCAAATCAATGAGATTATATAATATCTACAGCTTTTTTGAAAGCTCTTTTGATATCAGTATATTAATTGTTATATAGGTATTATTGTGTAACGAATTTAGAGATAAAGAGGGTTTCTGAATATTTTTAATTAAAAAGCTTAACTATAAAGAGAATGGAGATAAGATATTGAATATATCTTGAATCCCTATGTAGGTCATTAGAAAAGACATATATTGTAGATAAGGTTTTAGTATTAAGTATAGTGTGTATTCTATTGAAAGCTATGTACAATCCAGTTGACTATATCAATCAAGATGATTACGTAATATGCCTAATGCGTTTAGCCTGCTTTCTGCTCTAAAAGGTTAAAGAATAAGGATATAGCCGCAATCTCCTTGAAAACCTGTTTGGCTTATGCCTACCGGAAATATGAAATGTTCTAGATATCGATCAAACAAATTGATGATATTCTAAATAAAAAAAAGAAAATATTCAATCCTAAAGATTTACTACTTGAGTTCCAAAATTGAAAAGATATCTTCTCCCTAAAGAATATAGAAAAGCTATTTTTTTATTGATTATATAATTATAAGATCTGTTTCAAAAAAGGAATTGTTTCTTTTTTCGGTACTTTATATTTTATATCCCGCTTTAAATTAAAAGCTTTAAAAGAATAGTTAAAAGAGAATCTTAGAAAAGGGTTTATCCAACCAAGCTTTTCCCTTATTGCTTTTCTTATCTTATTTATCAAGAAGACTAATGGAGACCTCTGGTTTTGTATAGATTATTATGTTTTGAATAATTTATTGATTAAGAATCAATATCCCTTGTTATTAATAAAAGAATTTCTAAATAATCTAAAAGGAATAAAGTATTTTAATAAGATTGATATTATCTCTACCTTCAATAATATAAGAGTGAAAGAAGAACAGGAATACCTGACTGTATTCTGTATACGATTCGGACTGTTCGAATTCTTAGTTATACCGTTCGGGCTGACAGGGGCTCCTGCAATCTTCCAGAGGTTTATCAATGATTCCCTACAGAAATATCTGGATGTATTTTGCACTATTTATCTGAACGACATTCTAATATACAATCGAACTCAAGAGGAATACATCCGCTATATCCAAAAGGTCCTGTAAGCATTAAGGGAAGCTGGTTTGTTTATTAAATTCAAAAAGTACAAATTTCTGAAATCCGAAACCAAGTTTTTAGGCCTTATTGTAGAAAGCGATAGTATCCGAATAGATCTAGAGAAAATCCGAACAATTGTGAATTAGAAACCATCTGCTAGTGTAACCAATATCCAAGCATTTATTAGGTTTTCGAACTTTTACTAATAGTGTTAAAAGGAATAGAAGTTACCAGTGCTAAGCACGTGTAGTGATTAGTAATACGGCTATCTAAACGGGCTAGATTAGACAAACCATAGACAGGCATATTGATCCCCTCATATAATACTACGGGGAGATCAATATGCTTACACGCATAACTATATAGTCTATATAAAGACCTCTTCCACTCAATCTTCTAATAGGTTATGAAATCTGGTTAGTATAGCCTCTGAATAGAATTGATGTGATCAATATTACATCCAGCTTGCAGAGCTAAAGAGTACACAGCACTATCTTATATCCAGCTTACAGAATTAAAAAGTGTATAGCACTACCTTACAATCAATATGCAATATTACAATCAATCACTACTACTAACTTGTAAAATTGAAAAGCGCACAATACTATCTACACTTATATATTTATAATCACAAATCTATATGGTATTATCTATACAGAAAAAAAAAAGGAAAAGGAAAAACTCTGTAAATTCTCTACACAGATATCAAAATAAACAATATTAAAAAACAAGCCAAATATATTCTAACTTTTATCTAAGAGATTTACAAAAAATGATTCTAATAAATGAAAATACAATTAAAAGGAAAGGATTGGTTTTATATAATTGAATTTATATTTTAGAATTATATAAGGATTGGAGAACTTGGGATGGAGATCGATGATATTAAGGTTTTCTCGATTATTGAAGGTATTATAATAATATATATCAAATTCAATATTGAAAAAAAAACTGTATATTTAAAAAACAAAGTTAGTATACTTTCATATATGTATAGATTACTTAGCAATAACGATAAAACGCTAGTTGACGAATACAATACAGCATATATATTATAGAATTATCTGAAATCCAAATACTCAAGAACAAGTAATATTACAATAAACTTGTATTTAATAATAATCTAGATATTTATCTTTAAATCTTCAAATCAATTGGAAATAATCATCATTAAAGCCTGGGATAAGCTTAAGGAATATTAATGCAAGCTTGATGTAGTCAATCCTATATTCAAAGATTTATATAAAAATCAAATTTTCTTTTTAGTTCTTACAAAAAGCTTATCAATTGATTATCAAACAACAATCAATACTATAAATATTCAAAGTATATTAGTAATCGAAAACAAGATTAAATATCTTATAACTAAAAAACTCAGTATCAAAGAGACAGAACAAGCTTATATCGCTAGTGGAAAGTATATGATTCCGGATTAATAAAAAGAATATAGAAGATTAAGCCTATTTGGAAAGTAAGAACAAAATGATAATATAAAATCCTTTGCTTGTTATTTATATAAGCAAAAAAGACACTTTTTACACAATTATAAAGATCTCTTATTTGTATAAGCTTTAATTCGCAAATATTATAGAGTTCAGTAATGGAGAGCAATATTTAAAAAATAATTAAAGTGTTATTCTTTAAAAAGAGTAATCAAGTTTATTTTATAAATAGCGAAAGCCTTTAGTTGATTTCGATTTATTAGAAAGCAAAGAAGAATTTGATAACAAAGAGTATTATATATCTAAAGAGTTTATTTATAAGATTATCCCTTTTTATTAATATGCAGATACTAATATTTCCTTATATATATCTAATCAACTTTCCTTTTTTAGAAATATCAAGAAAATAAAGAGAAAGACAATAAAAGTCGATGGGGGAGTTATATATTGTTGTTGGAAATCATATGTATAGCACATGTGTGGCATATGCACACTACTATAAAACTCCTTCTTCGGACTTTTCGGATATATAGATTTGATATACATACTTTAATATATCACTCCTTATATATAACTTACTATTTATTTCTGATAGGTTATGAGCGCCGTGTCATTATAAGCTTCATTTTATATCTCTATATCCCTTAAGTCTTGAGTTCTCATTTCCTTATAGCTATCCTTACTCTTGATATCATAATAAGCAAGATCACTGTCGATATAGTTCAAACAAAATGGGGAATATTAGTTATTTTTAATAGTTATAATTGAATAGACTTTTATAAAGCTATTCGAATTGCTATGATAGTAATATCTATACTATCTTTGTGTATGGGGAGAAGTGTAAGACTAGTGAATGGTTGAGCCGATATCGCTGAATGGGATAGAAAAGTAGGAAGTGTATTCTTTATTATTAATTCCTGTATTATTTTTATGTACCACTCTTAATTTATGTATATAATCGATATAGAAGATATTGTAGGAATTTGGGTGAAACTCTTAACATTTAATAATAATGCGAATCTTTAATATACTCAGAATCTCTAGTAATAGTTTATCTGTGAGTAATTCGATTTTAAAACAGAAATGATTCAATTCTTTTTTAATCAATTTCTTAATTATTAATATAAATTATTTGTAATAATATAATTTCTATCCAAAATAGAAATCTATTCTTATCTTTTAAGTGTATTATCAGATATAGAAATCTGGTAGATATAGTAAAATTTTATTATATTATTAAATATGAATACACGAGATGTATTATATGCCTTATAACAAGCTGAGAGAATTCCTCGAGGTATAACAAGTTATTTAGTAATAGCTAATGCTATGCAAGAAAATATAAAAGAAAAAAGCAATAAGAGAGTTCGAGAAAAAAACGAAAAGGATGTGGAGAATATTATAGAAATGGAAAAAAATATATACTTGAGAAAGGCAATAATACTTTGCCAAATTCTAGTAAAGCTATCAAAACTGGATCTTATATTTATAAATTCTGTAAGAAGAAAGGATATTGATAAAATGCTTATTAAAAATATAATAAAGTTAGAAAAGCCTGGTATTCAAATAAAAATATTGAGAATAATGGTTTTGCGTAAGTAGTTATAGTAGATGAATATACTGATTTCTTATATCCTAATATTGTAATATATATTAAAGTTCAAAATGATATATGAATTCTTGATTCGGGAGTCTTTCATTACTTTACTGGTTTTATTGAAAATCTCTTTAATGTTGTATAATGAAGTATTTCATGAAGAGTCAAAACTATGAATAATGTATATTTTATGAGTATTGTATATGAAATAGTTATTATTAAAAACTTTATATTGAGAGATGTCTGGTATGTTAAAGACTTTCAGAATAATCAACTCATTTTAGTTGGAATATTTATCAAAACAGATCGAAAAGTTATCTTTGAAGGGGGTTTAGTGTTATACTGGAAAAATGATTAGCTAAAGATGACTGTAAGATGTGTTAATAGTAGTATATTATTTGATAATTATTTATTTAATAAATATATATAATGGATATAAATTCAGAAATAAAAGAAATTAATGTGAATAATAATAAAGCTGAGATTATACATCGATGCTTAGATTATTTCAATTATAATTAGATGGATAAGCTAAAGAAAAACTTCAAATGGATTATACTATACTAAAAAAAAGAAAAAGTGCTAATTGAAAAGCTTGCGAGTCTTATCTTGTAGTGTCAAGGTACGGGTAAAGACTTATATTGTACCATAAGGATAGAAGAGCTATGGAAAAGTGAAGCCCTACTTATAGGAAGTAGGGTGTATTAATATACTATACTTGAGGCATAAAGGCAACTACAGATTATATAGTTGATATTATGATAATACCCTCTGCTCAAGATGATTAATCTATAATTGTAATATCAATTAATCTTTTAAAAAAACAAAATAATATTAAAATACTTTAATTTCTATTATTAAATTAAAATGAACTTTCCTTAAAATAATAATCAATTGCCAGAGCTTTTAGATCTGCTTTGATCTTGATTTAAGGGTACGCTTAGTATAAGTATTAGTAAGGGATTAGAAGTAATAGATCTTTTAAAATTTATTCAAACAAATAGTTCTAGTTTATCTGGATTTGCTAAATGAAAAGCAATAATTGTTATCTTTCTAATCATAAAGGTCTTTGATGGATTGTTAAAATACTAAGTGATATTTCTATTTGATTTGATAATGAAATCCATTCTCGTTATAGCAATCAAATAGTTTTATCAAATTCCTATTATTCGGTTTTCTTATTTATTTTATTATCTCTTTTTAGGATATAGCCTTGATTTCAATGGGATTCGGTTTTATTGATCGTTTCTTGACTGGCTAATTCAGATAAGTGATAAAATAATCGAAATAATGAATTATGGAATATTAAAAAGATCTTAAAACTAATAGGGAATTAAAATAGACAAGCTTATTTATAAACTTTTAGAATCTTATAGAAATTATTCTATTTGTTATTATCTTTTTTTATTAAATAATTGGTTTTTATATTCTTAATACTAATCTATATTTTATTATCTTTTTTATATAAAAAGATATTGATATAAGTTTTATTAGTATAATCTTTATATCTCTAAATAAATTGAATAGCTAGAACTTTCAATTTTATTAGGATAATATCAAATCGATCCGCAATCTTATTAGCCTTTAGAAACTCGTATTTGTATTAATATAATAGGTTTGAAGGAATAGATGAAGAGGGCTTAATACCGAGATATAAATAAAAATTATAATTAATAAAGAATGAAGATATACTAATAGTCTCTAAGATGATATTATTAAATGCAAATTTCACAAATAAGAGCTAATTATACTAATCATCTTAATAGAAATTTATAAAAGCCTAAAGATATTATTCTATCATAATATTAATCCTCTTTATTTATTTATCAGACTCGAAATAAAACGAGGAGGATCGTTTCAAAATGATTGATAAACATTTGGATAAGTACTTTTAGAATTCTGATATAAATTATAAACCTCTATCAGATACTATATTATTAAGTGTATTATATAAATAGTAGACTTTTCAACAAATCGATTAATAAACTTCTTTACAGATAATTCTATAATCAGAATGAAATGATATATTTTCGTTAAGCAATAAATAATTGTAATAATATATTGATGCTTTTTGTTATAGCATTTACTAATTGATAGCGATATAATATAATCAATAGAGATATCGGATTAGAAACAGAATAATATTAGTAGGGATTCTAGAAATCCGGGTATAACAAGATGGGAGGCTTTGGTTTGGAAGCAGAGTTGATAGGCTTATATATAAGTTTCGATTTCTCTCGATATATTAGACTATTAGTATATACAGGAAATGAGATCAATAGTTTTAATTCGACTGGGATGTCCTGTTAGACTAGTGGAATGTGTTTGGTATATGATCTGGATATAAAGCTTTGCGAAAGGAGGAATAAAGAGATAATTATAATAGAAAATTTTATTATTGATTAATTTATAATCTTGAAAAGCAATTTGAAGATCTTTTTGAATTAATAGCAACTAATAACAAATAGTTAGATTTTGAAGTGTTTTATATATAATAATAATCAATTCGGATAATTTGTATACTTTATTAATAAGATTATTAATCGACTTTCAATATCAAGGATGATTATATTTATAGATACTATAGTGAGATTGATATTGTTATTTATTTGTTGAATAAGGTTCTTGAATATAGTAATATCGAATATTCTTTTAAAAAGAATTATTTATAAGTAATTCTTGATTTGATTATTATTAGGGTTAATGTATATAAAGCAATCTTCTACTTTTCTATTTAGTATATTAGAGCGAATTACTTTAAAACCCGATCTGTATATAATATAAAAGTTGAAATCAGCTTAGGAATTCAGTCCATCTAAATTTATCTTTGATTCAATATCTTTGTTGATATGAAGTACTCTAAATTCTATAATTATAATAATCTCAAATAAACTCTTGAATTCTATATAGTTCGGGTTTTCATTCTTCTAAGAACTTGATGATAACTAGTAGTTCCTTATTATAAATCTCATAGTTGTATTTAGTAATACTGTATTTTGAGAAAAGATATATAATTAGGTATAGTTAGCCCTTATTGTTATATGGAAAGAATACTCTATTCGCAGTTTAGTTGGAAATATTTGTTTTGATATTGTATAGTAATAATAATTAACATTATAAGGACTAAAATGGAAACAAAGACATGTTTAGATTTTCAAAGACATTCTTTTAATTTTTATTTATTTATTTATTTATAGTGATTAATATCTAATATCTGACCTCCCAAAGGGTATTCTAGATGTACTAAGGAGTGGGCCTATAGGCCGCTAGTATTCCAGCTGCTTATAGTAATATAATGTTAGCTAAACAGAGGCTTGTTGCCTTTGGTATTCCCTTGTTTAGTATTGCTTATAGCAATCCTGTGGCTATTCTGTCTAAGGGTTTGTGATTCTGTTTTAAAGAGTCTTGTTTTGTATACTATTCGGGTGTTGATAAATGATTAGGTCGATTATTGTTGATTGGGGAGAACGTTTGGAGTGCTTATAACTGTTCAATATAGGTTTTAGGTTGATTGAAGTGGAGAGTTTATCCTCGGGGTATTGGAGTAGATTGGAATTCGCATAGTTCTGTATAATTTGAGCATATCCTAATATAGAATCTGGATTTAGCGAGAAGATTAGTAAAGTTATATTGTATTCACAGGATACAGTTGATATATGCTATTGTGTTCTATTTAGATCGAAGTCGATTTGGTGTAAGTAGCCAATTGCTGTGTATCTGATTATTGATTGAATATTGAAAGAAATGTAATAGGCTTTTTTTAGTTCCGTATATATAGATATTCATACTATTTTCGTAATTAAATCTGATATAATAAGCTGCAAAGTCACTATGTCCGATCCATATCGCTATAGTCTGTATAATACCTCACAAGAGAGCTTAAGGCTTTCCGGCTCCGAGGTATCATATATCGGTTTCTATATATTATATATTTCGAAGATCAGGCCTCTTTTTTTCCTTTCACCATTTACTCTCGGAGCGCTGATATTTGGTATATAGAACAAAACAAGAGCTGCTAACTATGGGAAGGCAGGATGGGCTAGGGTCAAGCAGCTCAGTTGTACTCTGATCAGCGAGGCGATCGACTGTTTTATTACCCTCAATCTCAGTATATCTAGAGGACTACTTAATTATAATATTGTAGTATTACATTGCTTAATAGCACTTGTAATATATCTATTGAAAGGAGATAACAATGCTTCCTTGTATTCCTCAGATTATTGAAGTGCTATCAATACATAACCATATTTATCCCTAATAGGGGCAATCAATGATGCTCAGGAGGCATTCTAGTCCCCACTATACACTGATTGCTTTAGTGTTAAAAACATACAACTATTTGTATATACAGCTATAGCCAGTATCAATCTATTGCTTGCCGCGATAGATTATAAAGCCGTATTCTATACAGTAACCATATTCATTATATTGTTCAGATCCATTTGAAAATACAGAATAATCTTCTTGAGGAATTAAATCCTATTATTCCTTAAATGTTTTTACAGCATCTTCTTTATCCATATTATTCGTTGGATCAGTGTGGCATTCGGAAGAGAATAAGGCTATAAGAATCTGGGGTGCTTGATGGCAGGGATCGCCTATCCCATTCTTTGCAGTTTTGTATTAGAACCTTTCAGAGTACCTATACCTTATTCTCTTTTTCTGATATACAGCTTCAATCGGTTTACAAATAGATGTTGTGCATTTACTATCTAAAGCCGAAACGCAAACCTCAGTCTGGCTTGCTCTAGTATAACAATTCTAACTGGGAGACCAGCTTTTATAAGGAGTGCGGTTGTCAGGATCGTTTTGTAAACAGATAAAGCTCTTTATATTATATTATAAATCATCTTGCTAATTAGATCGATGTGTTTCTTGATCCCAATACCAACCGGAACATAGCCTGCATTTGGGTGTTGTTTGTATAGCCTATCGAACTATACTTCGAAGTCAAAGAGGGCGACAGAGAGTATACAGATAATGATCGCTTTTCGCAAGCAGGCTGCAGATGATCTGTGAGCTATATGAACTATTGATCGAATGTGGGATGCAACACACATAGCTTTCGCGGTGCGCGTTTTGACATACTATAAGAATATTAAACGCCGATTAAAAAAAACATTAAACTAGTATAAGGTCAGTTATACTTCGTTAATAAGCCCTAAAGGAATCGGCGTGATAATTAGATCCCGATTTATCTTTATAACCGGGTTTGCAATTTCATATTTCCTTGATATATAAAATAGTTCAAACTTTTCCAAAGCGAAAAAGACCTTATTCTGATCTCTCTATTATAGAATACATCAAACAGTTTCAACAAAGCATATATATATTCATAAATAGATCCTTAGATATATAATATATAGCTATATCATCAGCATATCCGAAGCACTGTACTCTATCTTGATTGAGAAACTTAGTAAGGTAAAAGGTATACAGGATAAGGAAGAGTAGTGATCCCTGGGAGTACCGCATGCAACCAGGAAATCCTATATTGTAATCCCCTCAAGCCTTACACACACATATCTCTCAATTAAGAATGAATCAATGAATCGCAAGAGTACTATAGGCTAACCCTGCTTCTTTATACATTGTAGGAGCCGTTTTTTAAGGAATACATCATAAACGTTTTGTACATCCATTGTTACTAGTGTAACCATTTTGCCAGTTGTTAAAGTAAGCTTAGCATTATGAGTGAAGACAGCTGTAAGATCAATACCGGCTCTTTTCGGCAGTGCTCCGCAATGCTGAGGGCTGATAACGTTGTATCTCATGGCCGTCCATGCAATTTGACTGGCGACATTCTTTTAATTAATAATCTAATTCCATATATTCTCTTTTTTTAGTAAATAATTTAAAGATTCTATAATTTTAGAAAAATTACGAATAAAGTATTAATAGAAGTTAACAAATCTTAGAAAATATTAAAGGTCTTTTAGCTTAATTAACGATTTCTATTTAAAAATAGTTTTAATCTTATTAAGATTTATTTTAATACTATTAGGAATAATAATTAAATTAAATACTTTGTTTTTCTTATTTCGAATTTGTATTTATTAATATCAATTTATAATTCAATATCAATAAATCTCTAAATAACTTTACAAACTTGCTTTTAATGATTTATAATATTTTCAGAATAAATCAAGATATTGTTTAGATATATTATACAATTTTTATTTAAAAGATTAAAAAGAATATAATTAATATAGTTCTAAAATAAAACAAAAGTATTACAAAAACCGAAAGATATTACCAGGGATTCGAATAAGCCAAAACAAATTATAAAAGCAGTTTTCCATTTGTAATCTTCTATAATCCATAGTTTATTGAATACAATAATGATATCCAATTTGATATAAACTTTAGTATAATATAAGGTATCAAGGATTTCTTTAATCAATAATAATAAATAACAGTTTTTAATAATAATATTATTCAATCTATAATAGTCCTAGCAAATTCGAATACCCCCCCCAGGCTTTATAACTAAAAGAAATGAAAATAGCTAATCGGAAATAGGATTTGCAAATAAATCCTTTATTTAGATTATTATCAAGCTATTTGCAAACAACTTAGAGTTTGGTTGGGAACATTAAACGATCTTTATTGTATAAGGGCTTTTTACTTGATATAATCTCGATTTTGTAATCCCAAAAGTATTGGTAATAGGAGTTTGTTGATAAGGAAGAATAAGAATCCAGTAAATAGATTACAAGCCAGAATAATAGCTTGCTTTGAATTTCTATTATAAATAATACAAATTGATCAGTCTTTCTATAAACTTCTTAATATTGCTTTTTATAATATTGTAATATAATTGAATAGAATTGTTTATTACTATATAATATAACTCGCAAGCTTTATCTAATTTATTTCAGATTACTTTTGTGATATAGCTTCTGATCTTTATAGAATTAAACAAAGCTATTAACTGTAAGGAACTTTATATTATTCATTTTCTATTGGATATTTTTATAAAGATATTAATTGATTTCTCAGAGGGCTTTTGTAGCGATAGAGGGTTTAATAGGGATAAAACGTTTTGGTTTCGTAATGGTCTTTTGTATATCCTAGAGTCTGTAATAATCTGTATTGGGGCTGGTTCAGGATTTGCCAGTTTGATATCATCTTAGCGTGGGTCTCTGTTTTCCGTTGATTCGGTAAGTGTAGTGGCGGTTTGAGTTGAGTGGTATTAGATCAGCAGGATTTATATTGTAGATGTTAAGGTATGGGTAAAGACTTATATTATACATAAGGGTAGAAGAGCTATGGAAAAGTGAAGCCCTACTTATAGAAAGTAGAGCGCGCTAGTATGCTATGCCTGAGGCATAAAGGCAATTATAGATCATATAGTTGGCATTATGACAGTACCCCCTGCTCAAGGTGATCGGTCCACGATTGTAATACCAATTGATCTTTTAAAAAACCAAAATAATATTAAAATACTCTAATTTCTATTATTAAATTAAAATAAACTTTTTTAAAAATAATAATCAATTGCTAGAGCTTTTTAGATTTGCCTCAGCCTCGATTCGGGGTAACACTTGTATAAGTACTAGCAAGGAATTAGGAATAGTAGATCTTTTGAAACCTACCCAAACAAGTAGTTCTAGCTTATCTGGATTTGCTAAATGGAAAGCAATAATTATATCTTCTTAGCCGCAAAGATCTTCGATAGATTGCCAAAATGCTAAGTGATGTTTCCATTTAACTTGATAATAAAATCCGTTCTCATTATAATAATCAAATAATTTATCGAATTCCTATCACTCAATTTCCTTATTCATTTCGTTATCTCTTTCTAAAATACAGCCTTGGTTTTGATGGGATTCAATTTCGTTGATTGCTTCTTGACCGGCTAATTTAGGTGAGCAATAGAGTGATCAGAGTAATGAATTATGGAATACTGGAAAGATTTTAAAACTAATAGGGAATTAAAATAGATAGATTTATTTATAAACTTTTAGAATTTTATAAAGACCATTCTATTTATCATTACCTTTCTTATTAAGCAATTGATTTTTATATTCTTAATACTAACCCATACTTTGTTATCTTCTTTGTATAAAAAAATATTGGTACAAATCTTATTAGTATAATCTTTATATCTTTGAATAGATTGAGTAGCTAGAACTTTCAATTTTGTTAGGATAATATCAAATCAGTCCGCAATCTCATTAGTCTTTAGAAACTTGTATTTGTATTGATATAATAGGTTTGGGGAAACAAATAAAAAGGATTCAATACTAAGGTATAGATGAAAACTGTAATTAATAAAAAATAGGGATACACTGATAGTTTCTGAGATAATATTATTAAGTGCAAACTCTATAAATGGGAGCTAATTATATCAATCATCTTGATAGAAGTTTATAAAGCCTGAAGATATTGTTTTATTATAGCATTGATCCTCTCTATTTATCTATTAAACTTGGGATGAAACGAGAAGGATTATTTCAAAGTGATTAATAGACACTCGAATAAATGCTTTCAGAATTCTGATATAAATTGTGAACCTCTATTGAATACTATATTGTTAGATATACTGTATAGACAATAGACTTTTTCAACAAACCGATCAGCAAGCTTCTTTACAGATAATCCTATAACCAGAATGAAATAATATATTTCATTAGGCAATAGATAACTATAACGATATATTGATGCTTTTTGCCATAGTATTTGCTAATTGGTAGCAGTGTAATATAGTCAATGGAGATATTGGACCAGGGGCAGAATGGTACTAGTAGGGGTTCTAGGAATCCGGGTGTGGCAAGACGGGAGGCTTTGGTTTGAAAGCAGAGTTAACAGGCTTGTATATAAGTTTCGATTTCTCTTAATATATTAGATTATTAGTATATACAGAAAACGAAATTAATAGTTTTAACTCGACCGGGATATCCTATTGGATTAGTGAAATGCATTTGGTATATAATCTGAATGCAAAGCTTAGCGGAGAGGGGAATAAAAAGATGGTTGTGATAGAAAATTTTATTATTAATTAATCTACAATTTTGAAGAGCGATTCGGAGGTCTTTTCGGATCGATAGTGGCTAATAGCGAGCAGTTGGGTTTTAAAGTGTTTTATGTATGGTAATGATCAATTCGGATGATTCGTATGCTTTATTGATAAGATTGTCGATCGGCTTCTTAATATTGGGAATAATTATATCTATAGGCATTGTAGTGAGGTTGATGTTGTTATTTGTTTGTTGAATGAGGTCCTTGAATATAATAATATTGAATACTCTTTTTGGGAGGATTATTTGTAAGCGATTTTTGATTTGGTTATTATTAGAGTTAATGTGTATAGAGCGATCTTCTGCTTTTCTACTTAATATATCGAAGCGAACTATTTTAAGATCTAGTTTGTATATAATACAAAAATTGAAATCAGCTAGGAATTCAGTTTATCTAGCTTGTTTTTGATTTAACATTTTTGTTGATATAAAGTACTCTAGATTCTTATAATCAGTAATAATCTCAAACAATTTTTGAATTCTATATAATTCGGATCTTTATTCTTCTAAGAATTTGATGATAGTTAATAATTCCTTATTATAGATCTTGTAATTGCATTTGGTAGTACTGTATTTTGAGGAGAAGTATATAATCAGGTATAGTCAGTCTTTATTGTTATACTAAAAGAGTATTTCGCTTACAGTTCAATCGGAAGTATCTGTTTTGACAATTGTATAATAATGGTGATCAAATATTGTAAGGACTAGAGTGGAGATAAAGGTATACTTTAGGTTTTCAAAGGCATTTTTTTAATTAGTAGTCCAATTCTATATATTCTCTTTTTTCAATAAGTGGTTTAAAGATTCTATGATTTTAGAAAAGTTGTAAATAAAGCATTAATAAAAGTTAACAAACCCTAAAAAGTATTAAAGATCTTTTAATTTAATTAACAATTTCTATTCGAGGATAGTCTTAATTTTATCGAAATCTATCTCAATATTATTAGAAGTAATAATTAGATTGAAGTACTTTGTTCTCCTTATTTCGAATTCGTATTTATCAATATTAATTTGTAATTCAATATTAATAAATCTTTATACAACTTTACAAACTTGCTTTTGATAATCTATAACATTCTTAGAGTAAATCAAGATATTGTTTAGGTACATTATACAATTTTTATCCAAAAGATCAAAAAGAATATGATTGATATAATTCTAAAACAAGACAAAAGTATTACAAAAGCTGAAAGGTATTACCAGGAATTTGAATAAACTAAAACAAATTATAAAAGTAGTTTTCCATTTGTGATTTTCCGTAATCTATAGTTTATTAAACATAATGATAATATTCAATTTGGTATAAACTTTAGTATAGCATAAGGTATTAAAGATTTCTTTGATTAATAACAGCAGATAACGATTTTTAATAGTAATATTGTTTAGTTCACAATAATCCTAGCAAATTCGAATACCCCCTCCAGGCTTTGTAACTAAAAAGAGTAGGGCAGTTGATCGAAAACAGGATTTGCGAATGAATTCTTTATTTAAATTATCATCAAGCCATTTGCAAACAACTTAGAGTTTGGCTAGGGATATTAGGTGATCTTTGTTATACAGAGACTCTTTGCTTGGTATAATCTTGATTTTATAATTCCAAGAATATCATAACGGAAGCTCGTTAATAAGAAAAGATAAAAACCCAATAAACAGATTGCAAAGCCAGAGTAATAGCTTGCTCTGAATTTCTGTTATAGATAATATAGATCAATTAGTCTTTTCTATAAACTTCTTGATATCGCTTTTTATAATATTACAACATAATTGAATAGAATCGTTTATTATTATATAATATAACTTGCAAGCTCTATCTAATTCATTCCAGATTACTTTTGTAATATAAGCTTCCTGATCTTTATAGAATTGAATAAAGCTATTAGCTATAAGGAACTTTATATTGTTTATTTTCTATCGAATATTTCATAAGGTATTAATTAATTCTTCAAAGGGCTTTTATAGTAATAGGGGGTTTAATAAAGGTAAAACGTTTTGGTTTTGTAGTGGTCTTTTGTATATCCTAAAGCCTACAATAATCTGTACTGAGACTGGTTTCAGAATCGGCTGGTTTAGTATCATCTTGGCATAGGTCTCTGTTTTTCCATTGATTTGGTAAGTATAATAGCAGTTTGAATTGGGTGGTATTGGATTAGTAGGATCTATATTGTAAAGGTTTCTATCAGTATTCTTCTTTATAGCTGAAATCGAAGAATCATATTCCAAAAGTATTGATTAGTCTTGAAATGAGAAGGAGGAAGTCTGAAGACTTTTGTTAATAACTTCTTCAGCAAAGATATAATATAAGATTAAAATAGATTTCTTCGAAGTAGACTTCAAAATAGACTTCTTAATAGATATACATAATATTGGATTGAGTGCTGTATCTGCTGGAATCGATATATCGTTACGATTGGGGATAACAGTTACAATAGAGTTAATTGGGTAGCAATATTTAGAGCAATATGTGAATATAAACTTAAGAATCATTGTTGTTTAATTAATAATAGGGTTATGATGTTAAAGCTATGAAAAACCAAGGATTATAGAGTCCACATCAGAAAGATTGATAATATAGAATAAGCCAATTTCTTTATGATTATTAATCCATAAATCTAATAATATATATTAAGATAGAATATTAGAAGTTCTTTTATTTATAAATAACAGGTTACGGGTAGTAGAAAGGGGATATATAAGAATACTAAGCTTGAATATAAGGATTCTATTTATAAACCTATATCCTACAGCTCTATTATTTATTAAGCCAATAAATGGAATAATCATATTAAATATAAGGAAAATTTCTGTTGAGATTTTAAGAGATTTGCTATTTATTATTCTAAAATACAAAGGATTCTTAAATATAATTGATTTCTTAATTTATAAAGACAAACTTTCTATAATGAATTTCGATTTGCAACTATAAATCAAAATTAATCTTTTAATATACTTAACTAGGGAATTGAATTTCTATTATTATCCGAATATATAAAGCCTTCAACAAATCCGCCCAGATCTTTACTGCCAATAGGGACTGAAAAGGTATATCGAAATAATGTTGTGATAATTGGGAAACGATTAGCAGACAGGAATGTATTCTGATAAGTAGGGCTATAAGCATTGCGATAGGGTTCAGGATTGTGATGATAATCAGTAACAGGAAAACAATGGATATTCAGAGTGTATTGGTTTGTAGTAGGGGGACGATCGGGGTATTGTATAGTTCCTGAGTTGGTATTATATTTTGTATTGTTGTGTTGCTTTTCTTTATAATTGAATTTGATATAATCAGGCTTTTTGTAATAAAGATAGAGGTTAAGATTTAGATATTATTCTTTATTATAATATAATAAGAATTACTAGTCTTAGCAAATAACATCCAGTTATATAGGATCTCTAGAGGGATCAGGCGTAGGTATTATAATAACAATAATAGACTTCTTTTCATTAGGTTTTTTTTGATTATTGAAATTGATGCTTTGGTTTTTATATTGATTGTTAAGATGAATCTTCTTTTCTAAGTTATTGTAGATATCTTGCTATTAGACTATTCATATGTTGATGTTGGTGGCAGAAGGTTTATTGGAGTGATTAATTGAAGTATCGATTAGTTCTTATGAGACTTTAAGTTTAAAATTAGTGATTTGTTATTTGACAGTCTTTTTGTATTTGATAATGAGCTGTTTGAATTTGATAATAAAGTTATTAAATGGGGTTTTCTTTATTTTATATTTATTATAATTTATGGAAACTTTATGTGAGAAATCTAGAGTCTGGTATTATTTGTTTAATTTATATTAGATGTCTGCTACAGTATACTATTCAGAGGATCAAAGATCGGAATTATGCACATTATCTGTAATTGTATTAAAGTGTATCTGATTATTTGTATAAACAGAATCAAAAAGTAGGCTAACAAGAAATATGATTTTCTGAAACTCTGATTCATTTTCGTAATCTACGGTCAAACAGCAATTGACTGTGCTACAAAAAGTCGTATACTGATTTTGGCGCTTTGCAATATCTTGTTTATCATTACTAAACTTTTCGAAGGCAGCGAGATATTTGTAATAAGATAAAGCTTGTAAATTATTGCGAATAATAATCTTCAATATCTCAATTATATTTTTCAATTCGACAATCTTTGATTGAGTATCAATAACTTAGACCTGAACAGCAACAACTTGGGCTTGTAATAAGCCTACAATCGATTCGATCGATTCAAATACAGCTTAAGCAATAGCAAAGTGTGTAGTGTTTGGATTATTGAATAGATCTGTAAAGAAAGAGATATCGGCTTCAGTGGAGTTGAGAATGTAGTTCAAGAAAAGAAACTGTGGAGGTAAGCCAAATACAGACACTTCTAGTACAAATACTTGTTTATCTATCTTCAGTACTTTTTGAGACTCAAAATATCGGCAGCAGGGTGTATAATGGATCAACAGTGGGTGTGATTGGTGTGATTAGAATAAGATATTGGTGGGGCTTTGGAAATAAAATAAGAAATAAAGTTGTAATAGTTTATTTGAAAATGATATAAATTGTTAAGGTATAGATAAAGACTTATATTGTATTATAAGAGTAGAAAAGCTATGGAAAAGTGAAGCCCTATTTATAGAAAGTAGGGCACACTAGTATGCTGTGCTTGAGGCATGAAGGCAATTATAGATCATGTAGTTGGCGTTGTGACAGTAGAGGTTTTTATTAGTATTCCTTTTCACAGCTGGAGTCGGAGGATTGTATTCTAAAAGTATCGATTGGTTTTAAAATGAAAAGGAGAGAGTCTGGAGACTTTTGTTGATAACTTCTTTGGCAAAGGCATGATATAGGGTTAAGGTAGATTTCTTTGAAGTAAATTTCAAAATAGATTTTCTAATGGGTATATGTAGTATTGGATTGAGTACTATATTTACTAGAATTAGTATATCGTTATAATCAGGAACAACAGTTGTAATAAAATTAACTAAACAGTAATATCTGGAGTAGTATATAAACATAAACTTAAGAGTCATTATTGCCTAATTAATAGTAGGGTTATAGTACTAAAGCCATGAAAAACCGAGGATTATAGGATCTGTGTTAAAAAGATTGGTAATATAGAATAAGCTAATTTCTTTATAATTATTAATCCGTAGATCTAACAATACATACTAAAATAGGATATCAGAAGTTCTTCTATCTACAAATAACAGATTGCGGGTAGTAGAAAGGAAACATATAGGAATATCAAGCTTGGATATAAAAGTTCTATTTATAAACCTATATTCTGTGATTCTATTATCTATTAAACTAATGAGTAAAATGATTATATTAGACACAAGGAAAATTTCCATTGAGATTTTAAGAGATTTGTTATTTATTATTTTAAAATATAAAGAATCTTTAAATATAATCAATCTCTTAATTCATAAAAACAAACTTTCTATAAAGAATCTCAATTTGCAATTATAAATCGAGATTAGTTTTTTAATATATTTAACTGGGAAATTGAATTTCTATTATTATCTAAATATATAAAGCCTTTAACAAATTCGTTTAGATCTCTGCTATTAATAGGGATTGGAGAGGTATATCGAAATAGTGCTGTAATAGTCGGAAAACGATTAGTAGATGGGAATGTATTCTGATAAGTAGGGCTATAAGTATTGTGATAGGGTTTAGGGTTATAATAATAATCAATAATGGGAAAACAATGGATATTCAGAGTATATTGGTTTATGGCAGGGGAATGATCAGAGTATTATATAGTTTCTAAGTTGGTATTATATTTTACATTATTATATTGCTTTTCTTCATAATTGAATTTGATATAATCAGGCTTTTTGTAATAAAAACAAAAGCCAAGATTTAGATATTATTCTTTATTGTAATATAATAAGGGTTGCTAGTCTTAGTGAGTAGTATTCAATTGTATAGAATCTCTAGAGAGATTAGATGTAGATATTATAATAATAATAGCAGGTTTCTTTTTATTAGGTTTTTTCTGATTGTTGAAGTTGATGCCTTGATTCTTGTATTGATTATCAAGATGAATCTTCTTCTTTAAGTTATTATAGATGCCTTGTTACTAGACTATCTATATATCAATATTAATGGCAAAAGGTTTATTAAAGCAATTAACTAAAATATTGATTAATTCTTATAAAACTTTGAATTTAAAATTAACAACTTATTGTTTAATAGTCTTCTTGTATTTGATAATAAACTATTTGAATTTGATAATAAAATTATTAAATGGGGTTTTCTTTATTTTATATTTATTGTAATTTATGGAAACTTTGTGTAAAAAATCTAGAGTCTGGTATTGCTTGTTTAATTTATACTAGATATCTGCTATAATATATTATTTAGAGGGCTAAAGGTCGGAATTATATATATTGTTTATAATTATATCAAAGTGTATCTGATTGTTTGTATAAGCAAAACCAGAAAATAGGCTAATAAGAAATATGATTTTCTGAAACTCTAATTCATTTTTATAATTTGTAATTAAACAGTAATTAATTATACTATAAAAAGTTATATATTAATCTTGATGCTTTACAATATCTTGTTTATTATTACTAAACTTTTCGGAAGCAATAAGATATTTATAATAAAATGAAGCTTATGAATTATTATAAATAATAATTTTCAATATCTCAATTATATCTTTCAATTCGATAATCTTTGATTGAATATCAATAGCTTGAGTCTGAGTAGCAACAGCTTGAGCTTGTAATAAGCCTACAATCGATTCGATCGATTTAAATACAATTTGAGTGGTAATAAAGTATATAGTATTTGGATTATTGAATAAATCTATAAAAAAAGAAATATTAGCTTTAGTGAAGTTGAAAATATAGTTCAAGAAAAGAAATTGTAAAGGTAAGCCAAATATAGATGCTTTTAGTATAAATATTTGTTTATTTATTTTTGATACTTTTTGAGGCTCAAAATATTGGCGGTAGGGTATACAATAGATTAACAATAGGTATAATCGATGCGATCGGGATAAGGTGTTGATAGGGCTTTGGAAATAAAATAAAAAATAAAGCTATAATAGCTTATTTGAAGATAATACAAACTATTAAGATATAGATAAAGACTTATATTGTATTATAAGGGTAAAAAAACTATAAAAGAGTGAAGCTCTACTTATAGGAAGTAGGGCGCGCTAGTATGCTGTGCCTGAAGCATGAAGGCAACTACAGATCATATAGTTGGCGCTGTGACATGTAGGGAGGATAAATAAGCATTTCAACAAATATATAGCTATCCGTATATCTACAAAACTACAATACTTGTATATAAATCTATTAGAGATTCAAAAACCTTTTGAAAATGGAAATAGATATTTTATTATTATCGTATAGGACAATAGCATATCACAATGGAGGGGAATGACTGGACAATAATAGTATAAGTATAAGAATATATATATCTCCTCATCTACAGTTAGAACTGATCTCTTCTCGTAGAGAAGAGATCGGATTATATACTGGGTGATCTTCAGGTACTGATTACGGGAACGGTGATCGATCCTGTAGCTGATCCGGTTATCGTTGTTCCGCTTCGGAGTATTCTATATAATGAATACCTGACCATCACATAATCTGATCCACGTGGTCTACAATACCGTTTCCGTTACATATCTCCCAGATCGCAATAATCTGTATAAATAAACAAAGGAAATTAGTGTAGTTGCGTCTTGTTGGAGCCTTAATGTGGTTTAGATTATACAATAAAACCATCTTATCCTTATTATGGCAGGGCTTTGATATCCATTCCCTATATGATCGGTATGAGAGTATGATACAAAGGAAATTTTGATGTGCCTCTAGTTGTTGGTAAGTTGTTTGATTCAGGCATTATGGGATGATATCTCTCATTTTCTACTATATTGCCTGAAAATTTTCAAAGGATTGTGGGTAGATGCTTTCTTGAAGCCTCACTTCGCTACGTATGCTTGCTGATCTGCTGTTACAAATAGAGAATACAGGTTCTGATCCTTGTATCCACGGATGTATACTGCAATGTCAGTATTGTTATCCGGATAGGGTAATTGAATTGATAATCATAACAATGGTGGCGTTAGGTTGCTAGAGATATTCAGGAGATCCAGGCAATCTCTGATCAAGTGATCTTGTCTACGTATAGAGCAGATATGATTTATAATATATACTCTTTCCTTCGAACTCTTTTTTCTCTAAACATCAACACCATCATGTTTTATTTTCTTTCGAATGGATCACCTATTTTCTAACAAATGTGGTTCTGGTTGGTTCAAAAACCCTGAAAAGATAGAGCGTTGTGGTTAGTTAAGAAAACATCTCTCTACTGTTTCTTCTTCTCTTTCTACTCATAATGAATTCTTTTCTGAATCTATATTTGAGTATGGTTCACTTCCACCCCTAAGGTCCTCTATTCTGGCAGTAACTGATCCTCCGGTAATACTATTGACTGCTCGTTCGAGTGGTCTTGCTACCGTTGATCCTGTCCCTGCTTCTGTGAGCCTTGCTGCTGATTGACTGTTGACTTAGCAGCTACTTCTTTTCGAAAACCTTTCTGGAAATTCCTTGATTGGTTTTCCTCAACTGCTTCCTTCTGCTTTACTATTGAATAATAGCCTTGTCGATCCCAACTATACTGTCTTCCTTGCTTGAATATATCAAGCCCATTAATACCCTCCACTAGGAAGTGCTATTAACCCTGTATTTCCTTTTGCCTCTATTATTATTACTCCCCCTATTCCTGTTCCTATTGCTATACAACAAGGATCTCTGCCTGTAGCCCTATTAGAAGTAGATATTGTTATTGCCCCTGGGTTGATCACGTACTGATTCGAAACTAGATATGGTCTGCTCGAAAGTATGCCTTGTGTGGTACTGCCCTGGGAGTTTGTCGTGATAATCCTGAATTGTGTTCCTTTTATAGCTTGAAAGGAGTAATTGTTCCTGGTTCTCAAAAGGCTATTACAATTCTCGTAGGATTAAGGGAAGGTTGCCAACTAATCAAAATTAAGTGTGAGGATCCGGATGACTTCGGAATCCCTAATCCTCTTGATAGCCGATTTGAATTGATTACCGCCACGCCTGCTAAGTATTATCCTTCTCGCGATCCGGATAGCTACTTTCGCATTCTTTCTCCCTTACATAATAGTTCCGATAAGCATGGGTTCTACAATCTTTGTACTTCCGATAGTGATTCTGATAATGACTTACCTCTTACAGATCTTCAATACATAAAAACTGAAAGTAATCCGCCAAAAGCATCTACCAAAGCTCGGTCCTTACAACCTGACAAGTTTACCAAAGGGCTAGTAAACGATTATCCG
This sequence comes from Botrytis sinoallii, assembly GCF_014898435.1. Taxonomy (NCBI): domain Eukaryota; kingdom Fungi; phylum Ascomycota; class Leotiomycetes; order Helotiales; family Sclerotiniaceae; genus Botrytis; species Botrytis sinoallii. Next base: position 744,618 of record NW_024066040.1, read on the forward strand.
TGTCTTGACTATATAAAGTCCTTGGTCTCTAAGCAAATGAAGACCTCAAATAATTGCCACAAGAATCTCAGCTATATCAAGAATACTTGTTGCTGGAATTGCAAAACACACATATATAAGATCACTTCGAATGCTATAGTCTCTATAGGAAAACTTTGTGCTAATACTTATAAAACACAGGATAAAAAGGTATATACTTATTTCCACCCCTGATTGATTATGGTATTGATAGCCAAGCTAGAGATTGGAAAAGCTTTGCGAAATCCTTTAAGAGCTTCTAGCAAAGTCTGAAGCTCGCAAATCTGCTAATTGTAAAATCATTACAATCGATTTTACGAGAAAGGACTCTTCCACCAAAAAGTATATTCCTAAGGATTCGGTTCTGAAGATTTTTGTGAATAAAGATAAATCGCTAGCCCTCATTCGACATCTTGAAAACAAGACTCATAAAGCAAAAAGACTTGCCGAAAACAAATAGCGCAAACTCGATCTACTTTTGGAAAAGGAAAAGACTAGGAAACATACCAGATCAACTGAAAGAATTCAATCTTCGGCCAAGAGGAAAAGATGAATATATTTTTAGCTAACCTTTTAATTTAACTCTTTGATCCGTACACTGATATCCTATAGATTAAGCATTGATCGAAAGCGCTCGAACTTCTATCAAGACAGATTCTTGATTAATCTGTTTGCTGTCATATCGGTAATGGGTAAATAGATAACATTGAAACTTCTTTTGGTGTATTCTTGATATAATCATATATTCTGTATATCAACATGCCTAAGTTTAATAATGATCCGTTTGTTCTCCCCAACTACTAGGTATATTGATTATACATTATCACAGAAAATGGTTATTGGTTCTTGAATTATAAGATCGATCTTTTTTAAAAGATGTAGAGTGGTTATTGTTTCTTTTGCTGTTTGTTCCATATCTAACAATTCTGCTTCGGTTATAGAAGTGATTACAATAGATTAACGTAATGCTTTCCAAGAAACTGGTTCCCCGAAGAGTGACATGACATACCCTTGAAATGATCTTCTGGTTTCCTTGTCGTTTGCAAACGATGTGTTTGAGAATACTAGAAGTTGAGGGATTGGCTGGGAATTGTATTTTATGGATAAAAAGCGAGTGTTCCATAAATATATAATATAATAATCAACAGCTTTCATATAATCAGGAGATGGATTGGTAAGGAAATGACTTAGTTGAGAGGCTGCAAATACAATATCAAGGCGGATTGTGATTGCTGTGTATAGTACTGATCCTACCTTTTCTTGGTATTCCTTGATTACTGATATGATAGCTGTTCCATCAAACTTGATAAATTCGATGATTGGTAGCGGTGTATATGCACTACCTTTATTGAGCTTAAATTTCTTAGCGATCTTCTCAATATAGGTATCGTATGCTAGCCAAAATTTCTTTGCAGATCTGTCTCTCAGAACTCTGATCCCCAGAAACCACTTAGTATCATCTAGATCCTTGAGCTCGTAAGCTGACTTGATCTGATCAGTGATCTTTGCAACACTAGGTCTGTTGTTTTTATGATATATGACCTGGAAGTTATCGACAAAGAAGAGAATTAGTATGGTGTGCTTTTTATTGAAATAAATATACAGTTTTTCTATGTATCCGATTATTCCAATTGATTTCAGAATTAATGTGAAATCCTTAAACCAGATGGATAGTGAATCACAGAGCCTATACAAAGCTCTATTAATAATCACCTCCTTTCCTGATTTCTTGAATCCATCAGATAATAAACATACTATAGGATTGCTAGTTGGATTGTGCTGTGTGTTCACAAAAGTATTAATTATATTGTATTGCTTGATCTCAAGATTATACTTTGCAATTAGAGATATTACGATACGAAACGATTGATTTGTAAGTGTTGCTGTATATGTGCTTTTGATTGTAGTTTTCTCCTATAGATCTTTCTTTACTACAAGACGTAATCGATATCGAGTAATAAAGCTCTAATCATCACTTTTGTAGTTGAATACTCAAACTAATGGAATAGGTTTGGTAGACTCTGATCCAGAGTCTATTTTACGCTACGTTTCCCTTGAACACAGGTTATCGATCTTCTTTTGACAATCAGCCTTGAATCATAATCCTAGAATGTGCTTGTCAAGCTGTTGATATCGATTTAAACATTTGAGTGCTTGAGAGAGGTAAATACATGGATTATCTTCTGAGTTTGGAATCATTGGATTGGATGGCTAAACATTCTTCGTTGTAATCGCTACGGCGATTATATTATATATTGTTATAAAGAAGTATTTCTTCTCTTAGTCCTTAATCTCCTTGAGATTAGACTAAAAGGTAGAATGGAAATCATATAGGGATTTGTACATTCTATTATAATTTCTAGAATTGATCCTTGAATAAGCAAACTCAGAAATATTAGTATAGAATATATCATTCCGCCTGTGTCTCTTTTGAGGAGGACTCAATCGTACTTGGTCTAGCTGATTATCTGTGAATAACTGATATTGAGATGGGTTTAGATTAACTTTAGGAATCTCTATCATCATATTGCAAGCTCTCTTTTGGAGATAATCGTTCTGAAAGATTGAAACTTTTTTTGATTGCTTAATTGCTTTCTAATTAAATGATTGCTCTAATAATTCAAGCTCCTCTATAGTGTATTCCGGATTTGAATTCCAGTCTACTATCTTTCAAGAAGGCTTTATACAATATCGGGTGTGAGGTAAATGATCAGTCAATAAAGAGCCAGGGTCACTTTCATACTCCGCTCTGAGTACTACAGTTAGAACCCCTGTGTTCTCTGCATCCATTACCTCCAAACTATTATTACCTTCTTCAATGAAACTCCTAGGATCAGATACTGTTACCTTCTATTCCTAAGTAGCTAAATTCACGGGCTTGCTATATCCTATCCGTATTTGGGCATTGTAATCCGTAGGAATAGCAAAAGCCGGTTTTCTATCCACATCTCCTAGCATTGGAGTAATATATAGCCATGGGTCCCCACCATCTCCTAGCACTGGAGAGCTGTTTGGTAATCCGGGGGATAGTTGAATAAACTTCCCTTTACTCAATATCTCGCCCACTTTCTGCTTTCTATTCCCTAGATAATTACTTTCTTCAGAATTTTCAGAATGTGAAGAAGATAATTGATCATCTGAAATATATATAGTAAATGAGTCTAGGAATAATAGCTGGCCTACCAATATAATAAAGGTGTTTATATCGTTATCATTATTTTCAATAAGGGTTCTATTTATATCTACATAATTAATAATATCCAACAGTCTAGTTGACCGTCTCAGCTGATTTGCGGGCATGGTGTTAATCTGTTAGCTAAAGTAATTCTATTTATAGATAAATGTTTCATCAAAAACGATATTCCGAAAGATAATAACTCAATCGAGCATTAGTATCCAGATGCGGTAGATTCGTGTGCCAGGGATATACCCAACTAAATATCCAATGTGTGCTCGAGGATTCGTTTTATACCATTTTATTAGTATTCCAGTTTTGCATTTCTTATTTAAGGGGTATGCTTGGCATCCATATCTGTAAGTTGAATTCTAGTCAGGCCGAAGATTATCAATAATCTTGGTAGTGAGCGACAGATTACCTTCTTTCAGATATGATCGGAACCACTCATCTAACACTTGATTCGGTGACTTGAATGATCTCGCTTTCAGGGGACTAATATTATAGAGGTAGGTAGTAGCTATTATAGCCTTTGCCTAGAGCTTGGTTGGCAACTCTGTGGATAACCGCATTTTGATTTGCTTGGTTATCAACTCTTGCCCCGCTCGCTCAGCTCCTCCATTAGTCTCGTGAATATAGCTAGAGGAGAGCTCAAGCTCGATTCCCTTAGTTTCAATCCATTTTTCAAATGCTGTGTAATCTATGATTTTGATAACAAAGGTGTTGTTATTCTATTTGATTACTACAATCGAAAGTCCGTACTTCCTGTGAACCCAGATAAAGTAATTCTGAATAATCAGGAACACCTCATTATGGGTCTTTCTTACCAAGAAATAGCTAAACAGCTTTCCGCTATACATTTCTTTAATAACCAACAGCCATATTGCTCCGTTGAATACACAAGGGAAGTCAAACAAGTCCCATTGTATCTTATAGAAAGGTCTGGGTGGTTGACGATCACTAGATGCTCTAAAGATCACCTGTTTTGCATATATACATACACAATCAAAGCATTCTTGTCTCAGAGAGCCTTTGATCCTTACTCTTTTCATAGCAAATACTAGGTGTTCAAGTGCTTCCTTTTCAAGATATCCCGCTTTTTTGTACCATAATTCTGCTTGATCCTTCCTTGGGATTGGGGTATCCCTTGATCGTCTAAAGGATTTATTGATCTTACAAAAAGCAATAGGATATATAAAATTACAATTTGAGATTGGAATAAAAGAATAAGAGGAACAAGGCTTTATTTCTAAGAATACAAGGTTGCTGTGTCTAATACACTATACATATACCTCACTCTCCATCATATTCTCAAAGTGTAGAGTAGTATCGAAACCACTAAACCATAAACCTAGTTTAAACAATCGTGCCTCGGAAACAATATTGACATGAAAACCAGGAATCAGGGCGACGTCTATAAGGATCAGATCCTTACCATTAAGAATGCCTCTCATCGTTCTCTGGCCTCTTCTGACAACTTGATAGGATGCTAGTCCTGAGTCCACCTGATCATCCTCGGAGGATTGATAGTATAATTGGTTATCCAAAAGAGATATATCGTTGATAACATGCAATGCTCTATAACTATCAAAAAGGGTAGAGTCATAGAATTCAAACTCTAATCTTGAAGTCGAGTTGGTTGCGAACACCTTCAGCATGGTAACACCTATGAATTTGTCTGGCATTCTGGTAATAGATGGAGTGGTATCATAAGATGATCCTTTCATCCATCCCTTGCTTCTGAAAATGCTGTGAAAGTGCTTCTACTTGTTCATAATCCTTTACCTGATCTCCTTAATCTGATTTGCGGAAAGAGTTGTACTTGGGTGATTAATACATTTCCCGGTCAAAGCAATTTCCACCTTACTATAATCCTCAAAATTCTATTTGTAAAAGTTGTGCCTTTGTCTATTTTTCTTAGATATACAAGGACATTTTGCTTTCCCAATATTCTTATCAGAATAGGAACCCTTGGATTGATCTTGTGAAATTCCTTTGAACGGAATAGGTGGTTTGGGCTGCTCGATAGTATAGATTCCTTTTGCCTTAGGTAATGCAGCATCGCGGCTTATAATACCCCCGAATATCATAGCTACCTATTGAAACGTCTGACATTCTTGGCTTAAGTGAATCTTTTCATCGATCTCATCGATTTTGCGTTGAGCCCACGAAGATGCTATCCTGATCCCAATAGCATTGAGGAAAGTGCGGGTGGCTAATAGTCTATAAGTGTCTGGAAGTCTGTATGCAGATGCCTTTAAGTAGGCAATGCTTTAATCCCGAAACTATTTGACTGGATTAGTTCGTTTACTAGATACCTAAGCAATCAGTATACAGTATTCGGATTGAATGATTATTTCAATGACTTGGTAGGATGATACCAGTTTGTTACAGAGCGAGAGAACCACCTTATAAAGTGGCTGAGCCTTTGATTCCTTGTTTGAGAAAGATAGTTCTATAAGATAAACTGGATCAATGGTTGATTGGATCTATTTATAGATTTGTTGATAGGATTTGTGCTTGTCATTATATGTCATTTTCTCATTACAATATAATCTATCAAGAGTAATAAACAAGGAAATTACATCGATGATGGATGTAGATGCAGGCTTAAATGGTGGCGGAGGAGCAACTGGGTGATTAATTGATTTCTTCATTTCTGTATCCCCATCTTCGCTTTTCCGTTTAGGATATTTAGTATGATATTCAATAAGCTCTGTTTTATAGACGTGCCGCTTGGCCCTGTCCTATTCCTATCGAGTACTCTCGAGAATTAGAGGAATAAATAGAGCTGCGGTCAGTTAATCGATCACTTCGAATAATGATTCTAAGGAGAGAGAGGCTAAAGGATTTGTTTTTGATAGAAGTTCAGGATCAATCTTATTCCAAATATCTTCTAGCTGACATTTAACCCTAAGAGCATTGTATCAGGCTGGCCAATCCGATTGGGTAATAAGATATACCGACGGATGTATATGTTGTGTTGATATGATTGATCCGGGTATTTGGATAATGAAAATTTGGATTTTCAGATATGGATCGTGATATACCCACTCTTGATCACAAGAATAGTCTATAGCAAAATAACTGTATTTAAACGCGAACCGGGCTTATAACTATCGTACAGGACAATAGTATATCACAATGAAGGGGAATGACTGGACAATAATGGTATAAGTATAAGAATGTGTATATCTCCTCATCTACAATTAAAACTGATCTCTTCTCATAAAAAAAAGATCGGATTATATACTAGATGATCTTCGGGTACCGATCACGAAAGCAGTGATCGGTCCTGCAGCCAATCCGGTTATCATTGTTCCGCTCCGGAATATTCTATATAATGAATACCTGACCATCACATGATCTGATCCACGTGGTCTACAACACCGTTTCCGTCACAATTATAATTATTAATAATATAATAAGAGGAATTTGGCTTAAATTTATAAAAGATAAATTTATAGAGATTGTTGTATCTATACTAATAAATCTCATTAATCAGATTGAAAAAAAATTTAATTACAAGGTTATTATTATTAGAATAGATAATGGGAAAGGTAAATTTGGAATATCCTTTCAAATAGAGATTGGAAAGAAAGAATTGATATTCGAACCCTTACCCTTTGGAAAGTATTTTATGAATAGAATAGCCAAAAAGAAGATTCAAGATATTAATATTATAGTGAGATCGCTGTTAAGCAAATCAGGTATTAAGTTTAATATATGAAAACTCATTATCAAATATGCTGTATATCTGAAAAACAGATTATTTATTAAAGTATTATCTTTTGAAAAGATAGGAATGCTTTTTATATTGATAATATTATATGAGGCTATGTACAACAGACAACCTGACTTTAAGAAGCTCAGGATATTCGGTTATAAAGCGTGAGCTAGAAACCTCTAGCAACTAAGCCTGATGACTAAGAAATTCGAGTTTAGAGTATTTAAAGAAGAGTATATTATAATTGGAATGGATGAAAATAAAATCTATTGTTTCTTCAATCTTTATATCAAAACTATTATTAGAATAATAGATACTGACTTTAATAAATATAAATATTCATTTAAAGAATTCAAAGAAGAGAGTATTTCAGAATTGTTTGAAATAGAGAGGAAAAGGAAATCTTTTTTATATGATAAGTAAAAGATTATGAAAAAAAGGGTGTAATTAGTAGTACAAGAAAATATATTAAAAAATGTATATATTAATAAGTAAGAGAAAATTCAGATCTAAAATAAATAAAAGGAAGCTTGGATTTATTCTTCGTGAATGTTATAGTAGTGATAATTATAGGGAATTAGATATTTAGCACAAAATGTATAAGTATCTCTATTTTCAAAACAAAGAGTATAAATAGTTATAAAGATTCCAAAAGCTAGGCCTGTTTTAATAGCTATTCTAGTCCAAAATGCTCTAAATAAAAGTTACAAGAAATAGTTGAGAAAGATCTTTAGTGATTAGGTTATTCAATATATAGTTACATTATATACTATCTTTGTATATTCTAAAGATCTTCTAGTTAATAATTATAATTCAATATTTGAGGAATCAATAGAACTCGAAGATATTATATAAAGGAATACTCAAGTATAAATAAAAGCGATTAAAAATGAATTATAGAGTTTTAAGAATAATAATACTTTCGAAATCATAAATAAAGCTATACCTATAGGCTAAAAGCTATTAAGTAGTAGATACATTTTGAAAAATAAACTAAATCGTTTTGATAAGTTAGTATTGGTATCACCATGGGGATGGTGAAGTAATATAGTACTAATGATTCACACTGTTGTAATATTGCTTCCTGTTCTAAAAGCTAAAGGCTACGAAACGTACGATATAGTGTTGGTGCGCTAGCGCCTGCACTAGTGCGATCACATGGCTCCTGTCACATGATCCCTGTCCCAACAGTTAGCTAGGAGAAAAATAAAACTAGTAATCAAGGGGTATCTTCAAGAATATGGAATAGATTATTAAAAGACTTTTGCTGGTATAGTAAGGTATTCGACATTGCGTATTTTACTAGCAAAAGCTATAGTAGAAGATCTAGAGATTGATAATATGGATGTTAATACTATTTTCTTGAATGATAAGCTAATGGATATAAAAATCCTTATGGAAGTATCAGAATTTTTTAAAGAAATCTTTTCTGAGATCAAATTCAAAAGCAAACTATACCTCAAACTGAAAAAGTCATTTTATGATCTAAAACAAATACCAAGAGTTTGATGGATTGTAGTTCGAAAATTCTTTAAAGAAATTGGACTTGAAGAATCGATAATAGATCTAAATCTCTTTATAGGAAAGGGAGTGTATGTCCTACTATATATAAATGATCTACTAATAATAGGAAATCGCATTAATATAAATTTAATGAAAAAGATAATCGAAAGTCGATGGAAATACAAAGACTTAAGCAAAACCAATATATTTCTAGGTATTCAAATAGAACGATATCGACAAGATCAATCACTTAAAATATATTAATCGAATTATATAAAAAAGATCTTATAAAGATTTAGGATCGACCTTATCAATATAAAAGATTTACTCTTACCTTTTGATATAACTATACAAGATATAAATGAAAATGAATTCCTTTATCAAGATAATACAATACTATATCTTTAAATTATTAATAACATTATCTATTTCTCAAACTATACTCAATTTGATATAGTATACGCTATTAGCCAGCTTACTCGTATTATACATACACCAAGAGAAAGTCATTTAATACTTACAAAACACTTGTTTTAATATCTTACTAATATATACTCAATAAGCACAGTCTATTCAAATCGATTAAATATACTTGTATATAAATATCGAGTTTATACAGATTCGATTTGAGAATCTATAGTCAACAGAAAATCTGTTCAAGGAATAGCTTTCATTAGATATAAAGGAACTATAATATAATCTTCAACGAAACAGAAATCGACATCTCTCTATATAATAAAAACTGAGATTATAACAATAAACAAGAATATAAAAGAATTAGTTTGAATAGAAAAGCTAATAAAAGATTTAGGAAAATACTTTAAGAAAAAGTTCTTTATCCTAATTTTATATTACAATAACACTAATGAAATTGATTGAATACAAGAGAATAAATTCCATAATAAAATAAAGTATATCAATATTCAATAACACTATATTCAAAAAGATATAATTGATATTAAAAGACTACATATCATATAAATTTCAGAAACTAAATAGATAGCCGATATTCTTACAAAACAGCTCATATACCCTAACTTTATAACTTATAGAAAAGATCTAGAATTGGATTTAGAATACTAAATACAAATACATCAAAAAGAGTTAATAATTGTATTTAGTTAAATCAATCACCTTAATCGATTTGGTTGATTTAATTTAAATTAATCAAATTAATCAAATTAACCAAATTAACCAAATTAACCAAATTGACCAAATTGACCAAATTGACCAAATTAACCAAATTGATAAAAATCACCAAATATATCTATTTCAACAATTTCATTAGATTCATTAGATTTACTATATTTATCAGATCTATCGAATTTATTAAAAATTATCCAATTAATCAAATTGGTTAATTTATTATGAATTAACCAAATTGACCAAATTGACCATTTTAAGAAAACCATATGGAATAACAAATAAGCTGAAGGTCTGTTCACATAAGATTGGATTTGGGTTGTTTACTATATTAAAAAGGTAATTCTATAATCCAAAGATAACAAATCCAAAGCAATCCATTAGTATACACACAAAAAGGATTTTACAAAAACAAATTGATATTCGAACTGCTAAATGGATTGGATCTGACCTAACATAAACAAAGAAAACAGAATTTAGATAAAGAATACTCTTATACTACAATACAATATTAAATCATAAGACTATCAAACTCCATTGGAGATATAAACACCACAGACAATTCTGGAATATTAGCACTATCACAGAAATTAATAAGGTTTTTCACAAATATATATATATAAAGAGTTTATATAATTTAAATAATAGATTCCTACTATAAAGGGGATATTCTCCCAGCTGGAATTGTTGCACTAGAGCAAGCCAGACTGAGGTTCGCGTTTCGGCTTCAGACAATGGATGCACAACACCTACTTGTAAATCGATTGAAGCTATACATCAGAAAGAAAGGATGAGGCATAGGTACTCTGAAAGGTTTTAATACAAAACTATAAAGAATAGAATAGGCAATCCCTATTACCAAATGCCCCAAACTTTTATAGCCTCACTTCTCTCCCGAGTGTCACATTAATCTAATGAATAATATGGATAAAGAGAACATTGCAAAAGCATTTAAGAAATAATAGGATTTAATTCTTTAAGAAGATTATTCTGTGTTTTTAGATGGATCTGAATAATACAATGAATACAATTACTATATAGAATACGGCTTTGCAATCTATTACGGCAAGTAATAGATTAATATTGGCTATAATTGTATATATAAATAATTGTATATTTTTAACGCTAAGATAATCAGTATATGGCAGGGACTAAAATGCCTCCTGAGCATTATTGATTGCCTCTATCAGGAACGAATATGGTTATGTATTGATAACACCTTAATAATCTGGGGAATATGAAAAAATGCCGCTATCTCCTTTTAATAGATATACTACAAGTATTATCAAGCAATACAACACTATAATATTGTAATCAAATAATCCCCTAAGTATACTAAGATTGAGGATAATGAGATAGCCAATCGTTTTGTTAATCAGGGCACAGCTGGGCTGCTTAACCCTAGCCCATCCTGCCTTTTCACAGTCAGCAACTCTCGTTCTATTCTACATACCAAATATTAGTGTTCCAAAAATAGATAATGGAAAGAAAAAAGGGGCCTGATCTTTGAAATATATAATATATAGAAACTAATATATAATATCTTGGAACTAGAAAGTTTCAAACTCCCTTACAGGATACTATATAGATTTATAGCGATATGAACTGGATATAGTGATTTTGCAGTCTATTATATCAGATTCAATTATAAAAATAGTACAAATACTTATATATACGGGATTGAGAAAAGCCTATTGTATTTCTTTTAATATTCAATCAATAATCAGATGTGCAGCAATTAACTACTTATATCAAATTGATTTCGATTCGAATGAAACACAATAGCATATATCAATTATATCCTGTAAACACAATATAGCTTTATTAATCTTTTTACTAAATCCAGATTCTATATTAGAATATATTCAAATTATACGAAACTATACGAATTCCAATCTACTTCAATATTCTAAGAATAAGCTCTTTACCCTAATCAATCTAAAACTCATACTAAACAATTATAAGCATTCCAAGCACTTTCCCGATCAATAGCGATCGATCTAATTATTTACTAATATCTGGATAATATATAAAACAAGGCTCTTTAAAACAGAATCACAAACCCTTAGATAGAATAGCTACAGGATTGCTATAAGCAATACTAAACAGAGGAATACTAAAGGCAATAAGCCTCTAATTAGCTAATATTATATTACTATAAGCGGCTGGAATACTAGTAGCCCGTAGGCCCACTCTTTAATATGTCTAGAATACCCCTTGGGAGGTCAGATATTAGATGTTAATCACTATAAATAAATAAATAAATAAATATAAAGGGGATATTGGAAATCATATGTGTAACACGTGTATAGCACATGCACACTACTATAAAATTTCTTTTTCGGATTTCCCGGATATATAGATCTAATATACATACTTTAATATATCACTCCTTATACATAACTTGCTGTCTATTTCTGATAATTGTAATCGGATAGGTATTACTGTAATGAAGCTGGAAAATGGGGATATGGTTTTATTCTCAAAAATATTATATATATTAGAATTAGGAGTTAATCTCTTCTCTGACAAAAAGATCTGTAAAGCTAGATTTAAGGGCAGATTTAATTCAGATTGTATATATTTTCAAAAGAATAGAATAAATATTATTAAAACAAAATAAATAGAGGAATTTATATAATCTCGGATATCACAAAAAAATACAAAGATATTGTTTTATTGAGTATAGAGATTATTAATAATATTAAGCTAAATAAAATTATTTTAGATATCTTTTTAGATAAAACTAAAAAGGATTTAGAAACTTATTTATTATAATATAAATGATTTAACTATTTTGGTTTAAAGAAAATACAAAATTTTTATAAAATTATTATATTAGAAAAGTTAATCAAAATTCTATTAAGATTTTTGTATATAAAATTTATATACTTATTAAGATAAAGAATCTAATTTCAAAACAATTCAGTTTTTACAAAACAAAAAGATTAGAGCTTATTTACTTTGATATTGCTAATCTATTCCCAAAATTATTATGAGGAAATTACTATTTCCTATTAATTATAGATAGTTGGATAAAAGTGAATTGGATTTTGACCCTAAAAACAAAAGATGAAATTATATCAAGATTAAAGAAATGAAAAACCGAATTAGAATTCGATATTAGTAATAAGATAGTAATTACTTGAACTGATAATATATCAAAACTAATCTAAACTATTAAAAAAATAGAACTTTAGGATCTAATCAAAATTAATAATTATAATATTATTTTATTAGAATGAAATTATTGAGAAAAACATTAGTATTACCGAAGCTGATATAAGAGTTATACTAAAGGAATTCGGATTGCTATTAGAATTCTGGAATGAAACTATTGAATATAATATATATTACAGAAATAGAACAAATATTGAATCAATCATTAATGATAATGTGATTAGTTTAATCGAAATATTTACAGAATCAATCTTGGATATTAGTTATTGTAGAATATAGGGAAGCAAATACTATACATATATCAATTTAAAGACAATTTCAAAAGATTAATGATATAACAAGTTATGAAATATAGTTCGAAAAGGTATCTTTATGAAATATTTGGTTATAACTAATAGATACATTAGAATATATTTATTAGAACTAGACTATACTATATGAATAAGTCAAATAATCATAAACAAATCCAAAAAGGGAGAAGATCTAGATTTAAGAATAAGAAACTCAATATCAAATCCTCAAGATATAAAGAATATTGTTTCTGATAGAAGATCTAGAGGTAAATCTTATAAAATATAAGAAAAACTAGAATGCCCATCTGATTTATTATAAGATACTGCTATCCCCGAGACCCTAAAGGTAATAATCCCTAGCACACCTAAAATAAACAATATTCAGGAATTTAATAAAAATAGTAAAGGGAATATTATCGAGATTAATTCATTTGAGGATTTAATACTATTTTTAGGAATAATAAAGATAGAAATATCAGATACTATACCTATAATTCAATTTTTAATTGAAATCTCGATTATATCTATAAATATAGATATTTCTGAAAAATATTCTTTTCAAAAATACAAGCAAGATAACAATGAATCAAATAAGCATATTCAGAAACTAATCAGAGCAATAATAGCAATACTTATAGTAAATTCAAATAGAAATACTATCAAATATATTATAATCTTTATATCGCTTACACCAAGAATCGATATAAATATTAAAACAAAACTATCCGAAAATCTATAAGTAATTTTAGAAAACCCTATAAACAAGGATATAGCCTTTTTTGTAGAATAGATTCTAAAAATCCCCATCTCTATTACATATCATTAAGTAATCTCAGACCCTAAATATAAAAAAAAATAAAAGTAAGTTATTAAAAAAGAGATTAATTCATTAATTACAAATAGTATCTAAAAAGAATATATTCTATTAAAAGAAGAAAATCTTGTTTTAACAAAATGGGTATTTATAATAAAAATAAAGAATAATAAAATCGAGAGGTTCAAGGTACAATTAGTAATAAAAGGTTTTAATTAAATTCTTAAAAAAGATTATAATAAAATCTTTGTTTTTATAATACAATTCGATATACTCTACTTATTCTTAGTAATTATTATAAAAGAGAATTCGAAATACTAGCATTTCAATATAAAGAATATGTTGGTATCACCATGGGGATGGTGAAGTAATATAGTACTAATGATTTACACTGTTGTAATATTGCTCGAGGTTCTAAAAGCTAAAGGCTATGAACGTATATGCTATAGTGCGGGGGCGCTAGCGCATGCGCTAGCGCGGTCAGTTACATGATCCCTATCCCAACATTAGCGATTCTCTAAAATCGTCGTATCGTGTCTTTTCTAGTTAATATCCCTTTCTCAGTATAATCATCTATGCCACTAATCTCTTTCAACCTATTCCGTAACCTTAATCTTTATGGTGTTATTATCGATTAAGTCCTTTAGGGCTTGATACAGTTTAGATTTAGTTATCACGTCTGCTAGGTTAGATTCTTTATTAATCCACTTGATCTCTACAATCTCCTGTTTCTCGTATACCTCTCGAATCGCCATTACGTCAATTATTAGTCTCTTTTCGGTAATTGTATCAAGCTTTGTGAAACAGTTGTATAATAATCTTGAGTCGATACATATGACTAATAGTATCTTGTGATTTGGGAAGATCTTGTTAAGTATGTCTTTGATTGTTATACTAATATCAAAGCCCAAAACCATACTATAAAGCTCTGATACTAGTACACTCCTAGTAATTCTTTTATACTTAATTGACAACCAATGAATAATATTAGCCCTATCGAATTTATCTATTAGAACAATAATATATCCAATCTGGGAGGACAAATCTTTGTTGTTAGCAAAGGACGTATCTGTGAATACAACTAATTTGAGAGAATCCATATCAAGTGAAACAAATTGTAATCCTTTCTCTGAATTATCAATCTACTATTGGATACATTTATTGAAAGTATTAGTATTTTCTTCTTTTGGGTTGATTATTTGTACCGCATATGATAAATCAAAGGCTACCTCTGATTGATATATAATTGCCACATATACTCCTCGAACACGTTATACAATATACTAATCTTTTGTTATCACTGACTTTCTAAGCTTACCACACATGCCTTGCATATCAGATGATTCTGAATTGACTAAACAAAGGTTTTTGTATTATTTCTTTTGATTGAAATAGATTGTGCTATTATCCTACTAAATGATTAGATTATTATTAAATTTGAATAGTATATTTGGTGTGAGTGTTTCACACTCTTTTGCTGTGAATTTAGTGTTTTTGAATTCAGCTTGCTTACGATCTGCGAATACTTTATTAGCTACAATGAGTATATTATCCGTTTGTAATCCGATAATACCGAATATTGTATTATCTTTAGTTATATATAACAAACATAAATTGTAGATCGATTGTATTATTTTGAGAGTATTGGTATAATACTTGTAGTAGGTGCTAAATCAATGATTGCCTGTTTTCGAGACATTATATAATAATTATACAACTTGTAGGATAAAGTTCTTTGGAATATCTATTTCTGGTGGTGATTGAGTATAAAACTTCCGAACTAAGTTTGATATTGATTGTGTATATACTTGTATGATATTGCGAATATTTATAGTTATCTCGTTCTTGGATAGTATCGTTATTATTACTAGCATAATATTATTATTATTATTATTATTATTAGTAATTTTCAACCGGGCCGTATAGGCGAGCCTCCCAGGGGGCATTACGGTTGGGCTAACTGCGGGATGATCTTCTAGTTTACATGATCCCCCTTTCCTAGGGATGGGGTCTCAATACCCTCAGTAGCCTTTCAAGCGATGGCTAACGCACTTGCGCCTTTGTCTCCGATCCTCTGAGCACCTCCGTGCGCGCTTTCCGATCTCCTATATAGTATTTGTTTGAAAGCTGTTTTATCCTGTAAGGGTAGCTTTTATATATATTCTATTGCAGTATGGTATGCTGTGTGCTTCAATTTTCTTCCACATAGCTTTTCTAGATCTATCCCCTCCTACTCCCTGCTTATGTTCGCCTGGATCAATCGATCCCTTTCCTTCTCTCTTTCTATTCTTCTGATAGTGTTTTAGGGCATATGCTTTTATAGAAATCTGTTATAGCAATGAATTTAGCGAATTTGGCTGGTATATACATTAGCTGTTTCAGTAGTCGTTCTTGAGCTGCTTGATTGCAGGGTGGGTATTTGGGTTTGATATCTGGGGGCCAGGTTTTATAGATCGCGAGGACTTTGCGGCAATACACAATATGCTCAAAGGATTTGAATACTCCGCATAAGTAATGGATTATTGCTTTCTTGTGTTTAAATCGTTGGTAATAGCTTTCGAAGTCGCTATATGCTAAGCGGATTGCTAGCATGCAATGAAGAGTTGCTTGTAAAAGTTCTAATTCCTTAGAGTATTTGTTTGTACTCTTTGGATCCCATTTTTGGTATTGTTTGGAGAGCGTTGGTATCTATTTGATCCACCATGCCTGTACTACCGATTTCATAGCAGTTTTTGTTATAAAGCAGATACCGCTTGCTATAAATCGATTTGCATACCCTGAGACTGATTTTCTTGTCCTTTTGTTAGCGAGTACATCCGCATACTCATTTCTTTTGATCCCTATATAGCCTGGTGACTATTTGATCTGAATCGAGTGCGTTTGCATCAGTTTGTGGCATTTGAGGAAAGCCCACTGCAATGTGATAGAGGCTGTGCCTCTCATTCCCTATATCACCGATGTGCTATCGATGCACATACAGATTTCCATTTGTTTTATGCTGGTGATATTTCTGATCGCTGCTTGGAGGCCTCGGTATGCCCCGATCGCTTCCGTATCGAATACATGAGAGTTGTAATGCAATCCACCGTTTCCTTTGCATACTACTGTCTGTCCTCTATATACAATATATCCATATCCTACTCGCCTACTATCCTTATCGGTCTGTTCCGATCCATCAGAGAATATGGTGATCTGATCGTGTGTACGCTTGTTCCACCATTCCTGAAACTGCTCTGCCGCTACCTTTTTCGTAAGGCCTCTAGTGGGATCCGTTCGATACCCTGGTGTGTAGTGGGGCCCTGCTAAAGTCGTCTCCTTGATTCGGGGAAGGCACTGGCTGATCACCTGGACCTTTGTTCTGGCTGGCTGCAATTGGCCTTCCCTGCTGCCAAAGGAATAGATGACTCTTATCCCTCGGTGATAAAGCGGGTGTTTTGGATCAATAGTTTGGACACGGAAGGCTGCTCTCCATTTTATTTGTTCTAATACTATTTCTGCTGGTGGGAGAGCGCTGTCCCTCATTATCACTATATTCGGGGTTGTTCGCCAGACTGAAAGGACTCCTCTGATTGCTATTCGTAGGATCTTATTGATAACTAGAATTGCTTCTCCTAATCGAACACTCACTACTACTGGTGTCCCATCTCGGTGCTGTCCAGTGGTTTTTGTTTGTCCTGCGTACCATACCTCTGCCCTATAGAATAGGGCTGGGTATAAGCAAGTGATCACTGCTTTCCGTAAGGATGCTGCTGGGGGTCCGTTTGTGATCCGGGCTAGCTCTTGGATGTAATAAGCCAATTTCCGGTCTTTGGCTGCTCGCGTTTCGATATGCTGTTTGAATGTGAGCTTGCGATCAAACCACACGCCTAGCCATCGTAGAGCCGATCCTGGTGTGATCGGTGAGATGGTGCAATCGCGGTTTATTTCGCATGCCGGGTTGATGGAATGCTTGTGCCGTGTTATATGGATTATCTCCATCTTTTCGGATGCAAAGATTATTTTGTTCCTAGCTCTCTAACAGAATATGCTTTTCATATCTCTTGCTAGCATTGCGACGTTTTGTTGAACACTTGCCGATGATCGGTATAAACAGATGTCGTCTGTATATCCGAATTGGAGTTTAGGGTCTTGCTGGAGTAGCTTTGCGAGATAAAGCATATACAGGATTGGTGAAAGGAGTGAGCCTTGTGGAGTACCGTATTCCACTATGCTGTAGCCAATTATTGCTTTGTTAAGTCTAACCCTAAGTTGCCTTTGGGTTAAAAAGGAGTCAATCAGAGCAATCAGATTCTGTGGGAATCCCTATCCCCTCATTCGTCTCAGGAGTCTGTTTTTAAGTAGAATGTCGAATACTCCTTGTATATCCAACATAACCATTATGATTTCGTGGCCTTTGTTGAACGCTACTTCTGTATCGTGAACGAATGATGCTATTAAGTCCATAGCCGATTGTTTCGGAAGGGCACCGCAGTATTGTGGGCTGAGTATTTCTTGTATTAGGGCTATCCACGCTAGACGTCTTGCTATAATCCTTTCAAGGCCCTTTCCAATACAGGAGAGGAGAGCGATAGGCCGCCATGATCGTGGGGATGTTCAGTCTGTCTTCCCCACTTTTGGTAGCATAACTACCTCTGCTTGCTTCCATGCTGTAGGAAAGTGATTGAGCTATAGATACTTGTTGAAAATGGTATGTAGAACTGGGCCTATTTCTGTTTAGATAGCCTTCAGTAATCTCACTGTGATCCGGTCTGTCCCCAGGGATATACTCGAGACCCCTATAGTATTACATTCCACTTCCTCTATAGAGATGGGCTCCCCCCAGAGTAGTTTTCCCCACTTTGATTGTGTCCAGAGTCCGGGAGATCGTCGGTGGCTTTGAAACGCTGCAGAATCTCCGAGCATAGCAGCTCGGCCTTTTCTTCATCCGATATAGCAGTGCGTTCGCCTACTATGATCGGTGGAGAGCGGTATGTGGGGCTTAGGTCGTGCCATCCGATCACTCTATACAGATCTCGATCTGATTTCATCTCATTAAGGAATTTCCTCCAGTACCCTCTTTTGGCCTGTTGTATGCACAATAGGAATGCTCTGCATTCTGTAGAGTAATCGCTATTGGTTGTGTGGCTCCGGAGGTATACATCTCGAGCGATCGTGTAGTCGGGTATCCACCAGGGAGCCGATTTTCCTGTCTTCCGATCCAATCTTCCTGTCGTTCTGATTGCCTATTGTAGTACCTTCTGCATGTTTTCAACAGCTCGATCCAGGGCTATACTTGTGACTGCTGTCTGTGCCTCCCGTTTGATTCCCGCTATATTAGCTGATACCATTCTTTGAAACAGAGGTAGGTCTTCCTCCCTGATGCGATACGCATATTGGAATCTCGGTGCTGAGCTTGCTCTTTGTATAATGGTGAGGAGGGTATTGTAATCGGATCCGCAATGCATATCAGCCCTGACTTCTGTATATGTTCCTGGGATATTGGAAAAGACTAGATCGATCACGTGTCCTGCTCTGTGTGTCGCTTGCCCCGGGATGTTCATGAACTTGAGGCCTCTATCATTGGACCATTCCACAAGCCTATTGCCACCATGCACTGTATTCACACCTGGCTCGAATAGTGTGTGGTGAGCATTGAAGTCTCCCCCAATGATCGTGTCCCCAGTTGGTATTAGATCAAGGATCATCTCCAGGACTCCTGAGGTATTCGGTTCCCTATATAGGTTTAGTAGTTTAATTCCGTTTATAGAAAGCCACATATAGTCTCTATACTCCTCTCCTGCTAATTGTAGCACTTGTAATCTAGTCTCAATTCTGATATATGTCATTACTCGTGGGCGTCCCTGCCCTTCCTCACACGTCCCGCTTCCCCTCCAGAAGGTTACTGGGGACAGGCATTGGTATCCATTATGTATTTGAATATGTGTATTGGATACCCAGGGCTTTTGTATACATATTACATCGATCTTTTCCTCAAATGCTCGCTGCAATGCTACTGTATGCGGTGCGAGGCTTTTCCGTGTGTTTATCTAGACAATAGATAGCGGCTTTGATCTATTCATATAGATCTTCTATTGTTATATCATATCCCCCAGTTATAGCCTGATTATTCAAAGCTTCAAGGTTGAGATTCTTATTGATCTTTGCTGCTCTACTATAAATGATACATTGGCCTTATGTATCCCGCTCTTTATCCGTTGAGCTCCCCGAGATATTGTTTGCTTGCTCTCTTCCAGTATCGCTTTCCGAGTTGCTGCCATCTTCATGTTGGGAGACTGCATCCATCCTAGATTTCCTTTTCCTTCCTTGCACTATCACCGGTATTTGAACTGTTACTGCTGGTGCTAAGGCGATAGTAGTGCTGATCTCCCCTGCTCGTCGGATGATCTGGATCTGCTTTCGATCCGGGCGCACTGTCTTGCTGTTCACCCGCTGGGGCTTGGTGGGGCAGTTGTTATGATCCGCTGGGAAGGGCCCGCGGCATCCTGCGCATTGTATTGGGTGATTACAATCCCCGGTTGGCTCATGAGTAGATAGCGGGTGTGCGCACTTTCTGCATACCGCTTCTCTTTTGCATTTCCAGCTTTCACAGTATTGCTGATACCCTGGGTCGTGTCTTCCCAAGGCTCGTCTTCTACTTGCTGGGAACATTCGGATCTCGTTGAATAGGTTACAACAAGGTGGCTACTCCTGGAAGGATAGTATCCAGGTGATCCGATTCTGCTCATCTGCTTCGAGCTTGGATCTCGCTACCCGTACTGGACGTAGTCCCGTCTGATACCAGATTTCTTCCCTCATTTATTTTTCCCCAATCTCTGTGGGCATTCCCAGGAGATCGGTAATGATCATCGGGACCCCTGGTGCTATATATGTATACCATGGCTCACTGATCGCGAGATCTGTAGCTTTAGTAGCTGCTATAGCCTGTTGCTTGTTCGCAAGAAGGACTATACGGGCTTCTGGGGAAGCTGTGACTGCCCACCCAGTTCGGGTGGTTGTTACTGCCGCAATAGCTCTAGCCCCTAGAGTAGCAATCTCTGGGACCGCCTTTACTAGCACCTGTCTGATCCCCCATAAGGACGACTCCATCTTGGTTCGTTCGTCGAGTCGGAGGAAGAGTCTTTCGTCTGTGCGTTCTAATCTCGGTGCTCCACTAATCACCTGCTTGGGCCCATTTGCAGCCCCTGCTTTCACCGTTGAGCCGGAGGGAGTAGCGGTCGCGGTTTTGGGGGTTTGAAGCATCCCCGTATACGTTTGTGTAGTTGGCTTCACGCTTTCTGTTGCTAGCTTCGAGTTGAAGGTCCCTTTTGTACCGTCTGTGATGGCTGTTAATGCTCTGTGTACCAGTTCTCCTGCCAGTCGGCTCAGATCCTGTTCCGCAAATTGCACTGCGAACTGTACAAGGATCGTCTCGAAGCTGGTGAGTATTAGAGCCTCGTCTGTAGTACGCTTCCGTTGTGTATCGATCTTCTTCTGAATAGCTGTCTTCACAACTGTTTCAATAGTGTTCTGGCCGCTCTCGAGCGAGCTTGAAAGGGGACCAGCGCTTTTGTTGCTAATCCGCGCTCTCTTCGGAGCGGTGGTTGAGGAGCGGTCATCGAGATCGATCGGGGAGCCCGCTGTCCCTGTAGGTGACGGCTGGCTCGCCGGCCCTCTCTGATTCTGCTGCGACAGCATTCTCGAGCCAAGCAGCTCGGAGCGCTACAGCGATCGCGCTGGTATGTATTGTATAATATGATTTCGGGATATCCGTAGATATGGTTGTTATGAGCTCGTTTGTGTTGTTCGTGATTATCTTTATAGTAAGATGCGGATATCTGAAAAAAAAAAAAAAAATATCCAATCACACTGACTAGCATAATATGTTGGCTAATGTATTGTATTATTGGTGATTATGTTAAAATAGTATCTTTTTCTTGATCTTTTTATGCTTATATAATCAATTAGGATTTGGGAAATGCTTTGTCAATTCCTTTATTCTTAATTTCGTTGATAAAACAAGAATTAAAAATCCTTGTATTTGCAGGGATATTCACAATCTTTATAAGTTGGAAAACATTGTTTTCTATAAGTCCATCGATTTCCTTTTGTTTTGATTCTACGAAAATTATTGATGGTAAAGTATCAGTAAATGTTATATAATATTCAATATATTGTATATTGTTAGATTCGT
Organism: Botrytis sinoallii; assembly: GCF_014898435.1. NCBI lineage: Eukaryota > Fungi > Ascomycota > Leotiomycetes > Helotiales > Sclerotiniaceae > Botrytis > Botrytis sinoallii. Next base: position 766,641 of record NW_024066040.1, read on the forward strand.
CTTCCTCTAATAGAAAAATCGATAAATCCGATAAGTGTTCTGTGGATTCGATATTTTCTCCTTTCGCGAAAAGTGTTGATTATACTGGAATTACTACTTAAGGGATCCATCATTGCTGAGATTAGGGGTTCCTGAATATATCTAAGAGGGTTTCCTCTGGATTCCTACTTCTGGTAATAGCTGGTGAGGGGGTAGATATAACTTTGCCAGATTTTGGCAAAGTTGTTTTGCTTGCATTAGATATAGCAAGTTGCTCTTACTATATCAATCTAGTTTGTATAGATAGTATTTGTACTAATTTGGCAGGTGGTTGGGGTTGATCCTGAGGTTGATCCTGTATATCCTCTATATAAGGTTTAACCTGAGTAGTACGGAATTCTGTTGATCCGCTTAGTAGTTGTATTATATATATCTTATCTTTTATACCCAATAAATGATATAGTTCTGTTTATCTTTTATATTCTCTTTATATCTAAACCTTTGAATTGATAGGTAAGTTATATAAAGTCATTGTAGACAATCTATTTCGCTGACTTAAAGTGTCAGATATTTGTTGTGTTGCTTGTAGTTTATAAATCTCATTTATTACTTTCTTGATTATTGATTATTACTGTAGAATTATAGATACAGGTAGGTCAGATTCAAATATCCGCGGATATGCTCTAAAGACTAGAAGTGTTGGAACTAATCTGTTTGGTTCTGTAATATCGTTTACTGCTTTTATAGTTATTTGTAGCATTATCTCTTTTGTGATAGAGCTATTAAGCTTGTTGGAGATAATAGTATATGCTTTCTTAATGATTATATGATAGTATTCAACTATATCAATTGATTAATATACCTTAATTGATATACTCTTTGTTCTTATCGATATGGTCGCAGTGTATTGAACAAATTCCTTGCTTACAAAGTTCTTTCCAATATTATATATAATAAAATCTGGTGGATTGGTGTAAATGTTTATCTAGCATTTTCGAAGCGTATCGAAAGTGTGTTTTGCAATAATGTTGTCTAGTTATTACACAGTTTGAAATCGTATACCTTTATTAATGATATATAAAATAGAGTGAATATCAATATATATAATATCAACTATTATTGAATAATTGAAGTCAACATCATTTCGTAAATTGAATTTAAATCGATTTAGTGATTTTCTGTATTTTTGATAATGTTGATAGAATTTGTTGAGTTTGTTAATCTCAGCTTTTGAAATATCATTGTGGTTAGCTTGCTGTAGTACTTGTAAAAGTCTATATACTGATGGATAACTAAAGCGATGGTATAGGCGTTATAATTCTGTATCGGTAAGGTAACACTCACTATTCTTAATAGTTTGTTATATGAATTACTATATATTTATTTGCTATAATAAAACTGTATATTTGTTGTGTTAAATACAAGGGTAATTTTTTTTATTCTTACAACGATAGTGTCAATAATGTTATTGTAGTATATGCCGAGACGATCTATATTATTAAGTAATAATAGGAATAGTGTTTTTGCATTTATGATATGAAATTCGATAATTCCTAAAAATAGATAGAGTTTGACTGATCCGAAAGATTCAGCTTTTCCGATCCTGAATATCATATTTATGATTCCTGCTCTGCTTTTGTTTAAAATAACATCCTCGATAGTTGTTTTGTATACTATATATTGATTGAATCCTACTGTGGACCATTCCGCTGCAGCTGTATCAACAATAATGCCCTTGAACTCTTTGGAGTTGTATTCGTTTATGAATATGGTTTCCTCCCAAGTTTGGTGTATCAGGGTATGAATGAGTGTTTTATTAGCTAATCTTATTATGATCTTTTTATTATTGATAAATTCGTTTTGAATAACAAAGCTTAAATATAATTCTTATTCTGATGAATCTTGAAGTTTATACTAAGCGAAATAAGTTTTGATCTTCTTATTAGTATCAGTATCAGATTCCTCAATATTATTTTGATTGGGATCTTTGTATTTAATAAGAAACTACTCAAAACCTTTATCAAAGTTGTTACTAGTATTCTTAAACCACTTCTTATATTTGTGTTATAACTTGTCGTGCTTTTTCTTGTTATGTTTGATTAACTAATAATTATTCTTTTTACAAACAAAATATTTCTTTTTAGTTTGTGATTTGAATGGTTGTTGATTATCTTATTCAAATTCTTTATTCTGATTGTATTCTCCTTTATATTGATATTTCTGGTTGATGTAGAATGTTATGTTTTTATTCGGATAAGCTAGCTCCTATGTCATAATAGCTGAACAAAGTTCTTTAAGGAGATTTGGTATATTGTTAGCTGGGTGAAAATAAGCTAAAGAACATGCTGGTATTGGTGTATATGTGTTAACAATCTTTTAATAAAATAAATCCTTTATCTTAATTATATTACTGAATCCTTTATATAAGTAATATAATCTTATTACTATCTGTTATAGATAGTGAGTAATTGATTTTCTATTATTCTTTGGTTATACTATTATTTATTTATTTATTTATTTATTTATAGTGATTAACGTCTTGTGGGGGACCTCCCTAGGGGTATGAAAGATGTGGCTAGATCTAGAATTACAAATACAGAAAAGTGCTGATACATACACTAATAAAACCTCATAGGGTAAACCCAGTTCCTTCTATATATCCTAAACAAACCAGTGTAATGATCGCAAATAGAACCATTTGATCGGCCCTATATTCCTAGCGCTTCCTGCTGCTCGTAAAGAGGAGCACTCTGATTGTATAGTTACTCCTGCCATAAAACCATATGAGCAAAAACAGTATATACAAATATATTGCTTCAAAAAAACAGGTGTATGTGTGATGGTGCTCCATAAGAGCAAAGGATTCGGCTATTAGGCCGCTCGAGAGGAGCAGCCGGAACAATGGTTCCGCTGAGTAGTGGAGTGGCGCATAGGCACAGTGGTGATGGCTGGAAGGGGGATCAGTTCCCCCTCAGCATTCGATCGATCGCTTTTACAGCCCATAATAGAAAAGCTCTATTAAGGTTAACAGTAAATTGTCGGAGCTCAGTAAAGCTGTATCAAGAGGTCCACACTAAGGTGGCCTATAAGACGGCATATAGGATAGATCCATGTGGATCAAATCACTATAACCTTAAGTTGTAGAACAGTAAGAGAGTGACCCGATCACTCTACCACTAAACCAGCCGGGCTCCTTACGGAGGACAATGGTCTTTTTGTCATGGTTATACTATTATATTCTTTAATATAACAGTTTCTCATTGCTATATGATATTCTTTTTATACTCGAGGCCTTTGAATATATTCATAAATAACTTGCAAATCTCTTATATCAATATCGGCATAGTCTCTAAATTTGTATAATAGAAATCAAATGCTGTATTGATAAGTATAATAGGGAATATTCTTAGGAATAGATTATTAGATAAATCAATATGTTAGCAATTGTTGAGGAATATATTAAATTTGTATATGAAATTATTATTTTATCTATTATATTTATCATTCTTATTATAAAGTTTCATAAGATTTCCGAGAAGTTGATTGATATTTATAACTCTTGATAATGGATTTGAAAAGATCTTTGGAATACTATAATTATATCCTAGATTACCTTCTCCTTTTTCTCCTATATTGCCTTTATCTCTATTACTACTATTCCCATTATGATTACCTTGTGAGAAATCGTTTCCTCTATCTCTATTACCTTCTTTTTCTTCTTTTTTATTTGAATTATTATTATTACCAGATAGATCATTGAATGGTTGACTACTTTTCTCTTGTAATGGTGAAAGCGGTTGTAGTAGTAGAGGGTCGGGTTATCGAAAAGGTATTTCGGATCGAACTGTCCATACTGAATTGGTTGCAAAGGTAATAGTTTCTTCTGATTATAGAATAAGTATACGAATAAGTTGGATTCATTATTTTCTTATAGAAAATTGGTATTAGATTGGGAAACGGATTTATAATAATGGGGTGCTTGTAGTTTTGATAACACTTTTTATCTAATATCAATACCCTTTCCTTTATTATCTAAAGGGCTAAATCCTGAAATTGTTATGATCTGAAATAGAATACTTGATAATTATGGTAGTCTGTATTGATTGAAACCTAATGGTTCAGACTGGCTGCTTATTTGAAATATCTCGGGTTCTTTTAGTAATGTATATACAGAAACTTGAATATCTTTTTGTCACGAGAGAATTAGCCTATATAAACCCAATTAGCTTAATGCTATCGGTGATATCACTTTTAGCGTGATAGTTATGAGCCCGGTATGCGTTTATAGCGCAGTGGCATAATTCTTCACTTTACCGTACTCTCTTGTAGTGGTTTTTCGTGGGCCCACTTATAAGAGGGTATTTCAACAGACCCACATTAGTCATCTGATCTTGGCCTATTGGAGCTAATGTGAGGACCCTGCTCTGTTGCCCCACTATCTCCGCTCAGCCTATTAGATGTATCCAGAGAGAACCTAATACTAGTTGTATCCAATCAAAAGAGAACCTAGATTCGGCATCACATGGAGATAGGAAGAGATTTGCGCATTTATGACTCAATGAGGCTAGTACAGAGATTACTGCCTATACCCAGCTAGTCAGCAATCTCGGGGGTGTGTCACGAGAGAATTAGCCTATATAAACCCAATTAGCTTAATGCTATCGGTGATATCACTTTTAGCGTGATACTTTTTCATCTATTTTCTTCTATATACTTTTTGATCGAAATGTAAATCCCTTATCTGCAAGTGTATCCATAATCTTTTTATCTGATTATTCTTTATATAGTAATCGGATTGTATTAACTAAAGCATTATAAATAGATTATATCATGCAAATCTCGTGCTTCACAATAAACACGCTGTACGAGTACAGTTTGTATCTCAATTTGTATAAAAGATATATACCGACTGCTTGAAAATATCCCGAATTGAAATATTCAAATTCGCGAAAGTAGTCCGATCATAACTCGTTGTTATAATACTTTGATCGTTGATATTCATAAAGTTTATACTTACAAAAATCCCTGATCTCTTTTATACCTACTTCCTTTATAAAATCAATAAGATTGTTCTACTATTACTCAACTATTATATTAAAATCATTAATCACAATAACTAATGATACAGTCGATTTGACCACGCTTCCAACATCGTTGTCGCATTTAGACTTGTACTCCACAAAGTCGTCTTTGTAAGATCCTGCTATATTGACAAATAACAAATAGATAATAAAGTAAAATACTTAAATATAACTTTACCAAAATCCAGTAAAGTTGTACTTATTCGTTAGAAGATAGTACTTAGCTTGAGCTGGTAACTACTAGTTTGTATTCTTCAACACACATTGCCTTGAAGAATAAAATATAAACTAAGATTAATTGTAAAGGTTATCGCCACATTACCAACTAAACTCGATTTATCAGTATTAAACCACATTAGATTAATACTGAACACAAGAACTGCCACCACATTACCGACAATCCTTATTCACACAAAAACAAATATCAAACCACATTGCTTTGATACAAGAGCTTATACCTCTTCAGAGAAATATCAACCTTAGTCATAAACCCACATTACATTTGAAATTAAGATACCAGGCTTCTGATCTATAATATCACTAATCAGTATTAATATCACTATAGGAATGGTAAAATAATATAGTACTAATGATTCACACTGTTGTAATATTGCTCGAGGTTCTAAAAGCTAAAGGCTACGAACGTATATGCTATAGTGCGGGGGCGCTAGCGCATGCGCTAGCGCGGTCAGTCACATGATCCCTATCCCAACAGAATACTTTTATAGAATTTTATCTTAAAAAAAGATATATTTCATATTACCTCAGGAATTCAAGATATCAGATAAATATATCTTATATATATTGAAAAGCTTATATAACCTTAAACAAACTAAATAAGATTAAAATCAATTTTTAAAATTTTAATTAATCAATTAAGGCTTTATTTAAAGTCTCGCTAATTCATATCTTTATATATATATTACTTATCAACTCAATCTACTAATATATATTAATAATATAATTGCTTTCTCAACCTCAAAAGATCAACTCAATTGGTTTTCTATAATATTTTTATTATATTTCAATACCAAGAACCTAGGAAAGATTAGTAAGATTCTAGATATTAAGGTTATAAGAGATTAAGCAAATAGATCTCTTATATTGAATCAAAAAGAATATCTAAAAGCTATATTCACAAAATTCGGAATCTTATATATTTAGTATTATACTAAAAAGATATTTACTATTGATTATTTATATTTACAATCTACTATAGAAAATAACAAACTGATTAATATTATTAAATACTAATAAGCTATAGATAATTTCATTTATTTAATAATATATACAAAACCAGATATCTCCTTTATATTAGGCTGATTATTATAGTATATAGTAAAGCCAGCGAAATATTATAAAATAAGAGTAAAGAACTTAATACAATATCTGAAAGCTATAATCACTTAGAAATTCAAATATAGGCCCAAGAAAATACAATATTAAATTGTAAAGGAATATAATCTACCAATAAATATTATAAAAGTCTTTATTAATATAAACTAAACAAATAATTGATATAATCGGAAAAGTATTTCTAAAAAAATTGCTATATTCTATAGCAAATTAATATTGTGGGTTAATAAGAAGTAGAATTCAATAGTAATATCAAGTGCTAAATCCGAATACATATCAATAGCAATATTCATCAAGCAAAGGAAATGATTAGTTCAAATACTTAAAGATTTTGAAAAGACTGAATATATATCTATATACAAAAATACTATTCAATTATTAGATAATAACTAAAGAATAATTGCTTTAATCAAAAACTCGTATTTATATAAACAATTAAAGCATATTGATATATACTATTATTTTATCAAGGATCTTACTGAAAAAGAAAAGGTAGTAATTAATTACATCAATACATCGAATATGATAACAAATAGAATAACTAAACCCTTAACGAAAATAGTATTTGAAAAATTCAAAAACATACTGGGATTAAGATAGTAAAAATACAGAAGATCAGGGAGATCAAAGGTGATAATTTCTATAAAGGAATGTTAAAAGGAATAGAAGTTACTAATACTAAGTACATATAGTGATTAATAATACAACTACCTAAATAGGTTAGATTAGACGAATTATAGATAGGCATATTAATCCCTTTATATAATACTACAGGGAGATTAATATGCTTACACGCATAACTATATAGTCTATATAGAGGCCTCTTCCACCCAATCTTCTAATAAATAGTTTATTAGAGATTTTTCGAAGATTATTAATCTGATGGTAGACCTGATTAGAAAGAATGTTCCGTTCCTGTAGAGCTCTGCCTGTCAAAAAGCGTTTGATTGATTAAAGCAAGTGTTTATTGAAGTATTTGTCCTGACTTCTTTCGATTAGAAAAAGGAAGTGATTATAAAAACCGATACCTTCGATTATGTATTTGTTGAAGTACTTTTCTAATACAATAATAATAGAGTATTTAGATCTGTTATATTCTTTTCTAAAAAACACTTGGTAATTAAATATAATTATAAGATTTACAATAAAGAATTGTTAGTTATTATTCATTACTTTGAAGAATAGCATTCTGAGTTAAAAGGTGTTATATTATTAATTCAAGTGATCACTGATTATAAGAATCTGGAATACTTTATTATAATAAAGCTATTGAATTGCCATCAAGCTTGCTAATCCGAATTTCTATTTCGATTTAATTTTCGAATCATTTATTGCCCTGGAAAGCTAAATGTCAAATCCGATATACTGATTAGGAAGTCAAAAGATCTCCTTAAGAAAGGGAATAAACGTTTCCTATACCAAAGCTATATTATTCTGAAACAAGAGAATCTAGATCCCGATCTGTTTCCCACTATTGTTACCCTAATCGAACTCAAGATTATTAAGAAAGTATATTTCACTATAATTACCTGTAACTAGAGAAACCCCAACCCTATCAATACTACCAACCACTTGGATTTTGATAATATTATAACTTTATTAGAAAATGACAAAGTTATAAAGCCTGCAATCCCATATACCATATCTATATCCAATTCTGCAATACAACTAGAAAACTCAGAAATCCCTTTAAACCTTTCTGTCAATTTGTTTACCCTATTCCACAAAGGCTATCAAACCAACCCTATATCCGAATCTATCCTGAAATCCCTACAAAAGGGATTCTCGAAATACCCGAAAATCACTCTTGCCAAGTATATCGAAAACAACAATCTGTTGTATTACTAAGGAAAACTATACATTTCCGATCACAACCCTCTGAAAACCTACCTGCTCTGTCTATACCACGAATCGCCCGCCGCTGGTCACTCGCATTATATCCGAATCTTTGAATTATTGTTCCGAAATTACTACTAATCTGGATATTACAATTATATTATATAGTGAATTCATAACTGCTATAGTTGCCACTGCACTGCCCTGAATCGCAAAGACTAGAAGGGAATTCTCTGTCCGTTTCTGATTCTGCAGAGAGTTTAGCAAAATATTTCAATAGATTTCATTACACATCTACCCGAAAATACCGATTTCGATATTATTATAATAATAATTAATTGATTAATAAAAATGAAATATTTCTTGTTTTATTATAATATCTATAATTCTGAAGAGATTGCTTATTTATTTCAAAAGAATATCTAGAAGCTTTACAACTTACCTCTAATCATTATATCTGATTGTAGAGTTTAATTCATCTCTGAATTCTGGAAATATATCTGCAAGCATTTAGGCATAGCCGCTAAGCTTTTAATTGCTTATTATTCTAAAACTAATAAATAAACCGAAAGAGCTAATACAATACTGAAACAATACCTCTAGTCGTATATAATCTACCTACAAGATAATTAGGCAGAGTGACTTTTATTTATCAAATTCTCTATCAATAATACTTAATCCAAAAGTATTCAAATAACCTTGTTCTTCTCGAATTATAGGTTTTATCTTTATCTAAACTTTAAGTCTATACTATTTCAAAGTAATCGTTCTATTATACAAAATGCTGAAGAATTTGTTATTAAAATGAAAACTATCTCTTTATATCTATAAATCGAATTAATTATTAATCAAACCTGATATTCAAAGAATACTATATTCATTATTCCCTTATCTATAAATATTTACCCAATAATCTGGTTTAACTGAATACCAGAAATATTAAGATCCTATATCTACAAAAAAAGCTTGATTAAAAGAATCTTGAATTTTTTAAGATTCTGAATTTGATAAATCTCTATATTTATAAACTAAAACTTTTGGTTTTGATAAAGATTTATCTTGTTTTTTATATTAACTTGCTATATCCTATATATAATAATTCTATTCCTAAATAGTATAATCTGTTACCACTTTTTATAAAAATAAATAACCTCAAGCGTTTTGAGATTACCGAAATCCTAAACTCCTATTAGAAAAGAAGAGATTATAAAGAACCTTGTTTGAAATACACCATTTATTAAATCAACTACAATACACTGACCAAGGAATCTACAAGCTACCTAGAAGATATATAAAAACTGATTTGCAATTTCTATCGAAAATACCTTAATAAACCAGAACCTGCTTGATCGAATACTACCCGCCTCTAAACAATCGAACTATGATATCTTTGTTTTAACAGAGCTTGGCTTTAGGAAGAGAATAATATTACAGTGTAAAATCACATAACATATTGATTCCCTTAGAGGGAACCGAATTGGGTGCTTACACCGAAATGTAAGTGAGCTAGAGCCCGATCGGGCTAGCTCGCTTAGCAAAATTCTGTATATCTTCAACTTGAAAGATCCTATATCATAACTCTTTGAGCTATATCTTAATCCTCAATCTGAACCTATTACCCCGAATCAGTATAACCTTGCCAGATTAGGGCAAAGTTATTAGAACCCTATCCCGCCCGCCTGCCCTGTGATATGAATATTGTTTATTATTATTAAATTATATATTTTTTAATTTATAAAAACACAGTTTTATAAATTGAATTAAAATTATAATTTATCTTTTTAAAATTTTGAAATAAATTTATTATAATATTTAAAAAATATTTTTAAATTGATTTTTTTTTATAAAAATTGTATAAAATTTTAAAACTTAATATAAAATTTAATTATCAATATTTTTCGAAATTTCAAGTTTTCGATTTATAATAATAATAATAATAAATATAAAAATCTAATTTGCAATTATATGAATTTATTTTAATATAAATTTTCAATATATTATTAATATTTTAAATTATTATTAAAAAAAATCAATTAATATTTAAATTTATATTCAAATCTTTTAAATCTTTGATGTTATTTTTTAATAAATATGAAGTCTTATTGTATAATTTTAAAATCATTATAATGATATTCAAATTTAAAATCGATTTTTAATCTAATAAATCAAAATGTGCATGATATAGGGACGTGCACGATGTAGGGATATCGGTTATCTGTCTCACGCCCTTTTTGACGTCAAAATGTGATTTCTTATAATTTACAGATTGATGCCCTGCTAAATGATTGAGAGTATATTACTTGTTATCACATGCACTCATGCTGTAGACTTCGTGGAGACATGTAAATGGTTGAAACAGCTGATACTTACGTTTATAGATTTTGACATTACCAACTTAATCGCTGCTGCTAACTCATAGAATTATTCCTGCTAATCGCTGAAATTGTATAAGCCTGAATATACAAAGTTATGATCACAGTCCTACCACCTGTCTTATCGTATTGACGCCTTTTGCTTTGCCGCCTGTTTCTTTTCTGCTTCTGCCTTCGCTGCCGCTTCTTTCGCTGCCTCTTTTATCTCAAAATCTTCTAGTTTCGTCTCGGTTTGCCCCCCAAAATCATCGAACCTCTGAAACTCTTCCCAAGTGGTCTCAAATCGGACTTGATATGCAGCTCGAACTACCTTTCTTATTTCCCACATGAAATCATCTTGGTTATACAAGACGGTCTGCACGAACAGTAGTGCTAGTATTTGTTTTGAATTCAGAACATTGGAGTCGGGAAAGTCGCCCAATATCATCAAATACACAAATTTGAAGGCAGCAGTGCCAGCTCTTGCCCTGTGGAGCATTCTGTCATCTTGGGAAGTCTCTGGGTCCGTATACAATAAAATTGAATTCCATAGTCCCAGTAGAGACTCGGGGCTTGAAGACAAATTCTTGGCTGATATAACATCAAGCGCTTGGCAGAGTTTGTAATAATGTGAAAGCTCAGGAGGAAGCATATTGAAGCAGAAATAATATCCATTTATGACTCCTTGGGCAGCTATGAATAAGTAGGGAACGGATTGATCTGGTTCGTATTCGCTCTCATAGCCAGGCTGAGTATAACTTGCATTATCTCTCGGCACCAAATTGATATACGCCCCCAGCCAAGGTACCCTGGATAATTCGACCACAAAGCGGTGACTCCCAAATGATATAGTATATTTTCCCGGAGGACCTGACGCATCGATAGGAGCGACTGTTGCTTTCGGTGAAGGTGTAATCTATACCTCTTTGTATCAAACTCGGTGTAAACAGTGGCTTGTGGAACTCCTCACCTTATTTGTAGACATACTGATTTAGGAATTGCTATATAATATATCGGTATATATTGTTTATTTGATAAGTGTGTGGAAGACCTTTTGACACCAGAGCACATGCCTTTATTTGAGATTAACTGAGGTCTTGTGGTGGCTCCTTCCCAGTACCAGGTATGCATTGAAAGAAGAGATCGGGAATGTGTGACTGAGCTCTGCATCAGCAAAAGGTATCCTGTTGTACCCAAGTTGTTTGTTAAAATCAATGTCGCCAGGCATTTTGCTCATTCACAGCTAGAGTACACATCGAAGTTTAATGTAAGAAAGATTCTTGATCATGATCTTATAACCTACTCCAGAAACCAAAAAAAACGGTAGATGTTATCTGTCCATGAGGTTTTCATCAATTGATTCACCACATTTCCTTTGCGCAATGTGACTCATCTTGAAAGATATTTGCATACTGATGGATGAAAGAAGCTTGTATTGGTGTCATAATTGAAATTCTCGTAAAAGTCATTGAAAATTACGAATCCCAAACAGCTGATTATGATAGGAACAAGAGTGAACAATAGATGACTGGGTCTTGCTTGCAAATATAGAGTTTATTCATTCCTTATTCTCGCTGAGGGAGAAAGAATTGCCAGGCTTACTCAAGCGGAATTCAATGGAACCAAGCATTGCTAGAAACTGCTAAGATGTATACAGACCATGCAATTTTCCCTCTCAATTGAACGACGCTGCGTTGAGTCATCGTTGTAGAAAGCTCTTTCAAACTAGGAAGGTAGGTAAGTGATTGCCTCAAGAGTGCATATCAAATTAAAACTCACCTCTCTGTGATTCGGTGAATTTTGACATGTTTCCAAATCTCGCAAACCACTGCAGGAAGCTATGAGCTCACTCCAATCAAAGTGCGCCTGTTACATACTCTCGAGATACTATGACAATTATTAGGATTGATGATCAACATTGGACAGTCCAGTGAGGTAATTCTTTTACATCTCAGATTTTGGATCAGTCAATCAGATAACAGCGATAGCGACGTTGATGCATCTTAAATAGGTTAGTTCCTGGGCACGGGGCCACTAAGAGTTACCCCTCACTTAGCGCATGATTGTCGGACTACTTATTCTCTGTGTGATTCCGAACATAATCTTCTCCCTTCTCACCATCTTCCAGAAAGCTCATCCTTTACATATCAGAAACAAACAAACATTCGTGTCAGTCATCTTGCACTCAGTTAGAGGGAAACACTGACATCGTCCACTCATCCTAGCAAACGACAACTCGTACCAAGTACAACTCACTTCCAACAGTTGGAAGCCATGTAATCCTTAGCATGGATATTATCCGCTCTGCGGATCAAGGTATCGCATCAATTGTATAAGTCACTCTCGCATGAACCGGTGTTCGATCCTGCAAGTCGTCAGCCTGCCTCTCATTTACCACCTTACACAGTAAGATGATATGAGAGTGCCGTTGATGAGGGGTCGTTCTGAGATTATACGGTTATATGAACTTGATCTGGATAATACCAGCGAAAGGATCATGCTCTTCCATTCCGTCCTCATGGACGTCACTAATCTCTCGCAGGTAATAACTTGAAAAATATCGAAAATGGCACCACCATCAGCATTGTTCGCCGAGGAAACATCTCCCATCGATGGAGTTCAATTGAAATCAGCCTTCGACGTTAAAGTCGAATCTTCGCAGGCAGCCACTCAAGGCAAGACACTTGCTGACCTTGCCGAGAAATGGGACCAAGGATTTACATTTGCTCCTATTCGCGAATCTCAAGTCTCGCGTGCCATGACCCGCCGCTACTTCAATGATCTCGATACATATGCAGAGTCTGATATCGTCATCGTTGGTGCTGGTTCATGTGGTCTCAGTACTGCCTACATGCTAGGCAAGGCTCGTCCTGATCTCAAGATTGCCGTCATTGAGGCTTCTGTTTCTCCAGGTGGAGGAGCATGGTTGGGTGGACAACTCTTCAGTGCTATGGTCATGCGAAAGCCTGCTGATGCCTTCTTGACTGACGTTGGTGTTCCATTTGAAGATGAGGGAGACTTTGTTGTGGTCAAGCATGCTGTATGTTTCAAAAACTTTCTTTATCCATGCCCTTCTAGATGTTCTTCGTTTAACATGTCCCATGGTACTAACGATAGCTGTCAACAGGCTTTATTCACTTCAACTCTCTTATCCAAGGTTCTTGCATTCCCCAACATCAAACTGTTCAATGCGACCGCCGTTGAGGATCTGATTACACGTCAAACTACCGACGGCAACATCAGAGTCGCAGGAGTGGTGACAAATTGGACACTTGTCACAATGCATCATGATGACCAGAGTTGCATGGATCCAAACACAATCAATGCTCCTGTTGTCATCTCTACCACTGGGCATGATGGTCCATTTGGCGCGTTCTGTGTCAAGCGTTTGGTTTCAATGAATCAGATCAAGGAACTCGGTGGTATGAGAGGACTTGATATGAATGTAAGGTTTTGAGGCTTCCTCATTAATGGACATACACTAACTTCAATGTTTCAGGTCGCTGAAGACGCTATTGTCAAAAGAACTAGGGAAATTGTTCCAGGTTTGATTGTCGGAGGCATGGAATTGTCAGAGGTCGATGGTGCAAACCGCATGGTAAGAACTTGACCTTCTACCAAACCAATATCACAAATTCTGACCAGCTTGTTACTACAGGGTCCCACCTTTGGTGCCATGGCACTTTCTGGCGTGAAAGCCGCTGAGGAAGCTTTGAGAATCTTCGATGAACGCAAGGCACAAAATGCCTACTAGGCGTAATCATTGTGCATGTCAAGGAGCAGCACTTGTCTAGGTCAATACACGAGGACTATCAGGGTTCATGAAATGAATGCAATAGCAATAAGAACATGATATTTGCTTTGAAATCTTCGAATTATTTGTCAAAAGTGTGCTTGCAACATGATTTTTTAAGTTTAGGTTTTGTGGTCTCAAAGTTGTCTATCGGATATTTAGTGTCCCGAATAACCTCCGAAACCAACGTCAGATTATAGATGAGGCCATTTTTCTTCCTCGCTGTCTACGCAGTAAAACTCCTTATCATCTTCTAGGGTTCTCAATATTTAAATGTAATCTTGACTATAAAATGGGCTTAGAGATCTTTACTCCAATATCCACTTGACCAAAATTCTGCAATAAACTTTCGGTCCCGAGAAATATGCTTGTTTTAAGTTTAGTCCACTAATTCCCCTAGCCACATACTAGGATCTTAATCCATTTCTCCCCTTCCTCATCCAATTGTAGGACTGTTTGGAATTTCACACGGATATTGACATCCTTATTCAGGATTAAAAGGGCAAATACCGATGCGACAACCCCGCAATCGAGTAATTGAGGGTGTCGTTGCGACGGTAATTTCTTGGCACTGCCGGGCGGAATCAAGACATGCTTTCGCCAACGGTGAAGAACTCTGATTTAGGTAGCTGAGGACGGATACCCTTGATATTTGAAAGACGCGTACGTGTTCTACACACGGACGATGCTGGACGGTTCGGGTGAAGATTCAATGACTGGGATGAAGATCTACATGTACAAATGAGCTGATCTTTTCCTCGCGTCAGTTCCTTATTTATTTCTTTGACATTGCTTTGAACTAGATTCATCTTCGTCTTCTCTCAAATCCTGATTTGCCTTTCAGTAAATTACGAAAATCATCATGTATTTCTCACCTCGAAATCTTCTAGTTTCCACCTCTCTCCTCTCCTCCGCCTTTTCAGCCACCATCCGCCATGCTCCCCGCTCAGATCTCTCTTCCCGTGTGATCCACCAGTTTCCTAATCCTACCTGGCTCGAAAATATTGTGATAACTTCCAGTGATAAAATACTCGTCACTGATATCACAAATCCCTATCTCTACTATATCGACCCTACTATTTCATCATCCGCACCAGATTCAAATGACACTGCCACACTCATTCATTCTTTCACACCTGAATTATCTCTCCTAGGCATCACCGAAGTCGCACCCTCCCATTTCTACCTCATCACAAGAAACTTCACACTCTCCTCAATAGCCAGCACTCTCACAGGTGTCAACACTATCTACTCTGTTGATCTCACATCCTATGTCCCCTCCACCAATAGCGGTGCCTCTGTCTCAAAAGTGGCAGTTATATCCGGCGCCGGATCTCTCAATGGACTCACCACCCTTTCCGAATCACAAAATTTGATCATCGCAGCTGATCCCATCCTCGGAGTTATCTGGTCCATCAACGTTCTCACTTCCGAGTACTCTATTCTTCTCGACCTCGCAGAGTTGAAACCACCCGTTTCCACTTCTTTGGCATTCGGTGTTAATGGTCTTAAAGTTTTGACCCCTACCACTGGTGATACTGATCAAGTGTATATCTATTACACAAACACGGGACTTACAACCTTTGGGCGAATTCCGTTCTCGCTTCGTACTTTGAACGTCACAGGACCAGTGAAGATCCTTACCGATGCTTATGGGGCTGATGATTTCGCGTTGGATTCCAAGCAGGGAGTTGCTTATTTGGCTTATGGAACTGGAGCCAGTGTGTTGAAGATTGGTCTTGAGGGTGGTGATGTGAGTGTGGTTATTGGTGGAGTGAATGATACGTTGGCTGGAAATGCGAACGAGACGGTTTTGTCTGGTCCAACAAGTGTTCAATTGGGCAGAGCTGGTGATGGATTGGGATGGGCGTATGTTAGTCAGAGTGGAAAGAATGAGGGTGTTTATACAGAGGGTGGAAAGGTTCTCGCGATTGACATTACTGGCTCTTCTTAGATGTTAGGATTGGTTGCTGGTAAGACTTCGAGATGGATTTTGATTGTGTGATAATGAGAACGAGAACAAGAAATAGAAACGAATAATGTACTTTAGCTCATCGACCTGCACTTACTTTCAAGTGTGTTTAACGGAAAAGAAATCTGCAAGTGTATGTATTTTGGAAAAAGAAAGAATATTTCCTTTCTGTATTTGTTATCATTGCAAATAAGATCACGAAAAATGGTCAAGTCTATGGCAGTGAATGGAGGCTAGTAATAATCTCTCGATGAGATGAAGGTAATCTTCTTTCATCTTTTATATTATTCGAATATATGAGCGTTATTCTAGTGAATTTCAAGCCTCGGTACCCCGCACAATCGAAATCTAACACAGAAGCTGCTCTAGAAAGGCAAGGCCTAGTTTCCAGTTCTTTCAGTTGCCATACTTCTTTTATTCAACCTCCCATATTCAACAACAATCTTCCACGCTCACGCTTTACCAACATAACTTCTTCAATTAAATTCTCTGGTGTTGTCTTTTCGGCAGACAAACACTTACACCACGATGTCCTCCGCCGCAGATGCATCGTCTTTCCCTCAGTTTCGTCGATTTCCCAAAGAAATACGTCTTTCCATCTGGGAACACACAATTCCTGAGCCGCGCATCGTTCACATTGTTCAAGATGCAGCTACACGAGCAATGAAATCATACACTTCGATCCCTACAATTCTCCACATCAATCATGAATCGTTCTCTGTCGCTTCAAAACAATATCACCGTGCGTTTCGTTGCTGCAAGCCTGGACAGGACAAACCAGATAAGGATGTATCTTATGTGTGGTTCGATTTTGAACGAGACTTTCTACTGATTGATTACACGATGGCTGGCGAACTTTGGCCCTCGTCAGAGGATTGGTCTGCTACTAGTACGAATCCTCTTCGTTACACTTCAGTAAGATGGTTCCCGGATGAAGAGGTGAAGCGCATCAGAAATCTGGCTTGGTATACGAATCCATCTTAGGTTGCTGAGGATGAACATATCTGGAGACTTTTTACTGGATTGAGACAATGGTTTCTGGTCCAAGAACTCATGGGTTGTGGAAATGTTTTAGAGCCACGCAGCGTCCACAACTCAAAACCTTCCATTCGTAAGATTGAACAGTATCATCTTGCACCTTCATATGACTTATCGTTCTGGGATGTAAGTGGCGAGGAAGATGTCAATTTTGAGCTATGTATGAGGTTATTCGACATAGCCAAGAAGGCGCCTCAACCTACGTTAGAACCTCGAGAACTTCTTCGTTATCCGAGTACTACCTCGAGGCGCATAAGACAGGCATTGGAATTTTCCATAAATGTATCATCCTCACCCTATAAAAAGTCAAAAGTTCCTTGACTGACACATAACAAACAGCGTTCGCATCTCAATAATACACCTCTACCCGAGATTACACAAAAAGTCATGCTCAGCCCCAGCTTAAAAAATAAGTTCATGGAGGAAAAACTACGCTATGAGGCACACATCTTGGAGAACACCCAGAATCACGAGGAACACAAGGCTGAAAATTGTAATTGCCACACGACAGGTAAATACTGGCGCAGCGAAATGAAAACTATGGCACGCCATCTCGATACACCTCGGCCGCTGACGCGAGGTAATACAAGAAGTCGAGTTATCAAGTCAAGAGGTCGGAATTAAGCAAACATCTCGTTTTTCCATTGCCATGAACTACCACGTGGTCGCAGGCAATCTAATCGCAAATGCCGAAAAGAATTTGTCCCAATGTTGCAGATCAGAGTTTCCGGGAAGTTGTGCTACGGAAGATATCTCCATGTTGGCTATCTCTGCAGGCAGAGCGGGAGGGCAAGCATGTTTGGAGTTTTTGACCGGATGATCAACAGGTTTAGGATATCGGTATGGAAGAATTTTTGAGACATTTAGTGATATGATTCAAGATTTTACTACAAAATTTGATCGTTGGCTGCATGACAGTGAGGTTCAATTGCAGAGCACACTCCTTTTTGTTGAACCCGCAAAGCAGTCAGCATTGATGGTAACGACAAGTCATTGCTTTATGTACAATAGCATTAAATACTTGAAATTCTCATAACCAGCTTTATCAATATCTCCTGGGTTTATAACAGTCTGCTATGTAGTTCCACAACAAATTCAGCGTGCAAAATACTTAATCTGCCTCTCATGTTTTTTGCCAACAATATAACTTAAGTGGAATGAAATGCGCGATCTCATTCTGATTAATCCCCGGATTTTACTCGCCATTACTGATAAAATGTGACGCCTCAATAATGCTCTGTGTATTCCTCATTATCTACGTCTCTCACCACGTGGGTCTCGATCTTAGCCTCTGGACAGATTCAGTTAAAAAGCTTAGCTCCGACGACTTCGATGTCTACCAAATTTCATAGCTTGTGAAAAGAATATGGGGAGAGAATGCTTCCTATGATTTCGAGGACTATATTGGGTGATACACATTGTACCAAAGACAAAGAGGCGTCATATTCATGATCATGGAGGCAAAATCTCATTCAGTAGTCAAGAGACATTAAATTCTGTTACCATTACTGTGCTATGATTGGTATCAGAGCAAGCATATCAAGCCTTCGGGACTGAGCATCTAACTTGCGGCTATTCAATATTGGCTTGGAAGCCTTTATCAGTTTGGAAGTCTCGAAACCCGACAAACTTCGCGTCTATTAGAAGGGATAAAATACTGTCTTACACATCTTCGACATCCTCAGGAATTAAATTTTGCTACTCCTTGAGCATATAGATACTCAGATTTTGGAGCATTTTTAGCAAGACTTTCGCGATAGGGTTTGTAATAGTGGGTCATTCGCTAAAATAACATGAGAGTGAAGGTATGCCAGACCCACTTATTACTGTGAACATTCTATTACGTGGTAAAAAAGAAGTGGATAGCTTCGATGATACTACCTAACTTTCCAACAAAACGGCTGGTGTTCTTGAGCTGTTTTTTTTAACAACATATTTTCGGCCAAATCAGTTCTCCCTCGATGCACAGAGCTTAGACGATGACTATGCAGAATTTTGTTTATGAGAATCCACAATTCTGTCAAATTAATGGGAATTTGATTTTAACACCGAATGGAGAAGAGACTGGTTTGTTTTACTTCAAGAAGATAATAGGAACCTTTATCTGATAGTAACTATGATCAGAAACATGAGAATATGATAGGACGGTAGGAGACAAACCTTGCATTTGGTAGCAATAACGCATGTTACAAATCCCAAAGAACGGGAATGCTTTTCCAAAGCGTTCCACACGACTCTTCACACGATTGTTTTGACAAACGGTTTTCCTTGCTAAGTATTTGCGTGGTTGAAATGCACAGATTTAATCCCTTTGAAGTCAAGTTGATAACTGATGAAAATCCTGGTAACATCTTGGTATGTGTCACATTAGAGTGAGTGAAAACTGTAAATATTCTAAAGCTTGCAGGAAAATCAAAGTGCCGAATCAGGAGGTCTTCTGTGGAAGCTTCTCGTATTCCTTAATGGTTGGTACTAGATCAATTTATATAGTCAGATGGCCTATGAATCTTATTTTAGTATCAGACAAGACCTTTGACTGTGAAAGTATTCCGCTCTCTCCTTTCAGTGTATGAAAGAGGATATTGAAAAGAGATGAAGGAAAAAGAGATGAAGAAAGGAAAAGAGGAATGGTACAAAACATCGTATGTAACACATTTCCACAGGTCATATGTAGTGAGTAGAAACATAACTTGGATATTCGACGGTACCATCAACTATGGTACCTCAACATAATCTGCCAGCGGACGCTCCCAAGATAATATTTGTAAACGTGACTGACTGCAATGGAGTGCATTCTGTCATGTGTTATGTTTGTTGCAAATTTGTTAGGGCCCACCATTATCAATTCACTTTTCGGCAAACATGTTTGCTGGATATAATATTAAATCGGCTCGCGTAGAGTATCGAACACTCACAGGCTGCTGGCTCAATGGTAGAGCACACGCTTCGCATTTTCAACAAATGTTTAGCAAAGGCTGGTGTAGTGGGTAATACTTGAACATCTTGGGAACCGAAATCACCCCCTGGGGAGCCTGAAACACACCAATTTGCTAGAGGATGCGTTACCCGGTTGAAGAGGCAGTCTTCATCGATCATTATTCATATTACGTTGACCCAGTTGGGCGGAGTGTATCTGTATCAGTGCATGACCGTAAAGTGGAGGAGAGATTGGTGCGTGGGTCTCCCGCCTTTCACTCTGTTGAAGCTTGGATTGGACGTAGAATAATAGACACCTGTCTTTGGGAATCACGAGTCGTTCCAAGCTTTAAGCAGATTCGCCCCAGGTAAAAAGTGTTCCACTTTCCTAACCAACTGTAACAGTTGAGTTAGGCCTTGAGCCAGGAAAAAAGCCTTCGGGCTAGGGTGGTCGCTGGTCAAATATATCCAAAACGGCAGCGGTGCAAAGATCGAGTAACAAGCATCTCTATAGAGCGCGCTACTCCCTCAAGTGAATTTTTGCCTCTTGTGTTCTTACTTGTTCAGTTGGTGATATTATTACTGGCGGGTCTTCTCGTGTCTTTTCAAATAATACTGTTAATAATTTATTCTTGGTCATTGTCATCGTACATTGTTTTTGCGACTTGGTCGCGGATTTGCGACGAAGTGAGTGAATCATCACATGATTAATATCGAGTCCTGTTTCACTGATAGTATCATAAGACTTTGGATACTGTAGCTTTGTTTTCCTCTCAAGGCCACCTCGCTTTCTATACACATCAAAAATATAGCGAAATCGGATAATCACAAATGACTTTCCTGAATGGCTATGGAACGAGAAGCTCAAAATATGAATTTAACACCGAGCAATCTTGCGACATGGAGACAACGTAACGGGAGACAAAATACTGAGTTGGAATGAAGATAGCTAACTTTCAGCCAGCCAAGAAGTATACTAAGGCATTCTACTTAGAGGACATAGACCTCGCATTCATTTTGAATATCAATCTCGTTTCAACATACTACTGCAGTCCAATATCTTTATTGTACTTTCCAGTTCCCCTCTATCGCGCCTACCTGTAAGCTCCAACATATCATGACTTCGGAAGTATGATGGGCTTGATATTTACATTTTATAGAAGTATGACGTATGACGTATGCAGTGCTGTAATTAGTATAACGTGGTTTATCATCGAGTGGCCCACTTTCACCTCAATTTATACTTTCAACTTATATTATTTAATAACAATTTGAATCAATTGATTGAAACTATTAAGATCTAATAATCTAGGATCTATTATATTATTTTGATAGGTTCTTGTATTATATTCTAGTTTTCTGTATTTACTATAATATTGATTAAAAAATACTTTCTTATTAAAATTCCCTTCTTTTTGATATTTATTGTATTGAATCTGAATATTAATTTCTTATTAAGATAATATATTAAGAGCCTTTTATTCAATAAGTATTCCTTTTTGATATAATTGGGTTTTTTTTGTATATCAATATTTGCTTAATATTTTATTTGCTTTTCAAAGTATATGAATCTTTATATTCAAAAGTATATTTTTATAAACTAATTTCTTTATATCTTTAGCTAAAACTAATACAATCTTGAATATAAGTATAGGGGAGCTTAATTGATAACAAATTATTTAAGATTTAATTAATATTGATTGTGACGGACCTAAAGCTCTCTTCTTTACCACTAGGCCACACAACCCTAAAAGGGATAATTTAAGATCGAAAGATCTTAAAGAAGAGAGTCTATATACTAGATAATGTGACTCGTCACATTGATTGAAAAAAGCTTCAATTAAATTGTAAAGGATTTAAGAGATTTATTGATTTAGATTGAAAAAGAAAGAAGTAAGTATATAAATTTAAATATCGAATTTCGAAAATATAGTTTTAGAATTAAATAGAATTAGATTTGTTTTTCGAAATTCTGATTTCATATTCTAAGAAGTGATTGATTCTTTATATATAGCTTTAAAAGCTATAAAGAATTCAATCTTCGAAATATAATTAATATATATCTTGATAAATCTATTAATTCGAGTATTATATAAATATTTCAGATTGCTAAAACAGTTCATATCAAATAATTGAGTTAAATAATTTGAATATAATAATAAATATAAATATATAATATCATTCTCTTTATAATATACTTGAAAAACTACTAACTCATAACTTTCATATTCATTCAATATTGTCACGGGGTGACACTAAGCCCTTTCTGTCCTGTCCTGTCCTGCTATATATGTGAGAGTAAGGTAGAACTTCCAGTTCTACCTCCTAGTCTTTTGGGCGTTTAGCTCAGCGGTAAAGCTTCTGAATACTCCCAGAGGTGATCCTGTGACATGATCGCTCCTTGACAAGTAGTATATTAGTCGTATATTAATCTGATATTAAAGAGTAGTAGAGGTGAATAAAAAATAAAAGATTTTTTTGAAGATTTATTAAATAATCTTTTGAAAATATCAAAAAGCTATATTGGAAATTGTTGGAAAAATGTATAAGGATTTTAAGAGTATTTGTTATTTTAAAACTATTAATGAAATTTTGAAAGAAAATTTTAATGAAAACCTTTAAGTTTTTGATTCAACTTTTTTTGAATTATTTGAAAAACATTTCAGTTATATTTTATTTGTCAAATAATTATCTATTTTTCGTATATTTTTGTTAAATTTACTTAATAAATAATTTTCAAAAAGTGATTCGAACGCACTCTTAGATTTAGAACTAGAATTAGAATTGAGATTAAGATTTGAGATTTATTTTAAAAATAATATACAATTAATAAATGAGATGATATATACAAAATTTATTAGATGAGAATATAAATTAGTTAACATCAAGAATCTAATTATCATTATCTGATATTGTTTTAAGAAAAAATATCCGCATGATATACTATATATAATACTGAATATGTAATATAATAATGAGAATAACTAATATTATTTTAAGATGACTGAATTCAAGACTGCTAGGGTGGGAACTCTACTCTAATGTCTAATAGGATGAGAATTACTCATATCGTTAAGACGAGAGGAGTAGAATTATAAATGATTTCATTAGAGGATGTCATTAACATCAAACATATACTTACAATAATGACTCTCGTAGTCAATAATGTTTACAACATCCTATAGAATGTTACAGGGTGAAAGTCAACATGCTTATCAAACCATCACGTTTGTAAAAAAAATATAGATATAATAAATATCATATACTTATGTAATTCGTCATCATGCTAACCTTAGTTCAAGCTAGTATAATCATCTAATATAATTCATTGAAAACAATCTTTAGTATATCTTATAAATATAACGATATAAATTCGAACTTATATAATTATTTAGAAGTTAGTAATTGATATTTAAGCCTTTTTAAAGCTCTAAATCATCTTATTAAAAAGAGATTAGAGAGATATAAAGAAATTTAGCTTTTAGAAACATATTTATAGAAATGAGTTTTTGTTATAAATAATAGCTATATCACTTAATTACTTTAATAAGAGAATAGATAGGAATAGAGATAATAAACTAGATTAGTATAAGATATAAATTTAAATAATCTATCTATTATATATACTCGAATTAGACGATGTAGCTGTCTATTAAAGTAATACTTATATACTAAAGTATATCGATTAAGTTGAGATTAACTAAAATAAGAAAGTTATAGAGAAAGGGGATCTTTAAGAGATATCTTTATCTCTTATTGTGTGAACAAGGGAATTCACTTCAAAAGAATGACTTCAATACAATGGCTACTGTATCAAAGGTATTTAGGCGAATGCGAAGGAGACTAGCTCTTTCAGTAGTACCTATATAAGGCCTACTACTTCCCCTCATTAGCTAGCTCTTTAGACAGAATACAATACAGACATTTAGGGGCCTACTAATGATAGTGGGAACCACGTCTCCCGTATTCCTGATCTCATTATTGAACCAACACTTATATAATATAGATTGCTTAGTTTAAGCTAGTCTTCAACTAAAATCAATATGATTAGTAATTATTTAGATATATAACGTTCGTTTTAAGATATATATTATAAGTCTTGATGAAACTAGTTCATTTTATAGTAGAATTATAGAACTATACGATCTTATATAGCTAGATTCTCGAATATATATAATTATATTAGGTTTTAGGCCCTATTGAAATGTTATATTATTTTTTTAAAATTTTTAAAATGTCTTGTGAAGAAAATAATATAATGTAAGTTTGAATTTTTGTAATTATTGAGAATTTGAGTAATAGTATATACGATTTTTAATACTTTAAATAAGATATAGATAGAAAGGAATAATTAAAGATTAAAGAATAAATAATAAGAGATTTAATCTTATTCTATAAGATAATAGTAATAAAATATTAAGTTATTAGTCTGCTAATAGTATAATACTAATGAATTCTTTTAGATTAAGTATTATTAATTAGCTTATCTAATTAGGATTATAAAAGACTATCATCTCAAGCTTTATAAAATATAATAATCTATTAAGTATATATGAATTTATATAGATATAAGATATATCTAAAATCCTAAGTAAAGTCGCGATGAATGTCTATATTTCATTAGATCATTGAATCAATGAGAAGAAACTATTAAATGACAACCGATCGATTTTCAGCCACATGTTGTCTCATTAGGACTTCTATCTGACTAACATGAGATGAAAGATTGTAGATCACTAGAACAAACACGAACATTGAAAAGTCACATTAAATAGTTCAGACGAGTCAACTTGAAAAATTCATCGATGCTTTTATAAAGAAACCCTAATGTTTTGCGAAGTGATTTGTCACCCACAAAATGAAAAACTAATGTACAAATGAATATGAGACAATCATTTTCCCCGACCCTTTCCCTTGTTCAAACCACTACCCTCAGCCTTCTTTCCAGCCTCGTCTCCAGCCTCGTCTCCAACGCTCTCCATTTGCTGCAGCTTAGAAGGCAAGACCATTTTCAAGAGGTCTGATTTGTTCCGAAGGGGCTTATTAGCGAAATGCTTGCCACGCTTCTTTGGTCGACCAATGGGAGGTCGAGCTGGCTGCTCAGCCTCGTCACCAGAAAGTCCACCCCCACCAGCAAGAATGGTCTCACTCTCGATGTATTCTCTCAAGCCCAGTTCGTGTTCAAGGTCCCAGCAAAAGTCGTTACCAAGCCGAGTATATCTTCCCATCTCCGTAATGACCCCATTGACCTCAGACAATGAAAGCGTGTTATTGTCTCTACCTCTGCCATTGTTCAACTGGCTTCCAGCAATTTGCGAGCCGTGGCAGCTCTGGAGAAAGGCGATAGCCTTTCCAATGTCAGAAAGCGAAATGGGAGATTCAAGAGCTGTGTCTGGTAGCTTCGAATCGACCTCCTCCAGTAAAGCCAAGTCAAAATCCTCAATTGTGATCAAACGGCCCTCGTTTCTTCGAATACTGTCCAATCGTTTCATAGCAACCAGTGTGAGCGTACGTTCCAACGCGTTCCGCTGAGCCTCAACTTCGTAGACTTCCGTGAAATCGATGAGTTGAAGATCGGTGAGTCCGAGATACGAGACGAGATTCTTGAATGACATCTTCTTGGTCAGTTCGTGAAACAGCATGAGCTTCGCAGCGCTGGAAAGGGAGTCGTAAGAAGGAGGGGCCATTAATCCCTAGAGAAACATTATGATTAGCTATGAAAAGAAAGATAAAATGATCAAACTCACGGGGGGGAACCATCTCTCTTGGCTTTGGTCATCAATATCGATTCCCAAATCATCCCACTCTGGTGTGTGGTTCAAGCCAAAGTAAGGCGAATTGATGTCATAGTCATCAGCAGGTGTGCGAGCTGGCATCTGGGCAGGCTCAACTGGCTGAGCTGACGCAATAGAAGCTGCAGGTTCTTCGACATCTGGCTCTGGCGAACCTTCTAACTCAGCTCTTGACGGCAACAAAGCTCTTTGTTGTTCTCTTCAGACTTTACCAGCTCTTCTATAGACTGGAGTAGGGGTGTTAGGTGCAACACTTGGTGAGGATGAAGAAGAGTACAAAGGAGTTAGTCGTGGAGCAGTAGAGGATGCAGAAGCAACTGAAGCTGGTGTAGTAGGAGCTGGCGCTGCAGATTTGGAGGATGAAGAAGCTTCCTGATCCTCTCCATTGCGAAAACGTTCTGGAAGGGCCGCCTTCTTTCTCTGACTTTGTCGAACCATGATGATTTAATTAATTAATGAAAGAGAAAGACTGTGGATGAAAGAGAAAAGCTTTGAGTAGGTACGAGGGAAGCCAGAGGCTGGGGGTGGAGGTGGTCGAAGTTGTTGTATGGGTGAAGAAATAAAATTGTGGGAGGGGAAAGGTTGACCTCTTAAATAGCGAGCCGTTGGATTTCCATTTCCATTTACCCCGCACGCGCAATCTCTGATGTCTGCCGTATCTTCAGTAAATGTCACTTTTCATGCGATCTCGACGTCTGTGCATGGATTCACTGTATTCAATATCTGAGTAGATGACCTTGGAACTTGCCGTTTTGTTGAAAATTTTCTTCAATCACCCCAAATCGTACGTGCATGGACGTATCTAATTGGCCCAAGTGAGATATGAAGAAGTTATGAGTGAGTTCACTTTGTCGAAGACGTTAGTGAATGTCCTTGATGGTCGTACGTTTGTTGAGAGATAACGGCAGACCCATGAGCTTGTCTAATTAGCGCAGATGGGGCGGTGCATGGGCAGAATTATCATCACATTCACTTCTAGAGTTAGATGAGTAGACGGCTTGATCGTCCCATCTAATCGTGGTATCTGGCTCATGTTACCTCGGGATTACTTGAATTCACTTCTCGAAAAAATGATAAGTGGTCAGTTGAAAACTGAGCGCGAGATTTACACAGTCATTAGCACAAAGTTGTGGGTGGTACTGAGTGTGGTTAATTAGTTGTCTTGACCAAGAGCTATCTGTAAGGAAGATAACTCTTATATACACAAGAGGGCTACCAACCCACCGTACATCATTAGAGAAAGATTTATCACCTCGAACATCCAAGTAGGTACCCATAGGCGCATCGCACAGTCGGCGTGACATTAGCTATGGATAGACTGAATCAATTGAGAAACTGTCGCTTCTACTATCCATATATACTATCATTTCTTCTCAGATTATATCATAAATAATAGCATACTACGATCAATTGAAGTTACTTGGGAAGTAACATCTCTAATATGTCGTCTAATTTAAGTTAAATTCTCACGTGTCCATATTCAATTAGCCAGACTGTCGTCTAATCTTAGACCCAATGTTCAAATCTTTCTGAATGGCCTTGTCTCAATGTTACTCATATTTAATGTTTTCATCTCATCACACTTTTATGTCATTTTCTTTACATGCTAATAAATTCTATTTCAATCAATCTATCTGGCCGCCAAGCCCTTACCGAAGCAAGCACTCATCTAAGCGAAACTATCCACCTCTCCAAACTACACCCATCCAGGCTCCATTTCCCAGCCCCTAAAATTCGTCCTCACACACTCCCCTGACTCAACATTTTCCTCAATAATCTCGGTCAACGTTCTCCCTCCCTCCGCTCTCAACTTCGCTATCTCATCTCTTTTCACCTCGAGCATCCAGCGCTCGACGTAATTTCTGAGAGATGAAGTGATGTAGATTTTTGGGGGCCAGGGGTCGGTATCGAGGTGTTCTCCGTCGGGGTAGTAGAGGGGAGCTTCGACTTCGAGAGCGAAGATGATTTGCGGCCAGGTGTTGCGCCTGGTGCGGTGCTTGAGGCGGATGTTGTGGAGGATGCAGAGGGAGAGGATGAACGATTTTTCGGTAGGTGGGAAGGGAATGGGGGGTGTATGTATGATTAGTTTTGTGGGTTGGATTGGGATTGGGGTTTGGTGTGTCTACTTACTTTTGTCTTTGGAATAGTTCGGATGGGAATGTCTGAAGAGTAAAAGTAGGTATAGATAATAGATGGAAAAAAGAACGTCGAAACATGCTTTATCCCGTTGCTGTATTTGCATGACGATAAGAGTTTTGTTTGGATGCAATTTTCTTGGCTTGGTGGATAGTCAGTCTTGATCGCTTGCTTCAGGAGGGTGCTTCCACACACTAATGCTCAGACTAATCAGTGAACATTTGCATATCAATAATTGAACAATGCTCACACCCATAATGAGAGCACAATAGCCGATTGTTAATATCTAAACATTCTTTGTGTAAAAATGCTTTATCTAATAATTTCTGAAAGAAAAGCGAATTGGATCAAAGAGAGATTGTCTGAGGAAAAGTTACTGAACAATCCACGTGCTCACACATAAAATGGAGAGAAAATATCACATTAATTTATCTCAGCATTTCAAACTATCTACTCAATCTACACACTTCTCACTACAACCAATCAGCCTAGTTAGAAACCCCGAGTATTTATACCCAAGCTTTTTCAACACTCCAAAAACCACCATCATGGTATCTAATAGTCCTCGCTGGATTCGCCAAGAGCTCGAGTTCCTCAAAACCCTCTATCAAGCACAGTCTTCTCAGAGATTAACCGGTCGCACGCTCTACCAAATGTATTTGACCAAACAAGCACGACATTTACCCGGCGGCGATCTCCATCCTTCGGAGCCCTGGCCCCCGAGACCGATCTCATATAAAATATTTCTTTCCAAGTATCGCCAATGCTATAGAAGAGTGCATGAGATGGCTGAGGCGGCCGCGATACGTCAGGCTCGAATTTCGGAAATCCAGGCCCAGATACAAGGGCAGACGCCCGTCCAGGCTCCGAAGGGACAAGAGCAAGTGCCCGTCCAAGCTCCACAGGGACAAGAGCAAGTGCCAGTCCAAGCTCCACCAAGACCACAGCAAGTGCCAGTCCAAGCTCCAATGCCAAGACCCGTCCACCAAGCCCCAAGACCCTCACTTCCTCCAGGCGCCATCCGCATCCCCGGAAACAGCATCCGCATTCCCGGCAGCAACACCCGTTTCCCACACCACACTTACCTCCTCCCGGGCCACCGCATTCTTCTCCCCAACGGGCTGATCATGACCAGATCCCCCTCAGCCACTCTACCCAGCATGCAAAGTCCCGAGTCTCAAGCTCTCCAACGCGCCGCCGCCCTCTTCCTCGCTCGCGCCCATCTGCAACCTCCGCGAAGACACACCAATTTGCAACTTCTACTTCCGCGCATCCGTCAAGTTCTCGGAAGGGAGTTGCAGGGAAGAGCGCATTTAAATGCGACTGCAATCGCTCGTGCTTCTGCCGCTCACTTTCCCCAATATAGACAACGATCTGCTGCTCCTGGGCCTTCGGTTCCTTTGCGCACTGCTGCGATTTCCCATCGCGCGGCAGTACAAGTTTCCCGGCAAAGACAACGATCTGCAGCTCCTGAGCCCTCGTCCCGACTCTCCGCCCGTGGATCCCGCGAGCAACCTATCAGTCTCATCGACGATGAAGATTCCTCATCCACTGCGGAAAAAATGCCCGATTCCAAATCCGGTTCTCGAGATCAAACTCCACTCTTTGCTCGCGCGTTCCGAGCCCTCACGGTCGGGGATGAGAAGTCCTCGCCCACTTCCGTCGTGCGACTCGCAAATGGGAGACATCCTCTTCCTTCTTCTCATATTGTTTCGGCTGGTCCGATGGCTTTGGGGAGGATCTTGAATTGAAATGTCTTTTGATTCTGCTGGTGAGTTTGGATGATGATGATGATGATGATCAGGCTGGTTCTGATCTCGTCTTGCGATTTCTTTATTGTCTTTGTTTTGCAGTTCTGTAACCTATATAAATTGATAATTTTCTCTGCTTAAAAAATGTGTGCTCTTTGTGATATGTGTAAATGTATGTGAGATTGGCTTTAATATGTGAGATGAAAATTTTATAGATAGTAGGATTGGTGAAGCGATTTGCTGCATAAGCTACTTGCTCTAGATGCATTCAAGTCTTTGTATGCCTTGAGATAATGTGCTAATCATTAGGTCGTCTAAAGATAGACAAAGAATTAACCTTGATATCTGGAGCTCAGTCTTTGTTTTCCATATCTTGTTATTTCTCTTCTGATTGTTTCTCTTGTTGACAAGAGGATTGCTTGCAAAAATTACGGATGCAAGTGAATCTCATCTACTACGGATGGTATGTAGTCGAGTCCCGGGAGGATATACTCAGGGTACGCTCAAGTATTCTTCGGGATATTTGATGAATATCTACTTTGCTATGATAATTATCACCTGGGCAGCCTTTGACAATTTGGCCGACTGGTTCCAAGTTCTTGAACAAACTAGTATCTCTTTCAATTTAACTCAGTGAATATTTTAGTCAGTTCTGGAATGAACATGATGATTATATATATTCAGAAATAAGTTTAATATGATATTTATATACATGCTGCGAAAGTTTTACTCCCGATATAAAAGTAATAATAAGACAGTACAGCTTTAATTTATATATATAAATCATTAATTTCAATAATGATCTGATTCTCAACACGAGAAATCGCTATTTTTAACGCGATTTGCTTCTCGAATATGAATCCACAAGACAGTATTCGACGAGAAGATGGGGCAAAGTACATACTTGGAGAGATTAAAACTGTTAGATAAGGTATGAGTGCTCATTACTACATCCACTTGAGAGTGATTTGCTAAGATTATGACAAATTACTGACACAACTCAATATATAAACCAATAAACATAGAAATTAAAGATTCCCTTCATATTTCCATATATCAAGCATCGAGAATGAGTCTTTGAAATCAACAGCAAGACCCAGTCACTCAGATGAGTCAAGCAGACACATCCTTAAATAACATATGAGTATAACAAACATATAGCCCCAGTAACAAAGTCCAGGATGCAGAGTATATATACCAAGAAAATCCCCTCTAACACCATATATAATCCCCATCTCAAAAGCTAACAACCATGAACGACCCACCCACCGAAGCACAGCATGTCGAAACCCAAATCTCCCGCATCTTCAACCCACGCTTAAGAGGGATATGTTCCTTCACCATCGTCGACAGCTTTAATATCTGTCCTCTCGCTACTTGTACTCTTCTCCGAAATTGTCCTAGCATGTGTCGTCTCCCGATGCGAGATTATGGAGAGGACGATTGCATGGAAGATTGGTGTAGATTTCAACATGTGCAACTTACGTGTGGGGATGCGATGGTGGGGGAGTGTAATGGGCTGGATTATAAGGTGCATCAAAATGATGGGGATTGGAGTGATAGGGTGGCATTGTGGGGGTTTATGGAGGGAATTTGTTGGGGGATGTTGGGTCGAGGTTGTTTGGGAGGAGGTGTGAGGAGGAGAGGGATTGGATGGGAGGGTTGGGTTGGTGATGTGTGGGAGGAGGAAGGTTATGGGTAGTAGAGCTAGGGGGGTCGAGTTTGTTTGGAGGTAAGGTTTGGGATGCTGTGAGGGGTGTTTGTATGTCTTGACTCTCAATGAATTTCAATAGAAGAAAGCACAGTTGCTGTGAATCAAAAAGCATACTCTGCAAAACCAGAACACATTATTCCAAGAGAAGCATCATACACGAAGAAAGTGAACCACTCAGTAAACCACTTATCCCGGCGTATTCGACCAAATATCAAAACTTTTAACAATCAAGAGTAGCCATTCTCCCTATTCAAAATAAACATTTCAAACTCACGTGGGAAAGTTCGGCACGCGTCAATGTCATTGATAGGGGTCCGAACTCTAATATGCAGCCAATAACTGCCAAGTATTGGGCATTAATAATTCTTCGAGCTGAATCTCGATCTCAACCTCAAGCTTCATTTTGTAGATGCGTAGAACTACTTGGTTCTTAGCAAAGTTTTTGAGGATACTCTCCTGACGATACTATGTACGACCTTGGGTACACAGTTGATATCATCAAATGTCGAGATTTGTTTGGATTCATACTGCTGTTCTGCCATCGCATCGCCATGATACTCGAGTATGATAGTAACATAAGAGAAGTAGCTGGTTTTAAAGTCTTCGGATATCCCCAATCATGAGATATAGGCAGGTATTTAAACACGTATATGCAGCCAACAATCCAGAGAATGTATCGAGAATATATCAGAATCGAAACCTCTCACTTGATGAATGATTTATAATTTCTTGTCCCACGCCACGCACGACACGATTCCCATCACAACAGATTTCGTGAGATTAATATGCACCAAGAAAATTAAATGATGAACATTCCCATCCATCCATTTCAAAAGCACTCTACGCGTTTGATAAGTAGGTTGGCATCCGTGTCCAGCACGATACAATCGAAAAAAGACGAGAGGTTGGGGAACGCGCCACGGCTTCGGTCCATCCCATGCCAATGCCATCTTATCCCATGTATGTTATCCTCTCTGATCCCATGTCATCCTCTCTATCCCATGTCATCCTCTCTATCCCATGTCATCCCACTCCACCCTCGAAGATTTTGGTTCCTGGATTAAACCATTTTCTCGATTGGGCTTTTATCTTATTATCGTAAAATTATAGGGATGTGATGGGATTTTTCTGACATTTTGATAGGTTCTTCCATCTCACTCTCAAGGGAATTATATGGGGCCCTGATTGATTTATCACCTAATCCAGCCAGAAGAAAAGTTCCACCGGTTATTTTCGTATTTTCGTATTTATTATTTTTAATTATTCTTCTTTTCTTTTCCTTTCCCAGCCACATGTTTGTTACGCTGATGGAATTACTTATTTGTTCAAGGAGGGAAGCTTTGTCATTTTATTGCATCCATTTTGATATACTCACTCTCTCTCTCTCACGCATTCGAGACTGATTGAATTGAATTGAATTGAATTGTACCTAATTAAAGATCTTTCTTTTCATCGAGTTGTTCTTTATCAAATCATACATCTCTTGCTCCTTCCATCCATCCATCCATCATCCAAACGTATTGGGTTTTCCGTTTCTCTCTTATCTTTCCAAGTACACTACACCTCAACCTCCTGTTTCCCGCATCTGCATCTACCGCCCTTCTCCCATCTCTGCCTATCACTTTTTCTCTCCGATATCAAAATCAATCAATTGTGTTTCACAAACGCATACCATAACATCCCTAGGACAAGGAGATTAATTCTCTTGATTCGAAGGAATAAAAAGTGAAACTCATATCTTGTACATCCTTTTCTGTACTATTGGTTTACTTTTTGGGAAAATCATCCGATAGCAATGGCATCCCCTCCATCCCCACCATAGTAAGTTCTATCTATTCTATTCATTTCTTGATTCATTCATTCCAAGTTGTATTCATTCATTCATTCATTCATTCAATCTCTCAATTCCCAAATCATACACACACATACACATTCACATCATATCAAATCACATCAAACCACCGTATGCATTGGCACATATTCAAAATGCCACGCAACAAATACACGCCGACCAACTCCATCCCTCCTACCCAAACCCAAGCTTCCCCACGCGAACCCATCCTCCCCTCCAAACCACAAACTCTAACACATTCTTCTCCTTCCAGCGATACCACCGAGGATCCTTTGGCCAGTCAGAAAATGATGCATGGCAATTCCATTCCGGAACCGAGCGAATCCCCCAAATCCCAATTGCATGATGCGATTGAGAGGATTCAGTCGTTGCATAAGAGGAGAGCGCAGATTAAGACGATTTATGAAAATGAGAGACAGTATTTGGATCAGAGGAGTCAGAAGACGAAGAGTAGTTTTGAGGGTTTGATTGTTAGTACGGAGGAACAGATTCAGAGTATTAATGAGGTGAGCTTTTTATTTTTCTTGAACTTTGATGGAATATGAGCGTGGGGATAGCTAGATGTGGGATAGCTAGATGTGGGAATAGTTTGGGGTGGAAGTGAAGAGCTTCAGTCCAGATTTACAGCTTCTAACACCTAAAAAATAGTTCCCAGCTTTCGACAGTCATCCAGATTACACAGAGGTTAATGGAAAATTACATTCCGTCGCATTAGACACCAAAGCTCTCTTTCAAAATGTTAATGCTTTGAGTGAGTCTATCATCATGGCATTAGACGCTTGGTATCAGAAAGAAGTCGACAAATGCGCATATGAAATCAAGCTAGCAGAAAAAGATTACAAGGTATGTCACATTCACACTCTTCTCGGCACACCTTCTCCTGGCTCCCCAAATCCCAAATTCAATAACTAACCCCATCCAGCGCTCCTTCGATACCTGGCAAGACCTCATCAAATCGGGCGATCTCTTCGGCGCATCCGAACCCTTCAAATCATCCGCTCCCCCAAACCCCGGTCCTAGCTCCTCTCGTTCCTCACACCAATTGCAAGATGGTCCCGATCCCCATATGTACGCGTCTGCTCCGGTTTCCAACCCTAATATTCCCATTCCGCATAAATCCGACACGGTCACTTCGCAGCATAACAATACTAGACCGCAGAGTAGTAGAAATGCGAGTATAGATATGGGTGCGAATATGAGTGGTGCGATGATGGGTGGAAGTATGAATGGAAGAGGAAATGGAAATGGAAATGCGAATGGAAATGCGAATATGAATGGAGATATGAATTATCCGCCGAATTCGAGTGAGAAGCGATCTGGGGGGAAGAAGAAAACTTTTAGTTGGTTGAGTGGGGGGAGTGGGAATGGGAAATATATTGAGTGAGTGAGTGAGTGAGTAGTGGTGGTAATGAATGAGAAAGGGGATTGAATCATGAGGATGGATGGATGCGGATAAAATGGCTTGGATGGTTGGACGGAGGGGATATCTTTGTAAATGAATGGCGTGGCGTTTGGGAATACCGTTTATGCATGTGATGTTAAGGCATACATGGAATTGCGAGAAGATGGTACATATAGTGAGAGATGAAGGATGGATGGAGGCTTCATTTATGTTGTGTTTGTGTTTTTTGGTTTTTTGGTTTTTTGCAGGAATGGTAATGATGATGAAATGAAATGATTGCATATGATGGATGTAGAGATTATGTATTTAATTTATGAGGTTATGATTTTTATGATGTTTTTGTGTGTGTTTAAGTGAATGGACAGGGAGTTTGAGATTGTATGTATGGATGTATGAATTGGGTATAGGATGGGGAGGGGAAAGTATAGGAGGGAGTGGAAGGGAGTAAAGTGAAGTAGAGTGAAGTTCTTGTTGTATTGCATTGTGTTGCATTGTGCTCTTTTGTAGGTAATGGATGAGAGGGATAAGAGGTATAGGGAGGATGATGTAAGAGAGAGGTAGGAAGTGCGAAAGGGAGGGGTAGATGGGTAGAGAGAAAAATGGGATATGGAAGAAGATGGAGAGGAAGAAGGGAGGGGAAGGGGGATGTAAAGGTGGATATAAAGATGAAATTGAATGTGAAGAGCAGGAAAATATAAAGGAGGAGAAAGGGAGGAGAAAGGGAGGAGAAAGGGAGGAGAAAGGGAGGAGAAAGGGAGGAGAAAGGGAGGAGAGAAGGAAAAAGGTAGAGGTGAGAAGGGGAAGAGAGAGGAGGAGACAAGGAGAGTTTTATACTAATAGAATTTGGGAAATAAAGAATTGAAGAGGAAGTTGAAGTTGAAGATGGAAGATGGAATGAAGTGTTGGGGGGGCATGGGATAGGAGGGGGAGGGGGAGGAGGGGGGGGGGGAGGGGCGGGTTGTCGCAGGAGCTCGGTGGGTGGTTCTCAGGGCGTGTGTTTCAGGAGTAGCTACGATGGTGTGAGTGGGTACAAGTGTGGAAACGAAATCGACTTGGAATTGGCCTTGGCTTGGAATTGGCCTTGGAGGGTGTTTTTGTATTTGGGATTTGGATTTGGCTTTGGGGACTTGAGCTTGTCTATCCCTAGGGAAAGGGGGGGGGGGGGGGGGGGAGGGGGAGGAAGAACAGGGGGGGCAGGAGGGGGGGGGCGGGGGGAAGAGAGGAAGGAGGGGAAAGAGGAGGAAGGAGGAAAGAGAATAGGGAGAGGGGGGAAGGAAGGAAGAGGAGGAAAGAGGATGATATCGAATTTTGAGGATTTTGATTTTAATGAGTAGAAGTAGATGATATGGAGGTGATATTGGGGTTAGAGCTGGAGATTGTTTTTGAGGGAGGATAGAGAGGGATTGGGTTTGTGTGAGTGAGTGTGTATAGATGGCTGAGAATAAAGGCTTGGAATTTTAGAGTAGGGAGAGGGGAGATTGGAGGGGATAGAGGAAAGGGGAAAGGGGATAGAGATAGAGATGGAGATGTCACGAAGTGATATTGACTCTAATCTATTCTATTCTATTTTACTATATATATGAAAGTAAAGTAGAACTTCTAGTTTTATCTTTGAGTCTTTTGAGTTTTTAGTTTTAAGGATGAAGTTTCTAAATATTTTTTTTTAAGTAATTTTATGATAGGAGATTTGGAAATTTGGAAATGAGAATGAAAATGAGAATGGAAAGTAGAATTATTTAGTGAGATGGTGGGGGATTAAGAGTTTGGGGATAGAAAAATGAGAAGAGTTGAATGAATAAATTATTTAGAGTTGGATTAGTAGATTTTGATATTTAGATAGATAGTGGGATTTTGAGGGGGAGGGGGAGGTAGTTGTGTTTGGGTTTGAGATATTTGAGTGGAGAGTGGAGAGTGGAGGGAATGAAGAAGGGGGAGAGGATTGTCATGGTACGGGTAAAGACTTATATTGTACCATAAGAGTAGAAGAGCTATGGAAGAGTAAAGCCCTATTTATAGAAAGTAGAGTATACTAATATTCTGTATCTGAGGCATAAAGGCAATTACAGATTATATAATTGGCACTATAATAGTACCCCCTGCTCAAGGCGATTGATTCACGATCATAATATTAATTAACCTTTTAGAATACAAAATAATATTAAAATACTTTAATTTCTATTATTAGATTAAAATAAACTTTTTTAGGAGTAATAATTAATTGATAAAGCTTTTTAGATTTATCTCAATCTTAATTCAAGGGTATGTTTGATATAAGTATTAGTAAGGGATCAGGAGTAGTAAGTCTTTTGAAATCTATTTAAGCAGATGGTTTTGGCTTATTTGGATTTGCTAAATAAAAAGTGATGATTATATCTTTCTAATTGTAAAGGTTTTCAATAGATTACCAGAATGCTGGGTGATATTTCTATTTGATCTGATAATAAAATCCGTTTTTATTATAATAATCAAATAATTTATTGAATTTTTATTATTCGATTTCTTTATTCGTTTTATTATCTTTTTTTAGGATATATTCTTGGTTCTGGTGGGATTCAGTATTGTTGATTGTTTCTTAACCAGCTAATCCGAGTGAGTGATAGAGTGATCAAAATAATGAATTATAGAATATTGGAAAGATCTTGAAATTAATAGAAAGCTAGAGTAGATAGATTTGTTTGTAAACTTTAATGATCTTATAGAAACTATTTTATTTGTTATTGCCTTTTTTTATCAATCAATTAGTTTTATATTCTTAATATTAATTTATACTCTATTATTCTCTTTATATAAAAAAATATCAATACAAATCTTATTAGTGTAATCTTTATATTTCTGAATAAACTGAATGGTTAAGGCTTTCAATTTTGTTAGAATAATATCAAATCGATTTGTAATCTTATTAGCCTTTAAGAACTTGTGTTTGTATTGATATAACAAATTTGGGGGAATAGATAAAAAGGGCTCAATATTAAGGTATAAATGAAAATTATAGTTAGTAAAGAATAGGGATATACTAGTAGTCTCCAAGATTGTATTATTAAATACAAATTCTGTGAGCGAAAACAATTGTATTAATTATTTTAATAAAAGTTTATAAAAGCTCGAAGGTATTATTCTACTATAATATTTATTCTCTCTATTTGTTTATTAGATTTAGGATAGAATAAAAAAAACTGTTTCAAAGTGATTGATAGGTATTTGGATAGATATTTCCAAAATTCTAATACAAATTGCAAACCTCTATCAGATATAATATTATTGGGTGAATTGTATAAATAGTAAACTTTCTTAACAAACCAATCAGCAAACTTTTTTGTAAAGAATTCTATAACCAGAATGAAATAATATATTTTTGTTAGGCAATAAACGATTGTGATAATATATTGATATTTTTTATTATAGTATTTGCTAATTAATAGTAATATAATATAATCAATAGAGATATTGGACTAGAGGCGAAATAGTATAGGCAAAGGTTCTAGAAATCTGGGTGTAGTAAGGCGGGAGGCTTTAGTTCGGAAATAGAGTTGATAGGGTTGTATATAGATTTCGATTTCTCTCAATATATTGGGTTATTAGTATATGCAGGAGACAAGGTCAATAGTCTTAATTCGGCTAGGGTGCCC
Organism: Botrytis sinoallii; assembly: GCF_014898435.1. Lineage (NCBI taxonomy): Eukaryota > Fungi > Ascomycota > Leotiomycetes > Helotiales > Sclerotiniaceae > Botrytis > Botrytis sinoallii. The sequence continues at coordinate 805,236 of NW_024066040.1, forward strand.
GACAGGTTTGGTAAAGTGTATTCGGTATATAATCTGAATGCGGAATTTAGTGAAAAGGGGAACAAAAAGGTGATTGCGATAGAAGATTTTATTATTGATTAATCTATAATCTTGAAGAGCGATTCGAAGGTCTTTTTAGATAGATAATGGTTAATAATGGGTGGCTGAGTTCTGAAGGGTTTTGTATATAATAATAATCAATTCAGATAATTTGTATACTATATCGATAAGATCGTTAATCGGCTTCTCGGTGTCGGAAATGATTATATTCATAGGGGCTATAATAAGATTAATATTATTATTAATTTATTAGATAAGATCTTTAAGTATAATATTATTAAACACTTTTTCTGGAAAAACTGTTTATAAGTGATTTTTAATCCGATTATTATTGGGATTAGTGTGAATAGGGCGGTCTTTTGTTTTTCGGCTTAATGTATCAGAGCAAATTGCTTTATAGCTAGGACGGTATATGATATAAAAGTTGAAACCAGATAGGAATTCAGTCTATCTAGCTTGTTTTTGATTCAATATCTTTATTGATATAAAGTATTCTAGATTTTTATAATTAGTAATAATTTCGAATAGCTTTTGGGTTTTATATAGTTTAGATTTCCATTTTTTTAAAAACTTAATAATAGTTAGTAATTCTTTATTATAAATTTTATAATTGTATTTAGCTATGTTATATTTTGAGGAGAAGTATGTAATCGGGTGTAGTTAGTTTTTATTATTATATTGAAAGAGCATTCCGCTTGTAGCCTAGTTTAAAGTATTTGTTTTAATGATTGTACAATAGTGGTAATTAAATATTATAAGAATTGGAGTGGAGGCAAAGGTATACTTCAGATTTTTAAAGATATTTTTTTAATTAATAATTCAATTCTATATATTCTCTTTTTTCAATAGGTGGTTTAAAGATTCTGTAATTTTAGAAAAGTTGTGAATAAAGTGTTGGTAGAAGTTGGTAAACCCTAGAAAGTATTAGAGATTTTTAGCTTAATTAACGACTTTTATTTGAGGATAATCTTAATCTTATTAGGGTTTATTTCGATATTATCAGGAGTAATGATTAAATCGAGATATTTTGTTTTTCTTGTTTCGAATTTATATTTATTAATATTAATTTGTAATCTAGTATCAATAAATCTTTAAATGATTTTGCAAACTTGCTTTCGATAATCTGTAATATTTTCAGAATAAATCAAGAAATCATTTAGATATATTATACAATTCTTATTCAGGAAATCAAAAAGAATATAATTAATATAGTTCTAAAACGAGGCAGAAGTATTGCAAAAGCTGAAAGGTATTATTAGGGATTCGAATAAGTTGAAATAAGTTATAAAAATGGTTTTTTATTTATAACCTTTTGTAATCTGTAGTTTATTAAATACAATAATAATATCTAATTTAATATAAACTTTAGTATAATATAAGGCATTAAGAGTTTCTTTGATTAATAATAATGGATAACGATTCTTAATAGTAATATTATTCAGTTCACAGTAGTTCTGGCAAATTCGAATACCCCCCCCGGGCTTTATAGCTAGGAGGAATAAGGTAGCTGATTAGGAACGGGATTCGCAAATGAATCTTTTATTTAGATTATTATCGAACCATTTACAAACAACTTGAAATTCGACTAGGAATATTGAATAATCTTAATTATACAAAAACTCTTTACCTGGCATAATCTCGATCTTGTGATCCCAAGAGTGTTGTAACAGGAGCTTGTTGGTGAGGAAGGGTAAGAAACCTAGTGAATAGATTGCAAAATCAAAATGATAACTTGCTTTAAATCTTTATTATAAATGATACAGATTGATCAGTGTTGGGATAGGGATCATGTGACTGACCGCGCTAGCGCATGCGCTAGCGCCCCCCACTATAGCATATATATTCGTAGCCTTTAGCTTTTAGAACCTTGAGCAATATTATAACAATATGAATCATTAATATTATATTACTTCACCATCCCCATGGTGATACCAACACTGATCAGTGATATCACAGATCAGGAGTCTGGCACCTTAATTTCAAATGCAATGTGGGTTTGTAATTAAGGTTAGTATTTCTCTAAAAAGGCATAAGCTCTTCTATCAAAGCAATATGATTTGATATCTGCCCTTGTATGAATAAGGACCATCGGCAATGTGGCGGCAGTTCTTATATTCAGTATTAATTCAATATAATTTAATACTGATAAACCGAGTTTAGTCGACAATATGGCAACAACCCTCACAATCAACCTTAGTCTACATTTTATTCTTTAAGGCAATGTGCATTGAAGAGTACGAATTAGTAGCTATCAGTTCGAGCTAAGCACTACTTTCTACAATTAAATACAACTTTGCTAGATTTTAGCAAAATTATATTTAAGTATTTTATCTTATTATCTATCTGCTATCTATCAATATAGCAGAATCTTATAAAAACAACTCTGTAAAGTATAAGCCTAAATATAATAACGATATTGGAAGTGTGACCGAATCGACTATACTATTAGTTATTATAACTAATAATTTTAATATAATAGCTGAGCAATAGCAGAACAACCCTATTGATCTTACAAAGAAAATAGATATAAAAGAAATCAGGGATTTTTATAAATATAAACTTTATGAATATCAATAATCGAAGTATTATAATAGTAAGCTATAGTCGGACTACTTTCGTGAATTTGAATATTTCAATTCGGGATATTTTCAAGCAGTTGGCATATGTTTTTTATACAAGTTGAAATATGAACTATACTCATATAGCATATTTATTATGAAGCACAAGATCTACACAACACGATCTATTTATAATATTTTAGTTGATACAATTCGATTATTATATAGAGAATGGTTAGATAAAAAGATTATGGATACATTTACAAATAAGGGATTTATATTTCAATCAAAAAATATATAAAAGAAAATAGATAAAAAAGATATTTGAGTTTTTATATATGTATTATTAAAAGAACCCAAGGTATTTCAAATAAGCAATTAGTCCGGATTATCAGGTTTTAATCAATACAGATTATTATAGTTATCAAATATTCTATTTCAGATTATAATAATTTCAGGATTCAGTTTTTTAGATAATAAAAGAAAGAATATTAATATTAAATAAAAGTATTATTAAAACTATTAATATCCTATTATTATAAATCCATTCCTTAACCTAATATCGGCTTTCTATAAGAAAATAATAAATCTAATTTATTTGTATACTTATTCTATAATCAAAAGAAATCATTACCTTTATAATCAGTTCAGTATGAACAGTTTCAATCCGAAATACCTTTTCAATAACCCGACCCTTTATTATTACAATCCCCTCCACTATTATAAGAGAGAGATAGTTAATTATTCAGTAATCCATTCAGTAGTAATAGTGGTTTGAATAAAAGAAAAGGAGGAAGAGGTAATGGAGACAAAGGAAACGATTTCCTACAAGATGGTTATAATGAGAATAGTAGTGGCAAAGGTAAAGGCGATATAGGAGGAGGAGGAAAAGGTGATCCAGAATACAATTATAGTATTTCGAAGATCTTTCCAAATTCACTATCAAGAGTCATAAATATCAGTCAACTTCTCGGAAATCTTGCAAAACTTTACAATAAGAATAATAAATACAATAAACAAAACAACAATTTCATGCACAAATTCAATATATTCCTCAATAATTGCTAACATATTAATCTACCTAATAATCTATTTCTAAAAGTATTCCTTATTATACTTATCGATATAGTACTTGATTTCTATTATATAAATTTAAAGACTATACCGATATTAATATAGGAGATTTACAAGTTGTTTATGAATATATTCGAAGGCTCTAAGTATAAGAGGAATATTATATGACAATAGGAAAACTATTATACTAAAGAATGTGATAATATAACTAGAGAATAATAGGAAATCAATTATTCACTGTTTATAATAAATAATGACAAGATTACATTACTTACATAAAGGATTTAGTAATATGATTAGGATAGAGGATTTATTTTATTAAAAGATTGTTAATATATATATATCAATATTAGTATACTCTTTAATTTGTTTTTGCTCAGTTAATAATATATCAAATCTTCTTGAAGAACTTTATTCAGCTATTATAATATAGGAACTGACTCATTCGAACGAAAACATGATATTCTATACCGATTGGAAGTATTAATACGGAGAAGGATATAATTAGAATAAAGGATTTGGATAAGGTGATCGACAATTATTCAAATTACAAATTAAAAAGAAATGTTTTGTTTACAAAAAGAATAATTATTAATTAACTAGATATAGCAAGGAGAAATATAATAAATTACAATATAAATATAAGAAGTAGTTTAAGGATATTAATAACAACTTTGATAAAGATTTTGAATAATTTCTTATTAAATACAAGGTTTTAATTAAAATGATATTGAGAAATCTGATACTAATATTGATAAAAAGGTTAAAGCTTATTTTGCTTAGTATAAACTTCAAGATTTATTAGAATAAGAATTATATTCAAGCTTTATTATTCAAAATAAACTTATTAATAGTAAAAAGATTACAATAAGATTAGCTAATAAAACACTCATTTATATCCTAATGCATCAAACTCAGAAAGAAACTATATTCATAAACGGATATAACTTCAAAGAGTTCAAGAATATTATTGTTGATATAGCTGTAGTGAAATGGTCTATAGTAGAATTTAATCAATATATGGTATACAAGATAATTGTTGAGAATGTTATCTTAGACAAAAGTAGAGCAGGAGTCGTAAATGTAGTATTCGGGATCGGAAGAGCTGAATCTTTCGGATCAGTCAAACTTCACCTATCTCTAGGAACTATCGAATTTTATGTTATGAATGCGGAAATACTATTCCTATTATTATTTAATGATATAAATCGTCTTGGTATATATTATAATAATATTATTGATACTGTTGTTACAAGAACAGGAGAAAGTTATTCTTACATTTGATACAATAAGCATATAGTTCTATTATGATAAATAAATATATAACAGTTTATATAACAAATCATCAAGAATAGTGAATATTATCTTACCAATATAAAACTATAATATCTACATCATTACTTTGGTTATCCATTAGTATATAGACTTTTACAAGTATTACAACAAACTGGCCATAATAATATTTCAAAAGCCGAGATTGACAAGCTCAACAAGTTCTATCAACATTATCAAAAATACAGAAAATCATCGGATCGATTTAAATTCAATCTATAAGATGATATTGACTTTAATCATTCAATAATAGTTGACATTATATATATTGATATTTACCCCATTCTATATATTATTAATAAAGGTATACAATTCCAAGCTATATAATAGCTGAATAACATTACTACAAAACACACTTTCGATGCACTTCGAAAATACTAGATAAACATTTATATTGATTTATTAGATTTTATTATATATAATACTGGGAAGAACTTCGTAAGTAAGGAATTTGTTCAATATACTGCAATCATATTGATAAGAACAAAGAGTGTATTAATTGAGGCATATTGATTAATTGGCATAGTTGAATACTATCATACAATCATCAAGAGAGCATATACTATTATTTCCAACAAGCTCGATAGCTTTATTATAAAAGAGATGATGCTATAAATAACTATAAAAGTAATAAACGATATTATAGAACCAAACGAATTAGTTCTAATACTTCTAGTTTTTGGAGTATATCCGCGGATATCTGAATCTGATCTATTTATATTTATAATTTTATAATGGTAATTAGTAATCAAAAAAGTAATAAATAAGATTCATAAACTATAAGTGATATAACAAATATTTAATACTTTGAGTTAGTGAAATAGATTATCTATAATAACTTTATACAATTTATCTATTAATTTGAAAATTTGGGTATAGAGAGAATATAAAGAATGAACAGGATTATATTATTTATTAGATATAAAAGATAAGATATGCATAATACAACTACTAAGTGGACCAACGGAATTCCATATTACTCAGGTTAAACCTTATATAGAGGATATACAGAATCGGCCTCAGGATTAATTCCAACTATTTGTCGAATCAGTACAAATACTACCTGTACAAGCTGGATTGATATAGCAAGGGCAACTTGCTATATCTAGTATAAATAGAACAACTTTGTCAAAATCTGGCAAAATTATATCTATCCCCTTACCAGCTATTACTAGAAGTAAGAATCCAGAGGAGACCCTCTTGGATATATCCAGGAATCCCCAATCTTAATAACAATGGATCCCTTAAATAGTAATTCCAGTATAATTAATACTTTTTGTGAAAGAAGAAAATATCGAATTTATAGAATACCCATTAGATTTGTTGATTTTTCTATTAGAGAAAGATAAGTTTAATGATATACAGTATGTTAAGTATTATATAATGTTTACTAATACCTTATTATTAACAATTTTCGTGGAATCAAGATAAAAGAAGATTGATGGATTTATGGAAAACAATGTTTTCTAACTTATAAAGATTACGGATATCCCTATAAGTATAAGGATTTTTAACTCTCGTTTTATTGATGAGATTAAGAATAAAGAAACTGATAAAGCATTTCCCAAATCCCAATTGATTATACAAGTATAGAAAGATTAAGGAAAAGGTACTGTTTTAACACAATCACTAACAATATAATGTGTTAGCCAATATATTATATTAATAGTAATAGCGATGCTATCCAAGAACGAGGTAACCATAAGTATTTGCAATATTATATAAATATATATACAATCGATATCGAATTTAGTTCGGAAGTTTTATACTCGATCACTATTGGAAATGGATATTCCAGAGAACTTTATCCTGTAAGTTGTATAACTATTATATAATATTCCGAAAGCAGGCAATCACTGGTTTAGTATCTATCACAAGTATTATACTAATATTCTTAAGATGATATAATCGATTTATAATCTATGTTTGTTGTATATAATTAAAGACGATATAGTATTCGGCATTGTCGGATTACAAACAGATGATATACTTATCATAGCTAATAAAGTATTTGCAAATCATAAACAAGCTGAATTCAGAAATATTAAATTCACAACAAAAGAGTATAAGATATTTATATTAAATATATTATTCAAATTTAATGATAGTCTGATTATTTAGTGGGATAATGGTATGATCTATTTTAATCAGAAAAAACAATGCGAAAATCTTTGTCTAATCAAATCAAAACCATCTGATATGCAAGGCATACATAGCAAGCTCAGAAAGTCGGTGACAGTAAAAGATCAGTATATTGTATAATATGCTTGAAGAGTATATATAATAACTATATGTTAATCAAAGACAGTCTTTAATTTGTTATATGTAGTACAAACAATCAATCCAAAAGAAAAAGATATTAATACTCTCAATAAATATATTTAATAATAGATTAACAATTCAGAAAGAGGATTACAATTTGTTTTATTTGATATGAATTCTTTCAAATTGATTGTATTCATAAATGTGTCCTTTGTTAACAACAAAGATTTATTCTTCCAGATTGGATATATTATTATTCTAATGGATAAATTCGATAGGGCTAATATTATTTATTGATTGTCAATTAAGTGTAAAAGAGTTATTAAAAGTGTATTAATATCAGAGCTTTATAATATGATTTTGGGCTTTGATATTAGTACAATAATTAAAGGTATATTTGATAAGATCTTTTCAAATTGTAAGATATTATTAGTTATATATATCAACTCGAGATTATTATACAACTATCTCACGAAGCTTGGTATAACTATCGAAAAGAGACTAATGATCAATATAATAGCAATTCGAAAGGTATATGAGAAATAGGAGATTGTAGAAATCAAGTGGATTAATGGAGAATCTAATCCAGCAGATGCGATAATCAAATCTAAATTGTATTAAGCTCTAAAGAACTTGATCGACAATAATACTATAAAGATTAAAGTTATGGAATAGGTTGAAAGAGATTAGTGGTATAGATAGTTATACTAAGAAAAGGATATTAACTAGAAAAGATATGATATAACAACTTTAGAGAGTTGTTAGTGTTGGGATAGGGATCATATAACTGACTGCACTAGTGTATACACTAGCGCCCCTGTACTATAGCATATATGTTTATAGCCTTTAGCTTTTAGAACCTTAAGCAATATTACAACAGTGTGAATCATTAGTACTATATTACTTCACCATCCCCATGGTGATACCAACAGTCAGTCTTTTTTATAAACTTCTTAATATTACTTTCCATGATATTATAATATAGTTGAATAGAATTGTTTGTTATTATATAATATAACTCATAAGTTCTATCTAATTCATTCCAGATTACTTTTGTAATATAAACTTTCTAATCTTTACAGAATTAAATAAAGCTATTAGTTGTAAGGAATTTTATATCGTTTATTTTCTATTAGATATTTCGTAAGATATTAATTGGTTTTTAGAGGGTTTTTATAATAATAAAGGATTTAATAGGAATAAAACATTTTGGTTTTGTAATGGTCTTTTGTGTATTCTAAAGCCTGTAATAATTTGTATTGGAGCTGGTTTCAGGATTAGTTGGTTTAATATTATTTTAGCATAAATTTCTGTTTTTTTATTGATTTGGTAAATATAATAGTAATTTGAGTTGAGTAGTATTGGATTAGTAGAATCTATATTATAAAGGTTTCTATTAATATTCTTCTCTACAACTAGAATCGGAGGATTGTATTCCAAAAGTATTGATTAGTTTTGGGATGAGAAAGAGGGAGTCTAGAGATTTTTGTCAATGATTTTTTTGGTAAAGGTATGATATGGGATTGAGGTAGATTTTTTTGAAGTAAACTTCAAAATAGACTTTTTAATGGGTATACATGGTATTGAATTAAGTATTGTATCTGCTGAGGTCGGTATATCGTTACAATTAGGGATAATAGTTGTAGTAGAGTTAACTGGGCAGCAATATCTGAAGCAGTATGTGGATGTGAACTTAAGAGTTATTATTGTTCAATTAATGATAGGGTTATAGTGCTGAAGCTATAAAAGATTAAGGATTATAGGGTTTGTGTTGAAAAGATTAGTAATATAGAATAAGCTAATTTCTTTATAATTATTAATCCGTAGATCTAATAGTATATATTAAGAGGGATACGATGACTCTCACCTATACATGATATATCCTACGAACCTTCGATCGTACGATCAGAGAGCTAAATAGAATCAGCTAGAGCCAGGTAATGATTGTACATTAATCGGAGGCCGTATTGGAAGTAAAGGTATACACAGCTGATTATTAGAGAATAATTGCGAAGATACTCGAAATAAAAAACTACCAGTATAACAGAAATAAAAACTATTCAATAATAAAAGAGAGATGAAAATAAGATTAATACAAAACCATATCTTTATAAATCTGTATAAGGAGTAAAGTCAAAGTATATCATAATAGAACATTTGCAAAATGGAATTAGCCCTTGAAATAACGAATAATGAAGTTTTTATAATATAGCTGAGTTTAACTAAAGTTTATATTAAAAGTAGGGCCGATATTCTTAACTTGATGAATGAAAATCGATAAAACACTTTTGAAACACTAGTATACAAAGTTTTCACAATCTAATAATATATATAATCTGTGGGTATACTGAATCGGATATTTATAAATAATAAGGGAAATAATAAGAAGTATATAAAGACTAGGATAATATCTACTAAAGCTAGCGGGAGCATATATGGAATAAGAGAAGGGACGTTTTTAGCATCTTACCTCCAAATACACAAAAGCAATATAACAGCAGAAAAGCTCCAATACAAAAAGAACGCTTTTAACAAGCCATACTCAACAATACTTAATCAATATTACAGCGACAGAGAATCTCAAACAAAGGCTAATTCTATAATATATATATATAATATATTCCTAGTACTTTACTTTCGATTATAAATTATATATTAGGAAAATAGATTCTATAAATAGAACTTTGATTAATAGATTGAAAACATTATGAAAAAGCTGTCTGACTAGGGGTCTGAAATAGCAAGCCTGTGAGATATAATCAGTTTTGTTATATAGGAGAGATTTGATAAAATAACATGAAACAGTTATTAGTTGTAAGATATAGTATATAATAACAATAACAGCGATACTATCTATATAACTTGAGAGGACAAATATATATGTTGATCTATAATCGGATATTATAGAGCAAAGGGTATAATGGAGGTATCAGATAGATTTAAGAAGCAAACAGGAATGAAGGCATGGAGGAATGGTTTTGGTCCTAACCGGAATTTCCGAAGGTAATTATATAATAGGTGGTTTAATATAGTCAGAAGATTCTATAAAGGCCTAGTACTAGTGGTTTTATTATAAGTGAGCCGGGAAAACGTTTATAGGTATAGCGAACCTACTTTGTATTATAAGATATTCTAGAAAATAGTTATAATATAATTCATTTCTGCCAAGCTCAGCGAATATGCCTGTTGGGCAGGTTAATGAATTAATAGGAATACTGGATTCTTTGTTTGAATCGGCGATTCGCTTAGCAGGAAAAAAGAAAGGCGCCTTTGGATACTCTGCTTTCTGGTAAACAAGCGAATATAAAACAGCATATCAAAATTATAAAACAGTTAGAGCTGAGGGTATCGATCAGGTGGAATAATAGCGGTGGGGATTGATAACTACGATTAGAAAAGCGAAACACTAATATTAGCACAGGATTATTGATGGGGTAAGCTGCGACAGAGATTTATACAAAGTAATCGGCTAGCACAAGCTTGTTGTTAACCTTAGAGCGCTGTTTTTAGTTGTTAATAGCATAGCAATCAAAGATACTGCGGAAAAAGTCCAGGTTCTATAAAAGAAGGTTCTCAAGCACTTTGATAGTAGCAACGATCTTATGACGGACCTACTTTGGTCAGGCCGTATACCCAACAAATTCCTATAAAGCACAGAAGTATCCCTTGAAGAAGTGGAAAAGAGTGTTATAGGAGTTTCGAGTACCTCATTAAGGCCCGACCAGGTCACTGTTTGCCTTCTAAAGGTTTGCTGGGATTCCATTGAACTGGTAATCATTGGGATCTTCAATAGATATCTGTAACTTAACTACTTCCCAGATAGATGGAGACAGGCAGAGGTAGTAATGATTTCTAAAATCAGAAAGAAAGATAAATCGTCAGTATAATCCTAACAACCAATAGTTCTACTCTCATGTATCTCAAAGGGTCTGGAATGTATAATCACTTAATACATTTTATAAACCACAATAATAATAGGTATACTCAATCTTCAATATAATAGAGTACTCCCCAAGCAAACAATAATAAATCTAATTACTTTGTTTGTATACAATATCGAAAAAATCTTTACTTATAAATAAAAAATCATAATAATTATATTGAATATACAAGGCGTGTTCGATGTATTTTTGTTGAATAGGCTATTGGAATGTATATACTAGTAAGGGTGGTTTTGCTCCTTTCTATAATTAGTCCAAACCTTTCTGAACAATCATTTAGTAAAAGTTCAACTGGAAAACGCAACCACAGAATACAATCGTATCAAGTGTAGCATCTTACAGAGCTCCCCACTCTTATCTATACTATATATTCTGTACCTTGCTGAGCTTTTGAATTAAGATATTAAACTGCACTTCGGATATATTAACGATATCTATATCTATTATATATCCAAGAATATTCGCAAAAATATTGATTTCCTTAAATACAATCTCTACTAGATTTTCCAATAAGATAAACAAAACCGCATAATATTTGTATTAGAAAAGCTAGAGATAATATACCTTTCCCAGAGAAGAAAGATATACACCCTATACCTGGAAATGAACAATGAAATAATAATCTATTCAATCAGTAAGACAAATAACAAACTATTTAATCAGCTTTATACTAACTAGGAATCTGATTTAATTGAAAGCTTTTCTTCAAAAGACATATAATAGAACAAAAAGCAAAAACCTGTAAGATTGCAAAATATATCAAAGGGCTTATATAGATATATTACAATCCGCTAACTACAATGTTATATAAAGGGATGATTATTTATATTCTTCCTTTTGCTCTTTATGGATTCGAGGTATAATATATAAACCAAACAAAACCAAATCAAGTAAGGGGAGCTATCTATAATATAATAATAAGCATAAGGCTGGGCAATTACATTATCAAAATCGATTAAGTAATTATCCTAGTAGCAAAAGGAGTTCTATCTATTTGATATACAATTCCGATTATTATAATTCTGAAAGACTTTGAATTACTATCCAGCAAGCTAATATTTGAACAAATACGAATAAGATTCGTATTTCAATTTTGTAAGATAAACGAAAATTATTTATTAATGATTTGTTTAGTATGGGTATTTCAATATAAAATAAATAATATTAATCTCTATAGACTAATTGAATTAATCCTAAAAGCATCAAGATCAATACTCTTCTCATTATATTTTTCTACAGAAAGCCATAATGATTCTATAAGAAGTATAAAGAAAGAAACAGTTATACTTGAATTCACATAATAATAAAACTATCTGCCTAATAACTATATCATAGTCTTCTCAGATAGTACTAAACAATATCATTAAGAACAAAAGATAATCAGTTATAGCTATACAATCTATCAAAAATAATTTCTAATAATATCTAGTTATAAGACGATTAACCCATTTTCGTATATTTTCGATATTGAGATAATAAACACTCTAAAAGGTTTGGAGCATACTATCCGACTAAAGCCGACTGAACAGATTACTATATATATCAATAGCATTTCAATTATCTAATATATTAAAGATAATATCTCCGATTCATCTTAATAAGTATTTTTATATTATTATGAGATTATAAGGAATAGGTAAATAGCGATCCGATAATTGTCTGGATATATTGGAATCCTTGGAAACAAGAAGATTAATCAGCTTGTCGATTTAGGTGCTTATAGTAATTATATCGAAAATAATAACTTATCGCTCTTTATTATTAATGGAATAAGCTCAATAGCCAGAACCCTTAGACAAAAAATAGAATAGAAATAATAAAAGCGAAATGAGATTACCCTTACTAACTAATATCATTGCTAGTACCTTAGTTATCAAGTCAAGGAACCTAAGGAATTTGCTTTTCCCTATTCTATTTTTTAGCAATTAATAGTATTCAGAATCGGATATAGGGACTTTGCATTTTACTATTAATACTTTTAGCATGATAATACTATCTCAGAATACTTTTGTGAATATAGCAAAGAGCCTGAGTATCTAATGCTTTATTGATACTCTCATACTCAATTTAATAACTGGCCGAATAAATCCAGTTTAATTTTGTGAGATACAAAAAGTGTAATCGATTATCTCTTTCTTCTTTTGAAGATTTTAATAAACTTTGTAATCTTTCTAATAATCATTAATTATTTCGAGCAATTATATTTAGTCTTTTCAAAGATTCTCTGATCTCTTACTTTTATATTGTTAATTGGGGCTATATTCCCTTTAGAATTGCTTTCCTTTTTTTATTATTATATATAAACTATATCAAATAAAAACTGATAATATAGAGTCTTCTAGTTAACTACAAATCTAAATTACCTAGTATAAAATAGATTAAACAATATTGATATTGTAAACGGAAAACAAGTAATAGAAACACGCACAGTATCCCTAACCGCTTTTCTCCTAATCTATATCATAATTATAGAAAAACGGAATACATGGCTATACCAGCACCCCCGCTAGTATAGTCCATCCCTAATACCCTCTGGGAGATCGTGGCGAGCCCCTGCGGCTTGCCCTCTGGATGTAAATTAAAATAAATAAATAAATAAATAAATAAGTATATATTAAGATAAGATATCAGAAATCCTTCTGTTTGTAAGTAATAGGTTATGAGTAGTAGGGAGGGGATGTATAGGGATATCAAGTTTGGATATAAGGGTTTTATTTATAAACCTATATTCTGTGGTTTTATTATCTATTAAGCTAATGAGTGAGATAATTATGTTAAATGTAAAGAAAATTTCTATTGAGATTTTAAGAGATTTGTTATTTATTGTTTTAAGATATAAAGGATTTTTAGATATAATTGATCTTTTAATTTACAAAGGCAAACTTTTTACAAAGAATCTTGATTCGCAATTATAAATCGAGGTTAATCTTTTAATATATTTAACTAGAGAATTAAATTTCTATTATTATTTGAATGTATAAAGCCTTTGACAAATCTATTCAGATCTTTTTTATTAGTGGGGATTGGAGAGGTATATCGAAATAGTGTTGTGATAATCAGGAAACGATTAATAGGCGGGAATATATTTTGATAAATAGGGCTATAAGCGTTGCGATAGGGTCTGGGGTTGTAATGATAATTGATAACAGGAAAACGGTGGATATTTGGAGTGTGTTGATTTGCAGTAGGGGGATAATCGGGGTATTGTATAGTTTTTGAGTTGATATTATATTTTATATTATTATATTACTTTTCTTTGCAATTAAATTTAATGTAATCGGGTTTTTTGTAATAAAGGTAGAGGCCAAGATCTAGATATTGTTCTTTATTGTAATGTAATAAGGATTATTGGTTTTGGTGAATAGTATCCAATTGTATAGAATTTTTAGAGGAATTAGGTGTAGGTATTATAATAATAATAATAGGTTTTTTTTATTAGGTTTTTTCTGATTATTAAAATTAATATTTTGATTTTTGTATTGATTGTTAAAATAAATTTTCTTCTCTAAGTTATTATAGATGTTTTGTTATTAGATTATCTATATATCAATATCGATAGCAAAAGGTTTATTGGGATAGTTAATTGAAGTATTGATTAGTTCTTATGAAATTTTAAGTTTAAGATTGGCAATTTGTTATTCAACAATCTTTTTGTATTTAATAGTGAGTTGTTTGAATTTGATAATAAAGTTATTAAATGGGGTTTTTATTCGAAGATTGGGTGGAAGAGGCCTCTATATTGACTATATAATAACGCATGTAAGCATATTGATCTCCCCATAGTATTATATAAGGGGATCAATATGCCTGTCTATGGTTCGTCTAATCTAGCCCGTTTAGATAGCTGTATTACTAATTACTATATATACTTAGCACCAATAACTTCTATTCCTTTTAACACTTCCTTATAGGAGTTATCATCTTTGATCTCTCTGATCTTCTATATCTTTACTATTTCAATCCCAATATGTTTTGAACCTTTCGAATACTACTCTCACTAAGAGTTTAGTCATTCTATCTATTATCATATTCGATATATTGATATAACTAGTTACCACCTTTTCTTTTTCAGTAAAATCCCTGATAAAGTGGTAGTATATATCGATATACTTTAATCATTCATATAAATACAGATTCTTGATTAAAGCAATTACTCCTTGGTTATTGTCTAACAATTAAACAGTATCTCCATATGCAAATATATATTCAACCTTTTCAAGATTTTTAAGTACTTGAGCTAACTATCTTCCTTACTTAATGAATATCGCTATTGATATGTATTCGAATTTAGTACTTAATATCGCTACTGAATTCTGCTTTTTATTAGCTCACGATATTGGTTTGTTATAGAATATAGCAATTCCCCCAGAAATACTTTTCCGATCATATTGATCACTTGTTCAGTCTGTGTTAGTGAAGACTTTTATAATATCTACTAATAGGTTATATTCCTTTGCGATTTGATATTGTACTCCCTCGGGTCTGTATTTGAGTTTCTGAGTGATTATAGCTCTCAGATATCGCATTAAGTTCTTTATTCCTATTTCATGGCATTTCATTGGCTTTGCTATATATTGTAATAGTCGGCTTAATACAAAGGAGATGTCTGGTCTTATATATATCATTGAATGAATGAGACTATCTATAGCTTATTAATATTCAGTAATATCAATTAGTTTATTATTTTCTATAGCAGGTTGTAGGTATAAGTAATTAATAGCAGGTATCTTCTTAGTATAATGCTAAACATATAAGATTCCGAATTTTGTGAGTATAGCTTCCAGATATTCTTTTTAATCTAATGTAAGAAATCTATTTGCTTGATCTTTTATAATTCTAATACCTAGAATCTTGCTAATCTCCTTTAGGTTCTTGGTATTAAACATAATAAAAGTGTTATAAAAAATCAATTGAATTAATCTTTTGAGATCGAGAAAGTAATTATATTATCGACATATATTAGCAGATTGAATTGGCGAGTAGTGTATGTATAGAGATACGGATTAGCAAGACTTTGAATAAAGCTCCAATTGATCAATTGAGATTTTAGAAGTTGATTCCAATTTTATTCAGTTTGTTTAAAGTTATATAAGCTTTTCAATACATGTAAAACGTATTTATCTAATATCTTGAGTTTCTAAGGTAGTGTAAGGTATATCTCTTTCTTGAAATGGGATTCTGTAAAAGTATTTTTTATATCGAAATATCAGCATTCCGAATTCTTTTTTGTAATAATCGCTAAGAACAAGTAGAGTATATTGAGTTGCATTATAGGAGTAAAGGTTTCGTTGTAATCTTTTCCAAGAATTTGATTAAAATTTCTTGTTATTAATTGTACCTTGAACCTCTCGATCTTATTGTTCTTTGTTTTTATTGTGAATATCTATTTTGTTAAAATAAGATTTCCTCTTTTCAATAAAATATACTTTTTCTAGATACTATTTATAATTAATAAATTAATTTCTTTTTTAATAGCTTACTTCCATTTTTCTCTATATTTGGGGTTCGAGATTGCTTAATGATATATAATAGGAATAGGGATTCCTAGAATCTGTTCTGCAGAAAAGGCTGTATCCTTGTCTATAAGGTTTCCTAAGATTATTTGTAGATTTTCGGATAGTTTTGTCTTAATATTTATATCGATTTTTAATATAAGCGGTATAGAGATTATAATATATTCGATAGCATTTTTATCTGGATCTACTATAAGCATTATTATTATTGCTCTGATTAGTTTCTAGATATACTTATCTAATCCATCGTTATTTCACTTGTATTTTCGAAAAGAATATCTTTTAGGTATATTTATATCTATAAATATAATCAGAATTTCGATCAAGGGTTGAATTGTAGATACAGTATCTGATATCTCTGCCTCTATTATTCCTGGAGGTAGTATTGGGTCCTCAGATAAATTGATTTCAATAATATTTCTTTCGCTATCTTTATTGAATTCCTAAATATTGTTTATCTTAGGTGTATTGGAGATTATTACCTTTAGGGTCTTAGGGATAGTAGTATCTTATAATAAATCAAATAAACATTCTGATTTCTCTTACACTTTGTAAAGTCTACCTCTAGGTTTCCTATTAGAAACAACATTCTTTATACCTTGAGGATCTAATACTGAATTCCTTATTCTCAAATCTAGATCTCCTTTCTTTTTGGATTTGTTTATAATTATTCGGCTTGCTTATATAGTGTAGCCTAATTCCAGTGAGTATATTCTAACATATCTATTAATCGTAACCAAGTATCCCACAAAGATGCCTTCTCGAGCTGTATCTCGTAACTTGTTGTGTCATTGATCCTTTAGGATTATCTTGGATTGATATATATATAGCATTTGTTTCCCTATATTCTATAATAACTGATATCCGGGGTTGATTCTGTGAACACTTTGATTGGGCTGATTATACTATTATTGATGATCGGTTTAGTGTTTGTTCTATTCCTGCAGTATGCATTATATTCAATAGTTTCGTTCCAGAATTCCAATGACAATCCGGACTCCTTTAATATAGTTCTCATATCAGCTTTGATAATACCAATATTTCTCTCAGCAGCTTCGTTTTAATAAGATAATGCTATAATTGTTAATTCTGATCGAGTCCCAAAGTTCTATTCTTTAACAGCTTGGATTAGCTTTAATGCATTATCAGTTCGAGCAGCTACTATCTTGTTACTAATACCGAGTTCCAATTCGATTTTCCATTTCTTTAATCTTGATATAGCTTCATCTTTTGTTTTTAGAATTAAAATCCAATTCACTCTTGTTCAGCTATCTATAATCAATAGGAAATAGCGGTTTTCTTGTAATGATCTTGGGAATAGGCTAGCAATATCAAAATGAATGAGTTCTAGTCTTTTTGTCTTGTAGGGACTGAATTGTTTCGGGATTAGGTTCTTTATTTTGGTAAGCGTACAAACTTCGTATACAGGGATCTTAAATAGAACTTTGATTGGCTTTTCTAATATAGTAACTTTATAAAGATTCCGTATTTTCTTTAGATCAAAATAATTAAATCGTTTATACCATAATAAATAAGTTTCTAGATCCTTTTTGGTTTTATCTAAAAAAGTATTTAGAGTAATCTCATTTGACTCAATATTACTAATAATCTCTGTACTCAATAAAACGATATCTTCATATCCTTTTGCGATATCCGAGATTATATAAATTCCTTTATTCATTTTTGCTTAATAATATTTATTTCATTCTTTCGAAAGTACATACAATCTGAATTGAACCTGCCTTTAAGGTCTAGCTTTACAGATCTTCTTACCAGAAAGGAGATTAACTCCTAATCCCAATATATACAATATTTTTGAAAGTAAAACCATACCCCCATTTCTCCAGCTCCATTACAGCAATACCTATCCAATCACAATACATAACTTCCCCACCGACTTTTATTGTCTTTTCTTTTTATCTTCTTGATATTTCTAAAAAGAGAAAGTTGGTTAGATATATAAGGAAATACCAGTATCTGTATATCAATAAGAAGGGGTAATCTTATGGATAAGCTTTTTGGATATACAGCATTCTTCGTTATCAGATTCTTCTTTACTTTCTGATAAATCAAGATCAACTGGAAGGCTTTTTGCTATTTACAAGATAAGCTTGATTGCTCTTCTTAGAGAATAATACTTTAATTATCTTTTTAAGTATTGCTCTCTGTTGCTGGGCTTTATAGTATTTGCGGATCAGAACTTATACAAGTAAGAGATCTTTGTAATTGCATAAAAAGTATTCTTCTTGCTCACACAGGTGACAAGCAGAGGATTTTACATCATCATTTTGTTCTTACTTTCCAAATGGGCTTAATCCTTTGTATTCTTTTTGTTGATTCGGGATTACATATTTTCCATTAACGATATAAGCTTGTTCTGTTTTTTTGATACTGAGTTCTTTAGCTGTAAGATATTTGATCTTATCTTTGATTGCTAATATGCTTTGAATACTTATAGTATTAATTGTTGTTGATAATCAATTGATAGGCTTTTTGTAAGAACTAAAAAGAGAGCTTGATCTTTGTATAAATCTTTGAATACAGGATTGACTGTACCAAGCTTGTATCGATATTCCTTGAGCTTGTCCCAGGCTTCAATAATGGTTATCTCCGGTTGATTTGAGGATTTGAAGATAAATGTCTGGATTATTGTTAGGTATGAGTTTGCTTGTGATATCACTTGTTCTCGAGTATTTGGATTTCAGGTAATTCTATAATGTATATGCTGTATTGTATTCGTTGGCTAGCGCTTTATTATTATTACTGAGCGATCTGTATATATATAAAAGTGCACTAGCTTCGTCCTTTAAATATATAGTTTTCTTCTCAATATTGAGTCTGATACATATTGTTATAATACCTTTAATAATCGAAAAGATTTTAATGCCATCAATCTCCATTCCAAGTTCTCCAATCCTTACATAATCCTGAAATATAAATTCAATTATATAAAACCAATCCTTTCCTCTCAATTATATTTTCATTTACCGGAATTATCTCTTGTAAATCTCTTGGATAAGAGTTGGAATACACTTAGCTTACTCCTTGATATCATCCATTTTGATATCTGTGCAGAGAATTTGCAGAGTTTTTCCTTTTTTTTTTTTTTTTTTTTTTTTTTCTTTTTTTGTATAAACAATACCATACAGATTTGTGATTATAAATATATAAATATAGATAGCACCACATACTCTTCAACTCCGCAAGTTAGTAGTGGTGATCGATCGTAGTACCGCGTACTGATCGTAAGGTAGTGCCGCGCACTCTTCAATTCTGCGAGCTGGATATAAGGTAGTGCCGTGCACTCTTCAGCTCCGCAAGCTGGATGTAATATTGATCACATCAATTCTATCCAGAGGCCATGCTAACCGGGTCTCATAACCTATTCGAAGATTGGGTGGAAGAGGCCTCTATATTGACTATATAATAACGCGGTGTAAGCATATTGATCTCCCCATAGTATTATATGAGGGGATCAATATGCCTGTCTATGGTTTGTCTAATCTAGCCCGTTTAGATAGCTGTATTACTAATCACTACACGTGCTTAGCACCGGTAACTTCTATTCCTTTTAACAGTTTTCTTTATTTTATATTTATTATAATTTATGGAAACTTTGTGTAAGAGATTTAGAGTTTGGTATTATTTATTTAATTTATATTAAATACTTGTTATAGTATATTATTTAGAGGGCTAAAGATCGGAATTATATGTATTATCTGTGATTGTATCAAAGTGTATCTGATTATTTGTATAAGTAGGGCTAGAAAATAGGTTACAAGAAATATGATTTTCTGAAACTCTAATTCATTTTTGTAATTTGTAATCAAGTAATAATTAACTATACTATGAAAAGTTGTGTATTAATCTTAGTGCTTTGTGATATCTTGCTTATTATTACTGAATTTTTCGGAAATGATAAGATATTTGTAATGAAATGAAGCTTATGAATTATTGTGAATAGCAATTTTCAATATTTTAATTATATCTTTCAATTCGATAATCTTTGATTGAATATTAATGGTTTGGGCTTGAGTAGCAATAGTTTGAGCTTGTAATGAGCTCGCAATCAATTCAATCAATTCAAATACAGCTTAAATAGTAATGAAGTGTATAGCATTTGGGTTATTGAATAGGTTTGTAAAGGGAGAGATATCGGTTTCGATGGAATTAAGAATGTAATTCAAGAAAAGAAACTGTGAAGGTAAGCTAAATGCAGGCACTTCTGGTATAGGTATTTGTTCATCTATTTTTGATATTTTTTAAGATTCAAAATATCAGCAACAAGGTGTATAATAGATTAATAGTGAGTGCAATCGATACGATCAGGATAAGGTATTAATAGAGCTTTGGAAATAAAATAGGAAATAAAGCTGTGATAGTTTATTTAATGATGATACAAATTGTTATAATATGGGTAAAGACTTATATTATATTATAAGGGTAGAAGAGCTATGGAAGAGTGAAGCCCTACTTATAGAAAGTAGGGCGCGCTAGTATTCTGTGCCTGAGGCACGAAGGCAACTACAGATCATGTAGTTGGCGCCGTGACAAGGATGAGGATAAGGATAGTGGTTTAGAATAGGAGGAATGGGGGTATAGATATTAGTATATAAGAATGTAAATTTGAAATTTAGAAATTAAAAGGAGAGAGAGAGAGAGAAAGAAATAGAAGAAAGGAGAAGAATAGAGAAATCTGAGTTGAAGATTTGGAGTTTGAGATTTGAGTTTTAGATATTTGTAAATGTTTTAAATAGATGTTAGAGTGAATAATGATATTTAAGGGATTTAGCTTATTTGCTTGAGATTAGATATATAATTTAGTTTATAATTGTAAGTGAGATGAGATTAGAAATAGATTTGAATTTGTGTTTGAATTTATAGTATTAAAATAAAAAGAGAAGATTGAATTAAGAAAGAGAAATAAAGAGAAAAGAAAGATGAGAACAAAGGATTTGAAATAAAGAAAGGAAGAAAGGAAATAAGGAATAAAGAGTACATAAAAATTGAATTAGAAATTGAGAATTGAGAATAAAAAATAAAGAATAAGAAATAAAGAATAAGAAATAAAGAATAAGAAATAAAGAATAAGAAATAAAGAATAAAGAAATATATAGAATAAAAAGTATAAATAAAAAGATAGAGAATAAAAAATAGAAATAGAAATAGAAATAGAAATAGAAATAGAAATAGAAATAGAAATAGAATAGAAATAGAAATAGAAATAGAAATAGAAATAGAAATAGAAATAGAAATAGAAATAGAAATAGAAATAGAAATAGAACTAAGAATAAGTAAATAGAAGATCATATATTATATATATATACATGAGCAAATATATATATATATTATATATTATATAAACATTATTAAAACCCCTTATTGTGACAAGTCACATTATCTAGTATATAGATTCTCTTCTTTAAGATCTTTTGATCTTAAATTATTCCTTTTAGAGTTGTATGGCTTAGTAATAAAGAAGAGAGCTTTAGATCCATCACATTATTAAAATCCATTGGTTCGAAATTTAGTTGATTTAATTATTGGAGATCATATTAGTATAAGCATATTTTCTATACAAAGATATTTGAATCTGAAATCTCTTCTAGATTAAATAAGGTTGTATTAATATAAATATATTCTCTACAAAAATACTTAAATCTAAAACCTTATTCGATATTAAAGCTAGATTATATTAGAATAAATATATTCATTCTACAAATATTTGAAATCTAATTGTAATTGATTAACTGAATATAAAACTTCAAAGAATCTAGTCTTTTGAGAATATTTCTATTAATTGTATACTAGCTGTATATTAGAATATTGAGGAGTTAGAACAAATCCGTATATGTTCTTATAAATAACTATTACTAATTGATCAGGGGATCGATCCTTAACGAATGTAATGGACCTAAAGCTCTCTTCTTTACCACTAGGCTATACAACCCCAAAAGGGATAATTTAAAATCGAAAGATCTTAAAGAAGAGAATCTATATACTAGATAATGTGACTTATCACAAACGAGAAGGTAATATAACGAGTCACATTATCTAGTATATAGACTCTCTTCTTTAAGATCTTTCGATCTTAAATTATCCTTTTAAGGTTGTGTGGCCTAGTAGTAAAGAAAAGAGCTTTAGGTCCGTCACACTTATCTTAATATATAAATTTTGATTTTGAAAACTATATTCTATATTAACTATATAGGAAGATTAGTATTATTATTATTATTATTATTAGTAGTAATTTTCAACCGGGCCGTATAGGCGAGCCTCCCGGGGGGCATTACGGTTGGGCTAACTGCGGGGTGATCTTCTAATTTACATGATCCTCCTTTTTTAGGGATGGGGTCTCAATACCCTCAGTAGCCTCCCAAGTAATAGCTAGTATACTTGTATCTTTGTTTCTGATTTTCTAAACACCTTTGTGTACGCTTTCTGATCTTTTATATAATATTTATTTGAAAGTTGCTTTATTCTGTAAGAGTAGCTTTTATATATATTCTCTTGCAATATAATATATTGTATACTTCAATTTTTTTTTATATAGCTTTTCTAAATCTATTTCCTTTTACTCTCTACTTATATTCGCCTGGATCGATTGATCCCTTTTCTTTTCCCCTTTTATTCTTCTAGTAGTATTCTAGGATATATATTCCTATAGAAATCTATTATAGCAATAAATTTAGCGAATTTGGCTGATATATACATTAGCTGTTTCAATAGTTGTTCTTGAGCTGCTTGATTGCAGAGTGAGTATTTGGGCTTGATATCTAGGGGCCAGATTTCATAGATCGCGAGGACTTTGCGGTAGTGCACAATGTGCTCGAGGGATTTGAATACACCGCATAAGCAGTGGATCGTTGCTTCCTCGTGTTTAAATCGTTAGTAGTAGCTTTCGATAGAAATGAATTATATTATAACTACTTTCTAGAATATATTATAATACAAAATAGGTTCACTATACCTACAAACACTTCCCCGGTTTATTTGTAATAAAACTATTAGTACTAGACTTTTATAGAATCTTCTAACTATATTAAACTATCTATTATATGATTATCTTCAAAAGTTCTGGCCAAAACCAAAACCATTCCTTTATATCTCCATTCCTATTTGCTCCTTAAGTCTATCTAATATCTCCATTATACCTTTTGCTTTATAGTATTCGATTATAGACTAATATACATATCCATTTTCTCGAGCTATATAAATAATATTGTTATCGCTATTATTATATATTATGCTTTATGATTAATAACTGTTTCGTATTACCTTGCCGAATCTCTTCTATACAACAAAACCGATTATATTTTATAGACTTGCTATTTCAGATCCCTAATCAGATAGTCCTTCTATAGTGTTTCCAATCTATTAACTAAAGCTCTGCTTGTAAAATCCATTTCCCTAATATATAGTTTGTAATCGAAAATAAAATACTAGAAGTGTATTATATATATATATTGTAGGATTAGTCTCTATCTGAAATCCTCTGCTGCTGTAATACTGATCGAACATTGTCAAGTATGGCTTGCTAAAAGCATTCTTTTTATATTAAAGCTTCTCTACTGCTATATCGCTTTTATATATTTGGAAATAAGATATTAAAAATGTTTTTCCTCCTACTTCATATATACTCCCGTATCACGGGGCAGGCGGGCGGGATAGGGTTCTAATAACTTTGCCCTAATCTGGCAAGGTTATACTGATTCGGGTAATAGGTTCAGATTGAGGATTAAGACGTAGTTTAAAGAGCTATAATACAGGATCTTCTGAGTTGAAGATATACGGAATTCTCACAGCGAGCTAGCCCGATCGGGCCCTAGCTCGCTTGCGCTCCGGTGCGAGTGTTTCTTTTGGTTCTTTCTGATAAGATCAATATATCATGTAAGCTTATATCGTAATATTACCTCTTTTTTAAGGATCGAGTTCTATCGAGACGGTACGTTACGGTTTACAATCTACAGGTAGGCGGGGTCTGGTCAAGTGGGATCGGGTTTGTTAGGGTATCTATAATGAAAGTTGCAGATCAGTTTTTATGTATCTTCTAAATAGCTTACAGATTCTTCAATTGGTGTATTGTAGCCAATTCAACAAATAGTATATTTTAGGCGAGGTTCTTTATAACCTTTTTTTTCTTAATGGGAGTTCAGGATTTCGGTAATCTCAAAACACTCGAGGCTGTTTATTTTTATAAAAGATAGTAGCAGATTATACTGTTTAGGAATAGGATTATTGTGTGTAGGATATAGTAGGTTGATATGGAAAACAGGATGAATCTTTATCGAGGCCGGGAGCTTCAGTTTATAGGTATAAGGGTTTATCGGGTTCAGGATTTTGAAGGGCCTGAGGTTCTTCTAATCGAGCTTTTTCTATAAGTACAGGATCTTGATGTTTCTGGTATTCAATCAGATTAGGTTATTGGGTAAATATTTACAAGCAAAGGAATAACAGGCATCGGTATTTTTTGAATATTGGGTTTAATTAGTAATTAATTTGGTTTGTAAGTATAAGGAGATAGCTTCTATTTTAGTAACGAATTCTTTGGCATTTTATATAGCAGGACGGTTATTCTGAAACAATACAGGCTTGAAGCTTAGGTAAGGGTGAAACCTATAATTCGAGAAGAATGGGATTATTCGGGTACTTTTGGATTAGATGTTGTTAATAAAGAATTTGATGAGTAGGAACTATTCTATTCAATTGTTTTGCAGATAAACTATATACAATTAGAGATATTATTCCAGTATTGTATTACCCTTTTGGTTTATCTATTAATTTCAGAATGATAAATAATTAAAAGCTTAACAGTTATACCCAAATATTTGTAGATATATTTTCAAAATTCAGAAACGAATTGAACTCCACAATCAAATATAATGGTTAGGGGTAAGCTGTGGAACTTTTAGATATTCTTTCGGAATAGGTAGGCAATCTTTTTGGAATTGCAGGTATTATAATAGGATAAGAAAATATTTTATTTTATTAATCAATTGATTACTATTATAATAATATTGAAACTAATATTTTCGAGTAAATATATAATAAAATCTATTAAGATATCTTGCTAAGCTTTTATGGGATCAGGAGCGGGCGGAGAACTCTTTTTTAGTCTTTACAATTCGAGATAGTATAATAGTAATTATAATAGTTATGGATTCATTATGTAATATAATTATAATATCTAGACCAATAGTAGTTTCAAAATAGTAATTCAAAGGTTCAGATATAGTATGAATAATCAGCAGCAAGCGATCGTGATACAGATAGAGCAGATAGGTTTTTAGAGAATTGTAATCAGGAATATATAGTTTCCCTTAGTAATATAGCAGATTATTGTTTTCAATATACTCAGTAAGAATGATTTTCGAATGTTTTGGGAATCCTTTTCATAAAGATTTCAGAACAGATTCGGGTACAGGGTTGGCTTAATAGTCTTTGTGGAATAGGGTAAACAAATCAATAAAAAGGTTTAAAGAGTTTTCTGGATTCTCTAATTATATTATAGAATTAGATACAATATGGTATATAAGATTGTAGACTTTATAACTTTACCATTTTCTGGTAAAGTTATAATATCATTAGAATTCAAATAATTGGTAGTATTAATAGGATTAGGGTTTCTCTAATTACAAATAATTATAACAAAGTGTACTTTCTTGGCAATCTTAAATTTGATTAGGATAATAGCAGCAGGAAACAAATCGGAATCCAGATTCTCTTGTTTCAAGATAATATAGCTTTAATATAAAAGGTATTCATCCCCCTCCTTAAAGAGATCTTCTAACCTCCTAATCAGTATATCAGATTTGGCATCTAGCTTTCCAAAGCGATAAGTAATTCGGAAATTAAATCGAAATAGAAATTCGGACCAACAAGCTTGACAACAATTCAATAGTTTTATTGTAATAAAGTATTCCAGATTCCTATAATTGATAATTACTTGAATTGATAATATGGCATCTTTCAACTCGAAATGTTATTTTTCAAAGCAATAAATAATAGCTAGTAGTTCTTTATTATAAATCTTATAATTACATTCAGCTGCCAAATATTTTTTAAAAAAGAATACAATAAATCTAAGTACTCCATCATTATTATATTAAAAGAATACTTTAATAAATATATAATCGGAGGCATCAGTTTTTTATAATTACTTTTTTTTCTTAATTGAAGGAAGCCAGAATAGGTATTTCAGTAAATACTCGCTTTAATTAGTTAAATACTTTTGATAGACAAGGCTTTATAGGAACGGAATATTCTTTCTGGTCAGATTTATTATTGGGTTGATAATCTTCGAAAAATCTCTAATAAACTATTAATAAAAATTCGAAAATCTAATAAATACTTGAATATTAGTTACATTAATAAACGGTTTCCAATTTACAATTATTCGAATTTTCTCTAAATTCATTCGGATACCATCACTTTCTATAATAAGACTTAAAAACTTAATTTCGGATTTCAGGAATTCACATTTTTCGAATTTAGCAAATAAGCCAGCTTCCTTTAGTGCTTGCAGAACCTTCTGAATATAATGGATATATTCCTTTTGAGTTCGGCTGTATATCAGAATATCGTTTAGATAAATGATACAAAATACATTTAGGTATTCTGTAGGGAATTATTAATAAACCTTTAAAAAATTATGAAAACCTCTATTAACCTGAATGGTATAATTAAGAATTCGAATAATCCAAATCGAATATGAAATGCAATTAGATATTCCTACCCTTCTTTTATTTTTATATTATTGAAAACAAAAATAATATCAATCTTACTAAAATATTTTATTTCTTTTAAATTATTTAGAAATTCGTTTATTAATAGTAAAAAATATCAATTTTTAATTAATAAATTATTTAAAGTGTAGTAATTTATACAAAACCAAAGGCTTTTATTAGTTTTTTTGATAAACAAAATAAACGAAGTGGTAAGAGAAGAGTTTAGCTAGATAAATCTTTTTCTAAGATTCTCTTCTAATTATTTTTTTAAAGCTTTTAATTCGGGGTAGAATATAGAATATAAAATATTAATAAAAAAAATAGCTTCTTTTTTAAAATAAATCTTATAGTTATATAATCGATAAGGGAATAGTTTCTCTGTATTCTTTGGGGAGAAGATATCTTTCCAATTTCGAAATTCGGTAATAGGTCTTGGAATCGAATATTTTTCTTCTTTTTATTTAGAATATCATTAATTTATTTAATCGATATCTAGAACATTTTATATTTCCAGTAGGCATAAACTGAATAGGCTTTCAGGAAGATTATAGCTATATCCTTATTCTTTAACCCTTTGGGATAGGCAGATAGGTGTACAGATTAGGTTTTTGAAGAAATATCTAGTAGAGCTTTTATATAAAACAAATGAAACAGAGTATTACAAAATTTATAGCAAAACAAGCTATTAAACTAAAACGAGTTTATTGTAAAATCGATATAGGGATTATATTTCTTAAACCAAGCTATCCCTAGCACAATAGGATAATGAGCTAGCTCGATTATATACAAAACAATCTTCTTCTTGATATAATCGTTAATTCTGAGTCCTACTCGAATATAGAAGGTAATTCGATTATCAAACAAGATATTTCTATCGAATCCTATAACTTCGAATACTGTAGATAGTTAATATACTAGTGTCACGGTGTGAGCTCACGTGATATGCTGGTCCTATCGGAGAGGACCGAAAGGAGCGCTCGCACCGGAGCGCAAGCGAGCTAGGGCCCGATCGGGCTAGCTCGCTGTAAGAATTCCGTATATCTTCAACTCAGAAGATCCTGTATTGTAGCTCTTTGAGCTACGTCTTAATCCTCAATCTGAACCTATTACCCGAATCAGTATAGCCTTGCCAGATTAGGGCAAAGTTATTAGAACCCTATCCAGCCCGCCTGCCCCGTGATACTACGTAGCTCCTACCCATTAAAATATCGCTTTCGCGATGACTGCTCCGCACCCGCCTGGCCGGCCTGGGGACTCCTCGGAATTTGGCGCTTCTGTATCGGAGGACCCCCAGGTTTGGTACCAATACCTCCAGTCGGCATCTGCGTATTATGCCGAGCTGGAGGAGACCAACAGATCGCTCGAACGCGAAATTTCCGAATCCCTAGTCCGCGAACGTATTCAAGCCGCTCTGCACGAGCAGGTTGCTACTCAAAACGCCCGTCTACTCGATCGCCTTGCCGAATCCACGCCTACTATACCTGCTCGTTTGGAAACCGTATCCCCCGAAACTCCCGCTGACTCTGTCCCCGAACCTACTGTACCTGCTCCGACCACTCGATTGAGTGAGCGCATCCCCGATCCGAAAGAGTTTGATGGCACCCGCTCCGACCTGCGCAGATTCGTTCAACAGATACACGGAAAATTGAATGCGAATAATGATAGATTCCGACGACTTCTGCCCGCTTGACTTACACTGCTGGAAGACTTACTGGAAAGGCATACGAGCTTATACTACCTAAGATCTCCCGTGGGATTCCTCAGTTCACCGACTATACCGCACTCCTCGAATATCTCGAAAACGCCTTTGGGGATCCTGATCGAACACAAAACGCACAGAATAAACTATATGTACTGAAGCAAAGACACCTCGATTTTAGCACCTTCTTCGCGGAATTCCAGAGACTCGCCCTAGAAGGAGAGATGCCTGATGATGCTCTAACCCCGCTCCTATTTCAAGGAATCTCTCGCGAACTACAAGACATGCTGTTGCATAACCCCGCTCCGACCCGTGAATTTCGTCAATACGCTAACCACCTACAACAACTCGATAACCGATTCCGTCAACACCAACAACAAGTCCACCGTATTCGTCCTATCGCTTCCGAAACTTCATCCCGGAGAATAATCGCTGCTCCGCCTCTACGACTCGCTAGCCCGAAGTCTACTCCTGGAGACCCAATGGACCTGAGCTTAGGAAAAAAGGAATACACTGCTAGGAACCTGGGTTCGCGGCGGGAACGCGGCGAATGCTATCGCTGCGGCTCTGCCAGCCACCTGATACGAGACTGCCCGCACCCCGATACCCGTCCTGTTCAACTCCGAGTTACCACTACTACAACCAGCCCTACGAGAACCAGCCCTGTACCGAACAGTCCTCCGAGGGGCCGAGTCCCTATCCGTTCCCCACCTCGCTCTCCTCCCCGCTCGCCGACTAGCTCAATCAATTCGGGAAACGGGATACGCCTGACCTAAACCGCGATCAGGACGATCCTCCGCGTACCCTCCGTTTATCTGCTGCTGCTACTCATGGCCTTCCTTTGGAAGATGAACTAAACAATCGTGCGGATCTGATGATTCTACCCGTCACCCTGCTCTTGGAAAAAGACACCCTCCCGACATACGCTATGGTCGATAGCGGATGCGAAGGAATTGCCTTCGCAGATCGAAGTTGGGTGTCTTCCCAGAAAATACCAGTACACCAACTGTCTACGGCGTTCGAAGTCATAGGATTCGACGGAAACACCCTGCCCGACAATCGAGTTACCTCCTACATCCGAGTAGGACTCAGAATCAACGATCATATCGAGAAGAAGATCGTTTTGTATGTAACCGAGCTAGCCCACTATCCTATTGTGCTGGGGATAGCTTGGCTTAAGAAACACAACCCCCGTGTCGACTTCGCGACAAACTCGTTCCAGTTCGATAGCTCGTTTTGCTACGAATTTTGTAACACTCCGTCCCGCCCGTCCCGCATAAAAGCTCTGCCAGATGTTTCCTCCAAAAGCCCGACCTGTACACCTGCCTGCCCGCCCCGAAGGGTTAAAGAATAAGGATATAGCCGCGATCTCCCTGAGAGCCTGTTCGGCTTACGCCCGCCGGAAATATGAAATGTTCCAGATATCGATCGAACAAATCGATGATATTCTAAATAAGAAGAAGAAGGTATTCGACCCCAAAGACCTATTACCCGAGTTCCGAAATTGGAAAGATGTCTTCTCCCCAAGAACGCAGAGAAGCTACCCCCTCATCGACCGTACGACCATGAGATCCGTCTTAAAGAAGGAGCTGTTCCTCCTTTCGGCGCCTTGTACTCCATGTCCCGCCCCGAATTAGAAGCCCTGAAAGAATGGCTGGAAGAGAATCTTAGAAAAGGGTTCATCCGGCCGAGCTCCTCCCCCGCCGCTTCCCCTGTTTTGTTTGTCAAGAAGGCCGATGGAGGCCTCCGATTTTGTGTAGATTACCGCGCTTTGAACAACTTGTCGGTCAAGGATCGATACCCCTTGCCATTAACGAAAGAATCTCTGAACAATCTGAAAGGAATGAAGTATTTCAGTAAGATCGATATCATCTCTGCCTTCAACAATATAAGAGTGAAAGAAGGGCAGGAATACCTGACTGCGTTCCGTACCCGATTCGGACTGTTCGAATCCTTAGTCATGCCGTTCGGGCTGACAGGGGCCCCCGCAACCTTCCAGAGGTTTATCAATGATTCCCTACGGGGATACCTGGATGTATTTTGCACCGCTTACCTGGACGACATTCTGATATACAGCCGAACTCGAGAGGAACACGTCCGCCATGTCCAGAAGGTCCTGCAAGCACTGAGGGAAGCCGGCTTGTTCGCTAAATTCGAAAAGTGCGAATTCCTGAAATCCGAAACCAAGTTCCTAGGCCTTATTGTAGGAAGCGATGGTATCCGAATGGACCCAGAGAAAATCCGAACAATCGTGGATTGGAAACCGCCTGCTAGCGTAACCGACGTCCAAGCATTCATTGGGTTTTCGAACTTTTACCGACGGTTTATTAGAGATTTTTCGAAGATTATCAACCCGATGGTAGACCTGACCAGAAAGAATGTTCCGTTCCTGTGGAGCCCTGCCTGTCAAGAAGCGTTCGACCGATTGAAGCGAGCGTTTACCGAAGCACCTGTCCTGGCTTCCTTCGATTGGGAAAAGGAAGTGATCGTAGAAACCGATGCCTCCGATTACGTATCCGCCGGAGTACTCTCCCAATACAACGATGATGGAATACTTAGACCTGTTGCATTCTTCTCTAAAAAACACTCGGCAGCTGAATGCAACTACGAGATTTACGACAAAGAACTGCTAGCTATTATCCGTTGCTTCGAAGAATGGCGTCCCGAGTTGGAAGGCGCCGCATCACCAATTCAAGTGATCACCGATCATAGGAATCTGGAATACTTTACCACAACGAAGCTATTGAACCGCCGTCAAGCCCGCTGGTCCGAATTTCTGTCTCGATTTAATTTCCGAATCACCTATCGCCCCGGAAAGCTAGGTGCCAAACCCGACGCGCTGACCAGGAGGTCAGAAGATCTCCCTAAGGAGGGGGATGAACGCCTCCTGCACCAAAGCCGTACTATCCTGAAACGAGAGAACCTGGATCCCGACCTGTTTCCCGCTGCTGTTACCCCTAATCGAACCCAAGATTGCCAAGAGAGTACGCTTCGCTGTAACCACCCGTAGCCAGAGAAACCCCGACCCTACCGACACCACCGACCACTTGGATTCCGACGATACCGTAACTTTACCAGAAAATGGCAAAGTTATAGAGCCTGCAATCCCACGTGCCATATCTGTACCCAACCCTGCGATACGACTAGAGGACCCAGAAAACCCTCTAAACCTTCCTGCCGACCTGCTTACCCTGTTCCACGAAGGCTACCAAGCCGACCCTGTACCCGAATCTGTCCTGAAATCCCTACGAGAGGGATCCCCGAAACACCCGAAAATCACTCTTGCCGAGTGTACCGAAAACAACAACCTGCTGTACTACCGAGGGAAACTATACGTTCCCGACCACGACCCCCTGAAAACCTACCTGCTCCGCCTGTACCACGAATCGCCCGCCGCTGGTCACCCGCACCGTACCCGAACCTTCGAATTACTGTCCCGAAACTACTACTGGCCTGGATACTACGATTATGTTACGCAGTGGGTCCGTAACTGCCATAGTTGCCACCGCGCTGCCCCGAATCGCAGAGGCCAGGAGGGAGTTTCTCCGCCCGCTCCCGATCCCGCAGAGAGCTTGGCAAGATATCTCAATAGATTTCATTACGCACCTGCCCGAAAGTACCGGTTTCGATGCTATTATGGTAGTAGTCGACCGATTGACGAAAATGAAACATTTCTTGCCCTGCTATGGTACCTGCAACTCCGAAGAGGTCGCCCGCCTGTTCCGGAAGAATATCTGGAAGCTCCACGGCTTACCCCTGACCATTATATCTGATCGTGGAGCTCAATTCGTCTCTGAATTCTGGAAACATATCTGCAAGCGCTTGGGCGTAGCCGCCAAGCTTTCAACCGCTTACCATCCTGAAACTGACGGACAAACCGAGAGGGCTAATGCGATGCTGGAACAATACCTCCGGTCGTATGTAGCCTACCTGCAAGACGACTGGGCAGAGTGGCTCCCACTCGCCGAATTCTCTATCAACAATGCCTGGTCCGAAAGCACCCGAATGACCCCGTTCTTCTCGAACTACGGGTTCCACCCCCGCCTGGGCTTCGAGCCCGCATCGTCCCAGAGTAACCGTCCTGCCGTACGAGATGCCGAAGAATTCGTCGCTAAAATGGAAGCCATCTCCTCACACCTACAGACCGAACTAACTGCCAGTCAAGCCCGATACTCGAAGAATGCCGATGCCCGCCGTTCCCCTGCCCGTAGATACCTGCCCGGTGACCTGGTCTGGCTGAATGCCAGAAACATCAAGACCCTGCGCCCACAGAAGAAGCTCGATTGGAAGAACCTCGGGCCCTTCAAAATCCTGAACCCGATAGGCCCCTATGCCTATAAACTGGAGCTCCCGGCCTCGATGAAGATTCATCCTGTTTTCCACGTCAACCTGCTATATCCTGCACACGATGATCCTGTTCCTGGGCAGCGTAATCCGCCACCACCCCCCTGTAGAAGTAGACGGCCTCGAGCGTTTTGAGGTTGCCGAAATCCTGAACTCCCGCTGGGAAAGAAGAGGTCGTGGAGGACCTCGCCTGAAATACACTGTCCGTTGGGTCGGCTACGATACGCCGACCGAAGAACCTGCGAGCTACCTGGAAGACGCACAAGAACTGATCCGCAACTTCCACCGTAGATACCCTGACAAACCCGGTCCCGCTTGACCGGGCCCCGCCTGCCTGTAGATTGTAAACCGTGACGTGCCGCCTCGACGGAGCTCGACCCTTAGGAGGGGGGTAATGTCACGGTGTGAGCTCACGTGATATGCTAGTCCTATCGGAGAGGACCGAAAGGAGCGCTCACACCGGAGCGCAAGCGAGCTAGGGCCCGATCGGGTTAGCTCGCTGTGAAAATTCCGTATATCTTCAACTCAGAAGATCCTGTATTGTAGCTCTTTGAGCTACGTCTTAATCCTCAATCTGAACCTATTACCCGAATCAGTATAACTTTGCCAGATTAGGGTAAAGTTACTAGAACCCTATCCCGCCCGCCTGCCCCGTGATAAGCGGATAGAAGTTATTAGGAATCTATTATTATTTGTATTCAATTTTCTATATATCTGTTAAACGAATCTGTATAGATTAGAGTGAATACTATCAAATTCTTTTGAATTAGGGATATATTTATTCAATCGAGTGATTGGAGTAGATATAATGGGTTTGGGGATAGAGTTAATAGAAGTTTTAGGGGATATGGTTTTTAAACGAATAAATATAATAAATATAGATTCGGTAAGGCAATCGAGTAGACAAACATTTTGAATAGTAATCTGCTCGTGTAAAGCAACTTGAATATATTCACGAACTAGGGATTCGGAAATTTTGTGTTCAAATAATCTATTAATCTCCTCTAGTTTGGTATAATATATAGATACCGATTGGAGGTATTGGTATCAAATCTGGGGGTTTTTCGATACAGAAGTATCAAATTCTGAGGAGTCTCTAAACTGGTTAGGCGGGTGTAAAGCAGTTATCGTAAAAGTAATATTTTAATAGGTAAAAAACTATATAATATTATAGAGCAGACGGGCAGGATAGGGTTTTAATAACTTTGTTTTAATCTAATAAGGTTATACTGATTCGGGTAATAGGTTCAGATTGAGGATTAAGATATAGCTTAAAGAGCTACAATACAGGATCTTCTGAATTGAAGATATACAGAATTTCTCCATAGCGAGCTAGCTCGATCAGCTCTAGCTCGCTTGCGCTCCGGTGCGAGCGCTCCTTTCGGTCCTTTCCGATAGGACCAGCATATCACGTGAGCTTCACACCATGACATCCCGCCGGTTCTAATAGATATTGTTCTAGTCTTTATATACTTTCTATTATTCCCCTTATTATTTGTAAATATCCGATTCAATATATCTGCAGATTGTATATATTATTAGATTGTGAAAACTCTATATACTAGTATTCCAAAAAGTGGTTCTATCGATTTCGTTCATCAAGTTAAGGATATCGGCTTATATTCCCAATATAGGTTTCAATCAGATTCAGTTATATTATAAAAGCTTTATTATTTATTATTTCAAGAATTAATTCTATTTGCAAATGTTTTATTATGATATACTTTGGCTTTGCTTTTTATATAGATTTGTAGAGATATAGTTCTATATCAATCCTGTTTTTTATCTCTTTTTTATTGTTGAATGGTTTTTATTTCTATTTGTGCTAGTAATCCTCTATTTCGAGTATCTTTATAATTACTCTTTAGTAATTAGTTGTGTGTACTTTTGGGTCTAATATAATTTCCGAGAATGTACAATTATTATCTGGCTTTAGCTACACTCTATTTAACTTTTCGATTGTATGATCGAAGGTTTGTAGGATATACCACATATAGGTGAGAGTTATCATATTCCTAGGAAGATTAGTAGATTAATAGATAGATATCTAATTATAGTATATCTAATAAGTATAGTAAGTAAGTATAGTAAGCATAGTAAGTATAATATAGTATAGTATACCTACTAACTATCCCGAAATAAAGCTAGTATTTCAAAGCGTCTAATATTCGAAACGTCTAATATTCAATATCTAATAAATCTCTAAACTTTTAATCTCAAAAATTAAAAATAAATTATATTTATTATTCTTATTCTTTATTCTCAATCTCTCATTTCTTAATTCTCTATAATCTTATAACTAATCTCATAATAAAAAATATAATAAAAAATATAATAAAAAATATAATAAAAAATATAATAAAAAATATAATAAAAAATATAATAAAAAATATAATATAACTATCTAGTATTTATATCTAAATTATATCTAAATTATATCTAAATTATATCTAAATTATATCTAAATTATATCTAATAAATTATATCTAAATTATATCTAAATTATATCTAAATATTCTCATATCTAAATTATATCTAAATTATATCTAAACTATATCTAAATTATATCTAAATTATATCTAATTATATCTAAATTATATCTAAATTATATAACCACCTATATATAAATTAAATTTCTAAATATAATCAATATAATTAATATTGTTGGAAATCACATGTATAGTACATATCTAGCACGTGCACACCACTATAAAACTCCTTCTTCGGACTTCCCGGATATATAGATCTGATATACATATTTCAATATATCACTCCTTATATATATTTTACTGTCTATTTCTAATAGATTATGAGCGCTGCATCATTATAAGCTTCATTTTATATCTCTATATCCCCTGAGTCTCGAGTTCTTATTTTCCCTATAGCTATCCCTATTTTTGATATTATGACAAGTAAAACCATTATCAATATAGTCTAAACAAAATGGGGAATACTAATTACTTTTAATAGTTATAATTGAATAGATTTCTATAAAGCTATTCGAATTATTATAATAACAGTATTTGCATTGTTTTTGTGTATAGGGAGAAGTGTAAGACTAATAAACGATTGAGCCGATATCGCTAAATAGGATAGAAAAACAGGAATGTGCATTCTCTATGATCAATTCCTATATTATTCCTATATATTACTCTCAATTTATACATACAATCAATATAGAAGATATTACAGGAATCTGGGCGAAACTCTTAATATTGTCACGGGGTGACACTAAGCCCTTTCTGTCCTGTCCTGTCCTGTCCTGCTATATATGTGAGAGTAAGGTAGAACTTCCAGTTCTACCTCCTAGTCTTTTGGGCGTTTAGCTCAGCGGTAAAGCTTCTGAATACTCCCAGAAGTGATCCCGTGACAAATATTCAATAATAATACAAATCTTTAATACACTCAGAATCTCCAATAACAGTTCATCTACAAGCAATTCGATTTTAAAACAGAAACGATTTAATTCTTCTTCGATTAACTCCTCAACTATTAATATAAATTATCTATAATAATACAATTTCTATTCGAAATAGAGATTTATTCTTATCTTTTGAATATACTGCCAGATATAGAAATCTAACAGATATAGTGAAACTTTATTATATTATTAAATATAAATATACGAAATGTATTATATACTTTATAATAAGCTAAGAGAATTCCTTAAGGTATAATAAGTTATTCAATAACAGTTAATATTGTATAAGGAAATATAAAGGAAAAGGTAATAAAAGAATTCGAAAAAGGGATGGAAAAGGATATAGAGAATATCATAAGAATGGAAGAAAATATATATTTGAGAAAGGCAATAATACTTTGTCAAGTTTTAGTAAAGTTATTAAGGCTGGATTTTATATTTGTAAATTCTATAAGAAGAAAGGATATTAGCAAGATGCTTATTGGGAATATAATAAAGTCAAAGAAGTCTGATATTCAAATAAAAATATTAAGAATAATGATTTTGTGTAAATAACTATAGCAAACGAATATACTAATTCCCTATATTCTAATACTACAATATATATCAAAGTCCAAAATGATATATGAATTTTTGATTTAGAAGCCTTTTATCACTTTATTAATTCTATTGAAAATCTCTTTAATATTATATAATAGGATACTTCATAAAGAGTCAAAACTATGAATAATATATATTCTATAAGTATTATATACAAAACAAAACAAAAAGACCATTATTCTCCGTAAGGAGTGGCTGGCTCAGTAGTAAAGTGATTGGTGCCCACTTCTGCTCAGAGTTATATTCTGATCGATATCTGTTTTTCGAAGTCTAATTATTTACAAATCTATAGCTTATTATCCGCATACAATTAAAGAAAAACATCGTGCCCCTTCCTGATTCTCTAGCTTTAACATGGAGAACTTCCGCTCCATCGCTATCCCACCTCCCCACTAGAAAAAGTGGTTCCACCTGTACCCAAGCGGTTACAATATATCTCCCTCTCTTGATAATAATAATCACCTGCTTATAGTAGCCTATAATTGCCTTAGCCTTCAACAATTTGATTATTTCGGCCTTACTAACCTATAATCATTCCAACCCTTACCGGCTAATATCCCCTACCTTTTCACAAAGGCTCCAAACAATCCCTAGACTCTTCAGTATGAAGTGAGTTGGACAGCCTGAACTTGTAAGTTGGAGTGGAGCGATAAGAGCACTTGTAGCACGACTGCTTTGCTCACTACTAGTATTACAGCCGTAAAAGAATGGAACACTTAGCTATGCCAGTAATTGTATATATATAGAATTGTTAGTTTAGTCCATCCCTAGTACCCCCTGGGAGGTCGTGGCGAGCCCCTGTGGCTTGCCCCCCGGATGTAAAATAATAAATAAATAAATAAATAAATATATACAAAACAATTATTATTGAAAACTTTATACTAAGAGATGTCTGATATATCAAAACTTTTGAAACAATCAATTTATCTTAATTAGAATATTTGCTGAAACAAATCGAAAAGTTATCTTTAAAGGGGGTTTAATATTATATTAAAAAAATGGTTAATTAGAAATAGCTGCAAAATATATTAATGATAGTTATATTATTCAATAATCATTTATTCAATAAATATATATAATAAATATAGATTTGGGATACGATGACTCTCACCTGTACGTGGTATATCCTACGAACCTTCGATCGTGTGATCGGAGAGCTAAGTAAAGTCAGCTAGAGCTGGGTGGTGGTTGTATATTAATCGAAGGCTGTATTGAAAGCGAAGGTACACATAACTGATCACCAAAGGGTAATCGCAAAGATACTCGGAATAAAGGATTATTAGCAAAACGGAGATGAAAATCATTTGATAGTGGAAGGGAGATGAGAATGGGATTGATATGGAATTATGCCTTTACGAATCTGTATAGGAAGCAGAGCCAGAGTATATCGCAGTAAAAGTATTTATGAAATGGAATTAGCTTTTGAAATAATAGATAATGAAGCTTTTATAATATAATTAAGTCTGACTGAAGCCTGTATTAAAAACAGGGCCAATATTCTTAACTTAATAAACAAAAATCGATAAAACATTTCTAAGATATTAGTATACAGAGTTTTTATAATCCAATAATATATACAATCTATAGATATATCGAATTGGATATTTATAAATAATAAGAGGAGTAATAAAAAATATACAAAGACTAGGATAGTGTTTATTAGAACTAGTAGGAGTATATATGGAATAAAAGAAGGGATGTTTTTAGTATTTTATCTTCGAGTATATGGGAATAATATAATAATGAAGAAGTTTTGATATAAAAAGGATGCTTTAGCAAGCTATATTCGATAATACTTAATCGGTATTATAGCAATAGAGGATCTTAGGTAAAGGCTAATTCTATAATATATATATGCAATATGCTTCTAGCGCTCTATTTTCAATTATAAACTATATATTAGGGGAATGGATTTTATAAGTAAAGCTTTGATTAGTAGATTAAAAACACTATAAAGGACTATCTGACTAGGGATTTGAAATAGCAAGCCTGCAAGATATAATCAGCTTTATTGTATAGAAAAGATCTGGCAAGGTAATACGAAATGGTTATTAGTTGTGAGATGTAGTATATAATGACAGCAATAGCGATACTGTCTATATAGCTCGAGAGGACGGATATGTGTATCGATCTATAATCGGATATTATAGGGCAGAGGCATAATGGAGGTATTAGATAGGCTTAAGAAGCAAACAGGAATGGAGGCGTGAAGGAATGGTTTTGGTTCTAACCGGAACTTCCGAAGGTAATTATATAATAGATAATTTAATATAGTCAGAAGATTCTATAGAAGTCTAGTACTAGTGGCTTTATTACAAGTAAGCTGGGAAAGTGTCTGTAGGTGTAGCGAACCTACTTTGTGTTATAATATATTCTAGAAAGTAGTTATAATATAATTCATTTCTGCTGAGGGATAAGAGCCACCTACTCCTCCGGCAGCAGGGAAGGCCAATTGCAGCCAGTCAGAACAAAGGTCCAGGTGATCAGCCAGTGCCTTCCCCAAATCAAGGAGACGACTTTAGCAGGGCCCCACTACACACCAGGGTGTCGAACGAATCCCACTAGAGGCCTTACGAAAGAGATAGCAACAAAGCAGTTTCAGGAATAATGAAACAAGCATACACACGATCAGATCACCATATTCTCTGATAAATCGAAACAGATCAATAAGGATGGTAGGCAAATAGAATATGGATATATTATATATAAAGGATAATGGTAGTATACAAAGAAAACATGAATTGCATTACAACTCTCATATATTCGATACGAAAATAATCGGAGCATATCAAAGCCTCCAAGTAGTAATTAGAAATATCATTGGTATAAAATAAATGGAAATCTGTATATGTATCAATAGTATATTGGTGATATAGGGAATAAGAGGTATAGTCTTTATTATATTGTAGTAGGCTTTTCTCAAATATTACAAACTGATGTAAACACACTCGATTCAGATCAAATGGTTATCAGGCTATACAGGGATCGAAAAGAATGAGTGTGCGAATGTATTTGCTAATAAAGGAATAAGAAAATCAGCCTCAGGGTATACAAATTGATCTATAGCAAACAATATCCGCTTTATAGCAAAAACTATTATGGAATCAGCAGCATAAACATAATAGATCAATAAATACTAATGCTTTTCAAATAATACCAGAAATAGAATTTAAAGAGTATAAATAAATACCCTAAGGAACTAGAACTCTTACAAGCAACTCTCCACTACATATTAGCAATCCGCTTAGTACATAGCGATTTTGAAAGCTACCACTGATAATTTAAATATGAAAAAACAACAATCCATTACTTATACGGAGCATTCAAATCCTCTGAGCATATTGTATATTGCCGTAAAGTCCTTGCGATCTATAAAACCTGGCCCCTAGATATCAAGCCTAAATACCCATTCTGTAATCAAGCAGTTTAAGAATAATTACTGAAACAGTTAATATATACATTAGTCAAATTCGCTAAATTCATTGTTATAATAGATTTCTATAAAAGTATATGCCCTAAAACACTATTAGAAGAATAAAAAGAAAAAAGGAAAGGAATCGATTGATCCAGGCGAATATAAGCAGGGAGTAGGAGGGATAGATCTAGAAAAGCTATGTGGAAGAAAATTGAAGCACATAGCATATTATACTGCAATAGAATATATACAAAAGCTACCCTTACAGGATAAAGCAGCTTTCAAACAAATACTATATAGGAGATCGGAAAGCGTGTATGGAGGTGCTC
This sequence comes from Botrytis sinoallii, assembly GCF_014898435.1. Classification (NCBI taxonomy): domain Eukaryota; kingdom Fungi; phylum Ascomycota; class Leotiomycetes; order Helotiales; family Sclerotiniaceae; genus Botrytis; species Botrytis sinoallii. The sequence continues at coordinate 846,511 of NW_024066040.1, forward strand.
AGAGGATTGAAGACAAAGCGCAAGTGCACTAGCCATCGCTTGGGAGGTTATTGAGGGTATTGAAACCCCATCCCTAGAAAAGGGGGATCATATAAACTAGAAGATTATCCCGCAGTTAGCCCAACCGTAATGCCCCTGGGAGGCTCGCCTATACGGCCCGGTTGAAAATTACTAATAATAATAATAATAATAATAATAATAATAATAATAATAATAGATTTAAAAATAAAAAAGATTGATGTGAATAATAACAAAGCCAAGATTATATATCAATATTAAATTATTTCAATTATAATTAAATAAACAAGCTAAAGAAAGCTTTAAATAGATTATATTAATATTAAAAGAAAGAAAAATGTTAATCAAAAGCTTATAAGCCTTGCCTTATAGGGAAAATGAATAAGCATTTAATAAACATATAGCTATCCATATATTTACAAAACTATAATATTTATATATAGATTTATTAAAGATTCAAGAATTTTCTGAAATGAAAACAGATACTTTATTATAGTTGTTCATAATGCAACAAAAAAAACTTAATTTAAATTCACAAAAAATAAATCTGCAGAGATTGTTATACTTATACTAATGGATTTTATTATCATATTGAAAAAGAGTTTAATTATAAGGTTGCTATTATTAGATAGATAATAGGAAAGATGACTTTGGAATATCCTTTCAAATAGAGATTAGAAAGAGAGGATTGATATTCAAATTCTTATCCTCTAGAAAGTACTTTATAAATAGAATAGCTGAAAAGAAGATTCAAGATTCAATATTATAGTAAGATTATTATTAAGTGAATTAGATATTAAGCCTTAATATATAGAAACTTATTATAAATTATTTGTATATTTTAAAGAATAGATTTATTTTATTAAAATATTATCTTTTGGAAAGGCAGAATATTCTTATAATAATAATATTATATAAGACTATATACAATAAATAACCCGATTTTAAAAAGCTCAGGAATATTTGGTTATAAAGTATAAACTAGGAATCCCTAGTAATCAAATCTGATAATTAAGAAATTCAAGTTTAGAGTATTCAAAAAAGAGTATATTATAATTGGAATAGATAGAAATAAAATCTATTCTTTTTCAATCTTTATATTAAAATTATTACTAGAATAATAAATACTGACTTCAATAAATATAGATATTTATTTAAAAGAATTCAAGAAAAGAATATTCCAGAATTGCTTAGAATAAAGAGAAAAGGAAACTTATTATATAATAAACAAAAGATTATGAAAAGAAGAATATAATTAATAATATAAAAAGATATATAAGAAAATATATATATTAATAAGCAAGAGAAAGCTCAAAATTCAAAATGAATAAAGGAAGCTTGAATCTATTCTTTATGAATGCTATAGTAGTAATAACTATAGGGAACTGGATATTTAGTACAAAATATATAAATATCTTTATTTTCAAAATAAAGAATATAAATAGTTATAGAGATTCCAAAAGTAGATTTGTTCTGATAATTGCTCTAATTCGAGTACTCTAAATAAAAATTGTAAGAATAATTGAGAAAGATTTTTAGTAATCAGATTATTCAGTATATAATTGTATTGTATATTATTTTTGTATATTTTGAAGATCTTCTAGTTGATGACTATAATTCAATACTTGAAGAATCAATAGAGCTCGAAGATATTATATAAGGGAATATTCAAATATAAATGAAGTAATCAGAAATGAATTACAAAGTCTTAAGGATAATAATATCTTCGAAATCATGAATAAAGTTGTATCTATAAACCGAAAGCGCGGGGGAATACCAGAGGCAACAAGCCCTGTTTAGCTAACATTATACTACTATGAGCGGCTGGAACGCTAGCGGCCCGTAGGCCCGCTCCTTAGTACGTCTAGATACCCCTTGGGAGGTCAGATATTAGACGTTAATCACTATAAATAAATAAATAAATAAATATAAACCGAAAGCTATTAAATAGCAAATACGTTTTGAGAAATAAACTAAATTACTTTAGTAAGTTGATTAGGAGAAAAGCAAAACTAATAATCAAAGGGTATCTTCAAGAATATAGAATAAAATTATTAAGAGACTTTTGCTGGTGTGGTAAGGTATTCGATATTGTGTATTTTATTAACAAAAACTATAATAGAAGATCTAGAGATCAACAATATAGATATTGATATTACTTTCTTAAATAATAAGCTAATAGATATAAAAATCCTTATAGAAATATTAGAATTTTTCGAAGAAATCTTCTCTAAGATTAAACTCAAAAGCAATTATATCTAAACTGAAAAAGTCACTTTATAGTCTAAAACAAATATCAGAGTTTGATAAACTGTAATTCGAAATTCTTTAAAGAGATTAGATTTGAAGAATCGATAGCAGATTCGAATCTCTTTACAAGAAAGGGAGTATATATCCTATTATATATAAATGATCTGCTGATAATAGGAAATCGCATTAAATGTGAATTTAATAAAAAAGACAATTGGAAGTCGATAGAAATGCAAAGACTTAGACAAACCAATATGTTTCTAGATATTCAATAGAACGATATTGATGAAATCAATTACTTAAAATACACTAATCGAATTATATAAAAAAGATTTTACAAAGATTTGGGATCGATCTTATTGATATAAAAGATTTACTCTTACCTTCTAATACAACTATACAAGATATAAACAAAAATGAATTCTTTTATTAAGATAATATAATACTATATCTTCAGATTATTGATAACACTATCTATCTCTCAAACTACACTCAATCTAATATAACATACACCATTAACCAGCTTGCTCATATTATATATACACTAAAAGAAAGTTAGGGATACGATGACTCTCACCTGTATGTGGTGTATTCTACGAATCTTCGATTGTATAATTGAAGAGCTAAATAGAGTTAGCTAAAGCTGGATAATGATTATATATTAATTAGAGACTATATTAAAAGTAAAGGTATATATAGCTAATCATTAAAGGATAATCGTGAAGATACTCGGAATAGAGGACTATTAGTAAAACGGAAATGAAAATCATTTGATAATAAAAGAAAAATGAGAATGGGATTGATATGGAATTATGCCTTTACGAATCTGTATAGAGAGCAGAGCCAAAGTATATTACAATAAAACATTTACAAAATAAAACTAGTTTTTGAAATAATGAATAATAAAGCTTTTATAATATAGTTGAATCTAATTAAAGTCTATATTGAGAGCAAAGCCGATATCCTTAACTTGATAAACGAAAATCGACAAAATATCTTTGGGGTGTTAGTATATAGAGTTTTTATAATCTAATAATATATACGATTTGTGGATATATTAAATTGAATATTTATAAATGATAAAGGGAATAATAGGAAGTATATAAAGATTAGGATAATGTTTATTAGGGCTAGTAGAAGTATATATAGAATAGGAGAAGGGATGTTTTTAGTATCTTATTTTTGAGTGTATAGGACAGTATAATAGTGGAGGAGCTTTAATATAGAAAGGATGCTTTTAGCAAGTCATATTCGATAATACTCAATCGATATTACAGTAGTGAAGGATCTCAAACAAAGACCAATCCTATAATATATATATACATATACTTCTAGTATTCTACTTTCGACTACAAATTATACATTAGGGAAATAGATTTTATAAATAGAGCTTTGATTAGTAGATTGGAAATACTATAGAAAAGCTATCTGATTAGGGATCTGAAATAACAAGCCTGCAAGATTAATTGGCCTTGTTATATAGAAAAGATTCAGCAAGATAATATAAAACAATTATTAGTTATAAGATATAACCTATAAGAATAATGATAGTGATATTGTCTATATAGCTTGAGAGGATAGATATATATATCGATCTATAATCGGATATTATAGGGCAGAGAATATAATAGAGATATTAGATAAACTTAAAAAACAAATAGAATAAAGATGTAAAGAAATGGTTTTGGTTCTAACTAAAACTTCTAAAGATAATTATATAATAAATAGTTTAATATAATTAGAAGATTCTATAGAAGTCCTAATACTAATAGCTTTATTATAAGTGAGTCGGGAAGCGTTTGTAGATATAGCGAACTACTTTGTATTATAATATATTCTAGAAAATAGTTATAATACAATTCATTTCTGCCATCGCAACAGGACGGGGTGAACCCTGGAATACAAGACACCAAAGGAATACAAGAATCTCCTGTAAGACGAAAATCGCATACGGCTGATCACCACACTTGGTACAAATAATACTCAAGCTACAGAGACCTAATACAACTATATTGTACCTCAAGTTTTTTATAACACACTGGGCACACTCACAATATTTCTAGATACAATTATTCAAAAAAAGATCAAAGTGTAGACAAAAAAAAAATTAATGTAATATAGAATCTCTAAGTATAAAGTGAATCCTTTCATAAAAAAGGTTAATTAAATTATTAGTTTTAAAAAGACAATAAAACCATTCCGGTTATTTAATGTTAGTGAATACTCGAAGCCCTTTGATAGGTTGTAATGCTCTTAATTATAATAGTACTCTAATGGGTATTAGCTATACTATAATCTATATATATATTATCGCCCAGCTCACTACTCTAAATATAACAAACTAACTACTAAACACACCAACGGAAAGATCCATAAGCAATATCAAAACGATACTCAATATATAGAATGTTTAGAACCCTTCCGATTTGCACATAATAATTGCCTAGCAATATCACGATTAGTTAATAGAAAACTGATTAGGCTTATTTATTAATAAATAAAAGAAGTCAGGATTGCTAATTAAAGAGAAACTCAGAAAGTATGTAAGGAAAAGGTATCTACTCCAATACTAGTCAAATAGTTTCAAGTGGTTATTCCTAGATTTCTTGTATTGGGGGTTTGTATTATTACTTATGAAAATAAATAATAATTGATAAATCGATTATCCAAATGGGCTTGATTAGGGAAGAGTTTTTTTAATAATCTGATTTATATTTTGGGCTATAATTCTCCGTACTATATTAATAAAGGAATAAACTATAATATAGTAGCTATAATTAAAAAAGCCTTCTTACCTCCCAATTCTAAAATAAGCAAGGAAAATGAGTTAAACATTAACAAAACTATTATCATTTCTATATAAATCATACAATCAATACAAACTCAATAAGGGAAAAGAGGCTCACAATTGTATGGGCAAATGTAGAGCGTGAATATTTTAATTATATTATCTTTTATAGGTTACTGAAAAAACTAATATAGATATTATTTATATTCAAGAACCCTAATTGTATAATAACTTGATAATCCAAAATCATACTATATATAACCAATATCAGCTAATCAACACCTAGAGGATAGCTAATAGCCCTAAGTATAGGCCATAAGTGATCACTTATATACAAAAAGAAGACAATTTGAAGATCAAACAAATAAAATAAACCGAAAACAAGAATCTATTTTAAATCAATATTAATGGATATTCGATTCTCAATATCTATTGCATTCTATTTGATCTGCTGATAATAGAATATATATTCGGATTAGAAATTGCCTCAAAAACTAGTATAATTATTGGAAATGATTTCAATATTAAGTATAATCTATAAGAACCTGGAGTAGCAACTATTAACTAAAGTAATATATTTGTATAATAAATTATTGAACAGAGAATAGAATATATCGAAACTCCTGATGCCCCTATATATACAAAAGAATATATTCTGGATCTAACCTTTTCCAATCTGATTATCATTATGATAATGATTAATGACAATCTGTACAGCAGCTCCGATCACACCACTCAAATCACTACTATCTCGAACAAAGAAACCTCTGAATACAAGTAAGCGCATATCCAGATATACAATTCAGATTTATCCTGCCTGGTAGGTATAATAGCTAATCACTTAATGAATCTTCAGAATCCGGATTTCTGGTTTACCTACAATATCGATAAACTAATCACCAGATTTATAAGTATATTAATACCTCTATAATAGCTGTAGGATAGAAAGACCACAAATCCTATCGATTATCCCCATAATAAATTAATGAGTATAAAGAGACACACCGAATATATATATAAACCAAAAGAACTAGAATTACTAACAGAATAACAATTGCCCAGTAGGATCTACAGAGGGTTATACAAACATCGAAACAAACCTATTAAACTAAGCACTTAAATGATGTACAAAACAATTAAAAACTATATAAAGTTATGAACTGATATAAACTAATCCTAAAAACAAGTTTTAAAACTTCTCCTCTGGTAATCAAAGATTAGAAGATTATTAATATTAAAGAAAAAGCTAAAGTACTTTTTATAATAGTATTCGATTGCTTTAAAGTATTGGATGATTTATAATATAATTCTTTACAGAAATAGGGCTAACCAAACACCTTATTATAGAAAAGAATAATTATTATGGAGAAAGTGGAAAAATATAAATAGAATCAGAAATATATTATCTGAAATTGATTAAATAATTGTTTATCTTTTTAAGATATATTGATTTAATATAAAAAATATAATATATAAGATTTTCGTAGTCTGCCTCAGGCTCAACTATTATTCTAATAAATAAAAACTTATTAAAATAATTATATTATCTAAGATTGATAAGAAGAATAGAATATTCTTAAGATTGTAAAAGCTAATTATATTAATATTATATATTGAAAAAAAACTAAAAAGATATATTATTAGTTAAATTATATAAATAGTCATGAAATACAATATTATCAGCCCTTAATATTATAAAGCACTACCAAAAAGAGCTGGTATTAATCTTACAGCTGTCTTTATCTATAATACTAAGCTTGCTTTAACAACTAGCAAAGTGATTATACTAATAATAATAAATATATAAAGCGTTTATAATACATTTCTTAAAAGATAGCTCCTATACATATGAAGAAACAGAATTGACCTATAGCGTTCTTACAACTTATTGATTATTTCTAACTAGGAAATATATATATATAAGATTTAAGGAAATTATAATATGGATTCCTGATTATATATAATATTCCCCTAGAAATTGTTACTACTCTTTTTATTCTATATACTCTTTACCTTGTTAGCTTTTCAATTAAGATAAAGTATAGCACTTTGAATATATTGATGATATAGCTATATATTATATATTTAAGAATCTATCTATAAATATATATATATTTTGTTAAATTATTTAATATATTCTATAATAAGGAAATCAGAATAAGATCTTTTTACTTTAGAAAAGTTTGAGTTATTTTATATATCAAGAAATATAAAATTGCAAATCTGGCTATAAGAATAAATCGGGATCTACTTATTATATTAATCCCTTTAAAACTTATTAACAGAGTATAATCAATCTTATACTAGTTTAACATCTTTTTTAATCAATGTCTAATATTCCTATAATATATCAAAATGCATATTGCAAAAGCTATATATATTATATCCCATATCCGATTAATAGTTTATATAGTTTATAGATTATCTATAGTCTGCTTATGAAAAGCAATTATTATTTGTATACTCCCTATTACTCTTTTCGGCTCCGAAATATAATTCGATAAGCTATACAAACAATATCCAAATATAAGCCATATTTTGGTTAACATTAAAATCAAGAAACATATTGATTTAATCAGCAAACGATTTATAGTATAGTATAGGGAGCTTTATCTGTTTATAAAACAACCCCAATAATCACATTCCTTGTAAAAGCTAATCTCCTAGCTAGAATTATTATATTAAAGTAAGTCAGATTAAGGTTATATTTTGGCTTTAGATAATAAATGCACAATATCTATTTATAAATCAATTAAAGCTATATATTAGGAAAAGAGAATAAGATATAGATATTCTGAAAGGTTCTAATACAAAACTACAAAGAATGACATAGGCAATCCCTGCTATCAAACGCCCCAAACTCTTACAGTTTCACTTCTCTTCCGAATGCTGTATTGATTCAATAAATAGTGTAAAAGAGTAGAAGGTGATAGGGTCGTAAAGTAGTCCTTCGTAAATACCACAGATAAGTCACTGAGACGTAACTCCTCCAGCAGAGGAGAGGAGAAGAAGGCTCTACATAGCATATCACAAAATATACAAGAAAATAGATAGGAACTAACTGCTTTCTTTAAACTATACAAAGAAGATCTATAAATACTAATTACAAAAAGAGGTCACATAACTAATATTAAGTTTTACTCACATTCCTTTTATATAGAAAGATTGATTGTTCCAATCAAATCAAAGGAAAAAAAAAGCATATTCTAAAGAAAAGAGAAATAAAAAGAATAAGATAAGAAAAAATACAAATACTAATACTTCCAGAAACAGCGATTCGTTAATTAGTTCTTGATATCAATCAATATAACTTTATTGAATTTTGGTAAAGTTATAATAAACTAATAATTCAATAGTTTAAAATCATCTCTGAGACCCTTTATTGAACCCAATTACTCTATTAACTTAAAGTTTTAATACTTTTATCCTATTTGTATTGCTTAAAAGTTCTCTTTTATATCTCAGATTCCAATTCTTTTTTTATTTTCAGGATTCTATTATACTTAGGCCTTTTACATCTTGAAATACTTAAGGATCCAGTTTTGTTTTAATCTAAATCTGGATCTGAGTTTTTGTTCAGATTTTTATTTGAATCTTTATCTGAATCTTAATTTAGATTAGAATTAAAGTTCTTATTATTATTAAACGAAATAGATCTGATTTCTTCTTTACTATCCGATTTAATATTTGTACCTTCATACTTACCCTCCAAAAGATTTTCAATAATTTCAAATAAGATTTGTTTTTATAGCTTTTCTCAATAAACTTAATATTGTTAAATATTTATATAAAAAAAACTTTGATAACTTTTATATACTTTTTATATTATTAATCGAAATCCTGGTTATTTATAATGAAAAGTCTCATCGTTTTATTGAAAACAGATATGTTATTCCAAAAGAATTTATTAACGAAAGTTTGTTCAATAAGGTTTTGCAAAGTTAAATAATATTCAATTAGGAATTTGAGAATTTCGTATTACTTATTATCGGTAATATATTTATTGAAGATAGGTTTCAAATTGTGGTGGGCTTCTATAATGTTTTTGTATTTTATTTTATTTCTGAAAATAGAATTTAAGCTACCATCAGGAGCTAGTTTTATTGTGGTATATAGAATAATGGATACAACAAGCGGTCTATTTCCTTAACTATTTGTATTTCATTTAAAGCTTACCAGATTATTATTAATAATAAGAGTTTAAAATATATTACTTACTTTATTGAATTGTTCAGACTTAACTAGCTTAATATAACCCGCATACTTCTTTTTCAAGGTTATATCTTAAAAGTATCCCTTTTCGAAAAGCCCATTAAACTTCCAAAAGTTTTTTTAACAAGTTTATATTATATTATATTTTGCTCAACTTTTGCTTTTACTTTGTCATAACAAACTTTGCATATCAACTCATTGATACCTTTGTTTGTTGAATGGATAATATACACAATAAGATTATCAGCATACATTATATTATCTTTTATATACAGTTCTTTTACATTACCATACACAAAGATATAATTAAAAGCTTTGCTGATTTATATAATAATTATAAGAAAAGGAATAGAGATTAAACAGAATTTTCGATTTATACACTGTAACGCAATATTTCGCTAAATTTTTAAATCTTGTTGAAAGACTTGCTATTAAAGGGAATAGTAATAATAATAAGCGAAGTCGAGGCTTATCTTTTTATAACAGTTATAGTGATAGTATATTTTCATAGATTCTTAAATTAACAATACAAAAATCTTCCTGTAGAGGTAAAGATATTGTTTCTTTGATATATAAACGCCGATCTTGTGGATATTAATCAACCTAATTGGAAAAGCTTATACTAATATTAATATAATAGCATTTTGATTAATAGGTTTGAATTTGAGAACACCAAGGAATTTATCTTTTTACTCTTTGCTAACCACAAAGCTTTCCTTAAACTAATAGAAATATTTTTCATAAATATAAATATCATCGATTCAATCCCGGTTTTTATATACATATTGAAGGCATTTGAATAACACCTTTCAATTGATATAGACCACTTTGAAATCAAAAATACTAGCAAGTTGGTAGATATAATATCCACAAAGATTAGGAGGCATTTGATTAACTAGTATTATTATTATTTACTAATCAATTTGCTTCACGATATACTTTTTTTTGAGTATATAAAACTAGTTCTGAAAGTTTAGTGTTTTCTGATTATATTTATAGACTTTAGATTAAATAATATCTGCCTTCTTTTTATCCTTTAACACATTACTTTTCTTTTTTAAAAGATTATCTTATCAAAATACAATCTTGTTTATTAGATATTCCTAAAGGGGCTTGATATTTTCATCAATTATTAGTACACTGAGTCTCTTTTACTTTTCTAGATTGATAATAATGTTTTTAAAAGGTAGAGGAAGTGGGATATCTTGAAATTCAATAACAGAATTTCTAATAAGCAGAGTATTCTCGAAATAGTTTATATTAGCCTCTTTCAGTATATCAATTATATTATATCGAAGATTGAGTTTATATTATTATTTATTATTTTATTCAAAAGCAATATTAAGGAGATCTTTATTAAAAATTCTAAAGGCATTCTTGAATTTAAAGAATATTAAATATCTATTAATCTGGATATTTGCTTTTGGTTTTGTTATTAATCTATATATAAGTTCTTTATTAACTAATTTCAATATTATCTCAAAATCGACTATTTTGATTAGTTTAAAGAGTTTATTCTGAAACTTGGTTCTGTAAGTTATAATAAGGATTATAATAAATGTAATATTTTTTTAAAAGCAACCTTAATATACACTAATCTTATTAATAGCCTTTTGCCTCAGCTTACAGGATTTTTCTATTTATATAAGAATATCCTTATTATTGATTTTTATTTGCTTTATCATTACATACACCTTGATATATAGATTATCTTATAGGATTAGCATTATAACCATTTTTGTTAGAATATCAGCTTTTGCCTTTTATACTTTTGTTTAGATATTGAATTCTGTAAACTTTACATATTAAAGTTTCTCGGAAAGTTTTTGGATAACCTCAAAAGTGTTTAATATATTAGTTAATTGGGTGTTATCAATTATTATCACCGTATTACATCATATATATTGTAATTAAACATTCGAATATTAAATAACTAAATCCATATCTTCAAATTACTCTAAAGCATTATTATCTTCGAATTAGTTTGTTATTGTAAAGGATTTTTGTGTAAAAGATAACTTTACTAAAAAGTGACAAAGTTATAAAGGCTTTTGAAATGATTGAAAAAGGGAATCGCTTTGAAATAAGCAGTAAGCATTTTTCTTTAAATAAGATAGAGGGTTATGATTAAAAAGAAAAGAAGTTATGAAGAAGAAAGGACTAATATGATATAAGAAGAATAAAGTGAATATAGATAATCGATTTTGGGAAAAAAGAAAAAGTATTTATCTCTTTATAAAGGATATCTTTATCTAGCTTTTTTAGTTTTCCTTATTCTTTTATAAAATAAAAAAAAAGATATACTTAAAGATAAATTTCGGAAAAAGAAAAGATTTTGAAATTTTCAAATAAGAATAAAAACAAATACTTTTTTTCATTTAAATTTTTAATAAGTATCTATTCTTTTTATTATATAAGAAAAAACACTACTCTTATTAATAAACTAATAATCGGAATTTTCATAAATATATAATTAAAATCTTTTAAGATAATTATTAAAGCTTTAAGAATTTCATCTGTTTATATATAATCTATTATTATTTTTATATTATCAAAATATTAATTTATTCAATCTAATCAATATAGTTCCAACAAGGCTTCCAACAGGTTCTCATATTCCGATTAATTATCCTCCTCCTCATTTCTTCCTTTAAAAATAGATAGATATTCCCCTTTTCTTTTAATAAATTTCTTAAGACGGAAATCTGTATAGGTTTTGTTAATTGGAATGCTATTCATTTCTTCTAGAATATAAATACTTTTATTCAGGTTAATAGTTATTACTCGGTATAGTTTAAGCTATCAATATGCAAGCTTTCTTTTTTACAATATATTAATTTTTGATTATAGATTATATTAAAGTATAATATTCCCTACCATAATATTTTTGTTTGTTGTATTATTGTTTTTGTCAAAACGCACTTTTTTATTTAAATAGTAATGCTTTTTCCGGAGTGCAGCTTCTTCTATATTAATATCCCATATTTCCAGTTATCGAAGGTATAATACTAACAATTCCATTCGGATTGTTACAGATTCCCAATCAAGGATTCTCCAGATATAGAATCTTGTTTCGATAAGCAGTATCAAGTAACGGCTATAGATTATATAAAATAAAGTAAGATTAGTTGATTAATATGTTATAACCCTGTTAGCAAATAATATTATATTGAGATATCTAAATCAACCTCTCTTTTTATTTATTATTTTAAATAATCCATTAGTAATAGATTGATGCCCTCTTTCAATTTGATCGTTTGCTTTAAAATTGTATACAGAAATTTGCATTCGCTATATACTATATTTTTTCAGGAAATATATTATATATACTTTGTTCTTTAGTTTTCCATTAACCAAAACCTTATCAAAAACAGAATATGGATAAACAATACTCCAAATAAAAGTAGCTATAATTTGTAAGATTGTATTCCGAAATATCTTTCCTTCCATCTATTCTAATAAATCATTTTCAGAAATATAAGATATTTGTAATTGTTATTAAAAGATATATATATAATATCTAAACTATATTTTTGCTAATATATATTTATTTATATAAAATATAAAAGCTTTTCTTGAAGGTTCAATTATTGAAATTAATAATTTAAATAGGAATTAACAAATTTCTTAATAGTTTTATATATTCCTATTCAGTAATACAAACGGGATATCTTATCAAAAATACTTTTTATATCTTTATATCTATATGCCTTATATAGATTTTTGATGAGCTTATTTTGTTCTTTCTAATTATCAATTATTTTTCTTAAAAATAACTATTTTGTATTGATCTTGAAGAAGTAATTATTATGAACACAGAAATTGAGAGTTTTCTTTTTGAAGTTTCTAAAGATCTTTTTTGTTATATCTTTAGGCTTTTATAGTATTATTAGATATTTGGCTATTTCTTAACTATTCTTATTATAAATCAATTTTAATATATAACTTTATTGGTTTTTAGCAAAATTATAAGGAATGAGGATATCTTAAATGTTATTTAACTTATCGATAATTTATTTATCAATATTATTATCTTAAGCTTTTTTTTGTTGAAATTCGAATAAAATACTTGATTTATAGGAAAGTTTATTTATTATAATGTGGGTTATTCCTTTTATGTGTTAAACTTTAAAGTTAAAGAGCCTAATCCACACAATCTATCTTGTTATTAGCATTCCTGGGAAATCTATTACAGTTTTGTTCAATTGAGTAACAAGGACTTTAGCATTAATTTCAAAAATGAAATGAACTTTATATAAATTATATCTATACTTTCGAAGAGCCTTGAGTATTTCTTTATATTTTTTTTTTATAGCATTGTAGTTTTTTTTTATATCATTTTATAAATCACTTTCAAATCTAGTTATTATATATTTATTATTGAATTCTTAACCTAAAGTTGTATTTTAATTATTAAGGCTAGTGTCTACACTTAAGATAATTATTCCAATAATCAAGGTGTCTCCATAGTTTAATAACATTAGGACAGGGGGTTTGGTCAATTTAGTTTTTAGCAATTCCATAGTTTTTGCTTGTTCTCTTATCTAGATAAACTCCTAATCTTTCTTCAATAAGCAATACAACAATTCGGTTTTCTGAACAAAATTCTTGATTCATATGCGGTAGTACATATATATTCCCAGAAACATTCATACTTTGGTAATATCCTTAAATTCAGGTTAATCTATAATCCGAACAATTTTCGATTATTATAAAATCCGTCCTTTAAAACCAACTATATATCCAACGATTTCTATATTGTCATAATATCATTTTGATTTTGTATTAATCGAATATTCTATCCTTTCTATATACTCTAAAGTTTTGTTAATCCCTTGAATATATTTGAAAATAAATTTTTGTATTCTAAAAACTACTTTCTTATTATTAAAGTTAGTCTTAAATCTCTTTATTTTTATATTGTTTAGAAACAATATTACTATTCTGAATACTAGATTACCCAAAATTTTTATAATGATTCTGCAGAATTGGGCAATAGAATTTATAATATCTTAAGATAATATAGTATAGTACAATAATCCAAAAGGTATTTGAAATGCAGTTATATCACAATTTTTCATAGCTAATGGAATCTGATTATAATCTGAGAAGAAATCGATTAAAAATACAATTCGATATTCTATGAAATTTTCTGTAAAGATATTAGTATCCGGAGATAAGTTAGTATCTCTGATCAAGTGTTTATTGAATTCTACTATTATATTTATCAATCAATAAACACTAAGAGTCTTTTTCTTAATCAAAAATCACAGATTTCTGTAAAGGCTATCTGCGTACTCGAAAACTCCTTAGTCCATTTTCTTATAAAGCATTTTCGAAACAGTTTCAACTAAAGCTTTTGGAACTGGAAAACCAGGTGTTTACCATACTTTGTAAAGAACAGTCCGGATTTTCTATAAAGAGACTACTTCTTCCTATACACATTCTACATAAATCTAATTAAAAGCAAAAGCTCCTTTTCGATTTAGTAAATATACGAATAATAGTTCTTATTTCTAAACAAAAAGTATTTCTTTAAAATCAATCTTTTTTCATCTTTTTAAAATTAATTGATAGCTTTCCGATTCTTTATTAAATCAAGGGATAAGATAATCTTTCTATTTCCCTAACAAATACAAGTAAGGATTCCATTCCCTATACCTTTCTAGCTAATCACTTCTTCCTCCCAGTCCTTTATCTATCAGATTCCCAGATTGACTTGAAGGAAACACTTTAATCGTTTTATTCTTGTATAGAATATTAACACATAACCTAATATAATTTTATCAGATTTTAGTAAAATTATATTTTGATAAAAAACTCATATTTATTTTAACACACTACTCTTTAAAAACATCAAATTCTAATTTCTTATAAAACAAAAAGAAATGGAAATCTTTTGCCCAATATATTATACACTCACTTAATTCTTTCTATTATTATTTACAATCATAATATATTGACTTCTATTTTTATATACAAAAATAATTTTATCTATAATAATCTATAGTATTTTTAAAAACAAATTATTATATACATTCTCTATTATAAATAAACTGATAATATTTGATATATTATTGAGAGATATTTGTATATCCTTATAAAGTCCTTTAATGCTTATTTCTATAGGACTAATATTAATAATCATAATTTATACTAAACTTATCAGGAGGTTTAGCTTTATTACTAGATTAATATTAATTAAATTGATTATCGATTCGGAATCTGAAATTGCTTTAATAGATTCATAACTATTAAGAAATATTCTAATATAAGGAAAGTCTTCTCTATTGTTCTGAGAGAGTATATTTACTATATTATAAATGATTCCAAATAAATTGTTTCTAGAACTCCAATGTATTCTACCGGTTTGAAAAGAGTGAGAAGTTTATTGATTATCTTTATTATGAAATTATCAAGTACTAAAGATCTTATTAAATCATCTATCTTCATAATCTACCTTTTCTATATATTAAGGTATTCCTTAATAATAAAATCTATAATAACTAGAATCTCAATTAAAAATATCTCTTAATCAACAGCTTCCACCATACTATAACCATTATTTATTATATGGGAAATCATTCTTTGCCTTGGTTTCTTAATCTTATTTAATATCTTTTCAACCATAATCTTTATAATAGAATCTTCTGTATTGTAAAATTGAATATTCATAGGACTTTCTTATATAATATTCTGTGATGATATATCAACGATAGATTGTTGATAATTGAACTTAAGGATTTTATTTACAAATGAAATAAAAGGTTTTGAAAAGATATTTGGGTATACTTTTGTTACTCTATCTGAATTGTTATATAATAATCTACCTTGCTTTCTTTATACATTTTCTATAGCATTGATATACTCTTGGACTATATATATCTTATTATTCATTAGGATATTAATTGGTTTACTCTTTATATCCACAAATTGTATAATCTTCTTATCTTCCTCAAACTTTATCCAATTATTCTGAAAAGCTTGTATTCTGATTTTCTTAACTAGACTTGGATCGCTTCTATTGTTATACATGATTAGGATAGGATTATCTAATTTATCCCTAGGTCCTCAGTTCAATTAACCCATCTCGTTATAATATACGAATCCTCTTTTGATATATTCTCAAAAGATTGAATAATCTTTCTTAAGATTATATTTCTTATCTCTAGATTATTCATTATTGTAATCATAGTATATCTTCTTATAGACTAAGTATATAGCTTCCAAATCGCGAACTCAACAGGGGGAAGGGGGCTCACGATCGCGTGGGCGAATGTGGGGCGCGGATACTCTAATTATATTATCCTTCTATAGATTACTGGAGAAACTGATATAGATATTATCTATATCTAAGAACCCTGACTGTATAATAATTTGACAACCTAAAATCATACTGCATATAATCAATACCAGCCAATTAATACTTGGAGAGCGGCTGATGGTTTTAAGTATAAGCCATAAGTGATTATTTATATACAAAAAGGAGACAATTTGAAGGTCAGACAAATAAGGCAAATTGGAAACAGGGATTTATTTTGGATTAATATTAATGGGTATTTGATTCTCAATACCTATTATACTCTGTTTGATTTGCTGATAATAGAATATATACTCAAACTAGAAATTATCTTAAAGATTAATATAGTTATCAGAAATGACTTTAATGCTAAATATGATTTGTGGGAATCCAGAGTAACAATTGTTAACCAAGATGATATATTTATATAATGAATTGTTGAATAGGGAATGGAGTATATCGGGACTTCTAATACCTCTATATATACAAGGGAATACATTCTAGACCTAACCTTTTCCAATCTGATTATTATTATAACAATAATCGATAATAATCTGTATAGCGATTTCGATTATACTACTCAAGTTATTATTATCTCGAATAAAGGAATCTCTGAATACAAGTAAGCATATATCCGGATATACAATTCAGATCTACTCTGTCTAGTAGGTATAATAGCCAACTACTTAGCGAACCTCCAGAATCCGGATCTCTGATTTATTTATAATATTGATAGACTGATTATCAGACTTATAAGTACATTAAGTACTTTTGTAATAGCTATAGGGCAGAAAGACTGTAAACCCTATCGATCATTCTTATAATAAATCAACAAGTGTAAGGAGGCATACCGAATATATATATAAGCTAGGAAAACTGAAACTGCTAACGGAATGATAACAGCCCAACAAGATCTATAAAAAATTATACAAGTATCGAAACAAGCCTATTAGACTAAGTGCTTAAACAATATATAGAATAATCAGAAACTATACAAAGTTATAAACTAGCATAAGCTGACTCTAGAAGCAGGTCTTAAGGCCTCTTCTTTGATAATTGAAGGCTAAAAGATTACTAATACTAGGGAAAAAGCCGAAGTACTCTTTATAACAATACTCAACTGTTTCAAAGCATTAAATAATTTATAGCACAACCCTTTACAAGAATAAAGCTGTCAGACAACCTTACTATAAAAAAAAACAATCATTACAAAGGAAATGGAAAAATATGTAATAGGAGTCAGAAGTATATCATCCGGAGTCGATCAGGCAATTGTTCACTTCCTCAAGATATACTGGTTTAATATAAAGAATATAATATATAAGATTTTCATAGTCTGCTTTAAGCTCAGCTATTACCCTAACAAGTGGAAATTCGCTAAAGTAATTATACTGTCTAAGGTTGATAAAAAGGATAGGATATTCCTGAGATCGTGAAGGCTGATTGTATTGATATTATATATTAGAAAAGGACTAGAAAGGTATATCGCTAATCAAATTATATAAACAACTATGAGATACAACATTATCAGCTTTCAGTATTGCAGAGTACTATTGAAAAGAGCCGATATTGATCTTATAGCTGTTTTTACTTATAATACTAAGCTTGTTTTAATAGTTAGCAAAATGATTATACTAATAATAATAAATATATAAGGTGTTTATAATACACTTCTTAAAAGACAGCTCTTATAATATATAAAGAAGCAGAATTAGCCTATAACGTTTTTATAACTTATTGATTTATTTCTAATTAGGAGATATATATATATAAGGCTTGAGAGAATTATGATATAGGATTTCCTGATTATATATAGTACCCCTCAGGGATTGCTATTCTCCCCTATTCTGTATACCTTCTACCTTACTAAGCTTCTTAATCAAGATAGAGTATAGCGTTTCGGATATACTGATAATATAGCTATATATCACATATCTAAGAACTTATTTACAAATATATATATACTTTACCAAACCATTTAATACATTCTATAATGGGAAGATCAAAATAAAATCTTTTTCGCTTTAGAAAAGTTTGAGCTACTTTATATATCAAGAAAATATAAAATTGCAAATCCGATTATAAGGATAAATCGGAATCTAATTATTATGTCAACCTTTTTAAAACTTATCAACAAAGTATAATCAACCTTATATTAACTTGATATCTTTTTTGATCAGTATCTAACATTCTTATAGTATATCAAAATACATATCACAAAAGCTATATATATTATATTCCACATTTGATTAATAATTTATATAATCTATAAACTATTTGCAGCCTGCTTGCGAAAAGCAATTATTATCTGTATATTCCCTATTGCTCTTTTTGGCTCCGAAGTATGATTCGATAGGCTATACAAATAATACCCAAATGTAGGCTATATTCTGATTGGTATTGGAATCAAGAAATATATCGATCTAGTTAGCAAAACAATTTACAATATAGTATAAAAAGCTTTATCTATCTATAAGATAACCTTGATAATTATACTTCTTATAAAAGCTGGTCTCCTAATTGGAATTATTATACTAAAGTAAGTCAGATTGAGGTTTGTGTTTTAGCTTTAGATAATGAATATATAATACTTATTTATAAACTGATTAAAGCTGTACATTAGGAAGAGAGAATGAGGTATAGGTATTCTGAAAGGTTCTAATACAAAACTGTAAAGAATAGAATAAGCAATCTTTACCACCAAGCACCTCAGACTTTTATAACCTTATTTTTCTTTTGAATATTGTATTGATTTAATAAATAATATGGATAAAGAGAATACTATGAAAGTATTTAAGGAATAATAGGATTTAATCCCTCAAGAAGACTATTCTGTATTTTCAAATAGGTTTAAATAATATAATAAATACGATCACTATATAGGGTATGGCTTTGTAATCTACTGTGACAAGTAACAAATTGATAGCGATTATAGCTATGTATACAAATAGTCATATGTTTTTGATGCTGAGGTGATCGGTGTGTAGTAAGAACTAAAATGCTTTCTGAACATTATTGATTGTTTCTATTAGAGATAAATATAGTTATATATTGATAGTATCTTAGTAATCTAGGAAATGCGAGGAAGTGTTTGCTGCCTTTTTTTAATGGGTATATTATAAGTATTATCAAGCGATATAATATTATAATATTATAATTAAGTAGTTCTTTAAGTATACTGAGATTGAGGACAACAAGGCAGCCAATCGCTTTACTGATTAGAGTACAACTGGGCCGCTTGACCCTGACCTATTCTGTTTTCTTATAGTTAGCAGTTTTCGTTTTATTCTATATACCAAATATCGGTATTCCGAGAATAGATAATAAAAGGAAAAAAGAGGTCTGATCTTTGAAATATATAATATATGGAAACTGATATATAATATCTCAAAGCCGGAAAGCCTCAAGCTCTCTCACAGAGTATTATACAGACTCATAACAATATGGATTAGATATAATGACTTTATAGCTTATTATATCAGATTCAATCACAAAAATAATACGAATATCTGTATATACAGGATTAAGAAAAGCTTATTATATTTCTTTTAATATTCAATCAATAATCAGATGTGTAGTGATTAACCGCTTGTATCAAATCGACTTCGATCTGAATGGGATGCGATAATATATATTAACCACATCCTGCAAATACAATATAGCTTTACTAATCTTTTTGCTAAATTCAGATTCTATATTAGAATATACTTAAACTATACAGAACTATACAAATTCCAATCTATTCTAATATCCTAAGGATAAGCTCTTTATTCCGATCAATCTAAGATCCATATTGAATAGCTATAAGCACTCCGAGCGCTCTCCCGATTGATAGCGATCGACCTGATTATCTGCCGATACCCGGATAGCATACGAAATAAGGCCTTCTGAAACAGAACCACAAACCTTTAGACAGAACAGTCGCAGGATTGCTATGAGTAATACTGAGCGGGGAAATATCAAAGGCAACAAGCCCTTATTTAGCTAACATTATACTATTATAAGCAGCTGGAATGCTAGCAGCCCATAGGCCCGCTCCTTAGTACATCTAGAATACCCCTTGGAAGGTCAGATATTAGATGTTAATCACTATAAATAAATAAATAAATAAATATAGCTTCCAATATTTCAAGATCGGTAATAATATTGTTGGTAACTATATTAATAATAATAAAAGGAGAAATCTGAACTAGCTTACAGATTACAATCTAAGGTATTTCTACAATACTAAAATCAAAAAGAATCCTTTTTATCTTAATCTTTTCTCCAGTCCTAGATCCTGCTATAGCTTGTTCCTTCAGGAAGAATATAAAATCTTTAGAGTCTCAATCATTTTCTTTATCTATCCACCCTTTAAACCACTAAAACTTTCTTTTTTTCTCGCATTTTCTTAATTAGAATAACAGATTTCAATAATTCATTAAATCAGAATCCTTGCTATTACTAGTATTGAAAAGGATATATTGAAATTCAGATTTCGTATACTATATCATCTAGTTATATACTCTATCCCAATCTATTATATTGGATTACTTTATATTATATTTGACTATAGTAATATATTTTTGAAAAACTTTGGGCTATATACTCCTGAAAAAGAGTTTGGTAACTTTGCTTTTTGTTAAGGCTTTATTCTTAATAAGCTATTATACAATCTAATTAAATTATTGAATATAACAACCAAAATCCTTAACTTTTATATCTTTTTTTTTTTTATACTTTTTGATAAGCTTTTGCAAATAATCACAGAAGTATATCTTTTGAATAAAGTTGTTGTTGAAATATTCTTTAAAAAAACAGATTTAAAATACTTCTCCCAATTCCATTCTTCTGCCTGCTATTCCTTTATAGCTTTAATCTCTTCTCAAAGTAAACATTCCATTTAAAGAGATATGTATATTCGGAAGTTTTCAGCTTGCATTTGATAATTCCAAAGAAAATATTCTATCCCTTTATATTATTCAATAGTATTGAAATCTTTGAACTATAGTATTCCAGTTATTTTAGGAAAAGAAACTGGAAGTACAAGAGCTTTAAAGAAATAGTTCAAACAAGCTACGAACTGTTCGGTATTAAGATTTCTTTTATCTATTTTGGATCAAAACTTTTATCGGGTTTCTTGCCATCACTTATCTTTCAATCAGCTGGAGTTGTATTTGGTTTTGGAAAGTCTTTTTTTTAATTATCAATATTAGTAATATCAATACCAAGTAATGAGTTTGAGAACTCAGATTCTGTAATGGATAGATTATCATCCCGAAACTTAATTCCAAAATCGAGAGTAGATATATTGTTAATTGATTGTTATTCTATACAGGACTGTATTAATATAATATGAGGAGTAATTAAGTAGTTGAATAAATAGCACTTCTGTATACAATATAAGTACAAATTCTCTCATCCCCTCTCCTAATAACTTTACCAAAATTCGGTAAAGTTACATTCTCTGTAACTCCTATTCCCTCAAACCTTATAAAAGAAAAAAAAATAAAAAAAATATAATTAGCATTTGTTATAAAGAACCTCAACTACAAATTTCTTTCAAAATATTTTTGGATATTTTGATCTTAAACTGAATAGGTTTTTCTTATAAGTAATCTTTTATTTAAATTAAATAACAATTCTCCTCCAACCTTATTATAAACTATTTTGAATTTCTTGGAATAATCAGGTTCCATTTAGGTATGAGCGATATCGGAGAGCTAAAAGGTTTTTTAGAGAATTCAAAATTTTCTATATCTAAGTATAAGAAGTGAATCTTGCTTAACCCTTTTTAGATCCACTTTGTAAAAAAGAACTTTCCTTTTCAAATCAGATTGTTTATTCAGATTCCCATAAATACCATCGAAAAGATTCCCACGAATTGTTTTTGTAGCTTTTTCGCAGTGATAAGGTATAATCCATTTAAGGACAATATTATCCTATTCAGGTTTGTACAAGGCTATAAATCGATTTTAAAGAGAGAGGATTGTTTTTCCCCTCTCTATTCGTTATCGGATTAACATCATCCGATTCTTTCACAATATTGGATAACTCCTTATTCCCCTATTTCCTATTGACTTTTCCAAACAATGACTTTCTGCTTTTTGAAGCAATTCAAAAGCTCAGGTTTGTATACAAACTTCCTAACCTTTTAATGTTTTTCTCCCTGTATATTTATTTATTTATTTATTTATATTAATTAACGTCTGTTTTGGACCTCCCTAAGGGTATTTAGACGTGCTAAGATAAGGAACTATTTAAGCGATATGATTGTCGCAACCGAATTTAGCAATTTAACTTTAATACCAGGAGCTATTCGCTTCTCTACAGATACAATCCGCTTTTGTTTCCAAAAGGGAATGTTTGATCCGGGTTGTTATTGAGGCAAAGCTTAGTTCCCAGATGGATAGGCTTGTTATGGGCTTCGATTCTTATAGTAAAGGAGAAGAAGCGAAAGTGGATTACTATTTGTTTAGTCAACAGCAGGGCTCTTATATTATATATTAGATTTGCAGTTTTTAGAGTGTAGTATATTTGAGTAATCAATTGAGTGATAAATTTATAAAAAATAAGCAGCAAGCTTTATTGAAAAGATTATTGCTTTCTAAAGGTCCTTTAATAGTTAGAACAAATCTGAATATAAAACTCTAAGTCAATAATCAACTGAATGAACTTACTAGATATATATAAGAGTTTCTTGATATATATGATCGCCTGTTTGTTAGATTGCATTTCTATAAGGGCAAAGGGCTAGTCTGAACACTTTAGATTGTTTATAGTTGTGTTTAAAGAAGTGATATGGTTCCTTAGCACTACTGCATGAACAGTTCAGCTTGTTGTTTTGATAACCAAATCACTGATGGTAAGCGGCATAGTTGTTATGACCTGTTTTCATAATTATCAATCGATGTAAAACTGCTTTTGATAGAATTAGTTCCTTTGGCTTCTTTATATTATATCTAGGAGACCACTCCTTATAGCCAACAAAGAAAAAGGAGTTCATCTTTTCCCACCAGGTAGATTCTATATATAAACACTTCTAACAAATAATTGTTCGGACCCCATTGATTATTGATAGTTTATTGATTGCCTAATTCATAGGCCCAATTATACCTACATTTGCTAAGCAATCTGCTTCCTCATTATCTTCGATCTCCATATATCCAGATGATCACTTTATCCTGATATCGAATTGTTTTATTGCTTTATAACATTTATAGAAAGCCTATTGTATTATAAACAATGCATTTCTGTGTATACCCCAGATGACTAATATACTATTAATACATATCCAGATCTGGCTGTTTAAGGGATCTTCAAATATAATGATTAGATATTCCAATCCACGTTATACTTTTATTGCTTTTATATTGAATATATATAAGTTGCTTTGGATCTACTTAAATCCAAAGGCTATTTGAGTGCTATTACAATATATTGTATATCTATAGTCAACATAATATTTGCAATCAATAGTTTATTCTGATCTATCAAAAAAGATTGTATAATCTTCAAGTAGGAGTTGTCGTTATTACTCTTTGAAGGCTTGAGCTGCTTTTTTCTTTGATTAATCCTTTTATTGGATTTGTTCTACAGTTACTCGAAAAGTATAAACGGAATAGCTTCAAGTATTATGTTTTTGGGATAAAACGGCTGAGCCGCTGGATTTTTGTAAAAGGCCCTCTTACTATACCTGCTCCTCGTTTGTGTTTTTATATTATTAACTTTAAATGATTTACTAGCAAATATTGATTGTCGATCGTTTTTAATTGGAATGCAAATCATAGCTTGACATGTTCTAACACGACTATCCCTGATAGCAGGTCTGCTTTTTTGATAAAAGCTATGATCAGTATAATCTTGTATACTGAAATCGCTTCTTTTACAGCAGTATTGATTATTCTATTGATATAACGGAGATAACCTTTTATGCCTACACTTATACTTGGATCGCTTTGGCCTAGGCTAGGCTTATATTTACTAGCGTACTATACTTCCGTGCCGAATAGTGCTACTGGGAGAACACAAATGATCATTACTTTTCTTAAAGAAAAAGCTAACAGCCCATATATAATGCAGACAATCAATCTGATATACAAGGCTACTTTCATAGCTTTCGCTATACGTGTTTTGATGTATTGTAAAAACGAGAGCCGGCGATCGAAGAAGATGCCCAGCTATCTTAAAGTAGGCTGAGCGCTTCCACTCGTTGCAATCGGTATTGGAGTGATTATCAGATCTGGATTCACTATTAATAATGGATTAATGATATTATATTATCTGGTAATATAAAGTAGTTCGAACTTCTCAGGAGCGAATAGGATTCTGTTCTCCTTACCCCATCTGATGATCTGCTGTACTTGTCGTTGCAGGATCCTAGCATTCGTAGAGAGATGCTTGGAAGAGTGGTAGATCGCGATATCATCTGCATAGCCGAAACGGAATTTCGTATCTCGATTGAGGAGCTCAGCAAGATAGAGCATATAGAGTATAGGTGATAGTGGGGACCCCTGAGGGGTACTTTCTCCCTGTATAGATTATCAATATAAAAGAGTAAAAAGTGATAGGGTTATAAAATAATTCTTTGTAAATATTACAAATAAGTTACTAAGATGTAGTGCCTCCAGCAAAAGAGAGAAGGAGAAGGCTCTATATAGTATATTACAAAACGTACAAGAAAATGGGTGGGAACTAACTGCTTTCTCTAAACTATACAAAGAAGACCTATAAATACTAGCTACAGAAAGAGGTCACGTGACCAGTACCAAGTTTCGCTCACAATAGTATAAACAAAAAGAATACTATAAAAGTATTTAAAGAATAATAAGACTTAATCCCCTAAGAAAACTATTCTATGTTTTTAGATGGATCTGAACAATATAATAAATATAATTACTATATAGAATATAGCTTTACAATCTACCACAACAAATAATAGATCAATAGTGACTACAGCCATATATATAAATAATCGTATGTTTTTGATATTAAAGTAATCTGTTATATGGATATATATATAGTAGTAAGCTATCAGGAAACAATCCCTGATACTGTGCCTTTTGGACAGATTGCGTGTGTGGCGTAGTGGTAAAGCTTACAACTCCTATTGTGTCCGCTTACGTAACATAATCAGTATATAGCAAGAACTAAAATGCCTCCTGAATATCATTGATTGCCTTTACTAGAAACAAATATGATTATACATTGATAACTGTTGGTTCAATAATGAGATCAGGAATACGGGAGACGTGGTTCCCACTATCATTAGTAGGCCCCTAAATGTCTGTATTGTATTCTGTCTAAAGAGCTAGCTAATGAGGGGAAATAGTAGGCCTTATATAGGCACTACTGAAAGAGCTAGTCTCCTTCGCATTCGCCTAAATATCTTTGATACAGTAGCTATTGTATTGAAGTCATTCTTTTGAAGTGAATTCCCTTGTTCACACACTTGGAACTCTCTTTTATAGCTTCAAATACAATAACTAAAAAGAAATTCGTAAAATCATAAAAATCCTCCATCTGCTGACTAAAGTCCCTGACCTCTTACCAGCAAAACCAATCTCTTCCTTTAATCCCATTCTACCCACTTTATTACCTTGATTATCAATCTTATTCGTATTGATCAGATCAGCAAAAACTTGACATAGCTTTCCTTTCGTTATCGCATTAACCGGATTAATTGGACCATCAATCCAGATCATTTTAACAATCTCCCTCTACTCATAGGATTGATATAATACTATGATATTAATCATTAATCTCTTTCTTCCTAGATTTCTTATACATAATAGAATTCTTAAGATTAACAGCAAAACATTCGGAATAGTAATCTTGTATATAAACTTGAATCTGAGATATAACTACTCACAGAAAAGATATTAGTATAGATATCTGATCGTTCTTGAATAAATCCAAAAAAGGTTCCTCTGGATTTGTTATACATATAATCACTATTCCTAAAGGAGGTAATATAACTTTACTGGAATTTGGTAAAGTTACCTCAGAATCAATATCATAATCCCTATCCCTACCACCTCTACCACCACTTTTATCACCATTATCACCGCTTCTACCATTATTACCATCTTAACCACTATCCCAATTATCATCATTATCCAGATCATCATTATCACCAGATAATCCTGCAGAAACATCAACCGGTGGAATTCTAAAGCCTGATTCTAATACTGGTAAAGATGCACATAGGACTCGTACATCCCCAGATTGGAATAGAACTGATCCTCTATACATATCAAGAGGAATAATCGAACCACTTATAACTTTGCCGAGTTTTAGCAAAATTAGATAACTAGCTGAAATACTATTCTGAAATTCGATGAAAGATTCGGTTTGTGGTCTCAGACCGAGTCCGATAAAAAGGTAGGCCCATTTTGTAAATATGAATAATTATACCTTATTAATCTAATATTCCAAAAGCTAATCCGCAGTCCAATTGTGATACTCTTTGCAGAGAAATGTTTTTATTAAAGCATTATCGAGATTTGCATTCATATTGATATAAATTCCATAACATCACAAAACCTTGCAAAAGTCATATAATATCAATTTATTAATACTCTTAAATAAAGCTTGTCGAATGAATTCGAAATTGAATATAATTATATTCTAAAGAGATATATCGATAATCCTTATATTCGAGTATGTAGTTATTCGAAAAAGAAAGTATCCATTGATCTGATATTCTATCCCCATCTTAAATATATATCCTTTATAGAACTATCTAGCTTTATTGAGATCTTTTGGAAAGGAATAATTCTGAGATTCTCCTTTGAACTTCAAATCCTTAGTAGTTTCCTGAGTTTTTCTTTCTTCAACTATTGTTTTGTCAGGAATATAGAAATTGAAAGGAGTAGGAGGATGAGGAGGAGTACTGGTTATATCTTTATAAAAGAAGTCTTGAACTTCTGTTATAAAAGATCAATATCGTCAATTATCGTATCGATAAATCCTTCTATACCAATAGATTAATCAAATAAAATAGGTTTCTTGCCAGCATCAGGTTTCTTACCAACTTGCTTAGAGCTAATGCTAGCGCTTCCTCAGAATGTTATAATACTAACAACAGAAAATAAAAGAAATAAAAGTGAGAAGATATTTCGAATAAGTAAATTAAGTAATTTATAATATCACTAATTAATATTGATTCAATAATAAGATTAGGAATATAGGAGATATAGTTTCCACTATCATTAGTAAGCCCCTAAATATCTATATTATATTCTGTCTAAAAAGCTAGCTAATGAAGGGAAATAGTAGGCCTTATATAAGCACTACTGAAAGAGCTAGTCTCCTTCGCATTCGCCTAAATACCTTTGATACAATAGCCATTGTATTGAAGTCATTCTTTTGAAGTGAATTCCCTTGTTCACACAATAACATTTCAATAATCTAGGGAATATGAGAAAGCGCTATTGCTTCCTTTCAATAAACATACCATAAATGCCATCAAGCAATACAACACTACAATATTGTAATCAAATAGTTCTCTAAACATATTAAGATTGAGAATAATAAAACAACTGATTGTTTTGCTAATCAAAATATAGCTAGACCGCTTGATTCTGATTTATCCTATCTTCTTATAATCAGTAACTCCTGCTTTATTCTATATACCAAATATCGGTGCTTTAAGAACAAATAATAGAAAGAAAAAAGGGATCTGATTTTCGAAATATACGATATATAGAAACCGGCATATAATATCTTGGAGCCGGAAAGCCTTAAGCTTTCTCACAAGATACTATACAGACTTATAGCGATACAGATCAAATATAGTAACTTTGCAGTCTATTATATCAAATTCAATCATAAAAATAACATGAATATCTGTATATATAGAATTGAAAAAAGCTCACTATACTTCTTTTAATATTCAATTAATAATCAAACACATAACAACTAACCATTTATACCAAATCAACTTCGATTTAAATAAAATGTAATAGCATATATCAATTACATTTTATAAACACAATATAGCTTTATTAACCTTCTTGCTAAATCCAGATTCTATACTAAAATATATTCAAACTATACAAAACTATACAAATTCCAACCTACTCCAATACCCTAAAGATAAACTCTTTATCTTAATTAATCTAAAACCCGTATCGAACAACCATAAGCATTCCAAACGCTTTTCCGATTGATAGCAATCGATCTGATTATTCGCCGACACCCAGATAATATACAAAACAAGGTTTTCTAAAACAAAACTATAAACCCTTAAACAGAATAACCACAGAATCATTATGAGCAATACTAAGCAAAGGAATATCAGAGATAATAAACCTTTGATTAACTAACATTACATTACTATAAGCGGCTGGAATACTAGCGGCCTGTAGGCCCACTCCTTAGTACATCTAGAATACCCCTTAGGAGATCAGATATTAGACGTTAATCACTATAAATAAATACAATAAATTATACTTAAGGGTAATAATATTTATTTTGATTAGAAAAAGTAATACAGCAATCTACAGCTTATATCTATAGAATTTATGAATATATATAATATACATAACAAGATTTGGAAACATACTTTTATACATAAACAATATATTATACAACAAGCCCGTAAAGCATACATTGCAATTATATATCAACCCAAGGCATCTTTCGATCTATTCATAGTAATACAAACGATTCAACCTAACAAGGATGATATTGTGGCGTTAAACAAGTATATCAAATGGCAAAAAGAAAACTCTGTCAGAAGATTTAAATACATATCACTTAACTTAAATTCACTTAAGATTATTATCTTTACTAATATTTCTTTTGTAAACAATAAGAACTATTCATTCCAAATAGACTATATGATTATTATAATGAATAAATACAATAATACTAATATTATTCATTGATCATCCATTAAATGTAAAAGAATCATACACAATATTTTGACATCCAAGCTATATAAATTAATTTAAAGATTCGATATCAGTACAATAATCACTTCTACAATTAATGCTATTCTCAGTGAGAAGATTCTATTAGTTTTGTATACTAATTTCAAATTATTATATAATCTACTTATAAAACTAGGAATAACTAATAAAAAGAGATTAATGATCGATATCATAGCATTATGTCAATCCTATAAATAAAGGGAGATCATTAAAGTAATCTGGATTAATAGTCCAATTAATCCAATCGATACAATAACAAAAGAAAAGCTATATCAAGCTCTTACTAATCTAATTAATACAAATAAGATTGATATCAAGGTAATGAAATAAATGGAACAGAATTAAAGAAAGAGATTGGTTCTACTAATAAAAGATTAGGGACTTTAGCTAGCAGATAGAGGATTTTTATAATTTTACAAATTTCTTTTCAGTTATTATATTTGAAGTTATAAAAGAGAGTTTCGAGTATATAAACAAAAGAATTCACTTCAAAAGAATGATTTCAATATAATAACTATTGTATCAAAAGTATTTAGGCAAATGCAAAGGAGACTAGCTCTTTTAGTAATACCTATATAAAGCCTACTATTTCCCTTTATTAGCTAGCTCTTTAAATAGAATACAATATAGACATTTAGGGGCCTACTGATAGTGGGAACCACATCTCCCGTATTCCTGATCTCATTATTGAACCAACAACAACAATACTAATATCATTCATTAAATATTAATTAAATACAAGAGAATTACTAGAAGTGTACTAGCTTTTGAGCTATATGCACTAATTCTAGGTTTTGATATAAATGCTACTATTAAGGATATTATCAATACTATTCTCAAGTTTAAAAAACAGATACCGTTGATATTATATATGGATTCTAAGTCACTATATGACTTATTAACTAAACTCAATACTAGTACGAAAAAGCACCTTCTAATCGACATTATGGCTATACAACAATACTACGAGAATAGGGAAATCGGGGAGATTAAATGGATTGACAGAAAGTCGAATCCTGTGGACGCTATAACTAAAACGGTGTATATCAAGCTTTAAAAGATTTGATTAATATTAATAAAATAGTTATTAAAGTAATATATTAAATGGAAAGAGAATAGTGAAATGGAAGCTAAGGGAATAGAAATAGAATATTGTGTTTAAGATTAAATAATGGGCTTAGGCATATAATTATATTCAATTTAAGAGTTATTAGTGTTGGGATATCAATTATATAATCTAAAGAGGATATCGTATTATACTAATACTAGTACTAGTGCTTATACTTTTATTATATCAAGTACTAGCTTCTTATAATTAATAATGATCAAGATGAATAATACAATCAATCATATTGATAAGACTGAAGTACTTTACACTTTAATCAACACCAAGTTGATACCAACACCATTCCTTCACGCCTCCATTCCTGTTTGCTTCTTAAGTCTATCTGATACCTCCATTATGCCCTCTGCCCTATAGTATCTGATTATAGACCGATATACGCATCCGTCCTTTCGAGCTATATAGATAGTGTCGCTGTTGCTGTTATTATATGCTATGTCTTGTGGCTAGTAGCTGTTTCGTATTATCTTGCTGGATTTCTTTTATACAATAAGGCTGACTATGTTTTGCAGGCTTGTTATTTCAGATCTTTAGTTAGGCAGTTCTTCTATAGTATTTCTAATTTACTAATCAAAGCTTTGCTTGTAAAATTTATTCCTTTAATGTATAGTTTGTAGTTGAAAATAAAGCACTAGAAGTATATTGTATATATATATTGTAGGATTGGCCTTTACCTGAGATCCTTTATCATTATAATATCGATTGAGCATTGTCGAGTGTGGCTTGCTAAAAGCATCCTTTTTATATCGGAGCTTTTCTGTTGCTATACTGCTTTTGTGTATTTGGAAATAAGGTACTAAAAACGTCCTTCCTCCTATTCCATATATACTCCTGTTGGTTTTAGTAGATATTGTTCTAGCCTTTATATACTTCCTATTATTTCTCTTATTATTTATAAATATCCAATCTAGTATATCTACAGATTGTATATATTGTTAGATTGTAAAAACTCTACACACTAGTGCCCCAGAAATGTTCTATCGATTTTCGTTCGTCAAGTTAAGGATATCGGCCCTACTCCCAACACAGGCTTCAGTCAGACTCAGCTATATTATAGAAGCTTCATTATCCGGAAGATGAAGTTAAAACGAAGATAAATGAAGTTAAAATAAAGGGAAGATAAAGGAAAGATAAAGTTAAGATGAACTTAAGATGAAGATAAAAGTATAATTTATTTATTCATTCGATTTAATTTATATAATATATCAAATCATATAACTTTATATCAAATTATATATATACATACACATATAACACATATAAACACATATAAACACATATAAACACATATAAACACATATAAACACATATTATTATTATTATTATTATTATTATTATTAGTAATTTTCAACCGGGCCGTATAGGCGAACCTCCCAGGGGGCATTACGGTTGGGCTAACTGCGGGATAATCTCTAATTTACATGATCCCCCTCTTCTAAGAATAGAGTCTCAATACCCTCAATAGCCTTCCAAACGATAGTTAACACACTTGCGCTTTTATCTCCGATTCTTTGAGCACCTTTGTACATGCTTTCCGATTTTTTATATAATGTTTTAATTAAAAGTTACTTTATTCTGTAAGAATAGTTTTTGTATATATTCTAATGTAGTATAGTATATTGTATATATTGATTTTATTCTTTATAGTCTTACTATATCAATCGCCTTCTATTCTATATTTGTATTCACCTGGATCGATTGATCTATTTCTATTTCCTTTTTCTATTTTTCTAATAATATTCTAGGGTATATGTTCCTGTAGAAGTCTATTATAGTAATAAATTCAGTAAACTTAGCTAGTATATATATTAACTGTTTCAATAGTTATTCTTAAACCATCTAATTATAGAGTAAGTATTTAAGCCTGATATCTAAAGACCAGGTTTTATAGATTGTAAGAACTTTGTGGTAATGTATGATATACTCGGGGAATTTGTATATACTATATAAATAATGGATTATTGTTTCTTATATTTAAATTATCAATAATAGTTTTCGAAATTGCTATATACTAAGCAAATTGTTAATATACAATAGAAAGTAATTTGTAAGAGTTCTAGTTATTAGAATATTTGTTTATATTCCTTAGATTCCATTTCTAATACTATTTGGAGAACATTAGTTTTCTATTTGATCCACCACATCTATACTACCAATTCCATAGCAGTTTTTGCTATAAAATAGATACCACTTACTATAGATTGATTTGTATGTCCTGAGACTGATTTTCTTATTCCTTTATTAATAAGTATATCTATATATTTATTCCCTTTAATCTCTATATGATTTAATAATTATTTGATCTGAATCAAGTGTGTTTGTATTAGTTATAATATTAAGGAAAGTCTACTATAATATAATAAAGACTATGTCTTTTATTCCCTATATTACTAATGTGCTATTGATATATATATAGATTTCCATTTGTTTATACTAATAATATTTCTGATTACTGCTTGAAGGCCTCAATATACCCAAATCGCTTTTATATCGAATATATGAGAATTGTAATGCAATCTACCGTTTCCTTTGTATATTATTATCTATCCTTTATATACAATATATCTATATTCTATTTACCTATTATTCTTATCGGTCTATTTCAATCTATTAGAGAATATAGTGATTTGATTGTATATG
The DNA here is from genome assembly GCF_014898435.1 of Botrytis sinoallii. Taxonomy (NCBI): domain Eukaryota; kingdom Fungi; phylum Ascomycota; class Leotiomycetes; order Helotiales; family Sclerotiniaceae; genus Botrytis; species Botrytis sinoallii. The sequence goes on from NW_024066040.1 coordinate 879,759, forward strand.
CACTTATTTTACCATTTCTGAAACTGCTTTGCCACTATTTCTTTTATAAGGTTTCTAATGAGATCCGTTTGATACCTTAATATATAATAGGATTCTATTAAAGTCATCTCCTTAATTTGAAAAAGGTATTAGCTGATTACCTAGATCTTTGTTCTGACTGGCTGTAATTGGCCTTTCCTATTGCCAAAAGAGTAGATGGCTTTTATCCCTCAATGATAAAAAGGGTGTTTTGAATTAATAATTTGAGCATAAAGGGCTGCTCTCTATTTTATTTATTCTAGTACTATTTTTATTAATAGAAGAATGCTATTCCTTATTATTACTATATTGGGATTGTTCGCTAGACTGAAAGGACTTTTCTGATTACTATTCGAAGAACCTTATTAATAACTAAAATCGCTTTTTCTAATTAAGTATTTACTATTATTGATATCCCATCTCAATACTATTCAATAATTTTGTTTATCCTGTATATTATATCTCTACCCCATAAAATAGAATTGAATATAAGCAAATAATCACTATTTTCTATAAGAATATTGCTAGGGATCTGTTTGTAATCTAAGCTAGCCCTTAAATATAATAAGGCCTAATTTCCGACCTTTAGCTACTTGTATTTCGATATACTATTTGAATATAAACTTACAATCAAATCATATGCCTAGCCATTATAGAGCCAATCCTGATATAATCGGAGAGATAATGCATCACAGTTTATTTCGTATATCGGGTTAATAAAATGCTTATACTATATTATATATAGGCTGTAAAATGGGGCCCCATGGGTCGAGTTTTCGATCTCACGTCCTACCCATCGAGACCCCATGGGTTGAATGGGTAATAGTATAATAGATGTCCTATCTATGGGTTACCCAATGGGTTGTCAAGATTCTAATGGGTTGTTAAGAACTCAATGAGTATCCAAAATACTATGGATAACCCAAGACCCAATGGGTAATCCAAATATTATGGGTAACCAAAGCCTAGGATCTATTAAGTATCAATATAATATATATAAAGAATTCTACTAATATTCTATTATTATTTTCTTCATATTATATTTCGATTATATTTCTATTATAGAGTTGGAAAGTGTTTTATTGTATTTATAATATTCAGTAATTCTTTTAAAAGAAATACATTTATGAATTTGTAGAATATCAAGATAATCAAGTTAATTCTATTAGGCATGAGAATTAGTTAGTATAGTAAATACTTCTAAAAATACTATTATGTATAGTTTGAACTAGAAGTATATTCTTTTGTTGAATTGTAATTCGTTTTGTATAATTGCTATTAAGATTTATTATATGAAATTAAATAATTAGTATAAAACTTAATAGATATTAGAGAGTTAAATTAAATTTATATTCAAACTTTTTAACTAAATATACTTCAATAGTTTTTTGTAGAGCTAAAATGTAGTTGATTGTTAGCGAGTAACTTTTAGAGTCAATTCTGAGTGATTTTTTCGAACAAAATATTGAAGGAAGGAGCTTGCAGATTAAATAACTCGGTGTTTTTTTGATATCTTCTGATTTCATATAATGTAATCGCTAGAAATGGGTTTAGTATATTATTCTCTAATATTTTTTATTAATCAATTTACTATCTGGCTTAAAGCGATAATACTTTTTTAGGAACTTTTTTAGAAACAGGTTTCTTTTGTATATTTTTTGTTGCTTTATTTGGAAGCGATCGATGATTCTGAGTGCTTGGTATTCTATTGAAATTAGTAGATAAATTAATAGAATGAAATCAATTAATATATTTTGATAATATCTTCTGAATAGTGTATTGTTGTTATAATAGTAAAAAAATAAAGTTGAAAAAGAGGTTATTTGTATTATATACTATTTTGTATGGATATCTTAGAACTTAGATTGTTGTTTTGGAAACAAAAAAAACAAAAACTTTGAAATTCATTATTATATTACTATTTTCCAATTCTTATCTTTCTTTAATTTTTCTATTATTCTAATAAATAATATTCTTCGATTTCTTATTACAGAATCCTTTTTTGTAATCAAATACCTTTCATTTTTTTAATTTTTCTATTAATCCAAAATCTTTATAATATCTGGAAAGCGAAAAACATTAGAGAACTTATTGCAAAATCCTAATACAATTAAAGTATATAAGAGGAATAAAACTTTAGAAAATAACCTTATTCATAGAAAAATTGAAAAGGCTAAAGCAAGAAATCAGAGTATTATTACCTATACAAAAAAGAAATTGAAGATAATATAAGAATATATTAATGCTTCCAATAATACTCAATACTAGATATTAATTGATTGTAATATAGAAACTTGGTATAAATGGTATATATATATCTTTATTCAACTAATTTTTCTATTAATTCGATTAATAGAGTAATGAAAGGCAACGATTAGAAAAGTATTGCTATATTTTTAGACTGGGGAGATTATAGTGGGCAATTTATTATTATAAATAATAACAATAGTGTATAGGAGGATATTGAATATAAGAAAGAGTATAATAGAGTATATAAGAGTTTATAAAAAGATAATAAAGTTTTCAATCAAGAATATAATCAGAAAGAAAAGGATAATAAAGAGTTTGAAGAAAGAAAAGTACTTTTGATTTACAATACCCATAATTCTTCAGAGATAAATAATATTATATAATTAATGGAAAGATTAATAGAAACTGATCTTTATTAGAAATACAAGTATTTGCTATTTCAACACTAGCAAAAAACTTGAAGAAGTACTGGAAAGATGTTATTCAAAAAATCCAGGAAATCGGAGGATATTGTAGAGGCCTTTTCTATTTTTAGTTGATGAGAAATCTAAAAAGGATTAAGATAAGAATTTTTCCTTGTATTGATTTTCATATAAATTGATTAATTTGATTAGATACTTTTCTTTTTATTATCAATTATAAAAGAAACAAGACAAGTTAGTAAAAAATATATACAAATTTCAATTGTAAGTTTATATTCTCACTCTTGAATCTTGTTTCAAAATTTAATTAGTTTAGTTTATTTAATAAACTTCGTGATTTGAGAAAGGAATATAAGAAAGCTGTAGAGTATGATATACTATTTCTACTAATTTTTCTATTAATTTTTCGATTAATTTATTAATCCTTATTAGAAAAACTTTAATATGGAAATCACCTGCAATTTTCTTTACAAGTTCCGAGAAAGTATTCTGGAGAATATATATAGTTTATTTTATAAATGATTTTGAAATGGATGATTGGATTGATCTTTCTAATCCTGTATTTTGATAACTAGAGTTTATTAAAAAGATCGATGATATAGGATTTTTTATTCTAGAGGATGATTGAAAGCAATATATTGATGTAAGGAGATTGGTTTATGATAAGAAGATCAATCAGGAATTGTGGGATTTTTAGTAATTGGTTCTACCTGTAAATGTAAATTTATAAGTATTATCTGATACTCAAGCTAATCAAAAGCTTATTGAGAGTTTCTATAATTAAAACTAGTATTTTAGTATAGAATAATCAAATTGAAGTTTTATTATATACTTTTTACTAAGTTTTCTACTAATTTTCTACTTAATACTTTTGTTCTTTATAAGAATAAATTTTATCTTTCAAAATTTATTAGATATTGAAATCTATTTGAATAACTTTGTTATATCTTCCAGTTATCTTTCAAATATTTCTAATTCTGAACTATTCAATCCTTTTCATTCTTTACCTCCTTATAAATTGTTTTTTGAATTATATGGAAAAAGTAAAAGGTTTTTTAAATGGATATAAGAAGTTCATCAGGATTTTATTGAATAATAGAAAACTATTCAATGATTCAATAACCAGATTAATAACTTAACTAATTTAATAAAGAAGATTTATTAAGATTCAACTATTTGTAAATCAATATATTAAACTAAATACAATCAGGCTGCGAATAAGGGAATTGGAGAGCCAATTTTAATATATCGTTAATATAATAAAGAATGAATCATTCTGGGATTAAGAATACTGATATCAATATATTATCTAAATATTTTCAAAGTGATACATATCGAAAAGCAGTTTTTCAAAATGAATATTAAAAAGAATTAAATGAATATTCTGTTGTAAGAATAAATAATAAACGATTAATAGAAATATTAATAAAAAGCTAATTCTTTTTAGATAGATTTATTAAAACAATTTATAGAAGAAGTATTTTATAATTAACTTTTATAAACAATTATTTCTTTATAAGTATTTTTTCGAGTTATTGAGGATAAAAGAATGATAATAGTTTATTTAAATACAAAATCCTGAATTCCCTTTTTCCCTTTGTATATATATTTCGAAAACGATTGATAACCCAAATCGAAAATCTTGAAAAGAATATATTGCTTTCGAAAATAGTGAAAGGAAATAAGGTTGCTTTATTCTTAGATGCTTGGTTTAGTACAAACAGATTATCTTTTCTTGGAATTTTGGTTTATTATATTTCTAAAGATTGGGAATTAATTGAAGAGCTTATTGGATTTGAAAGTTTAATAGATATTTATTCAGGATAAGCTTTAGCTAAAGTTGTAAAAGATATTATTAATAAATTCGATATTATTGATTAGATTATTTCGATTATTATTAATAATGTATTTAATAATTTCAAGATAATAGAAAAAATCAATTAATATTTTGAGAAGGTATTTAATAGAGATTGATTTCTAGATAAATATATTCAGTATATATTTTGTTTAGTATATATATTCAACTTACTTAAAAGTACTTTTTGAATCAATTTGTTTAACTTAATTAATGAAATATTTATTCGAGATTAAAATAATAATATAGAAATAAACAATCTAAAAAGAATTCGTTTACTTAAAAATAATATTATTCTTTTATTCTTATTAGGTAAGTGATTTGATTTTTCTATTAATCTTTTTATTAATCTTTATCTAGATTCGAAATTAGTTATTACTTTTGAATTCTAGTACATAATGATAATTGAGGTTTCTGAAATATTCAATAAGAATTATCAGGAATATTAGATAAGTTAAGAAGGGCCAATTACTCTTTTGATGGATATTTTTTAACTCGATAGGATTCGATTGTTATATATTGATATATGCAATATGTCTTCGAAAATGCAATCAATAAATACTATCAGGATTATTCTAATACAAGAATATTTTCTTTATCAGAAGTAGAATGAAAGTAAATTGGATATCTTATTGATTTTATTCGTCCATTCAATTTCTATACTATATATATAAACAGAATAAAAGAAACTACTTTGTTATATACATTAGGTATTTACCATAATTTATAAGCATCTGGTTGAAAGTCGTTGTCATTTGACTAAAAAAAGACGAAATATTTATTAGATTTGAAAAACTAATAAAGCTATTGATAAAGCAGAGAGAAAATTGGATAAATATTATAATAATATATATAATGATCTTGATAGTATTTACACAATAGGAGCTTTGCTATATCCAGTTTTAAAAATAATTATTTTTCAATTCAAATTCTTATTAATTGAATTATCAAAAATCGAGATTGGTAAGCTGAATTTGAAGTACAATTTTTGTCGATTTTGGAAACCGAATATTAACAATATATATCATCTAGAATTACTGAATTTCAAGCTTTACAAGATTCAAATAAGAATAATCTAGTAATTGTTTTGGAACAATCTTGTTGGGATACTTCTGAATAATACAGATTTCAAGAAATTGCTATAAATGAAGTAGATTCTTGATTATACTTTTGTAAGTCTTTCTATTAATCTTTCTATTAATCATATCTCTAATATCTATTAGCCTCTTCTGATATAGCTATTTTCTTTTATTAAAAAGCAAAAGAATATAATTATTCAGGTTTAACTAGAATAGCTAGGGATTTCCTCTATATTCCAATAGTAGGAATTAGTATAAAACGAATATTCAATTATGCTAGGGATTTATATTCATATCAACATAAATAACTTACTTCAAAAACTATTCGTAATAATATTTTCCTTTTTCATTATTAACAGAAATCACAAAAGGAAATTCCAAATAGAAATAGAAACTATTATATATTCCGGGATATTATACAAATTACTAAAGAATCTATAGCTTTAACTAAAAAGAAAATCGAAGCCGAAATTGCGAATTTACAAGATAAGATTGATTTTAAGATTAAATAATTTAATAATTGAAATCAAAAGAATTATATTAATAATAAAGAATCAGATATGAATGCTATATATACAGTACAAAAGGAGTTTCGAAAATATTGTTAATTATAAAGAAATATATTATTAATCAGGATATTATAATATCTTTTTCAAAATGATTATGAAGTTGAGCAAGATATATTAAATCAAATAAATAAAAGATTGGAAAACGAAGATCCAGCAATTTATAACGATTTATAGATTACTGCAAAAAATCAAGCTACACAACCCGATTTACCAAGCTATAATTCGAAAAGGCAACAAATTGAAGATAATAAGATTATAATTGATAGATTTAATAGAGAAAGAAGTCAAAAAAGGTTTTATAATATATTTAATAGATATAGATAGTTATCCGAATTGAGAATTGAAGAATATTCTATTAATCTTTTTATTAATTTTGAATAATATACTTTATAATCCTAATTACTATTTATTATTTATTAAATTATTTATTACTCATTAAATTATTTATTATCTATTAGATTACCCATAGTATTTTGGATTACCCATAGTATTTTGGGTTATCTATAGTATTTTGGGTTACTTATGGTATTTTGGGTTACCCATGGTATTTTGGGTTACCCATAATATTTTGGGTTATCCATAAGTAATGGGATAGGTTTTAGAAATCCTATTTATCTATTGGATATCTAATAAAATGTATTACCCACCCATTGGGATTATTACCCAATGGGTGGGGTCCTACCCACTGGGTTTTCTACGCAGACTAATTATATAGATCATCTCCATTTTTTTGAATATAAAGATTATTTTGTTTTTAGTTTCTTAGTGGAATATGTTTTTTATATTTCTTGTTAGTATTACAATATTTTATTGAATACTTGCTAATAATTAATATAAACAGATGTTATCTGTATACCCAAATCAGAGTTTAGAGTCTTACTAGAATAACTCTGTAAGATAAAGTATATATAGGACTAGCAAGAGGGGTAAGCCTTGTAAAATATTATATTTCATTATACTATAACTAATTATTGCTTTATTAAGTCTAACCCTAAATTACCTTTAGATTAAAAAGAAGTCGATTAGAACAATCAGGTTTTGTGAGAACCCCTATCCCCTTATTTGTCTTAGAAGTCTGTTTTTAAATAGAACATCGAATACTCCTTGTATATCCAGTATAACTATTATAATCTTATAGTTTTTGTTGAACACTACTTTGTATTATAAACAAATAACGCTATTAAGTCCATAGCCAATCGTTTCGGAAGGGTACCGCAGTATTATAGGCTGAGTATTTCTTGTGTTAGGGCTATTCACGCTAGACGTCTTGCTATGATCCTTATATAAACACATATAAATACATATAAACACATAAATATAGATATAGATATCTAATTCATTTAATTCATTTAATTCATCACCCCTCCCCTCATCTATCCTTCCTCATCTATCCTCCCTCATCTATCCTCCCTCATCTATCCTCCCTCATCTATCAATCGATACAATTAACATCCCATCCCCATCCATGCCCATCCCATACCCATCCAGTCATAACATATCCATATCCATAACCCTTGAGAAAGAAGCTCTCATTCCTTTCCCTTCCATTGGGATTAAGAAAGTTTTCTCTTCGCGTAAGTGGAAAAGAGGGAAAGTGATAAAGTGGAAAAGTGGATGAAAAACAAAGGAAGATGGAAATGAAAAAGAAAAGGATTTCTTCCTTAAATTCAACTCTGATGGTTCGTTCTTTCTTTTGTGAGAGAGAGTGTGTGTGAGAGAGAGAGTGTGTGAGAGAGAGTGTGTGTGAGAGAGAGTGTGTGTGAGAGAGAGAGGAACAGAGAGGAACAAGAAAAGAGATGATGAAGAAGAAGAAGAAGAGATGAGATGAGATGTACTCAATCAACTTATTAATTGACTGACAAGTCAAAAACTAGCTTTGATTTTATTTAATCGAATGGATATTACATTTCTCCGAGGTTGGATGAGATGGGTAAAAGGACGATGAGAAAGAAGAAAGTTTAGAAATGAAGTATGTTTGTCTTTTTGTTTGGCTATCCGTTTGGCTATCCACCCATCCACCCATCCATCAATTCTCAATCTCCCCTACCCATCTCCAGCCACCAGCTGCACAAGAACCAGAAATAATCTCCCAAAGCAAAATCAATGAAAGCCCGCGCGTTGAATTAGTCTCGAAGCGAAAAGGTATAAGACGCCACCGAAAAAAAAAAGTCATCTAAACATTATCGGAACGCGAAATGGGTTCATGAGTATTCAATTCATGACCACCACCCAACTTCTCCTCATGACCTTCAGGAACCACATCTGCGAGTGTTTCATCGGTGCCTTGTAAATCTTCTTCAACGGTAACGGTATCCTTGATTCTCAAAAAGATAACAGGAGCAGCGATGACGCAAGACACGGAGAGGATAACCCAATTGCTGATGAATTCATCGTGGTAGGAAAGTTTCTTAGCATCCAATGCCCACATGACGGCACCACCAGCTGATTGAATACCCTTGTAAAAACCGACATAGTTGGCAGATTTACGACCAGAGTTAGAGAGGGCACCCATGAACCAGTAAACTGATCCTTGCCATGCGGAGTCGAAGAATCCATAAAAGATGTAGAGGAACATAGGACCAATGTATTTTTTGCCTCCATCAGTCCAGTCGACTGGAATATAGTCTCCGGTAGCTGAGTTGGTGCTCTCACGGGTATAGGTTTTTTCGAAAGCATATCCACCACCCCAAGTAATCATGGTGATGGAGAAAAGGAGAGCGAGAGCGGACTTGGCACGAACCGAACGACGGAAGTTACCAGCATCGAGACCGAAACCGAAGATGATGGCACCGAAAATTTGTGCAGTCCAGTATAAAACGTTGTTGAGAGCACGAGTACGGGTATTGAAAACCGCGGCGTTGATTCCATTTTGTTGATAAGTGTAAAACCAATTGGAAGCCCAGAACATGGGGAAGAGGAGGATGATGAATGGTTCTTGAACAATGGTGTCATAAAGACCGATGAATTCGGATTTCCAGGATGGATGCTTCATGAGAACAACTTTGGTACCATCAGGTCGAACGATATCATCGGCGTTACATAAAAAGAGAGCTAGAACAGCACCGGCGAACATGAGAATGATGAATGCGATGTAAGTTCCATCGGTGACAGTACTGTTGGTCTTGACATTGATATTTTGACCAAGTGGGATCTAAAAGAATGTTAGTATGTGATCTTCTGAGGTTTATTAGAAGTGCCTCAAGTGAGGTCTTCCCCCCGCCCTGAAACTTCAAATAAGAAGAAACAGAAAAGTCGGGGAAAGCAATCAAGTTATAGATAAACTCGATTGCATATAAGGTGAACGAAAAGTATATCGAAACTTACCAAAGCACCAAGAACAGCACCAAAGTTAAACACTGCCCAGAAAACACCAAAGTATTTTCCTTTGTCACCTTCATATGGATAAGAAACCATGATGGTTCCTTGCGCAGTCCACAATAGACCAGCACAAACACCAAGAAGTGCACCGGCAAAGATGTTGAAGCCACCCACATTTGCGTGAACCGAGGCGAGGAGAGAAATTGCATAAATACAATATCCAATACCACCAAAGGCCAAACAAGTCTTGATACCCAATTTGTTGACGAAAGTTCCACCGAAGAAAGCGAAGACTGCAAAGGTGGAGTAGAGAGCGGTGTTCTAGAAAATCTCATGTTAGTAAGAAATTCGTGACTTTGGAACGTCTTGATTTTATATGGGGAAATTCCATCATCATGAATGTCAAGAGAGACAATCAAATTCGAGGAAGCATCAAAGCAAAAGAATAAATAACTCACCATATGATCTGCAAGAGTAGGATCTGCTTTTCCACCACCACCAAGACCACCGAGCGCATTAAACATACCAGGACAGAGGAAGCAGACGAATGCAACCATGGTAAGTTGAACTCGAGGAGATGCATACCAAAAGGTCATGCCAAGGAATCGACGTTGCTTATACTTCCATCCTTGCTGATCGACGGCGGTAGTAGGAGTATTGGTGCGGAAATCGACATTATCTTGAACTGAGGCAACCTCTGGGGAATGCGCATGCGCAGCTTCTTTCTCCATATTGAATGGACGAATGGAGAATTATTGTTTGGGGATATCAGGTATGATTGATGTTATTGAGAAAGAGTGTAACGTAAGTTGAGGGATCGATGTTGAAGGAAAAGACGGTGGATGGGCGAAAAAGTTGTTTGTTGTGGGAGAGATTTGAGAAGTTGTGGGAAGAAACTCTTATGCAAATTACTTGCTGCGGTAGAGATTTTTTTCCCAGCCGTCGTGAAGAAAAGATTCACTCTTAGTGCGTCTTCCAATCCTCGATACGTACGATCCAATCACCTTGTTGACCTGTACACAAATAAAAGTGATACAAAAGGTATCAAGCCGTTCCCAAGCGTCAAGCCGTTTTTCCGATGAGATTGGCAACAAATCTACGGTGAATATTATGATTTGCCTTGTCTCGTCTTTCACAGCCTGGGAAAGTGAATCGGAATGAGAATATATATTCAGGTCGGTGAATAAAGTGAGGTCTAAATGAAGTGACGTTGAGGCGAAGTGAAGTGAGGTGAGGTGAGGTAAGGCGAGGTAAGGCGAGGTCAAAGTGATATTATACTTCTCAACCTACGAAGCACTAGCAACAACTACATCGTATATCAACCACGATGCAGTTCTTAAACTACTTATATATGCAGCATCTTCATTCGTAACCCCTACCTGTCCCTGCACTGTGCATCCACAGTTATATTCCCCCATGTTTTTCGAGATTCGATGTTGGAATCAATCACCCACCAAGCGGTTCTGGATTTAGTCATAAGTTTGATGTAGGATGAATGTGTGAGGATGTGATGATCATTGATACGTTATCTATCTTTGCCCGCCAATTCTTTTTTTTTTCTTTCCTCTCCTCTCTAAAAGGAGTAATCTCATGCACGACTTATCAAAGCCCCGGCGGTTTAATTGGAGCTTGGGCTGGTCTGGTCAGTGAGAAATGATTCAAATTAGTAACTTTCTCCGCACGATAATTGACATGGGGAAGGGAAGGGAAGCGATTTGACTGGTGAGAAATGTAAGTGTAGGGAAGTGTGTAGGGGAGTGAAGACTGGATGGAGTGAAGGCTGGATGAAGTAAGAGACGTACAAAAGAATCTTGAATCATGGGATTTGTTGAATGGAATGAATGGATTGTATGGATTGATAGGATTAGAATGATTGATTCCTGAGTAATTAAGCTTACAATCTACACCACTTGATCCAAATCTGGAGAATACTTTCTTCATTTGGGATTCTACAGGAAGTTCCAAGTCCCCAGTCCCAGGTCTACGATCCACAGACCAATATCCCATATCCAACCTCCAACATCAAATATCCAATATACAACATCCCATATCCAACATCCAAAATTGTGAGAACAACAGTAACAACTCCCATCAACCATACAGACCAAAATGCGGGGCAAGGGTTCCAGTGGATCCATGGGACTTGACCTTTGAATTGATTCTTGGCTGCATGAAAAAATCTCTGGGTTTAACCCTCAACGGATGGTTGCATGGCATACTACATTGAATGGGGGTTGGAGAGTTCATCTTACCACCCATTTGAAGATGCTGATCATTCTATGTAACGTATGATATTAATATTGAGAGGGAGGAAGGAAGGAAGGAAGAAGAAGGAGAAGAAAAAGAAGAAGGAGAAGAAAAAGAAGAAGGAGAAGAAAAAGAAGAAGAACCGGTAGTATGCCTTTCCACTCTTTGTAATGGATTGGATGGGATGGGATGGGATGGAATACTTGGGATGAGTTTCAGATAGGACCAGATGTTCATTTGATCTTTGATATCGTATCAGGATTGGTATCAGTCGTGACATCAATATCAATATCGATATCAGTATCTCTCGAGTATCAACACCCACACCGTAAGGAAACAAAATAGTGGAGAATGTAGTAATCCATATCACGATACCAAACCCAACTGATTGGAAATAAATCGAGTGTGGTATCACCTATCTAGTATCTAGTATCTATAAATCCAGATAGATCAACTAATAGAAACGTCTCATCATCGTCCCTCTACCAAAAACCAACGAATTGAACTGATGTATGGATGTATCTTAGCAATCTAGAATTCACGAGATAGATATTAATAAAATACACCATGTCTCATCCATTTATCATTTTATCGGTCTATCAGTCTATCGTCTACGATATCGTCTCATCGTTTATCCCTTCATCACCGCTCCATCCAATCCCATCCCCACACCTACTACCCATCACACCGTGGATTCTCGCCCGAATGCCTGGTACCACATCACATATCACAATCCATCCGGCCCTATTTGCAACTTTCCCCTGGTGTGCTGGTGATGGTGGTGGTGGTTGTTGCAGCCGATGAATTATTTCCCTCCGTCCCTACTCACCTCATGATTGCCATCTGGCAATTCTGTATCTATCCGAAGAATGATCAGAATATTTTTCTCGCTCTGCAGTGACGGTCCATTTGCTTCGTTCGTATAAGAATGAAGTTTTGTGGACTAGGTATGAATTGAATGGTCTACAAATCCTTGACGTGTTGGTTGTTGGATATCGATCTAATAGAATAGACACTGGATACTAGATACTATAATACACTTAGTCCGCGCCAGAACTCAATTCAAGCATTTCATTTGGCCTGCTCGGTATTTCATGTTCTCTTTTGCGAGACTTGCCGTACTCCGTCGCATCCTCGGAATTGGCTGGCTTTCCTTCCATGGGTGATCGAATACCTAGTACGTACTTAGGTAGGTATAGCTAAATTTATAATATCCCATGGGGTACGAGGCCATGCTTCCTTTATAGGAAATGAACAGAAGGGACTCGTATCTAAAGTTCTGACTGCAGCCCCAAGGGCCAAAACACGGAAGGTCCACCGGTTCTCACCACTCTCCCGAACTTTTCATCCTTCCTTTCAACCACTGGTGAATCCAACCCAATCAACGCAAGAGAAATATTCATATATCCATCCCGAGAAATCATAAGTAGGCATGAGTAACAAGCATCGCCATCAGAACGAGCACGAGACAAAAACAAGGATCCCTAATCGCACAGGAAGCGAGGACTGTAAATCTGCGATCCATTGGTTCTATGCTCATCATCGTGTCTCACCCCTCCAAACTTGAGTCCATGCCAAATATTACATGTCCAATTCATTGCGATTCAACGTCCCACGTACGAGCCATATTCATGATGGATTGATGATCCCGTCTATCATTATGTATGTATATATGTATATGTGTGTAGGTATGTATTCTCTCTCCATAAATGATAAGGCTCGACGCTTGAGTCATGGGAAATTTCAATTTCATGGTAATATGGTGGTAGAATCAATTCAAAATTTCAATTCAAAATTTCAATTCAAAATTTCAAATACCTACCTACCTACCTAGGGAATTATAATTCATCCGATTTGCTATCCACTATCTTTGTACACGAGTAAATAATCCATTCTATCATTCTATCATTCTATCTATCAATCATTCAATCAATCAATCCATCATCAATCAATCCATCCCTCCCTTCCTCCCCATCCTCCCCTTCCCCATCCTCACCCTCACCTCCCAAGACAAGATCCCCAATGTTACAATCAACAAGTGGATCCCTCTCCATACATAAAACCTCACGTTCCCATCCCAAAAGCGATGTTACACTCACCCACCCCATCCAATCCAACCTCATCCTATCCTATCCCATCCCATCCTATCCTCCCAAATTCCAATTCCAATTCCAATTCTAATGAATCATATTTACGATTATCGATAATGGGAATACATACCTACCAGGTAGTATAATGGTTAGTTTCTATAGTATGTACTTCGTTTGTATGTGGGTAGTGATAGTTCACCGCCGTCTCTCCCTTTCATATCATATCATATCATATCATTTCCTATCCTGTCCTTGTAAGGAGTACTGGTAAGAGTATTTGCCTTACAACACTTATTTATGTGCGTGTGTATGAATCAATGGATAGGTAAGATCTTACCTATCCAATACAAATTCCCAATCCCAAATTCACACACCCAGAACAGGACAGGACAAGACAAGATCAAAAAACAAAAGCCCTCGGATATGAATCACATGAGATGAATATGAATACCATACCTAGGTATGAATGATGGATGGTTGGGAGATGGGAGATGGGAGATGGGATTGATTGGGAGATGTCGTATCGTATTGTGAGGTCACTACCCGACACCATTTATTTTCTCGATTCTCCGATTTCTCAATATCTACCTATCTAGTATATTCTACTACATAGCTTCCTTATTTCCGTGCATTTCAATTCATTCATTCATTCCATTCATTGCATATCGCAATTACTATACTATACTTACAGTACACACAGTACAACTACACACAGTACAACTACACACAGTACAACTACACACAGTACAACTACACACAGTACATACTCACAATACAATACACACAGAACAGACATCTCCACACAAAACACATATATAACCTATTATAAACTCCTCACCCACCCTCCAATCCCCATATCCACAAGGTTAACTTAAAGTATCTACCTGCCTACCTAGTATCATTACTCCATCCATAAACTTCTCCAGAGCCTCCTCACAATCCATCTCTCTCGATGACTTGACCACCAACTTTCCACGATATACTACTTACTACAGTACCTAATACATAGATAGGTAGATAAATGCAACACACGAACCATGAATCATTTTGCACCCAGAGTCGCGGAGGTCTTTCCTGGTGTTGATTTTTTGTCGACGAGGTGGATGAGGATGAGGATGAGGTATGAGGTATGATGTTCATGATGGTTGGTTTGTGTTGTGTTGTGTTGTGTTATGTTATATTACATCATGTATCCTAGTATAGTTACATCGGGTTACTTACTTACTTACCGTATCGTATCGTGTCGTATGGCTTGCTTGGTGGATCGAGAGGTTGCAACTTGCCATGCCATGTGTGATATGGGGTAGCTGATGAAGCTTGTCTGGGTAAATTGTCTTGGTAAATTGAGGCTTGAGGCTTGAGACTGGGCTTGGATGGTTTTCGATGGTTTCTTGGAGCGGAGTGTGTGAGTGTGTGATGTTTGTTGTGGTATGTATGTATGTATGTAAGTGGATGAGGATGGGATGGGTTGTTGAGTTTTATGATGATGATGTTTTAGATTTAGATCTATATTTATATTTAGATTCTAAACTTCTTTTCATACCTATCTGTCTGTCTATCTGTCTGTCTGTCGAGCATTCAGTACCTCATCTAACTGAACATTTTCCAAGGTTTCCGAAACGGTAGATATCGATACAGTATCGAGATTCCTTTCATTATACTATTATATCTATATTCTTCTGCATCATGTCATTACAATTTTCATACCATGTCCTCACTCTTCCTCTCTTTTGCGTTCGCATAGTTGCTTACATTATTCTCTCTTCTCTTATATGTAATACAATACAATACAATTCAATGTAGCAATCTTTTCTATTTGTGATCTGATTCATGGAATGATGGAGATGCAAGTGTGTTTATATTTATATTTATATTTATATCTACATCATGCGAGAGAAAAGCTGGAGTGGGAAGTTACGAGCTGGTAGGGAGTATAGCTCTTGGTTTCTCAGTGAGTTTGATGGAACGCGGAATTTGTGAAGGGGAAAAGGAATGGGGTGGGTTTTGGTATATGGTTGATGGGTGATGGGTGGATTGTAGATTTGGAATCTTATATCAATTTGAGAAAATGTCTGGATTATCGGAGGATGGATGGTTGCGGGGAGAGGATTGTATGAGTTGTATAGGATTTCTAAGATGGGGGAAAGGGGGAGGAGAGGAGAGGAGAGGGAAGTCTGATTAACTTGTGGTAATGAGGATGGAGTTGAGGTCTTGATTTTGCTTGATTTGATTTGGTTTGAGTTGAGTTGAGCTAGGCAGACAGCGAGATAAGTGATTGATATTGAATTCTCTTGTCTGAGTAGCTGCGCATCGGTTGTGGATGGAGGGGAGGAGATTTCTGTGACCTCTTTCTTTTTGTGATATTTCTGTTTCTGTTAGGCATGCAGATATCGGATTTGGAATGGAAAGTTGTTACTATTCGGAAATATTTAGAGTAGGTGATTTTTTTTATTTTTGGGGGGAATGGATTATGGGTCTGATAGGTGGGTGATGAGAATATCGAAGATGTTGAGGTTAAAGAGGTTAGATTGGTATGGTATGATGGAAGACAAGGCGGGGTGCTGGGGGTAATGTATAGTTGATCATATGGTTATAGTAAGATTACAAAACGAGTCCTCAGAATTTTCTCAAAAGGAGTTGGAAATTAAACTGCCCGGGCCTGGATAGTTTGGGATGAAACATCTTTCTCGGTCATCTAGTGGCATATCACAATCTAGCCGGCGTTTCTACGCTGTTCTAGACAAGCAGCACATTAGATGGCATTGGGGGTGAATACGATCGCTGATTCTTCACGAAGATCTCGCTATGGTGACGCGAGAGGACATGCGAGTTTGAAGAATTGAACGGGATGGGAATGTCTTCTGAGTGGTAATTGTTGGTTTGAGAAGGATACGAATGATGTAGAAGCTAAAATGTAGGCTCTGGTTGTTAATGTGTATTCCGTTTAATGAGCTAGTTAATTACGAATGGAATGGCCCTTATATAAGGGCTAGCCTTCGCTTTTGCTGAAGTGTGACTATAAAGGCTTGGAAATTGAGTCTATGTTCATATAGTAATTCATATGAGCGTCCTGATATCCTTTGTGTTGGCGTTTGGGGGAAGTTGTGAGTGAATGAATCTGGTTGTGTGTGAGGAAGTACTGGGGTTGTGATGTTGAAGTTGTGGTTAATTGATATATCTTCCTGCATTGGTATTAAGCCAATGCTTCTTCAGTCATCGTTCGTGTTTTCTGTAAGTTTATGATATCATGAATTCATCAGAGTCAAGTGATGAGAAAAGAGATTTGGAAGGGATCACGTGATAGTAGAATTGATTTCTTGCGAGTTGTGGTTGTGGAGGGGTTCGAATGTCAGCACCCTATTTCATGAGTTTTGTTATCGTTCTGGATTACAATAAGCTAGTTTATACGCAGAGTAAGATAATTATGATGGTTGATGAACGTCATTGTTCCTATTCCTTCATAGATTTCTCAAGACAGAAATGGAATGAAGGAATTGCGATGCAGGGTTGTGAGAACACATCTACTGATGTCGGTTTGAGGACACATAATACCCAAATCATGGGGCAATAGTTGCCTAAAAGGATGACATGATGAAAGAAACGTCTATAAGTACTGGAAGTATCAGCGCGATAATGATCAAACTGCTCAGTATCATTAATGTCCATCATGGCGTCTTCGTGTGGTCATACCTTTCCTCGCTCGAGTATGCTACTTCTCGTGGTTTTGTTCTTTTTGATGATACAGACAATGGCTCAAGAGGCTTTTGATGAACAAGACGACCTGACGGCACTTGAAGAAGAATTGACATATTTTGAAGAATCGGATATGGGTCTGTCAGATGAAATCTACATTTCTTCACCAAGAGCATTCAAACCAGAATCGCCAGAGAAATACCAAAACCTTCACATCTATTTCGAGAGCCCAGATGAAGCACCGTATTCCAACGAAGTACTTCAATTCTTCAATCAACCCACATCCACCGAATACAGGAAAGCAGTCCAAACATTCGAAATTACAGGTTACTATGAAAGTTACATCCAACGCGCAAATTGGACCGGCGTTACAAATCTCCTTACCAATCTTCCCAATCTCTCAATAGTGCACTGGAAAATTTCTAAAGCTATCTGCCCCGAGATACTCTCCAATCTCAGCATAACGAATCCAGATGCCCGCATTTACTTACACGATCTTCCCCCCACGGGAGATCCCAATGATCATCATTACGAAGCCTCAGGTGATTCCATCGCCACTATAAATCATCTAAATGAAGATGCCCGTTCGATCCTTGGGTCTCCGTTATTATATTCCCTCAATGCCGATATTATAGATTCCTACTGGTCAGATCCAGCGTCGATGCAGATTCTCTTCGAAATTCTGCGCTCCAATCCGCCGAATATGCGAGAATTGCAGTTGAGGTTTTTGCAGCAAGGATGTGAGGTTGGTAATCAGGTTGAGGCATTTCCTTTCCTTTCGAGCAAATTCAATACCGATCAGGAAAATATGACATCGATACAATTTCCCCCGCTGGAAAAATTGGTCATCGGCGGATATGATTTTGAGGAATCGCCTGATGGTGGAAGTGGATGGTATGAAACGCCCAAAATCGATTGGCGGACACTTCTCGAGTTTCCTTGGAATATACTCCCAATGTGGTTTATTAATTGGTTGGGAGAGTCTCATTTGAGATCTGTGTGGGACGCTATTCGTTATATACCGCTTGAGCGACTACCTTCTCCTGATGGGGTGTCGAATTTGGCTGTGTGGTTAAAAGTTATGGATTGGTCTAAGTTGAAGACTTTGCATATGACACGTCCTGGTCCGGTCGCGATTCAGGAATTGGGGATTGTGGGTGCATTAAATGGATTGAAAGAGCTGAAAATCGACGGAATGAAAAGTCTGCGGGAATATGACATAGAAACGGAATGGGAAATAGTAGTGGATTTTCTGGAGGATATAGCGAGTAACGGGACAAGTCTTACATCTCTCTGGATCCGTGATATTCCGTTCCCGAAAATGATGAACGGCAACAATGCAACAACTGAATATAAAGCTACGGAGAAATTGCTGGGTGCCTTGTCACGACATACGAATCTCACAAAGCTTCACTTGTACGATGGAATTCAATTTTCCTCTTCGGGATCGTCTTCGCAATTGCCGAAGCAATTTTCCATACTGGTTTCTGCTCTTAATTTGTCGTCGATTGAAGATCTCGCGATTGATATACCGTCACTCCCCGGTTCCAATTCCTCAAACTCCGAGAATGGTAATTTGAAGACTGATGGAATTGATCCGAAAATTTCAGATGAAGAGATGTATAAATATTTCACTCCTTTTACTCAAAATTCTCGGTTGAAGAGCGTGGAATTCCATGTTCCAGCACCTGAATGCTGGAGACGTCAAATTAAACTTGTTACAGAATCAGGGATACAGGACAGAAATTTTAGTAAGCCGGGGCATAAAGCGGATGTATTGGAAGTGGAGAGATGTGAGAAGGAAGAAGAAGAGTTGGGGAAGAGGACGAGGAGTTTGCTTGAGTGGATGAATGAGGAGAGAGAAAGGGTCGGGGAAGATGCGATTAGAAGTTTGAGGGTTGTGGTGGGGGAGGAGATGGGTGGAGGGAAGGAGGGGGTGGAGTTGGAGATGTTGGGAACATCGGCGGGTTTTGAATTCACGGGGAGGACTGGGGTTTGGGAATGTTGGATCGAGGAGAGAGCAGCGGTGCCAAGGTGTAAAGGGGGGAGGAGATGGTGGGACTATGGAATCTGGGGGTGGTAGGTATGTGCTGAAACATTTCAATGTGTTGGACGAATAATGAGGGGTAGGAACCAGGAAAGAGGAATCTAAGATTGCATTAACAGACCGAGTAATTTAATTTTGATTGTCATTATAATTCGATTTCGAACACGTACGCAATTCCTAGCCAGTAGACTCGGAGAGTTTCCCGATTTTTTTCGCGGGATATGGATATGAATGAGACCGGTGGGTGAATTTTACACTTATGACGCCACATAAATAATGGTACAATATTAATGTAGTCAGTACTTTTCAGAAGAGAGTACTGCAGCTAAACTTTGAATTGAAGCATATTCCAAAGAACCATATGAGAGTTACATGGCCGATATCATAGAACAAAATGAATGTTTGATCATATGATCAATACAAGGGAGATATCGGGCAAGTAACTTTAAAACAAAATTCACCAAAAAAACATTTTCCAAATGTACCAGGGAGCAATCATTAATAGACTGTTTTAATCGATTCAGAGATCGATATCATACAGATTGAATACGATATTGTATATTTGAAGTGATCTGTATTCTCTTTGACTCTACAAGTAAATGATACTCGGCGGCAAATTGACTATGAGTACTATCTCATCAAATGATAACCAAGAACAATCGGATTCGCAATCACTTGATTCCGACATAAACAAGAAATCATTCTACATGAAATCAATGATATTTGAAGGATCGACGGCGAGATGAAAACCGTTATATGCCAGGACAAAACACAAGAGAAGGCTGAGACAAGTGGATAAGAGGGCTCTCGGTTATCTTAAACGGGCGGGACTGATAGAACCCTTCGAAATCTCCCGGTGAGGCTGTTCTCGACTTTTCTCCAAGGCTGTCGTCTTGCTGTCCTTAGAAATTATTCACTCCACTTTTCTGGCCGCTTTTACATTTCTCCAATTCTGCCACTTTCAAACCTTAGTACGAAAGGATACAATTAGATACCGGTCAATCAAGCTCAAGACGACGAAATTGATTTGACAACAAACGATTCATTTCTGCACATATACATACATACATACTTCCTCATTAATTGTACCTTTCTCACACTCATTTTCTTGCTCACATAGTCATGATAACTACAATACTTATAATCTGTTAATGCCGAGATTATTAGAGGCATTGCGCCTCAAATCCCCCTTGATCTTTAAACCCTTTTCTATAAATCAAGAATTACTAGGCAAACCGAGGAGCTGATCCCGAGTCACCAAATGTCTTGGGATTTGTTAAAGCGATTTATCGAGTCCGATGTCTTCAATCAGAATCCATTCCTCTCCGTAGCCTACCTTTCGTATGCCAATTACCCCTTTCCATTCAATCGCAGACTCCCTTTACTGATTGCTTGAGTTGGCAGACGGTATGCAGACCATGTCGGGATACATTATGTTCTGTGCTCGAAGTTGCGACAATTTAGTTATGAGGAGATCGAGTTCTTCCTCCCGCAGCTATGCCACCTAATTATTAGTGTCGACAATGAGTCTGTGGCTCTGGAGGAATTCATTCTGGATTTGTGCGAGGAATCGGTCAATGCTGCATTATTGGTGTGTTTGGAGACAGGACATAAGAGATTGGACATATCACTAACTAGAATCGCAGACATTCTGGTTGTTCCAAACGTATCTCCACGATCTTTCTGCGAATCCTCAATCCGAAGCTTTCAAAACATGCAGACGAATATATAATAAGGTCCAGCATATCGTATTTGGGGTATCGGAGACTCCAACGAAGAAGATTAGTGAGAATGTCTTACCTGTTACTGTTCTAGCAAGTTTCGTCCTAGCGAGTATTGCAGTTCCTTTTCTACCAAAATGGGCTGGGCCATTGGCTATTTCACAAGCACGGAAACCTCAAAGTACAGGAAATGTGGTCGCAGATACCAGTCAGATGCAGACACAAAAGATTGTTCGAAGTCATACAACGACACCGGGATCTACACGAACAAAGCAGAGGAGAGAAGCCGCAAGGATTGGCAGCGCTCCAGGCAGTGGTGGTCTGAATAGTGCTGGACCCTCTGAAGCCCCACCAGATCTGGCTCGATCGAACTCCTTAACAAGACCCACCTCATCAAAATCTAGCCGAAAGGTACCCCTAGATCAAATACGGCCTTCGCATTTAGACCTCAAAGCATTAGACCCTCGAAATTCAAGCTCGGCATCTCTTCCAGAATTAAGAAATCCAAATCTACCTAGTAGACCAGCAACACCCGTTACAGCTGGTCTTCCAACGAGACTGACCGAACCTATCAATAAAAGATACTCTCAGCATTCACATGGGGGGAAAATTGTGACTCCAGCATCATTAACTGACAAGCAGAAAGTCAAATTACTAAGGCAAAACTATTTTCGTTCTGAGACACAATTTTTAACGGCTCTGGAGGATATATCAAATCGTCTAGTTATCGTCCCAAAGCCAGCGCGTCTTAGTGCGTTGCGTGCTGAACTTGCACTTATTGCTCAGGATTTACCAGCTGAAGTTGATATACCAGTTATTTGTCCCGCCACTCTCGTGGATGGAATTCCTAGCAAAAGTAAACATCACCGGATTGTTCGTCTGAACCCCGCGGAAGCGACAGTATTGAATAGCGCCGAAAAAGTACCATATCTTTTGATGGTAGAAGTACTTCGGGATGACTTCTCCTTCAACCCGGAAACTTTAGATAATGAACGTTTGTTGAGCCGATTAGTGTCAGAGGAAGGAACCCATAAGAGACGAAGATTTGACCTCTCGGAATCTGGACGATCGTACGGTAGTCACATCATCAAAAGTACGGATAATACCCCCGATAGTGTTTTTGAGCCAATCAGTGGCGATTTGGGCAGCTCACCATTAATCAAAGAAACAGATCACGACGAGGAGGACATACACACCCCAACCTATAAGGAAAATGCCACGACCTCCCGGCCTACGCGCAAATCAAGCGGTACAACGACTTTATCGAGCTTATCCGGCGTTGCAACACCTAGGACATCCGGAACATCAACGTCTGGATCCATCAGTCCTACGCCGAAAAGGAAGATGACTATTCCTGGAGCAGGTCGATCGGGAGAGAAAGATCAACCAGACTTTTCTACCTTAACAACACATATTAGGACTGCTACACAAATGCTCACCCAACTTAATTCAACGAGTGGGAAAAGACCCAAACATGAGGTTGATGCAATTCGTCATAAAATTATCGCCAGTATACAGAGTCTTGAAGAGCAAAACTACGACTCAGAAGATAACGTTCAATCACAGACTTTTGACATGATTATGGAAAAAGCGAACGCGGCAGCAGCAAATGTTGCACCGGAAGATATCGAAGAAGAATCACCAACCGACCCAGATGCTGTTATTAATGTTGGAGCTGGTGCAGCTCGAATGGAGAACGATCAAAAGACTGGTGGTGTTCAAAGAAAGGGAGATAGAGACGATCCAAGCGCTGCAACATTTGGAGAAGCGTGGAATGTCAAGAAGGAACGTATCAGAAAATCCTCGCCATATGGGTGGATGAAGAATTGGGATGTTTTGAGTGTCATCGTGAAAACAGGTGCTGATTTACGACAAGAAGCATTTGCATGTCAGCTCATTCAATGCTGTGATAAAATCTGGCAGGATGCAGGAACTCCAGTTTGGGTCAAACGAATGAGGATTTTGGTCACTGGGGAGTCATCTGGTCTGATAGAGACAATTACGAACGGTGTATCCTTACATTCGTTAAAGCGTAGTCTCACACTTGCGACGATTGAGTCAGGACAAAATCCTCGAAGGAGAATTGCCACGTTGAAAGATCATTTCGTCAAGACCTTTGGACCACCCGACAGTGATGCATACAAAGCTGCGGAAGACGCATTCAAAAGATCACTCGCGGCATACAGCATTATCTCTTACATTTTACAATTGAAAGATCGACACAATGGTAATGTTCTCATTGACAACGAAGGGCATATCATTCACATCGACTTCGGATTTATGCTTTCGAACTCTCCTGGGTCGGTTGGGTTTGAAGCTGCTCCTTTCAAATTAACACAGGATTACGTTGATGTCCTAGGAGGTGTTGGATCACCTGCATTTGACGATTACAAAAAGTTATGCAAACAAGCTTTCCAAGGTATGTTTTTCAGGATGTTCATAGGCGACTCATGTCTAACAAAGTGTAGCATTACGTAGATCAGCGGATCATCTTATTGATCTTGTTAGTATGATGGGACGAGAATCAAAGATGCCTTGTTATTCGTATGGAGTTGCTCAAGCAACAAATAGTCTGAGGCAGAGGTTCCAGCTGCAGATGAGTGCCGATGAGGCAGAGACGTTTGTCGAGACAGACTTAATTGGAAAGTCTCTGGGGAGTTATTATACCCGATTGTATGATTTTCCGTCCCTTTACTGATCGTGGATGAACGCTAATTGAAAATGGGTAGATACGATACTTTCCAATATCGTACACAGGGTATTTATTAGTAGGTGGAGTGGGTATGCATGCTTAACAGTTTCTTGGAGAAACTGGTAGCGTTTGTAATTGAATGCATTGTGACTGGCATGGCGTTGGATAATATCATTGAGCTGATTGATTTATGTGTGGCATTTACGGGAAGCGAATTTCAGGGGGAGCGAAAGTGTCTTGCTGAACGGAGACATTACGAAGGGGGAGAGAGCAGAAATGACCCGATCTTTAGCATTAGAAGTGATTTGACTTGATCGTTTGAATGGAATGATAGTTTCAGTTCAATGAAATCGAATGAGGATTTATTGTACTCGCAATATTAGTCTAGGTCATAAGGACATACGTTGTTTTGCCTGACTGATTGAGATGGGGAGAAACATTATTCAACTTTTCTCTCCTCTTGTCATCCTATTGCGGCACCAATATTAAGAAACTGTTCGAATTGAGAATTCTGGTTGCTGAGACGAAGCTCAGAGAGGATCAGAGTTTCGTCCATTTGTTAAAGTTTTCCGCATGCATATTTGTATATGCAACGTTTAGGAGGTCTCGAACGTGTGTTCGTGAATCACCGACGTATCAAACTACCTACAAGCACCCAAAGTGTTCGACTGCATAATCAGCCTACCGGTTCTGGAGCGTCGATTTGATTGGTCTATCGTAAAATCTGTAGAAGTGATGGTTGATCTTTCAGGTTTTGCCTCATCATTGTTGTGGTTCTTGGGTCGTTTATTCGATGGATGGAAAAACCTTAGTATTGATACAAAAATACAACGAAAATGCGACATAATGGTGTTTTGCCCCCAGGACACAGCAGTTCTCGACTCGTCTGTCCCAGGGATTGAAAAGTCCTTGACTCATAAGATCGGTGAACAGATAACATTCTTGGTCTCGTGCGTACCTCGCGTTAATAAGTACCTAGTAGTGGCAACACGATACATGTGAGAAATGGTTCGAGACCGGGTAAATGTAAACGTACTCATGTACTCGCGATGCATTAAGCTCTTTGCATCCATGGAAGAAGATGATCCGATGTTTTCTGAACTAAGATGGAGCGGAGCCAATTGGCCAAGCGGTTGGTAAATCTTACCTTGGGAAAACCCCGCATTGAGGCTTACTCCATGGGGTTGAGTAGATTAGCAGGCGTCTATGGTTCGGCAGGGTAAGTGAAGATTGCCCCCTGTCCTGCGAAAATGTGGAGAGAATAATTAGGCTAAATACAAATATCACCAGCCTTTTCGCTTCGTGATGAATAGCACAGAATTTCCACCAATAGAGTAGCGTCAGCATACGGACTGGATTATATCCTCGGATGTGCAGATGCGGATACGACATGGTTTTCTTCCTCTGGTTGGGGAATCGGGGTGATGGATGGGGATAGATACTCGTTGTATGGTGAGGACATAGGCGTGGATGGGAAACAGACGAGCAGTTCCAGTTATCCATGTTCCAACACAGAGGTTCGTTTTATCCGGTGCAGTGCACATGCTACCTAGACGTACCAATTGAGTGAATGGCATGACAGGGTCGTGTTGTACTCTTCATATATAGATATAGTACCATGCCACTCCACGTTGTACTTGCCAAGAATTTTATTCTTGAAACTTTTTTTCTCGTTGTTGTCTCTAAGCTTTACGATTGAGTAGTGCCAAGGGAACAAGGACGACAAGATGGGAAAGATTTTCAATCTCTCGTTGGCGGTGTTTGCATCGACCGGGTATGTTTGAGCATTTTGTTGACATGTTGTCTCAAGCGATGTGCATGCAGGTTTCTAACCACTTCTCAATTATAGATCGTTTCTTTTTGGTTACGATGCAGGTGTTATGACAGATGTGATTGCCTCTAAGAACTTCCTCACCTTCTTCAACACTACACAAGATTCTTCTATTATCGGTGCCATCAACTCAACTTTCAATGGTGGTGCAGTGTTTGGTGCCCTTCAGGGCGGTCTTACTATGGATCGATATGGACGAAAGATTACTATCTTCATGGGCGCATTGATCTGTCTCGTTGGAGCAATATTACAGACTGCTGCACAGAATCTGGCCATGATTCTCGTGGGTCGTATCTTTACAGGCTGGGCAGTCGGCTTGCTTAGTATGGCTGTACCGGTTTACAATGCTGAATGTGCGGATCCGAAAATTAGAGGGTTGATTGTGGGATTGAGTCAACAGATGATTGGAGTGGGTTTCATTGTGTACGTTGCTTCTTTCTCTAGAACTTTGAGAGAGGTTACTGACGTGATACAAGATCAACTTGGGTAGGATATGGCTGTGGTGTTACAAAGGACAGTCCGGTTCAATGGAGAGTACCACTCGCTGTACAAATGATTCCTTGCCTCATCCTCGCTTCTGGCATTCTCTTCTTCCCTGAATCGCCTCGCCATCTTATGGAAACCGATCGTGAAGACCAGGCATTGGCTATTCTCCGAAAGTTGCATTTCAACGGTTCGAATGATGAATTTATTGTCAAAGAATTCAACGAGATCAAGGAAACAATTGCAGCAGAGAAAGCAATTACGGTACCAGGATGGAGAGTCATGTTTACAGTACCACAATGGAGAACAAGATTGGGTCATGGAGTTGCTGTTCAAGCATTTACTCAGTTCACTGGAATTAGTAAGTTGAAGAGATTACAGGGAGTACTTGGTTGCTGACATGAAATAGACGTTATTGGTTACTACCAAAATACTATGTACAAGGCGTTGGGAATTACTGGAAACAAAGCTTTACTCGTCTCTGGAATTTACAACTGCATGGGACCTTTAGGCAGTAAGTCAAATTTACTACCGCCCAAGATAAAATACTACAGCAACTAAATAAAAAACTCCAGATCTCATCTTCATCACCTTCATGATCGACCGAGTCGGACGTCGCAAGCCACTCCTCTGGGGAACCGTCGGTATCACTATCGCTCTTGTCTGCCAGTCCATAATCAACAGCCGAATTGATCCCGAAAACGCACAGCGCGGCCTCTCCATCGGAGGAGTCTTCTTCATTTTCTGCGTCACAGTTATCTTCTCATTTTCATGGGGACCCATCTCTTGGGTCTACATGTCCGAAGTCATGCCTATGCAAATCCGTGCTCGTGGAAATGCATTCGCAACTGGTATTGGTAATTGGCTTGTCGCTACCTTCTGGGCACAAGTTTCGCCTACAGCTTTGAAGGCGCTGACGTGGAAATTTTATTTCTTATTTGCGGGTGAGTTTTTTGTTTTCCTTCGTCGCTGACCTGGAATCTGTACTAATCAGACCTATTACAGCGTGGAACGTAGTAGTTACCATCCCCATTGTGTTTTTCTTCTTCAAAGAAACTAAACAACTCTCCCTCGAAGAAATCGATCTTCTCTTCGGCGAACGTGCACTCGGTACTCTTCCCGACGATATCTCAAAGGGAATTGAACATAATGGGGCCGCTGAGACGGAACATCATGAAATGCATGACAAAGGTGCAGATCGGGTCTAGAGATTCAAGTGGAGCGGGATTTTAATATACCCTGGAGAAATAAGCAGGAGATGAGATAGGCAGCGGACACTATCGTTCTTGGATTTCAGGTATCGGGATTTGGCGCCTGGGATAGTTTTGGTTGAAAGCAGATACCTTGATTATATTCATATCGTAGGAATTAAAATGATATATATATGTATGGACTTGATTGTTCTTAAAAGAGAATCGTTTCCTACTTGTAGTGAAGTGCCTCATAAGCCCCTGAGATCTAGATCTCGAGTTGATTGCATAGGTAGCAATCGACCATTGAAACTTTTAGAGGCCTATATTCCAACTAGTAAATAATATGTCAAAAGAAACTAGGATATTACCTCGGTATCGATGATCAGATCGATTCACGTAGACTTGAGAACAATAGCGACCGAACTAACGAATAAATTCAGGAGAGAAAAGCGTAGCTTTTTCGTCCCTCCCAGCTTTCAGTGTAATTTTTGCTGCAAAGATTTCCATGTACTCTTGTGAAAATATTTCTTTCATCAGACTTTTATATCACCAAGAAGTCCTTGTAGGACTTACTTAATACACACCAAAGAACAAATTATACAAAGAAGCATTATTTGTTATCCAAGAACAGCCACCATGTACAGAAGACAAAGGAGATATCTTCCACAAAGCAACATTCATTGATTATCTCCAGTATCACGAAAAACATATCGATATGTTATCAAATATTTCGTGTTCGAAAGCTAGTGTATTTGTTGCGTATAGCTAGTTGTAACCCGATAGCTTAGTCAATCCTCCTGGACGTAACATAAATCCAGAGTCAGGAATCTCACACAGCTTGACATCAAGATGGCTTTACTACTACCCGGCGAAACGTGGGACGAGGCAGAGCTACGCCTTGGGTTCCGAGTAGAGCGGCCGCCTCCAAAAATGTTCGTCGGTACTCCACTAGAAATGGGTGCTCGTGGGAGGGCATGGTTAGCATCAGAACCACTCTGGTCCGCGGAAAGTCGGATGGGTCCTGAGCCCTCATGGACCGGGGTGAAAATCATGGGCGAAGGCGGGAATGGAACAGCGGGAAAATGGAGATTGACATATCGCCAACCTCCGGAGGGTACGCCGGGGAGATTGCCCTTCGAAAGTATAGTTGTGAAACAGCAAGCTGGGGGCTGGGGAGATCTGCGAGATGAATCGGAAATATACGAGCTGCTGCGTCATACGAACTCTCAGCATCTGGTGAAGATGTTTCGGAGAATGTATGAGGATCGAGGTCTTAACACGGTATATGCGGACAGAGATGGTCCTGTACGCAGGATATATTTGGAAGACTGTGAGAAGGGCGACCTCTCAAGTAGGATATTTGAGCGCTTCAGTGAAAGGTAGGTTTGTTATATCGAACGATATGATATCAACTGACTTGATAGATCCATATTTGAGGAATATGAGATATGGGATACCTTCCATTGTATAGCCCGCGGTCTATACGCTATGCATTCTGGACACGAAGATCTTAACGAGGACAGATGGGATCGGGATGAGATAGTTCACTTTGATTTCAAATCTGAAAATGGTAAGTTAAAGCTTGGAACACACATTCAAGTTCACAACTGCTTACCGTTGCTCAGTTTTCATGGGCGCTGGTCCCAGAGATGATGAACATAGAGGAGCATTGGTAATGAAGGTGCGATTGTCAATTTACAGTTGTAAGACGACTCTAGCATTTATCATATCCCTAACACCCAAAATAAATAGGTTGGTGATTATGGGCATGCCGGAGAGGTGCCCCTTGAGCAAGACCTATTCTACAATTTCAAACATAGACGCCTTGGAACAGAAAGATATAAATTACCTGTAAGTCAAATTTTGGATTCCTGAACATACAGCGACTAATTTTTCCTGCAAGGAACAACTTAGAACTCGAGAACGTCCGTTGGAAAGACCGTGGATGGATCCGATGGTATGTGCAAAACCAATCATGCTTCCTCACTCCCAACTCCACCTTTTATGTGCACTAATCCTCAAATATAGCCTAAATCCATGCGCGAAGCAGGCGATGGAAATGTGCTCAATAATCTTCGCTATGGAACTCACTCGAACATATGGCAACTCGGACTGATAATATGGCAAATGATACATACAACTGAATGGTGCCAGGATGGAAATCCATCACTTGCATATAATCATGAGCCCAATGTGGTATGGGAAGGGGAGGCAAGGCGCCGACAGCCTGGTCCCCCGGGAAGATTTGAACTTAAACTTTATAAAGTAGCAAATACCTGGCTAGGATTAAATGAAGAAGTAGGTGGAGTGCATACACTTGCTACACAAGACGATATAGATTTCTACAGTGGATTGTATGACGCACTGCCATTTGAACCCGAGGCCGACATAGATCCAGACCAGACTGAAGAGCAAAAAGCTATGGCTAAGACAAAGAGAAGAATTGAAAATCAAGCTAGAGAAAAAGTTCGCCAGGATCGGTTATACAGTGACACCCTACACAAATTGGTAATGGATTGTCTGATCGTACAAGGCGAAGCTCGAATTCATATCGAAGATCTATACCGAAAGACGCAACAACTTAAGAAGGTGTATCAAGACTTAGTACCTCCCTTGCTTCCAGCTCCCTATTCCCCCGAACCCGCCCTCGGAGACCTTCCACCCCCATGGAACGACATCACAACTCAACCAGGAGGAGGTCTCGGCAAACCCGTGGTTGAAGAAGAAGAAACCTACCCACTCGATCTCTTTGAACTATTTTATGCGACCGTGGAGCATGAAAAGGTAGAAGATGTCATAAAATGGGCACGAGAAAATCCTATTGAGACCATTTCCGATTATGAGGCTGTTCATGCAAGAGAGCTCATTACGAGAAACAGACAATCTTTTGCTAACTACATGGCGGAATCAAGGAGAGCACGGGGCCAAAGAATAAAACCACAATACAAAGTGCCCGCTCCATTTCCAGAAAATTGGAGACATGGAGTACTCCAGGACAACTCAAGAAGACGTGTTTTTCAGGTCGGTGTTTCTCCGTCTGGTCTTTCTCAGCAACAACGCGGTGCGCTGAGAGTCATGAATCCTGGCGGAAGGCCCCCACTTCCTGTGATAAGTGAAGATGATGAACGGCCAACTCACAATCAAGGCAGCCCAAAGGGACCCAGAAATTTCTCATATGAAACTGACGCCACGCCAAGTCATTTAAGACACTTTGAGTCTACGCCTGAACACATGAAACCGGTGGACCTTAGGGAAACTCCTGACTATATGAGAGGGGTAACAAGACCAGTCGGGTATGCGGGAGGAGATTTTGGAGGTGTTGGAGATGCTGGAGATTTCGGAAGCATAAGGATAACAAGCGCATCAGGTGAAGGACAAGAAAGGCGCCCTTTTGGAGATCAGTCTTCTATGGAGTCTATAGATCTCGGAGGAGGAATCGTAATAGGTGGAGCAGGAAGAAGAAGGGCGTCCCGGAGAAAATCTTCCGAGAAAGTCGATTGGCCCGAGTTCCCCCTTGGCTTACAAAAAGATGTCGACAAACCCTTTCTACTCCGTGCCCTTGCAATCCCTGAACTCGCGGGTTCGATTTTATTTTGCACCGTCATTGAGTTCAAGGGCACAGAGGAAGTTCTAAAAGGCATCGTATATTTGACCGGATTACTGAACGGGACCACGATATATGACATGAAAGAAATGCTGGACGAGAGAGAGACGGGAATTCCGTTAAAACAGATGAAGTTGATGGGACATGATCAATTATCGGTTTTTAGGGAATTCGAGGATGAGGAGAAGAGAACAGCGATTGGTGGGATTGAGATTTTTCTTTACGATGTGGGACAGGGCTGACGAGAAGGAGGAGAATGTTTAAGATTGGGTAGGACGTGAGAGCACAGAATTGTGTTGCCTCTCAAAATTATGCTTTGATTGGAGAAAGGGAAAATTGACAAAACGCTGTCAAGATCATGACATCAAATAGTTGTAAATGGCCAACATGATCCATCTCAATTGGACATCTCTGATTAAGATAACTTATGAAAATCTTTCCTCTTTGGCGCCTTGATGTTCCCACGTATGAGATGAATGCCTGCTCCCAATCAAACCTGTGAAAGAATCCACATTTTCCTCAGAATTAGTAAGCTTGAGATACTCAGACACTTATCTGCGGGCAACTCCTTTGGATCGAACTGTGCGTATCACTTTACAGTCAGCGAGATGGAGTGAGAAATGGTATGTCATTTAGATGTCTCATTTATCCAGTATAATTACAGCCATGATAACGCCATGAAATGTATCCGCCATTTCGAGTATTTTTCTATAAAATAGCCAAACATAAGGGCACATTATGATTCTTCCATCCAGCCAAACCCAATGCAAAAGTCCCTTCCGTCCCAGTTTCCTTAGATCGTAACACCATTGATTCCATTTGACAAATCCCCATTGACGCTGTTATCCAACTCAGCTTTCAAACAGTCCTCCGTGATCTTTTCCAAACATCCCGCTGCTGCTGCTACAAATCCCAAGTATGATTTACTTGGAGCCAAGACTCGGGAGAGGTATTCCGGATGGAATTGTACACCTACGTACCAAGGATGATCCTTGATCTCAACGATTTCCATTCTCTCACCCTTGTCATCCTTGCCGACGAATTCAAGACCACCATCGTGTAATCGGTCAACATACTCTGGGTTGACTTCATATCGATGACGATGACGTTCGTGGACTTCGGTTTTATCGCCATAAAGCTTACGGAGACGAGACCATTCAGATCCCGGCTGGAATTCAGTAGGACGTAATCCGAGACGCATAGTTCCACCAAGATTTACCTTGTCAATCTCTGGCATGTAGATAATAACTTTATCGGTTGCGTTTGCGTTAAGCTCCACTGAATTAGCAGAAGTGATGCCACAGACATTACGAGCAAATTCGATAACGGCAATTTGCATACCCAAGCAGATTCCCAAATAAGGCGTCTTGTTGGTACGTGCCCACTTTGCAGCTGCAATCATGCCCTCCGTTCCACGATCACCAAATCCTCCAGGAACGAGAATACCATCTGCAGTGCAGACCTCATGCCACGCCTTGTGAAACTCGGTTGGCTTGGCATCATCCTCGAGGTGCTCGGCTTCAACCCAGATCAATTTGAGCTTCTTTCCACATCGCATCGCTGAGTGTTCGAGTGATTTGATAACACTAAGGTATGAGTCGTGAAGTTTGGTATATTTACCAACAAGAACAATGGAAACGTCATCAAACGAACGTTCTTGTTGGCTTGTGAGGGACTTCCACTCGGCCCATGTTCGCTGTCCCTTTTCAACAGCAGTTTTCGCCATGGAGATTTCGTTGAGATTGAGAATTTTGTTCAATGTCGAGATAAGGCCTTGCTGTTCGAGAAGTAAAGGAACGTGGTAAGTAGATTTGACGTTGTGTACACCAACGACTTGTTCGCCTTCAACTTGACAGAACATCGCGATCTTTTCGATGGTACTTTTCTCGAGCGGAACATCGCATCGGCAAGCAATCTAGAATAATTAGCCCCCAAAACTTCAGGAATTTCAGTTCAAAGATTTACCAAATCTGGGACCAATCCAGCTCTACCAACATCTCTGATGGCTTGTTGAGTTGGCTTTGTCTTCTGCTCGCCTTGAATGACAGGCACCAAAGAGACATGAATTTGCAAGAAATTGCCTTTTCCAGCTCTTCTCTTCAATTGTCTCATAGCCTCAATGAATGGAGCACTCTCAATATCTCCAACGGTACCACCCAACTCGATAATGCAAACATCCGGAGTCTCCTTTGTGTCATCAACAGGAATTCGCGCGACTCTCTCGATCCAGTCTTGAATTGCATCTGTCAAATGCGGCACAACTTGGACAGTCTTTCCGAGATAATCGCCTCTACGCTCACGCTCGATGACATGCTGATAGACTTTGCCCGTGGTGATGTTGTTTTCGCGAGTAAGGGTGATATTGAGATAGCGCTCGTAGTTTCCAAGATCGAGATCGACTTCTCCTCCGTCATCGAGAACAAAGACCTCTCCATGCCTACACACTCGCCCATTAGCTCAATCCCA
The DNA here is from genome assembly GCF_014898435.1 of Botrytis sinoallii. Taxonomy (NCBI): domain Eukaryota; kingdom Fungi; phylum Ascomycota; class Leotiomycetes; order Helotiales; family Sclerotiniaceae; genus Botrytis; species Botrytis sinoallii. The sequence goes on from NW_024066040.1 coordinate 913,337, forward strand.
GATTTCGTAAATAGACATATTAGACGCACTCGAGAGGGTTCATGGTTCCGGCATCGACATTCATGTAAGGATCGATTTTAATGGATGTGACGTTCTTTCGAAGTTAGCCTAAAGATTCTGCCTAATTTTGTGGTTTATCGGGAACATATCTTCAATCCAATCGTCTTAAGTAACAAGCCGGTGGAAGAGGCTGTTGCGCAACCACTTCATCAGTATACTACTCATCTTGTATCTTTCATATCTCTTTGTCGTCATTCCTCAAAATTTGGTTACATACCGATAACGCCCTTTCCAATGCCGGAAATGACACCTAAAACCCATGTTAACCTTCATTTTTTCTCGATTCAAAAGCAAAAATTATGAATCAATCAAATACATACCTCCAGATACAAGAACGTACTTCATCTTGACAAACTTGATGAAATTTATGGTACCCTTCCTGGCTTATGCCAGAGGGAAGGAGGAAAGGAAAAGGAAAATCTCAATCGAAAGTTTTAAAGTTTTTGGTGGTGGGGTCCCAGAGCCTATCACATGCTAAGCCTATCTCGGATTAGATCAGCCTGTCGGACTCGAAATTTATTGGCGGGGTCAATGTTTGTGGCTGATCAATCTCAGCCTTTTCAGCCTTGTGTGGCACACACTGCTTGGGTTTTCAGGTTGACATTGTTGTCGTATTTTCTTCCATTGGCCAGTCAAAGAATTAGAAATTATCTGCACTCATTCACATTTCAGAATACTGGGTGGTCAAATAGCAAATCAGGTAAAACGATAGCTTGAAGGAGGTTTGGAGGTTCCAGGTATACCTAATCAATATAATATTGTGGATCATGCGTTCAGAATCGTCTAGATCAACGTACTCATACATCGAAGTGGTTTGATATACAAATAATTAGAAATCTATTTCTGAACCCCCGTTGTCAAGGTTTTTGTTGACGTGGAGAGTAACATGGAACAAATAGGGCTATCTCTAGATGAATCAGCCTTTTATTATTATTACTATAGTAGTAGGAGAAGATGGATTCGAAGTTGCCTAGATCCATTTAGATATATAGGCAGGTACCTAGCAAGACGAATAGCTAGAGCTAATTGAAGAATAGGAGAAAAAAAGTAAAGAATAGAAACTAATCTTGATATACCATTTTCAATTGATATCTGATATGCGATGTTTAACATTTATTTATATTCATTGATATATCTTCCACTGCCACATAACAATTTGTAGAATGCAAAACTTGGGGTGAAGTTTGATCATAATACCAAAGTTTTCACCAAACAGCCAGTACAATTACCAGTACAGCCCAATACTAACGTTGTTGCTCTTGCTCTTGCTCTTGCTCCTCATAAATTCATAAATTCATACTGTTGTCCAAATCGCTTCACCAAAAGAGTAACCATTTTGAGACGCTAACTCCCGCTTTCAAAGGATCAACAACGAATCCTATGCAAAAATCAAAGCTCGTAAATCTTCGCCCTCACTATCAAAGCAGCCATTCACTAGACTTTGGCTGAGTCCCGAGGTCTTTATCATTGCGCTCAGCTAGAACTGGCTTCACGTGCGTTCCTCACTTATATTCCTCCCATCTCATCATCATCATCTTCGTCGTCCCCTTGGCCAGCCATTGCAATTGTTTTCGCATTCCCTTTCTTGATCTTGAGGATATTAGGATAGCCTTGGCTGACAAGAGATTTTGCTAGATCAGAGCTCGGTCTCATACCCTCAAAGTCTTTGGCATTGTGTACCTTAAAGATATTACTTAACAAGGGACTCATGATCCCGTTTCGTTGACCTTTTCCCATTGCAGCTGGGTCGATCAACGTTAATCTGAACATCAATTGATAGTCACCCGGGAATCGAACAGACAAATCGGCAAAAGTGAAGAAGAATCGTTCATCGCCATGAGGATCGAGTGCTTTAAATCCATTACACACCATCGTTCCTACCATCCTCCTCTGGTTTCTACGGTCACTGCTTCCCTCGATCTTGTCATCTTCGCAATTCGTGTAGGGATTCCATAGTGTGCAATGCACTATCGGCATGAATCTATTCAAGACTCTCTTTCTCTCTTTCGGATCAACGGCCTGACCTGTATCCTTATCGAATACTTCAAGTGTCAGGATTGGCGGCGGATCTATCATTCGACGGTCCTTGTCTCCATATCCACAAGCTCGTGCTGATATCGGCTGTTGCATGACGACCAATCTACATTCTGGCTGAGGTAGGAGTGGTGGCGGAGCCCTTGGAGTACAATGAGCCTTCATCCATTGACAATGGATACCAAAATAACATACCTAGGAGGGGCAAACGGACCGTGGTGATGAGCTGCAACAGATCCTTCCCTAGTCGCGAATGCATCTGACATGGGTGTCGGTGGACATGTCGAGTATGGAGATAGCGGGCTTTGGGAATGCTTGAAAGTACGTTCAAGCTCCCGAGGACTACGTTGTTGCTGATGTAGGTACATTGGCCTGTTCAATGCCACTGGAGACCGTGGTCCTTGTGATGGCGGGCGATATGAGCCCTCGAATGCCTGACCCTCCTCGACTTGTTCCGGTGGTAAAGAGGATAGCAATGAAGATATGGGAGGAAGCCTGAGAGGATTGAAATTTGGCATTTGCGCCCTGTCGTCGCCATTGTCGTGGTAGGGTAGCGGCTCTCGTCCATAGCTGATGCTCCTACCATCAGATGGCTGGTGAATTGGTAGCGCATCATGATTTAAATGATACATATTGTGGGAGATTGTCAAATATATCGTGATATTATAGACGTTCGATTGAGTGTTGTCAGGTAGAGGTATCTGCATAGGCTACTAGTAAGTATTGGACGCATTAGAGCTTAATAATTGACGATAGAGATGTGGAAGGATTGCTACCTTTAAGTATCATTAATGTCTTGAGATGCGAAATGAAATGGTGATAGTAATTGCTCAACCAGAGATGTGGTGCTATATAAGAGTGGCCGAGGAGGGCGAAGCACAAGATATTTGTTTGATTGTTCGAAATCTGATTGCGAGTGCATGAATGAGGGTTGGAACCAAATTTAATATATGTGTAACTTCAAAGTACAATAATGATAGAAAGGAAAAAAGAGCAGCTCTCCATTGATAGTCGCGGGGAAAGCTGGGGGGAGATATAGAAACCCCAATGGAGGACAACCCTGGAGTGATAGGAAGCATGGTGATGGCTGGAGGCTTCAAGGAAGCTGTGAAAAGTCCCAGGAACCGGGTGAGTGATATTGAGAGTGCGACCTGCTGTATGGAGAGCTTTTTGGTTGGCTGAGACTCCTACTTTGCGGGATAGGGTGTGGTATGTTTGGTGGATGTGTCTTGAATTGCGATGAATGACTAGCGGACGACTTCTATTGCAGCATAATTTAGCAAGCCCGACCTTCCGTGTTTTTGAGCATGCGGATAAAGTGTCAGGCAAGGGGTTGATTCTTTTTTTTGGGTCAAACCTAACCAGCTGGGTTAATGAACTTGAGCTTTTGCGGTCTTTTCTGGTCTTGTCTTTGACAGGGCTTGAGGGGTACAGCCGTGATGTTGGACGGTTCGAAACATCTCCGGGATTGTAACATTTTAGTTGCATTTGGGAGTGGATGTTGAAGGTGCCGCTAAAGTTCTAGTTCCCGTTCTTCGATCCGTGCACTATGCACTATTAGCATTAGAATTGATAATGACATATCTGCACGACTCTACGATATAATACTTTGAAAAATCCTTTGAACATGGCAACTCGATCATATCAGAGGAACACCAAGGTGCTTCGACGAGAGAGAGAGAGAGAGAGAGAGAGAGAGAGAGAGAGATCGACTGTTTATCCCTATTCACATCGTCATCATACTTACGACTCTTACTCCACGCAAACGCTCGCCGACTTTCATTGGCCTTTTGCATGGATTCTCACGGGATGCTTTTGCATACTCAATCAATCACAGAAGTTTTGGGGGCTAGTTCATTGCAAGGAAAAGTTGACCGACTAGCCCAATCAATTCTTTCCGACATACAGCAAAGCTGCAAAGTATACAGAGTACCTTGAGTACCTTGAGTACCTCGAGTACCTAGATACCAACACAATGCCGGTGATGCACTCACAGACAGTGGTGGGTGGTAGTGGTGGGTGGTAGTGGTGGGTGGTAGTGGTGGGCGGTGGTGTCAAAAAGCTAGGAATTACGATTATGATCCATGGCTTAAACCCCCGAGCTGTTCATCCACAATGCATCTAATCATTAACCAATATCCACCTACTCGCTCCCATCCGCTACCATTGTTTCTGGTGCTACTCATTTTACTCCTCCCCCTCTTCTCTCATCTCTTTTTACCACCACACCGCCAGTACATCATCACTCTATCTGTTGCGCAAGGTCGTGCAAGAAAGCCATCTATCCAGAGGATCGTTCTTCTACTTGTCCACTCCCTGGATCTTACGTCCATTGGGAGGATGGCAAGCGTAGCTGCTGGTGACCTTACTCAAGGCTTAATGGAAAAATCATCATCTTCACTGTGCATGTACTCTTCCCGCTTCGGAGCTTTAGTGTCACGTTTCACGGAAGAGGGTGACATATACATATTCACTATCAATTGGCCGACTAACAAACAGACTCGGAGAGACATGAGAGGTCTTTCAGGGCATATCCCGTCATTGATGCTTCTTTATTGTCTCTTCTCTTCTCAAAGTTATCGTGGATTTCGATCATTCGTTATAGAGATTCGAGCCAAGGTCATAAACCTACCAAAATGATTCAATACGATGTAGATCTGTTGCGCTCGCCGCTCACGCTGCCTCACAGACTCAGTTATTGTAACTTTTGTTGCCTATTACCATGGAGGTATGCATCTCTGATGGTGTAATACCTTGATTCCTTTTCTCTCAGCTCATGTTCTACAGAGTCAGAGTTTAAATTGCTTGAAGAGGAAACTTATGCCGAGGTATTCTATCTTCTAGCAACCCCAGCAACGGATCTTTCCCAAAACTATCAAACGATCAACGAAGTTTAATTTGGTACATAAGGTTATCAGAGCAGGGAATAATCAGGCCATTACTGAACTTAATCAGTGGCATTATTCCTTTTTTGAATAAGAAAAAATGGGTGCATAGAAGGTCATTGCCAACAACCAAGGTCTGCAGCGTCCAGATAATAATCACAACATATATCTACCAAGAAGAATGCTGTCTAGTCACTCTCACATGCAGTGTTCGGCATCCCTGAGGCCTGAATTAGACAAGAAATTGAAGAAAATAGAATCTTTATCGAAAGCAGAGCCTGGTCAATTCTGCACCACGTCCCGCACTCACTCAACAAAATTCTTCAGGCACCACCTGGAACATAATTACCTACACTCACGAACTCCAATTTTTCAAAACTTGCAATTTCAGCATCCTGATAGAATTTTGGTTAGCCAAGGTCCTTGCAGCATTATGGAGATTCGGACGATTAGCTTTAGTATATGTTACCTTACTCGCGATGAACCGAGATCAAAGATGCTGCCACTACTAAGCTAAACAGGGCTCGCAAAACCATTCCATCTCCAGAAACATGGTTATTGGCCATGCATCCGACTTGGAGGCCCATATTCTTCCTTTCTTGCTGGCCACCAAGATATTTTGTGGATAAGGAAAAATGGTGCTCTCCAGTTTGTTCCTACTCCTTTAGCTTGGTGTCGCAACTGAAACGAACAGGGCCTCCGTGTATTGAAGGGAATACAGAATAATTTCAACGGATCAGAACATAACAGTGACAGCCGTTGAAATACGCCCCGTCCCCATTCTAGAAGAAACCCTCCGGTTATCTAGGATGAAAAAGTTGATTTCCTTTCCACAGATCTCGGTATTACAATTTATCAAAATGCCGTAGCCCCGACGGCTCAAAATGGGTTCGTCCGGTAAAAAATTGGGTAACCGTGATTGTCGAAATTCATTGGTCCCTCTCGCCGGGTTGCTGGATTGAATGGCCTTCCTACAGTAATCTCCAAAAAGCTTGATTTGTACGCCGCCGAAGATGAGAATGAATAGCTGGCTGGTTCGTGTGTAACATCGGGACTACCCCGCTCTATTCAATCTTTGTTCCTAAAATCGATCCCCCTGTGTACTCTATTGGCCGTTTTCAAAGTCTTTGGAATTCAGCCTAAAAACTGCCAGGAAGGAGGGTTGTTGTATAAATTTACGGGGCAAATTCGTTATGGTTTGGTTTTCCGGTTCTTGCACATGGTTTCGAGAATTCAAAGAAAACACAAGGGTACTTGAGAAACTTCAAACGGGAACAAGCACAGATACAGGGCGATACATCTGTATGCTTGTCCCTTCTGGTAACCTTCCAAAGCCTCAAAGATACAGTACCCTATCAATACCTACCAGGCTGTCATTTGTATCCGAGCCTCTGTCAATTGGCCAAGGTGGTTAATAGTCATACCCAGAAAGCTCCTGGGCTCTGGATTTCAAATGCGATGAATGGATATGCCGTGAAGATGCATACAGTGCATACCTATCTTGAGTTACTTTGGCTCTGAAGAGCATATCATCTGATCATAACATCTCTTGATTTCGGAAATACTGGGAGATGAACTCGTTTTGGGGTTACCTTCTTTCGCCATCAATACTTCTATACATGATGTCAGCTGTTAAAAATAAAGGATGTGTGTTTGAAATATCAAGTTGAACCTTGTCATTGGACACTCACAGTTCCACTTATGCTCTCACGGCTGACCTAGCGGTCCATCTGATCTACAAGCACAGCGTGGGATGAAAGATGGTAAAGTTAACAACGATGAATCTGTAACGCACGGTATACAATATGAATCTCGTGTTACTCGTTAGAAGGAACAAGTTTGGGAATCCTTGCCACGAAGGCTCAATGCAGAATGCAGTGTACCTTCAACCCTCAGACGAAGGAGTCCTGTGGAAACGGTAAACACGTTGACGGATGATACTTTGCATTCGACTCGGGGATTTTCCATTGAGTCTTCTGTCGCCAGCAAAGCAGATTCTGGATAATTGCACTCCATGAGGCTCGCCTTATTTTCTTGCATGATTATTCAATCCAATCTGTATGCTATACGAATTCTCCACTCACCGAATACCCGCCTGGTACAAAATACATCTTACTGCACAAACAAGAGCACCAATCCTCTGCAATATGTTTCCAGTCCCTCGCAGCAGAAACAACTCTTTTCACCACGCCATTCCTCATCCAGCACATACATGTCAAAAGAACTGTCACTTCCTCATACTCTTTTGTCGAAACTTTCAAAGACGAAAATCACTACACACACTAGACAGAATATACATCACACATGTCAGGTCTAAAAGCGCCAATTTCATTGAAATGGTGCACTGTGCGCGTGCGGGACGATATAACCTCCGGACGGAGTGTGAGAGTCGTATGGAGTTACGGAGCACAACTAGGAGAGTAATATCCGAAATTTATAAATGGACATAGAAACATAAAGCGGATGGGAACTGATACCGCGTAACATAAATCGGGGATTTGCACAATATGAATCTGACCAGCACACAAGAAAAAACAAAAACAACAGTGATGTCAATTGACCATTAAACAGCTACCAGGTTTCAACAATCACAATCCCTATCTACTTGATCCTAGTGCAGTATACTTACCAAACTTCAATGGACCAAAGAATCTCTTTCCGGAAGCCCGCATGTCATCCCGTGCCATGACTAACTTACCCCATGCAAACCGAGTTTCACAATAGATTCTTGTGCTTGTGTTGCCATACGCATTCCATGGTCCAGGGGCGTGGAATGACCGAAGTCGGCTGGATGTTTTGGGATCGTCATGCATTGTTCTTAATTTGTAGGGCTTACTTCCAATGGTATCTTGTAATCGAGGGGTCTTGTTCTTTGTGTTGTGGTAATGTATTGGCGGAGTGTGGTCGATATATACGTACTTGTCTTTACAATTTACTGTTTGTTTGTATAAGATAGCGTTCTACTGTTCGATTGGATAATTCATAAGATATTTGCGAAGTGGTCATGGGAGTTGAGTACTCGAATTCATGAATGAGTACCATTTCCTACTGTCGCTTACGTGTTAATAATCCTTGGACGTCGAGTAGTTGAATTTATGCTTTTCCTTAAGGCCTTCAAATACCAGCATGCATTATTTCACACTCGGAACTCTTAGTAGTCAAGTACTTTATGAGGAATTTACGTATATTTTAGTACCAAAATGGCTCACACTTGATGTATGAACTGCCTGGCTATTCAAAATTTGTAAGTTATTAAATACGTATTGTGCTCCGGACTAATGGAAAAGTTGATCTCGTTTATCATAACAAGCATATATCCTCGACCATTCTGATTCCACTATTGACTTCTTCCTGAATTTCGCCACTCATATATCCAGGGAGGTAACATTCTCCAATCACTTGATAGCCTTCATTATCCTCCCACTTTCTCAAAATTAACGGAATACTACATCCAAGCAGGATCCAAACTTGATCGCTTTTCCGTGCTCGACACGGAACCATACCAATGAGTCCTTGGTTGGTGGTCATAAGTCTTCGCGCCATCCATTTGGTGGTATCTCTGAAACGAGAAATGAATCCTTGTTCGTTGGTTGAGATATCCATGAAATCATAATCAGTGGAGAACTCAGGCTTCGAAAGTGGTGTCGCTTTGCATATCTGCTCGAGTGAGTGGGAACCAATTCGGAGTGTCCGATTGCGTTCAAACCAATCGAGAAACAGAGGATGTACATCACCTGGTCTTGTCATTGCCGCAAAACAAAATGCTTGGAATTCTAAGTACGAAAATTCTTTGGCTGATATACCCTGACTAAGATATCGGTCTTGTCGGTTCAGCATCAAGCAGCGAAAGATGTGATCCATGTATTTAGATGCCTGTTCAGGGTCCAATTTAGCTTGGGTTAGTAACTCGGCGTTGCTTTGAGAAGCTTTCGATGTTCCATGTATGCTTGTTGACTCGACGCTCTGATATATCTCGGCGATTTCGTCGTTCGTCTTATCTTCGTCTGTGTAGACTACCTTGAGGCCGCCAATACCGTCGACAAGATCTACGAAGACTCCTTGGCAGGTCAGTATCCGCAGATCGGTGGAGAAACTGTATTCCAGAGGGACATTGCTCTTTCCAGCCATAAAAACATCGTAGTTGTTGCCCTTGGGATACCAGAACATTATAGGACGAAGGTTTCCAACGTGTTTTGCACCACTTTGAGCAGCTATTGCAGGAACCATCCATGGCTGTACATCAGCTCTCCAATCTGGTACCCAAGAGGGGAGTATTGGCTGGCCATGCGAATATTCTAAACAATGGAACCGGTCCACGAAGCAGATAATATCCAAACTCTTGTGTTTCTCAACAATACTTTTGACCAAATTTGAGTAAACTACTTCAAAGCTATCTTGATATCTCGGCGGGTCAGCCAAGAATCCATCCGCAGCCAAGCCGAGAACAGAATAAACTCTATCCCTAGGATCAGAAGCTTTGTAATCCGAAATGTATCCCATCAATCCTATCAATTGTATCGGAGCGCCTCTTTGATACCAATGAAATACACGACGACGTATCCATGGAGCTTCGAATGCTTTGTGAGCCAGCAATGTCTCATCAATTCTCCTGCATGAGCCTATCGTACTCATTGCTGTAGTCAATTTCCGTCTATCTATGGTCTCTTGTCCGCACTGAAACACGAATTTTCGTGGAACAAGATACTCTTGAAGTGTCCATACTCTCGTCCACCAAGGTCTCAATAATAACTTTTCCAATGCAGCCCATTTGCTCCTATCACTCAACTCATTCCCTAGCTCTTCCTCTTTCGCTCTTTTGTCTCCGGCTAGTCTTTTTTGGTGAACCAAATCTAACCTTTTCTTTTGGTTTGCTAATATCTTCAAAAATTTGATTGCTTGCTCGCCCTCCTCGTCTCCCAGACCGAGCCAGCCGATAGTCCTATCTGATTTCTCGTAAATTCTCCTCATCATAGCGACCTGGATATTGCGCTCCACTTCTGCAATTGGTCCCACATTCTGATCAATGCAAATTGAATCAATCCACCACCAACTTTGCTTTAATTTTTCTTCATCACAGATGATCTCTAAGAATGGGTGAAGACTGCTCAAAACAGGAAACGGATACCCGTTGATAAAGATGTTATAAGGAAACACTTTAGGGCCCCAAACGTAAGACAAAGTCCTAAAGACAGGACGCTCCAAATCATCAAGGGAAAAACTTTCTAACAAGCCGCTGATTGAACCTTGTTCGTTGCGCTGGAGACGGAGGAGACGAATTGAAGGCTTGGAGGTGTCGAGGGGTGTGTAAGAATATTTTGGGAGGACTTCCATCACCGCTATTTATGGACTATGCAAGATTCAAAACTTTTGATGCGCAATAACATGAAGAAAACAGGAGTTATCGTTCGAACGGCTGAGCAGTTGCACGCCATGGCTTGAACATGGTCAGGTCAGCTGTCCATTATGATTTTCCTACACCGCCTTTGTTTTGCCATAATATAATGGAATTGAGGTTTTAAGATGATGAGAGTAGAGAAATCTCGATAGCTCATCAATCCGATTTCATGTCATCATAATTTCGATCAAATATACGTATCAAGAGACAGGAAGAATTGTTGCAGAAGGCTAAGACCGCAGTAGTTCCACATCATAACACAACAAGATCAATCGTCCCACCAAATACTTTCACAATCTCTTGAAATTCGTGAAAATTTCTTTAAAGAGCCCAGCTCCCAAAACCAATCACTGCCGTCATCAAAAGAATCGTATTGATTGTGCCTCTTCGAACAATTGTTCCCATCGACTCAATCTTGTCCATCCCCGTACAGAAGAGGTCAATCTGAATGCTTGAATTGCCACTGAGGAATACATCATTGAGGCATCTCATAATCCTGTCGTCGCCATTTGGTGGAGGGAAATGACAATACTGGATTACGCAGTTATATTGGTCATTGAGCGGATAATCAAAGAGGTCGGAAGTACCACAACATGCTTTTATCGCGGAAATTGACACATTGCCAAACTCGGTGCTATTTGGATCGGTCCAAACAGAAGGCCAGTAACAAGCTGATTGGTTGCCGAGAGTGCTGGATATATCATTGTTGTCGTTGATGCAATAACTGTCGTTCGACATTGTGAAAGCTGGTGAAAATTGACAAATATCAGGACTCCAAGGTAAAGTTGAAAACACCAAGTGATGAACAACGAGGCTGGAGGTAGAGCTTTGAAGGTAGTTGTGGTTTCAGTTGAATGTTGACTAGCAAGTGCTCTGGATCAGGACGATATCGTGTTGTGATTCTGGAGATGTCGACAGAAAAGAAATTAAGGTTATGATACGCATGGTCGAGGAGAGTCAGACTTCATTTAACCCAAAGTCCTTTGTTATGTGCCACCAACATAAGAAACCATACGATGTTATCAATGCTACCATTTTGAAGTTGGTACTAGGAGTATGGGGCACATGCGGCGCAGACACTTTCTTCGCACTGCCACCATTTTATTCGGCAAATCAGCATCCACAGTTCCAAGATCTATAGAAAACCCATTGGTAGGAATTCTAAGCGAGTCCTTTCCTCATGACTTCCGCAATCAGTGTTGGAAAGTTTAATGGTCACTAACTACATCAAATGTTTGTCCAGCTTCCAATCTTGGTACCTTGTGAGAGCAACTCACAGCCAACAATCACCGATGATGAATGACCCAGATAGCAAACATCGATTTCATAGCCTTACAACCATTCCATTTCCTTCCCTGATATTCTCGGCATGTGTAAAATTAGAACTTGGTGCCGCAACTTAGAGGCTCAAGGAAAAGTTCGAGTTCATAGAAAGGAGTTTATGAATCGAATAACGTCTTGGCGTATCAAGGTTCGAAATCATGTTGTAGGATTAGAGTAGCAATATTCTTCCTGAATCTGCGACTCACCCCCTTCCATCACAATGTTGGCGCCTGTAAAGGCTGTCTATCAGTGTCCCCCTTGCTGTACTGGCGATCACAACCGAGACATACCCTTGATGCTAAGGATGAGTCTATTATTCAGTCTTACATGAAGGAATTTTGATGAATGTGTTGTTGAGGTAGATGAAAGTTGCTTTTGAACTCGTATCTGATGTCTGTCGTAGACAGCAAGTTCGTTATTAAAGGAGTGGTATATCGGTCCAGGCCCCTCATCTTACAACTCAGTCAGTGCAGAAAATATGAAGGTAGACATCAGCGACTATAACTGCCCCAAAAAGAACACGCTCAACAGCAAAGGTTACTGCTCCAAGCCAATTCCAAATGTACCTGGCAAGGAGGGGTGCTCAGCGTACTGTGAAATACGCGTGACTTTGAAGTATGGGCAAGAGATGCCTATGTCAGGAGGGTGAGTACAATAAGAATCCGAACTCAAACAACCCACATTTATTTGGCATAATCTTCCAGGACTTTGCGCTCTGCACTGCAGTCCGAAGCAATTGACATTCTCTCACTATCATGATTAATGTTTCAGTCTGTTTGGTGGAAACCACTCGCTAACATCTCCAAATTTAGGGTCATGTGGAAGTATCATATTGAGACTGGAACAGATATAGAAAAGAGTAGGTAGAATACGAATGTTGATATCAGTCATTCTTGTGGAAGTATTGATTCGTGCTTTTAAGCTCACTAGAAGAATGTGGGGAAACGGGAATTTTCCGGCAAGATGCGCGCAGCCACATGTTGAGCAGCCACAGATCCAATTTCACCGAGAATACCATACTCAGCCACACCACCAACCACGATTACATAGGTAGCGCGTTGTAACCACTACAATATCGAGAACAAGTTTATGATCGAGAGGTCTCAGTATAGTATAAAAGAAGGCTTCCTATAAATACAAGAGAACAGCGATGACTCTATATCGATTTTCGGGATTGAATCCAATTACACCTGCATGGATGGATAACACTAGCTACGGTAGCCCCGCGTACTAGCTACTGCGCTTCTGGCGAATTTAGGCAAACGTAGACCATGATTTATATAACCAAATCCAAATCCACCATCTTTTTCGCTTCGTGAAAACAGTGTCTTGCTTACATTCGTCTCCACTCCGACTTCATTTCTCCACTTCTATCGTCTTTATCGATCATTGCAATATCATCCACTTCATACAAAGGCTATATTCTTCAGTATCTGCTGTTTGGGAACAACCCTAATACAGCTGCACAGTATTGGTGGTTAGGTTCCTCAGTATTTACTGTTTGGGAACAACCCTGATAAATGTACAGTATTGGTGGTTAGGTTCCTCAGTATCTGCTGTTTGAACTATCCTGATTCCTACTTTCTTTCTCGATTCGTGGAAACAGTATCTTGTTTTAATTCATCTCTATTCCTACATTATTGCTTCACCCTATCATCGTATTGAATAAAGATTGTATTCTTCAATATCTACTGTTTGGGAACAACCCTGATACAGCTATATAGTATTGGTGGTTAGGTTCCTCAGTAGATATTGTTTGAATCATTCCGGTTCGATTGATACCAAAGAGTCAAGGCTGCTCTATTAGCCTGGGTGGGTGGGATACACATCGAGTGTGGGATCATTTATCTCCAAGAAAATTGTCCCTTATCATGTTCATCACTGATCACAATTATAGTACACGGTATGGCGGTTCCGATCGAAAAGCTTGGGCTAGAGAATCTCCTCCAAGAGAGAGTATATATAAAATGGATTGATGAGGGCCATCCTTATTCGTTAGGTTCTTGCTTAGTCGACAATAAAGAGAACACCAATTTTCTTATGAAAGTGGTCTGCGATTCAGAAAAACGTATTCATGTCTATTTCTCCCTGAAGGTGACTCACAAGCATACTGGCAAAAATCGTTCAATGGAGATGTTATTGGTCGTCCCGCCGCACGGTAACTTTGAATGTTTCTCAAAATCTTTTCCAATATCAGGGCTCGATGATTTGTCCTCCCATGACGCATCTGCCCTCCACGAAGCCGGTATAAGTAATCTGGAGCATATCATTGTCCTATCATTCGATCTACAGTTTACAGGATTTGTTGTGAGAAAGGAGAGGGAATCTGCGAATATTTTACCTTCCAACTCTACCTCGAGTACATTGATGCAGAAACTCAGATCTTTATCTGTTACGAAAAGTTTCAAGGTTTATATCAGACCTTCCGATTACGCGCGTGCAAGTTTGAAAACGGTTAACGAGCGCTTGCGTGATAAGGGCTCATGGATCTGCGAACCTGATATGCGGAAGACATACTCTCAACAAGGTATTATGCTAGTCGACTGGGCCCAAGTTAAATATCGAGAACTCAAAAGCAAACCACTGTCACTGCCACCACAATCGCAACCGCAACCACCACCATACACCGAACATGACGCACAAAGGTCGACTGAGGTGCAGGTTCCTCGGTCACCACCAGTCGCAGATGTATATCTAAACAAAGACATTGTGCCGGCAACGCCAAGCCTTCTACCGGTGTGCCATGGTATTTTCTCGCCCGACTATGAAGAGCCGCTAGATGTTGCAGACGACTTGGATCTTGACGATATTCGCAAAGATCCAGGACATATCGAACCATATCTTGAGATGGACTCGGATGAGGAATACCTTGCCGCGTTGCATGCTCAACAATGTAGTCAACAAGTCAGACAAGACACAAACTCGGAGGTTCTTCGGTTAGAATTCAAAGAGTGGTTAAAGGCAGCGATGTCAATAAATGAAAATGTGTACGGACACAGCGGACTAACCAAAAAGTTGTTCGCTCTTGGTGACAGTGTCCATGCGTCCAATATTGGAATGTTTGACGCTATTAGACCTTGGTGTTCTGCACTGTTCTTATGCGACCCCGCAGATTCAAGCAGACTAACAGATGAATGGTTTGTCTCGGATATGGCTGGGCTCATTAAATGGGTTAACACATTTCACCGTGGCGCTGAGATGTCTATACTAATGGACGATTTTTTAAAGCTTGGTAATGCTGCTCGCGTGCGTGACAAGAGTGAGTACAAGCGTTACAAAGCTGACTTTCTGCTTCGCATATGGATCGAATTTGACTGCTCAAGCATTAGTATCAACGGGGAGAGCAGAAAGGTCTTGTCCCGAAAAAGGAATGTCTTAGAGACTTGTAGTGATGTTACTAAACGAGCTAAAATAACTACATAACTATCAGGTATATATTCTTTATTTCAAATCACGGATAAGAGAGAAAGGAGGTTTGGGTGGTTTTACATTATATTAATGATTTCTTATATGTACAAGAGAGAGTTCTGTACAATGATCTCAACAGGTAGCCATGGCAAAATGGCATCTAATTTAATGACATCACTACTATTATTTCCTTCAACGGTCTACTACCGGAATTTCTGTCCTAAAGCAATTTATCCCCATGCCCTATCAGGCTTTCACACTTCTACATTGGAGACAAAGTTGATGTTTGCATTGAGGTCGTTCGAGATGGCATGAGACTGTTCGCTTTCCCGTTCCCTTTTCCTAAACTTGGAAATCTAATCTGGTGCATGGACTTCCTCTTGATGCTCCTGGCCTCTATTTGACATTTTTTCTCTATAGCAAGAGCCCAACGAGACAAATGAGCCATTTCTTGTGTTGTTGACAGTGTCTTTGCTGAAGTTTATCTCTGCCACAAGAAATCAAGGACAGTGACTAAAGAGTGAGTAGGGAGTTACTGACTTTAACTTTCGCAAAAGCATCGTTGTCAATTATAGCACCGCTTCGTTATGTTGGCGGCGCATGTTCATACAGAGATGATCTGGTGTTCCTCAAGTCCCAGCCTGTGGTTGGTCTCCGCATTGAGTGGCTTACTTGGATGCGAGCTACTGTTCGATCGCTTTTTGACACGCAGAAATGGGCATTTGAAGGATACTCGAAGGTAATAACCATTCTTTCTTTATCATGAACTTACACGCAACATTTCTTCCCCCGCGAGGTTCATGCTCACAGCGTTCAAAGTACTCAAAAGTCGAATATACTTTTCGTCGTACCGAGCATCGATCGTGGCCCAACGGTGGTGATTCCACCACGGTAAATTGAAAAGGGATATGGCCTCCCAGAGAACGTCCTTGATGTTTATATGACGCAAAACGAAACATTTCAAACGAAATGCACTGTTTGGGACGAAGAGGTTTGGGTGAACAACTTCCAAATAAAGGTCATTCGTCACCGGATGACACGAAATCTGGATCATCTAGCATCACTCATTGCGATGGAACTTGAGTTAGGATTCGAGCGATGGTGGGGCACCGGGGCCAAAGAGTGGAAGGAAATTCAAGTCTGAGACTCGTGTTTGAAGTTAATTGCAGGAGCTGGAAATGGGGCATTCTGCGAAGCTCCTCGTATGTTCAAAGCCGACAAATGTTACTCGATTAGGATGCTGATACATGCCTTTACGTAGATCGTGATAATCGCTTCTTGAAACGGCTTCGAGATCATGTCATGAGTATCATCTCCGGTGCCATATTCATAAACTGTTCGCCCACAATATTGAAGCCAGTTTCCGGGATGTTAGTTGCATGGACCTGTGATTATTCCTTTCAAAGAACCCTTAAGATATGCCTTCCTTATGTTAAAGAGCGACTGGATAATACGGCGCAATTGAAGCAGAATTCTAGTTATGATTGGATTCCTCGAGTAAATACCAACCGCCTTTCTCTCCGTATTATTACGTGAAAGCTGACAATCGATCATCCGCAGAAAGATGCCCTCAGTGGATAATTGATGAGTGCTATGCAACCAAGGAAACCTCGCAGTTGAACCCCAAGCGCGTTGCCCACCGCCTGCTTCTATTGAATGATGTATCTCTACATTCCACGAGCTTTACGATACAAAATGTACTGCTAGATCTCTTCAGCCATGACCCTTCGAGTGGTATCGTGGATGCCTTACGGGAGCAATGCAAACGCGTGCTGAAAGAAGCAGGCGGGTCTTGGACCCGCGATGCAGTCAGCAAGCTCACGCTTGTGGACTCAACCATTCGAGAATCCATGAGACTTTTATTCTACTATTCTAGTATTAATAAACTAATAAATTATGTATAAAAAGAATAACAAGAATTAGAATCTAAATTGATATCTATATAAAAAGCTTAATAGAAAACTAATCAAAAATTTAGATGAATCTAATAAATCTAATCAAAAATTAAACTCGAGCGTAGGGAGGATCGAGGGCTTAAGGGGGCTGGCCCTCATATTATTATTGTTATTATTATTATTAGCCGTCGGGGAAAAAGAATTTGAAGTCTACGAAATCGTAAGATCTCAAAATTATTACAATAATTAATAAGAAAAAAGAAATTCTACGAATTCGTCGACTAAAAATTCTTTTTCCCCGACGACTAGTATTTTTGATGTCTTGTTTCTTATACATAAAATAGATAGTAAACATATTTTTTGATTGAAATTTCAATAGAATATAATGATTGATTGATTATGTATTGAATTTAGAATATCATTTCAAAAATAAATAAAAGTATACAAGATAGAGGGTTGTAATCTTACAAGATGTAGGGATATCGGTTACATAGACAGCTTGCTTGAGCTTGGATCGTTTCACGTGATTTGAACCCAGTCAAATTGTCGATAGCTGTGGACCATGTCCTAAAACCCTTTCACTTCGACTTACCATACTTCGTACTGACATAATTAGTAGTTACAAGCACAATACCTCTACTTCGTTCATCAACCCATCAAGTGTCAAGCATCGAGAATTGAAGATTCAGACGTCATCGATACCATGCTATTCAATATGTTAAAGTTATATAACGTGTTTTATCATCGAGTGGATCATATCACCGAATGGATCACTCAATTTACATACAAAATTCGTCTGTGCGTAACCGTGCACTTTCTTTATTTATCGATAGAATTTTTTAAAAATTTAATATATGAAATCTAATTAAAAGTGTACTATGAAAATCTAATTTTTTTTTTGAATATTCAAAACACTATAAGAATTATTATAGAAATAGTTTTTTTGTAACGAAAATCGTGACATTTTCGAATTTTTGTCGAATTTAATAAAGATGTTTATATTAAAACTAAATTTCTAAAAAGCTAAATTATTATCATTATTTTAAATCTTTCAATTTTCAGAAATAATGATTGGTTATTAAAATAAGAATATTTAAAAATAGTTGATTTTGGTGTATTTTCAAATGATCCATTCGATGATATGATCCACTCGGTGATAAAACACGTTATGTTCTTAATTGCGCGTCTAAATATAGATACCTTCTCAGCCAATATTCCTTTCAATATTCCTACTTTCCAGCTCAATGCGTTCGCCAATTTGGGATATAAGCAGGCCAAAGTATCAAAAATTGTCGATCAAAGGTCTAAAATATATCAAGACAGGAAATGTTTGCGCATTTGAATCCTGATACGGATCCCCTGTAAATCACTTGTTCCAGCAAGGCTGTAAAATGTCGCAGGTGTTGGGGTCCGAATTATCCCGCCGGTACTGACAATTGAGCCGCTTGCTGGTTTTGGAGAGACCAGAAAAGTGTGCACATAATTGATTCACATACTTTCAGCTATCAGATACAAAGAACAAGGTGCTGCTCCTGGCCAGCTCCATGTTGATGCAGTCATAGGATGAATTGAACCATGTTCAAAACAGAGCTTATACTCCACATCGTATCTGAGAGCTTGAAGTTATCGCCGACGAGGATTTGCTTTCAATTCTGTTGAACTCACCGACCGGGGACATTTGAATCTATTCTCGATTTACTGGTGCCTGATCTGATATCATGAACATTCCGGGTCCTTTTGTCCCCTTAGGTTATGTTTTACTTTCATAGCCTTAAATGTATCAGAAATGATTACAGCTAGAGCTGTCGAATCTTATTCTGTACCTCACTTGATGACTGGCTGGCCGTTGCTGATTCTCCACGTCTCGTGGGTTATCAGTAGAGTCATTGAGAAGACAACGACTTAGCCAATAATCTCCCTGCAGTCTATAAGCCTCGAAATTCTCCGATTATGTTGGCAATAAATTCCGATTCTAATAGAGTGAAGAGATAATTTCTAGAGGTGCGGTGAGTCTTGATGATTATATGACTGAAATTGACTGGAACGGCAAGTGCCTTGCGCATTTATGACACAGAAGCATTAACGAAAATGCAAAGAAGAAAC
Source organism: Botrytis sinoallii (assembly GCF_014898435.1). NCBI lineage: Eukaryota > Fungi > Ascomycota > Leotiomycetes > Helotiales > Sclerotiniaceae > Botrytis > Botrytis sinoallii. The sequence goes on from NW_024066040.1 coordinate 932,440, forward strand.
GCTTCACTTATCATTGGTTAATCTATCGTTTAGTTTCTTGTGATTCACAGAAATATGTTGTGGCATGTGTTCGAATCTGGGTATTATCCGCTGTTAGAATATGATACGTTACCCATTTTCAGGCGGAAAATTGATTTGCATGGATGGCCTGTTCACCAAATGATGCAGAATAAAAGTTTTGGCAGTTTTGGACCAATAGGTACGACTGAAACATTTGTTCAATTCCTTACCTTTCGTACCAAGTATGAGGTTTGAAGATAAAAATATCTCTTGGTGTCTGCCAAGATGCTGAAACTATTTACACATACCAAAAGGAATTTTCCATAGGCTCATCATAGTATTGCTAAAGCAAAATCTACGCCATGTTATGCTCATTCGTCCATTCAACGAAGCTCCAAATCCTTCACCCCATTTCGACGACACCTCACTTGGCTTACAAGCATTACCATGCATTCTTTGCGCCAACTCTAACCGATTTCGTCAAATCACCGAAACTGTACATTACCATGTACCGAATGTACTCTCAGCCCTATCAGCCGATTGTAACTTTCGTAAGACATAAAAAGTCGAATTCCCACGAGGAAATGAAGATTGAACCAGAGTCATGTAACAGGAAAGCCTAACCGAAGACATGCAGAAATCAGATGAAGCATCAAAGCGAACAGCAAGGTCAAGGACGCCGACTGCGTGTTTACAGTGTCAGAAAAGAAAGCAAAAATGCAGTAGGGAACAACCGTGTAGGCATTGTTCGAGGAGATATCCACCAGTGGATTGTATCTATACCTTTGAAGGGTAGGTTCTGCATCAATTTTATATGAAAGCTGCTAATACGTCACTTTCCAAAGAAAGCATAGGATGGTGACACTTACGTCTCCGGATAGGCTATCTGTACCCGACGACATCCCTGCATCTTTCTATACAGATCAAAAAACCTCGGCGGGTCGACTTTCTTCCATTCCTTCCTCTCAAAACTACTCGAGCACAGTATCGAACGAAGCACATCATCAAGCATCTGAACAGAATTCACAAGAAGAGAATATGACTTATATGCCCACGTTTGATATCACAAACTCGGATCCATTCAGTTCTAAGCCTCCTTACCAGGGAGTCTTGAGCAGTGCAATACCTGCCTCTGTCTCTGGATCACACGGCGAGCAAGAAATGGACCCAAATGAATTGGATTTCCGACCTGTACCACAAGTTCCGACAAATACGCCAGACCAAATCCCATTCTACGATTATATGAATGGTCCGCATATAGAGACGGGAAGCTGGAACCAGTCTTCCAATTTGAATCCAAATTCAGGAATGGTCGATTTACAGAATTTCGATCAATCATATTTCGTTTCAGATCCAATGCAAACCTCAAGTTCTCAGTCAACTGATGTTAATGGATCTCTTGCTTTTCATCAAAGTTTTGAGCATAATGAGATGTCTAACTTGGACAATCCGCCGAATATCTCCTTCTCGCCAGGAACACCAGACCGTCAGAATCTAGACTATGGAACAACGGATGGGTATTCGGGATCTTACTACTAGCCAACAGCGATTGAGAATTAGAAAATCGACAGCCTTTTAACGTGTTTAAGCCTTCGATGTTTCAGTTACGACATTGTTTTGCGTGAAGTAAACTAGAAGCGTCTTATAATTACGTGTGGGTTTCATACCGAAAATCTTCAACCACAATTACCTACTTGAATATTCAACTGTGTAGTTATCCAAAGACAGAGTTTTTAACTAGGTTTCCAATAGTCCAAAGTGCAGTTCAACAATTCGAGCTACTAGATCCTGGTCCTAATTCGAATATTCGAATATTTCAAAGTTTTAAATCCATTCCAAGCACTCAAAGCTTCTATCCATTCTATCAGTCCAGTTTACCGCATACCCTGACACCAAGCTACATACCTTCATTCTGATTTATTGCACCGGCTGGGAGCTCAGGATGGATGCTTGTGACGTCTCCAAAGCTGGAAGTATTCCTATGGTATCAGGAGGGGGCAACAAGATACCAAATATCAAAGGCCGCCGAGGATTATCATCACTGACCTTTACACAACTACCAACGTCTCGTTGCATATTCTTGGAGGACAATCATGTTATTTGGATGCTCAGATCGCTTCTCAATTCATGTCCACTTGATGCTATACATTGTTTATTTGGTTTCGCGTCGCATCAGATATACATCAAGACGTCCGTTATTGAACGCAGTTGATCTTGCCCAAAAAGAAACAAGGGGAGGATAGACTCATCGCATTACGGAACCAAGAACATGTTAGATTCTTTTTCACAGACCTATTAACTCTCAAAGTCAGACACACAGTCGCTGTTCTTCTATTTTCTGGTAGTGTCTAAAACAAGGAGTTTAGAGCGGAAACTTGGGATGAGATGATATAAATGACATAGATTCCTATCAAATTTTTATCTGAATAATGTAGAAATTTTGTTAAACTTGGATACATCCTTTGATTTATGGCCGTGATGCGAATTTCCTGTGATGAGTTTCTATCTATGCAGAATATTCTAGCTCCTCTTTTTCTCACCGTTTATTTTCCTCATTTTCTACCTCTCACAATCTTGAATCTGAGCTTATGACACACCTTCTATAGACTTCGAGGATTTCCCTTGCGTGGAAATCCAAAGATGAACTACCAACCTACCTACCTAGGTAGACGTGCAACCAAATATTTCTCGAGGAAATCTAAGAAACTCGATAGGCTGATAGTAACAACGTGTGCTAACACCGACATCTATGTCATCACTAGAATATGGGATAAGAGTAGCGACGGCGATAAGTTTGATCAATTGTATCCTCTTGCCCAATGGATGCTTTATTCTCCTCATCATTTCAAACATGGAACTTTTCCAGAAGACCCGTGAGCTCTGAACATACCTCCTAGGTATTGTTTTGATGGAATGAGTAATAAGCATCACCACTTTCTTCCTCGAAAAGAAAAGTGAAATTGCGATATGCAACAAAATTTATCTTGGGAGATTGAGGGGTGACCATTAGTCAGAATAAAGTGAAGCGTGAGAAGAGTGAAGTTTGAAGTGAATACTCGTACCTACCTACCTATCCCTATATAAATACTCAAAGGATCAATAAAAATCCCAATTCAATCTTGATCTCCCCATGGAAGGGAAATTCGATCTCGACGATCCAAATCTCAAAAAAATGAAGCTTTTCATTTTGGTAGAAAGCGGGTTTTGGGAAAGTATCGCGAGATCTGATATTTGTAGATGCGCAACAAAAGTTTTTTGCATTTAGAATGAATAGGCAGGGAGGGTATCTATCTATAGGTCGGAGTTGAAGTGAATCTCGAGACGGAGAAGTGAAGCTTGCTGCTGGAGAATAATAAGTGGTGGGGGACGACGAGGGGACTTTCAGCTTTTGGGAATTTGGTAATTGAGAGGTATGGGGTTGGAAAATTGATCTCCTCTTGAACCCAGATTCGTAGGGATTGGAAGTGAAGCTTTTCGTTTGGGTGGAGAGGCCTCTTTGGACAACTATCGTGAGATCTATTTTTTGTAGATGTGCAACAAAACTTTTCTGTAAGGATGAATGAGAATCTATTGGCTGGAGTTTAAGTGAATGTTGAGATAGTCGGTGCCTAGTAGATATGGAGAAGATGAAGCTCATTAATAAGCAATGAGTAGTCGGCGACGAGGTGCCTTCTGGCTTTTGATATTTGATGATTGAGATCTACGGGTTTGAAAGTTAATCCCCTCTTGAACCCAAATTCATGAAAAGAGAAATTGAAGCTTTAAAGTTTGGCGGGAAGGCTTCTTTTGGAAACTATCGTGAGATCTTACTTTTGTAGATATGCAACAAAACTTTTTCAAGTGGACAAACGCATGACTTTTATTAGTCGGTAGAGAAGCGAAGCTCGGGTATATAGATGTATGTATCGAGTGAAGTTGGCTATAAGAGAGTCTCATGATATCAGATCCAAATCTCTGGTAGGGAAGCTCAAAGTTGTTCTCCTCATCAATAGAGAATTCAAGGTAATAGGGAAATAAAAATGAAGCTTTTCATTTTGGTAGGAAGGCGTCTTTTTGACAACTATCGTGAGATCTGACTTTTATAGATATGCAACAAAACTTCTCGAGAATGAATCAGGATGAGGTTGGGCGGTGAGAGGGTGACGTCAAGCGAAGTGAATGCTGGTGAAGTGGAGTGAGTTGTGAGCCTTGAGACATGCAGATGGAGATGAAGTCAAGCAATTCTATGTCGAAGGCTTCAATGAACTTCAAAGTTGTTCTCCTCATCAAGCCATATTTAGAGGACGAAAGATGAAGCTTTTAATTTTGCCGTGGAGCCTCAAAATCTGAAGTATCATGAGATCTGTATTTTGTAGATGTGCAACAAAACGTTTTGTTGTACTGGATAAGAGATAGTAGATAGCAGATACTGATGGCAAGTGAATATGAGTTACGTGAGATCAGACGATAGAGGCAGTGATCTCTTGGAATTTCATATAGGTGCTCCTCAAAAGCTTGATAGTTGATCTCCTCATCAATCTAGATTCAAAGGATCAAAAATGAAGCTTTTGTTTTCGCTGTGAAGCCTCAAAAACTCGAGTATCGTGGGATCTATATTTTGTAGATATGCAACAAAATTTTTTCATACAACAGATAGGAGATAGCAGATAGCAGATACCGATAGCAAGTGAATATGAAATAGGTGAGATCGGACGACAGCGGCAGTGATCTCGTCGAACTTTGTATTTGTGCTGCTCAAGGACTTCAAAGTTGATCTCCTCATGGATGGGAATTTGGGAAGAAAAAAATGAAGTTTTTATTTTGGGTGTAAGAGATGAAATTTGAGGGTATTCCGAGATCTATAATTTTGAGATATGCAACAAAATTTTCTTGTGCAGAATCCATTGCGTATGAGTGGATGAAGATAAGGATGAATAGAGATAGGAATGCGGTGAGGGTGTGAAGTGTGTTTGAGTGAATTTGGGGTGAAGTTTGAATGAAGGAAATTTTCAGCTGTGCTAGGGAAAGTCGAGGGAATGGGTGAGTGGTATGAAGGAAGGCGCTTGCACAGGACATACTTGGTATATGAATGATGTACCTACAAACTCTGAGAATGATAACTATTCAACTCACAGGGAATGCAAGACAGAACAGTGAAATACAAACATGAAGTTGCAAACATGTTGGGTCAATTTCTTGGCTCCATGGCTTGCTGGAGGTGATGGGACAAGTCCTTTTTTGCCGTATAAATCAACATACCCTGCGGTGCTTTTAGAGAATATTATGAGGTATTTGTGTCAAATTTTTCATCCGTTTGGGGCATCCCATACCCAATCTTTTATACAGAATTACCCCTCAATCAAGAGGCGAGCCCTTCTTCAATAGCCATTTGTAATTCCCCAGTACGTATTGTTCCAATAGCTTCAGTGGTTTTGTCATACTCATTCAGAGGACAGTCAAACCCAGACAAAAAGACCTCGCCCCGTCCATATTCATAAATCCGAGGGATGTTCCGATTCTCACACTCTCCCACAAGTAGCTCGAATCTTTGCAGGCTCCCATACAGCTCGCGGATCATGTTGTCAAAAGCTTGTATCCATATGCGTAATCATTAACGCCCCGAATTAATAATTTCAGTATTAAGGCTTGCACACAAAGAGCAGAGAACACAATTGAAGTCCCTGCATTGCCTCAGTCTCGTGCATTCTGGACAAACAATGTAGTGTAGGAATTGCTGAGAGTAGACAATCGATTCTGAATGCTGTTATGTATATCATCTAGTTTGTTTTCCTCGGAGTGTCACTGTTTCGTTATAGTTGTCAGTGGAATCCAAATCTAGTCCATGATGCGCAGTGATCATCGAGCTAGCTACCTCTCAGACATTGTTCTAGATGTTGATGCATATCATTACATCTCCTGTCGATCGAATCCCGAATTACCACTTTTCCATAGCTCTATGACCTGCATACATTCTGACATGTCGAATACGGGAATTAAACCATAGATCTTGAACAGAGTCTGTAGATAATTCGACATTCGTTGGATAAGGCTTTGTGATTCCAACTTCATCTGCAAATGATTTGACAGTATCAGCTATCACTCAAGCTTGACAGGTGAGGCAGAACTTCCTATCGCAAGAGTCAGGTAGCAAACAAATAAAATGAATCAAAAATTTGATCGACAAAACATGAATGCGTCCGTGAGTTAACTTAACCCTTCATCTCGAGATGCAGAACCCAAACTAAGAAGGGTGGCGGAGTCGTTGATTGAGATAGATGAGCAACTCAACGGCCAGTAAGTAAATCAGATTCTTCACGGCAATAGAAAGCTATTTTTAATGCACCCCTTATCAGCTCAGCAAAAGAATGAAATGCGGAAAATGAGGTTTTGTTTTTCACCTCGTCAAGCCTCACACGGCAGCGGCGCATGTACGTCGTAACGTTATTACATAATCATGCATTAACCTTACTAAGCAAGCCTTCCATCTGCTGAATTCTTCATCTCTACACATGGCTACAGACGTCGACAAATCCTCGATGTATCGTTCGATTTGGGCTCTTTACCATTCAAAATTTCTGAGCAATGCGCGATGCAATGTTCAATATCTCATGTCCTGTCATTGATCACCGTTTTCGTGTCATTTTGTTCGCGTTTTCCCAACCTCAATCATCCAATCGACTTTCACAAACACGATATTTGCCAGCAGTACCTGCACATCACTTAAATTTTTGATTTCAGGCTGAATATTAAATTTCGTACTTGGTGTGGTGTATGAGTGACCACTTCACTGGGCTCTACTTTCAACAATGGTTGGCTACTCGGAAATGACTTGATCTTCATCCATATTTGCATCCCTCCTATTACAGAGCCAATATACCTCGGTGTCGATGTGTTGTACTTCAAAGGACGTAAGGCTTTGTACTTTTCAATCAACAACAACATCAAAATAATGTCAAAAAGTTACTTCATCTTTTCTTTTTCGAGATGTCATTGGATGAGGTTGACGATGTACTACAATGAATGATCTTGATCGGTCATTTCGCACATGCTTCGGTCAAGCGACCAGAAAGTATTTTGTCTCCGAGTACATACATACACAAGTAACCTCACGCGGAGATTGTCATTCCTTCAACGCGACTCAACCCCAGCTTTTGCCCCACACCCCGCAAGTAGCGGGTAGTGAATTCAAGGATCGGTAGATCTTCCGAATCCCGAGTTGTGGTCTTGGAATATGTATTTTATCTCTCGCAGTACCTCCTATGCTAATAAGATGACTCGGCGAAGGAAGACACTTGATAGAGATCCTAGCAATGTTGTAGATCATTTCCTTTGTAAATGTTAGACTTATTGAATCATTAAATTGATTTACTTCGGCACATTTTAGTTTTCCGAACAAACTTTTTCAACTCATGAAAGCCACGTTCTAATGATCCCGAGATCTCGTTAGACAAAAGGTGACTGCATTACAACTCATGTCAATGTTATGGGAAGCCTTATTTTTTGAGTTTTCTTGAATGTATTGGTTGCTGACTTAAATTGTCTAACATTGGAAATTGAGATGAATAATAAATCTGCAAAGCTATTGATTGTTTCTGATGTTATTTGGCCTATAATGTTGTTCGCAAACTACTAATCCTTGCTACAGGCCTTTTTACTGCCTAGCTAACGTTGTAGCGTGCTAAAGGGTCAAGGACCATGCCTCGCATGCTTTTCGCTCGCATTGCGCTGGGATGCGATCAGATTTCACTAAGGACACGGGGCGCAAGATGATCATCAATATCAAAATGGTTTGCATCAAATGCCATTTTGGGATCAATTCTATTTCCTTGTGATAGTAAGCCAAGGTTAAGCTTCCACACAGAAGTGCTTCTGTGAGCTTCGGGCCTTTTGACCCTACGGATTCACTTACCCCTTTATGACGTGAGCTAAGTATCAAGCGAAATGAATTCACTCAAATTGTTCATGAGCGCATGTTCGTTCTTGGCATCTTGAGTATCTATAGGTTCATATCATATCGTTCCATCTTTAAACTAAACACCCCTCATTGAGAGCATCATTTGGACAATCTTTACCCCTTGTTCGAGCATATAATTCACATCATTTGCTACCCCATTTGAAATTATTAACAATATCCCGTTGCTACCCCTCCTTTGAGGTCCAACTAGCTTATTGTTTGGTTCTACAAAAGAGCTCCAAGTCCCCTCCTCCCCGTCTTCTTCACAACCACAAACTCAACGACCCCTTTCCTTCTTTCTTGATTCAAGAGCATAACTCTTTCTTAATACCACTTCTTACATTGCAATACCTTTAATCATTAATAATTATTTGATTCTTCTTTGGTGATTACCATCATGAAGACTTCTCTTTTAGCGGGAGTGCTAGGCACTGTCGTCAACTTCGTCTCTGGCTCTACATTTAGTCCAGTTAGACCTCCTGCGATTCCTTTAGCTGGTATTTATAACAATCTCTCGATTTGAGGATAAATCTAATTTGAAGTAGTCAAATCACCATACATGAATACATGGTTGGAGGCAGGAAGTGTTGGTGCTAGTGGAGGTATTCTCCCAGGGTATTGGCCGTAGGTTCCTCCATTCATTGAGTATCAGCGTTCAAAACTAATATTTATGTAGTCGTTTCTGGGCGTAAGTCGAAATTCTTGGCTACATGAGGTATGCTCTAACAAAGTGAATAGCGGACCTCAACCTGACGGTTCGGTTGCTGGAGGAGCTGGCTCCGTCACAGGTTGGGCTGGTCTCATCAAAGTGTAAGTGCCCTTGGACTATTGTGGTTATCGATTTTGGATTACCCCTGATCATTCTTACTAAACTATACCTAGGGATGGTACATCTTACACCTGGATGGGCGCTGCAGGCGTCAATGGAGTTGTTCCACCAAGTGTTACTCAAGATCGTATGGAGTATACTTCCACCAGATCCACTTTCTTGATGTCTGTCGCCGGAAAAGTATCAATGAACGTTACTTTCTTATCCCCGCTCACACCAGATGATATTCGACGACAATCGGTTATCGGTACATATCTTTATGTATCTGTAAAATCATTGGACGGCACTACTCATGCTGTTGAGTTGTACTGTGATACATCTGCAGGTAAGTTTGTTGTGGTCTAGAATGAAGGGGTCATGCTGACGAAGACATAGAATGGACTTCCATCCACAAATCGGATACCGCACAATGGAAGTGAGTTGTTCTAATTTTGAAATTCTTGAGAAAAATCATTCTGACTTCTATATAGTTATACCGTAAATGATGGCATTGGTTCCCATCGAAGTTGGAGACAAGATCAAAGTGAATTCAATGAGGACTATGCAGATGATCAAGCTCATTGGGGTTACTGGCTGTGGTCTACCAAAGCCGTCGATGGCATGTCATACCAATCGGGACAGGATTCCGTCGTTCGCGGAAATTTCCTCAATAATGGTTCTCTTCCAAACACTCAGGACACAGTTTACAGAGCTATCGAAGATGCTTGGCCAGTATTCGGATTTGCGAACAATCTCGGAAATGTTGGAAGTACTATGGTCGAAACACTGTACACCATTGTCCATGCTCAAGAAAATGCAATCATTTTCCTCGGAGATGGTGGACTGAGATCGGTTTCTTCTTTATGGGCTAGTTATTGGGATTCTGATATCTCTATGGTATGCAGATTCTTTTCTCCTTTCTATACTATACCATGCTGATTGCTTTAGGTCACCGATTTTTACAACGATTGGTCCATGAAATGGGGTGTCTGGGACCATAAAATTGCTGTCGACTCTCTTGCAGCCGGTGGTCAAGATTACTTGACTATCACTTCTCTTTCAGCTCGTCAAGCATTCGGAGCTGTCCAACTCTGCGGAACTCCCGATAAGCCATACTATTTTCTCAAAGAGATTAGTTCCGACGGCAATACTCAGACTGTCGATGTCATGTTTCCAGCCATGCCTATCTTTCTCTACACCAACCCTGCTTTGCTTAAGTACTTGCTTGATCCTCTTTATGAGAACCAAGAGGCCGGTCACTTTCCTCAGGAATATTCTCTCCATGATTTAGGTGCCAACTATCCTCGTGCGATTGGACATCCAACGGGTGATGGAGGTAAGGTTTTCCCTTGGTCTACAATCATTACATACTAACTATGAATAGAACCTATGCCTCTTGAAGAATGTGGAAACATGATTATCATGACTCTCGCCTACTCTCAACATGCTTCCGATACCGCATATCTGACTCAACATTACCCATTGCTCAAACAATGGACTACTTTCCTAGTCGCTGAAGCTTTAATTCCAGCAAATCAACTTTCCACCGATGATTTCCAAGGCACTCTCGCAAATCAAACCAATCTTGCCCTCAAAGGTATTATCGCGATTGAAGCAATGTCAGTGATTGCAAATATTACCGGAAATTCCGCTGATGCATTGAACTATACAAATATTGCACACGATTACCTTACAAAATGGGAGAAACTCGCTATTGTCCCAGCAACTGCATCTGTTCCAGCACATACCAAATTGGCCTATCAAGATAATACTGGACATGGTCTTTTGTATAACCTTTACGCAGATACACTTTTGAAGCTCAATTTCGTCCCAAAACGCATTTACGATATGCAAAGCGAATACTACCCAACGATTGCTAATGTATATGGTGTTCAACTTGACTCCAGAAATGTTTGCACCAAATGTAAGTTTCATGCACATCTTCTACGCCGCAGCTACTAACATTCTTTCCAAACAGCCGATTGGGAAATGTGGGCAGCAGCAATCGCATCTCCATCCACAAAGTCCATGTTCATCTCCAAACTTGCAACATGGATTGGTGTTACTCCAACCGACCGCGCCTTCACCGATCTTTACAATACTCAAACTGCAGAGTAAGTTATCACATCCATCACTACTTATATCATGCAGATTATACTAACACAATCACAGCTGGTGGTCAGGTCCCTTCATCGCTCGTCCAGTCGTTGGCGGTCACTTTGCTCTTCTTGCAATTGATTGATCACCAACAACAATAACTCATCTGTTACGATACATGGCATACGGCGGTTAGAGATTAATTACGGGGTTTTGATGACATCTCCTTTTGGGTAATTTGTGGGAATTTTGGGATATTTTGGCATTTACATAGTTTTCTAGCTAGAGATACCACGCTTTATTTTACTTTGTCAATGGGAGAGCTCGAATTCCACATATTTTGATTTGATTCAATTTCTTTCCGTTTTTTTGATGGAAATTAATTGATTAAATGCAGGAGGATACTTCATTTGTACATAATTTATGAGCGTTGCCGTGCAACTTTCAAGCACAACATTGCAGTTGGTTGGTGATACAGAGTACAATAGCAAATTTTTCTCCTTACATATCGCGACTGCTTATACTTCATTTCATTTCATTTCATTTCACGTCTAACCATCTCAATTTAATCTCTTGTACTAATTCCTCTGTTATGATATACGTAGATACTAGGATTGGGTAAAAGAATGATTCATACGAGCGCATCATTTGATGTTCCAACTGAGTCAAATGGTATCAGGTGTTTTGTTCAGAACTCATGACTTGTCAGATGATTGTGCGACAGGCGAAGAGTAATGTAGATGTATATCGGCAGTTGATTGACTTATCTCGTTGCGAAAATTGAGTTGTGCTGCGTTGGGATATAATTACTCCCGAGTCGTGTGTGTATTTTTAGGTGTCTTGTGAGATGGTGTGAGGATATCTGGGTATGTACCTATGTATATGTATGTGAGGAGGAATTATTATCTGTAGATTGAAACTTGGGCTGTATGATTGACTGATTGAGGTTGGAGAGATAATCAACGAATGATGTTATAGAGTATAATTAGTAATCTCTAGGTATCTCGTTTATTTGTGAAGGACTGTCATAAAAGGATTCAATTCTACCTTAGAATCTAAAACTAAAGAAGGAAGAAAAGAATAAGAAGAGAACTGTAAGGGCTCCGGACTATATATACCAATGAGTCACGTGCTAGGCTAAGGTCCTAGAAGCTAAGTGACTGAGAAAGGAACCTGAAAGGGACTGAATCGTCACATTATTAGAGATGAGAATGAGAATGAGAAGCTTAGATTTTGAAGAGAGACTAGATAGCTTGTAGAACTAAATAGATAATTAGATAGTTAATAGATTTGTATTCTTTTCTTTTCTTTTTAAGGAGAAGTTATCTAAAGAGAAACTTATTATTATAACTTTTTCTAATAAAAGCTTAATAGTTTATCTTTTTCTTTTAATAAAGAGTCATTAATATAACTTTATAAGTTTTTCTATTTAAAACATATTTGTGAAGGACTGTTATAAAAGGATTCAATTCTATCTTAGAATCTAAAACTAAAAAAGGAAGAAAAGAATAAGAAAAAAATTGTAAGGGCTTCGGACTATATATATCAATGAGTTATATGCTAAGCTAAGGTTTTAGAAGCTAAATGATTGAAAAAGGAATCTAAAAGGGACTGAATTGTTATATTATCTTTTTATCTGAAAAAAGCTTGTCTTTGAGTACTTATCCATCTTTTTATTTCTAATAATATTATTATACTCATTATCACTATCTTCATAATATTTTAGCTATTAAGATAATATCTTAGGCAAGCCGGAAAGGTTTTAATTGATTAGATAATACTTTTTGAGTTTGTAAAAAGAGTATTTGAAATTATTAGTAATATATCAGATAAGGTTAATATCATAATTATATTATTATACTTGATAATAAATATTATTATAAGTACTTTTCGAAATTATAATTTGTTTGATTTTCTATTCTTCTTTATTAATAATATTGATTAAAGGGTCAGGATTGTTTATTTAATTAGAAAGAGAATTATTCACAACTTTTCATAACTTTTCAACTGAAAATATATTGAAAATTTTCATTATATCTGATAATATTAGTTTAAAGAAATGCCCTATCTTTTTGATAATAAGGAACTTACTATTTATTAAAAAATCTAACTTTTTTGAAGGGTATTTGGTTTAATAATATTGTATATCAAATTATACAAAAACGCCTACTTTGAAATCGATAAATTATCGATATGTGTTAGTTTTGAACTGAGCTCTTTTTTGAATATTTATAAGATGTTTTGTGATAAGTTTTTATATATCATAATATTATTAAGCTATAATACAGACTTTGTTTACACTAAGCTTATCCTTAGTTTCAGTATTATGGAACTTCCAATTTCAAAAGGTTTGTAGAGGATAGCTATATATAATTTCAAATGAAGAAATACCACCAAGAGAATTATGAGATAAGATGAGTTGTGTGTAGTCTATTATTGATAAGAGCTTTGACTAATTATTTTGATAATAAAAAACGAAGGATTGAAGTTTCTTTTGAAAATATTGATTATAGATTTTAATTTGTTCATCAGTTTGAGAATGATTTATAATTGAATAACTAATATTAGTATCTAGAATTTTTTGAAATTCTTTTTAAAAACTTAATATGAATTGGAATCCATAATCGGATATTATAGAAAAAGGAGAACCAAAATAGTAATAAATATAATAAATATATAATTTGATTATTATAATTGAATCGATTATTTTTTTATAAAGAATAAAGATAGCTTATTTACTAAATCAATCAATAATAACAAATACATTATTATATCCATATTTGTCTTTATTGAAGCTACAATAATTCATAATAATATATTCCCAGAATCGGCTTGATATTAACAATAGATATAGCAAGCCAGAGATTTTGTTTTAGAGAATATTTATTTTACAATAAATATTATAATTTCGATAATATTGAATTACTATTTGAAAGATTCCTTATTAATAATAATAATCAATTAATAACTTTAGAGTTTTTTGAATACCTGGATATACAATAGAGATATTATTATGGGCTTCTCGAATTAAAAGGATATAAAGATTATCTATATCAGGAACTACTAATTTGTCTTTATATAATAATAATCTATTTTCGAAACTAAAATGATTATCGTTTTTCTATATTTATTTCTGTAAAACTTTTAAAAAAAGAATATAGCAATTAGCGAGTAGAATACAATCAATAATCCATAAAGCTAGGAAAATCGAAATTAGATCTAGGGTTTGGATAAGAGCTTTTTTAATAAAATCTAATCGAAGCTTGTAAATTAAAATAAAAGAATCAATTTAATTATCTTTCAGGAATTACTAATAGTATTACAACTTTTTCTTTTGATTTTGATTATCGAGTTTATTGATACAGCAGATAAAAGCATCGGCTAATAGATTGTCTTTTCCTGAATGATAATATATTACAAAATTATAGTCCGCTAGGAGTTTGGCTTATTGTATTTGCTGAAAGTTTAAGGCTTTTATAGTTATAAAATAGACTAGTACTTTATAATCAATATAGACACAAATCTAATATAATATATTAATAAATTCAGTATATCAATATCTAAAGGATTTTATAATAAAGAGTATTTCTTTATCATAAACTTGGGGTCTCGAGTACATCCCCGGGGACAGACCGGATCACAGTGAGATTACTGAAAGCTATCTGGACGGAAATAGGCCTAGTTCTATATACCATTTTCAACAAGTATCTACAGCTCAATCACTTCCCTATAGTATGGAAGCAAGCAGAGGTAATTATGCTACCAAAAGTGGGGAAGACAGACCGAACATCCCCATAATCATAGCAATCTATCGCCCTCCTCTTCTGTATTGGGAAGGGCCTTAAAAGGATTATAGCAAGATGTCTAGCATAGATAGCCCTAACACAAGAAATACTTAGCTTACAATATTATAGTGCTTTTTCGAAATGATTGGCTATAGATTTAATAGTGTTATTCGTTTACAATACAGAAGTAACACTCAATAAAGACCACGAGATTACAATAATTACACTGGATATATAAGAAGCATTTAATGCTCTATTTAAAAACAGATTCCTAAGACGAATAAGGGAATAAGGATTCCTATAGAATCTGATTGCTTTGATTAATTTCTTCTTAACCTAAAGGCAATTCAAGGTTAGACTTAACGAAGTAATAACTGATTATAGTATAATGGAATATAGTATCTCACAAGGCTTACCCCTCTTACTAATCCTATATATACTTTATCTCATAAAGCTACTCCAGCAAAACCTTAAACTCCGATTCGGGTATGCAGACGATATCTGTTTATACTAATTATCGGTAAGCGTTCAACAAAATGTTGTAATACTAGTAAGAGATGTGAAAAGTATATTCCGCTAGAAAATTAGGAATAAAATAATCTTTGTATCTGAAAAGATGGAGATGATTTATATAATACGGTATAAGTATTTTATCAATCCAGTATACGAAATAAATCGCAATTGTACTATCTTTCCGATTGTATTAGGATTAGCTCTATGATAATTAGGTGTATGGTTTGATTATAAGCTTACATTCAAATAGTATATCGAAATATGAGTAGCCAAAAACCAGAAATTGGTTTATTATATTTAAAAACTAATCCGAATCACAAATAGACCTCTAATAATATTCTTATGGAAAGTAGTAATCACTTGCTTATACCCAGCCCTATTCTATAGGATAGAGATATAATATATAGGATAAACAAAAATCATTAGATAATATTGAAACGGAATACCAATAATAATAAATACTTGATTAGAAAAAGCGATTTTAGCTATCAATAAGATTCTACAAATAGCAATCAGAGGAATTCTTCTAATCTAGCGAACAATCCCGAATATAGTAATAATAAGAAACAGCACTTTCTCATTAATAGAAATAATATTAGAACAAATAAAATGGAGAGCAACTCTCTATACCCAAACTATTAATCCAAAACATCCGCTTTATCACCAAGGGATAAAAGCCACCTACTCCTTTGGCAGCAGAGAAGGCCAATTGCAGCCAGCCAGAATAAAGGTCCAGGTGATCAGCCAATGCCTTCCCCAAATCAAGGAGACAACTCTAGCAAGGCCCTACTACATATTAAAGTGTTAAACGGATTCTATTAGAGGCTTTATAAAAGAGATAGTGGTAGAATAATTTCAGGAATAGTGAAACAAGTATATATACAATCAGATTACTATATTCTTTAATAAATCGAAATAAACTGATAAGAATGGTAGGCAAATAGAATATAGATATGTTATATATAAAGAACAGATAATAATATACAAAGGAAATAGTGAATTACATTATAACTCTTATATATTCGATACAGAAGCGATTGGGGTATATCGAGGTCTTCAAGCAGTAATCAGAAATATTATTAGTATAAAACAAATGGAAATCTGTATGTGTATTGATAGTATATCGGTAATATAGAGAATGAGAGGTATAGCCTTTATTATATCATAATGAGCTTTCCTCAAATATTACAAACTGATGCAAACATATTCAATTCAGATCAAATAGTCGCTAGGCCATACAGGAATCGAAGGAAATGAATATATAGATGTATTCGCTGATAAAGGAATAAGAAAATCAGTTTCAGAGTATGCGAATCGATCTACAGTAAGCGGTATCCGCTTTATAGCAAAAACTGTTATGGAATCGGCAACACAAGTATAATGGATCAAATAGATATTAACGCTCTTCAAACAGTATCAGAAATAGAATCTAAAGAGTATAAACAAATGTCCTAAGGAATTAGAACTCTCACGAGCAACTTTCCATTATATACTAGTAATCTGTTTAGTATATAATAACTTTAAAAATTATTATTAATAATTTAAATACAAGGAAGCAACAATCCATTATTTATACGGAGTATTCAAATCCCCCGAGTATATTGTGTATTACTACAAAGTCCTTGCGATCTATAAAATCTGGCCTCTAGATATCAAGTCCAAATACTTATTTTGCAATCAAGCAGCTCAAGAACAATTACTAAAATAGCTAATGCATACACCAGCCAAATTCGCTAAATTTATTGTTATAACAGATTTCTATAAAAGTATATACCCTAAAACATTATTAAAAGAATAGAAAGAGAGAAGGAAAGGGATCGATTGATCCAGGCGAATATAAACAGAAAGTAGAAGGGGATAGATCTAGAAAAACTATATAAAAGAAAATTGAAGCATACAGTATATTATATTACAATAGAATATATACAAAAACTACCCTTACAGGATAAAGCAGCTTTCAAACAAATATTATATAGGAGATCGGAAAGCATGCATGGAGGCACTCAGAGGATCGGAAACAAAGGCACAAGTGCGCTAGCCATCGCTTGGGAGGCTACTGAGGGTATTGAGACCCCATCCCTAGGAAAGGGGGATCATATAAACTAGAAGATCATCCCGCAGTTAGCCCAACCGTAATGCCCCCTGGGAGGCTCGCCTATACGGCCCGGTTGAAAATTACTAATAATAATAATAATAATAATTTATCATAAACTTTATAATTAAGCTTAGCAAAAACTATAGTTTTCAAATAGAATTCTATAAATAGCTAGTCTTCATTATACTTTTGTAAAAGAATATTTGCTATTATTTTATCTGAAATATCTGTTTCCAGTATATATTCGAAATCTTATTAATAATATTATAAAATAGGAAAGAAAATAAAAAAGTCCTTAAGAGTATCAAAAGTATATATATAATCGTTATCAAATCGAAAGGGAATATTATTTTTGATTAGATTAATTAAAGATTTAATTAATATATTAAAGTTGTATATGAATTAGTAATAGAAATTATAAAATCCTAAAAAGGATTAGATTTCTTTAATTATAGTCGGATATATTCAATTATATATAATAATAACTTTCTTAGAATCTATTTTAATTCCTTTTATAGAGATTATAAAGCCAAGATATTTAGTATAAATAATATTAAATTCGCTTTTCTTTAGATCGACTTGAAGATTAATATTTTTTAAGCATTGTAAGACCTTTTTTATATGGATTTAATATTCTAAAGAATCTGAAGAGTAAATCAAGATATTATTCAAATAGACTGTATAGAAGTTATCGAGATAATCAAAGAGAATGTTATTTATATAACATTGATAGATAATAGAATTATTGGTTAGGCTAAAAGGAAGAATATAGCACTTGTAGGCTTTATAATATATACGGAAAGTTATATATTCTTCAGATTAAGAATCTATTCTAATTCGATAAAATACTTAATGAATATCGAGTTTAATGAAAATATTAATATTAATAAAATAGCTAAGGATTTCATCAATCAAAGAAAAAGAATATCAATCTTTTCGAATAAATGAATTTAATACACAAAAATCGATATAAAGTCAAAAACTTTCATTTGCTTTTCTTATAAAGAGAATAAGGATTACAAATAGAGCTTGATTAGATTCAATAAAGCCTTTATAAAGATTATCAATAATATACTTCTTGATTATTTCAAGCTTTTTAAGAAACATTTTATAAAGAGAATTGTATTTAAAAGCTTTTTTATTATTATTTTCAAGAATAATCTTATAATTATATAATTGATATAGTAATAATATATCCGACATCTCCATTGATTATATTATATTGTTATTAATCAGTGAACGTTATGGTAACAATGATATTATAAATTACTTTAACAAAAAGCATCAATTTCATGATATATATATATGGACTCGATTCAATCTTACAATACCATGATACCGTCAATGTGCGGTCGTGAGCGACCTGTCGCGCCGCCGAGCGCGTCGGGTCGCGACCCAATCGCTCCAACGACGACGACGACGACCACATCGACAACTGAAGCGAGTGGAGATGGCGACACACGGTCTATCTACAAAGCAATAACCGATCAATTCTATAAGGAGGACGGAAAGCGACGAGTAACCCTAAAGATCGCGAGCGCGATCGACGCGTGCATTAAAACCCTGAGCAAGACGGAACTGAGCCACGCCGACGCGCTGAGGTCTGCGTGCATCGATGGCATGATCAAGACTATAAGACAAGCCGGGCCTACACAGAGAACCCCTACACCAATCACAAGAGCAACCCCAGAGGGAACTGCTAAATCCTATACTGATGCGCTCAAGACTGGGGGGGCGCCTCAGGCACCGAAGGGCGCCAAGGCGAGCACGCCCAAAACGACGGAGACGATACAGGAGCGCGAACGACGGGAGCGAAACAGCCGCACGATCCTTATAAAGATGGGAAGTGGGCAACAGATGATCGCCAATAACCCCTTCGAACTGCGACTGAAGATTATAGAAGCAGTTCCTGGATTAAGGCTCGAACTGATCCCCTCGCTCCATCGCAACAGGACGGGGTGGACCCTGGGATGCAAGACGCCAGAGGAATGCAAGAACCTCTTGCGAGACGAAAATCGCATACGGCTGATCACCGCGCTTGGTGCGGATGATGCTCAAGCCGCGGAGACCTGGTACAACTATGTTGTGCCTCAGGTCCCTCACAACACGCTGGGCGCGCTCACAACACTCCCAGACACGATCATCCGAGAAGAGATCAAGGCGCAGGCAGGAGAGGAACCAATGCAATACAGAGTCTCTAAGTACGGGGTGAACCCTTTCACAGGGAGGGCCAACTGGATTGTTAGTTTCAAGAAGACAGTAAAACCATTCCGGCTATTTAATGTCAGTGAATACTCGAAGCCCCTTGACAGGTCGCGACGCCCTCAACCACAACAGCACTCCAACGGGTGCCAGCTATACTGTAACCCGTATGTGTGTTATCGCCCGGCTCGCTGCTCTAGGTGCAGCGAACTGACTGCTAAACACACCGACGGAAAGATCCATGAGCAATGCCAAAACGATGCTCAATGTGCGGGATGCCTAGGACCCTTCCGATCCGCGCACAGCAACTGCCCAGCGGCACCACGATCAGTCAATGGAAAACTGATCAGGCTCACCCACCGACAAGTGAGAGAAGTCAGGACCGCTGGCCGAAGGGAGACTCAGGAAACACGCAAGGGAAAGGCACCTGCTCCAACGCCAGCCAAACAGCCTCAAGTGGTCATCCCCAGACCCCCTGTACCGGGGGCCCGCATCACTGCCTACGAGAACGAATGGCAACTGGTGGACCGATCACCCAAACGGGCCCGATCAGGGGAGGGCCCCTCCAACAGTCCGATTCACACCCCGGGCCGTAACCCTCCGCGCCGTGCTAACAAAGGGGTAAACTATAATGTAGCAGCTATAGCTGAAAAAGCCTTCTCACCTCCCGACTCTGAAATGAGCGAGGGGAGTGAGTCAAACGCCGACGAAACCGCCACCACCCCTGTATGAGTCGCACAACCAGTGCGAACTCAACAGGGGGAAGGGGGCTCACGATCGCGTGGGCGAATGTGGGGCGCGGACACTCCAATCATATTACCCTCCTACAGGTCGCTGGAGAGGCTGATATGGATATCATCTGTGTCCAAGAACCCCGACTGTACGATAACTCGGCAACCCAAAATCATGCCGCATATGACCGATACCAGCCGATCGACACCTGGGGAGCGGCTGATGGCCCTGAGCATGGGCCACGAGTGATCACCTACGTACGAAAAGGAGGCAACTTGAAGGTCAGACAAATGAGGCAGACCGGAAGCAGGGACCTACTTTGGATCAATGTTAACGGGTACTCGATCCTCAATGCCTACCGCGCCCCGCTTGATCCGCTGACAATAGAATACATACTCGGACTAGAGATCGCCCCAGGGACTGGTACGGTCATCGGAGGTGACTTCAATGCTAAGTATGATCTGTGGGAACCCGGAGTAGCAACTGCCAACCAAGGTGACACGCTTGCACAATGGGCTGCCGAACAGGGAATGGAGTATATCGGGACTCCTGGTGCCCCTACGCATGCGAGGGGACACGTTCTGGACCTGACCTTTTCCAACCTGATCACCGCTACGACGGTGATCGATAACGACCTGCACAGCGGCTCCGATCACGCCACTCAAGTCACTACCATCTCGGACAGAGGAACCTCTGAATACGAGCAAGCGCACATCCGGATACGCGATTCAGATTTACCCTGCCTGGCAGGCATAATGGCCAACCGCTTAGCGAACCTCCAGAACCCAAACCTCCGATCTACCTACGATGTCGACAGACTGATCGCCAGACTCACAAGCGCACTGAGCGCCTCTGTAGTAGCTATGGGGCAGAAAGGCCGCAAACCCTACCGATCATCCCCGTGGTGGACCGACGAGTGTAAGGAGGCACACCGAACATACACACAAGCCAGGAGAACTGGAACTGCTAACGGAATGGCAACTGCCCAGCAGGACCTACAGAGGGTCGTGCGAGCATCGAAACGAGCCTATTGGACTAAGCGCTTGGACGATGTACAGGACGATCAGGAACTATACAAAGTCATGAACTGGCACAAGCTGACCCCAGAAGCAGGCCTCAAGGCCCCTCCTCTGGTGATCGAAGGCCAGGAGATCACTGATACCAGGGAAAAAGCCGAAGCACTCTTTACAACGGTACTCGACCGCTTCAAAGCATCGGACGATCTACAGCACGACCCTCTACAGGAACAGGGCTGCCAGACGACCTTACCATGGAAAAGAACGATCACCGCGGAGGAAGTGGAAAAACATGTAATAGGAGTCAGGAGCACGTCACCCGGAGTCGATCGGGCAACCGTTCGCCTCCTCAAGGCGTGCTGGCCTAGCACGAAGAGTGTAATACATGAGATTTTCGCGGCCTGCCTCAGGCTCAGCTACTACCCTAACGAGTGGAAACTCGCTGAAGTAGTCATGCTGCCCAAGGTTGGTAAGAAGGACAGGACGTCCCCGAGATCGTGGAGGCCGATTGCGTTGATATCGTGTATTGGAAAAGGACTAGAAAGGTACATCGCCAGTCAAATTGCATGGACGGCCATGAGATACAACGTTATCAGCCCTCAGCATTGCGGAGCGCTGCCGAAAAGAGCCGGTATTGATCTCACAGCTGCCTTCACTCATGATGCTGAGCTTGCTTTAGCAGCTGGCAAAGTGGTCACACTAGTAACAATGGATGTACAAGGCGCCTATGATGCACTCCTTAAAAGACGGCTCCTACAACGTATGAAGAAGCAGGGTTGGCCTATGGCGCTCTTGCGACTCGTTGATTCATTCCTGACTGGGAGACGTGTGCGTGTAAGGCTTGAGGGGATCACAACACAGGATTTCCCGGTCGCATGCGGTACCCCCCAGGGATCGCCACTCTCCCCTATCCTGTATACCCTCTATCTTGCTGAGCTTCTCAATCAAGATAGAGCACAGCGCTTCGGATATGCTGACGATATAGCTATATATCACACATCTAAGGACCTATCCACGAATACACGTATGCTCCGCCGAACCGTTCGACGCATCCTACGATGGGGAGATCAGAATAAGGTCTTTTTCGCTCCGGAAAAGTTTGAGCTACTTCACATATCGAGGAAGCATGAAATTGCAAACCCGGCTATGAGGATAAGTCGGGACCTAGTCATCACGCCGACCCCTCTAGGGCTCACCAACGGAGCACAACCGACCTTACGCTGGCTTGGCGTCTTTTTTGATCGGCGCCTAACGTTCCTACAGCATGTCAAAACGCGCACCGCGAAAGCTATGCGTGTTGCATCCCACATCCGATCAATAGCTCATACAGCCCACGGACCATCTGCAGCCTGCTTGCGAAAAGCGATCATTACCTGTGTACTCCCTGTCGCCCTCTTCGGCTCCGAAGTATGGTTCGATGGGCTATACAAACAACGCCCAAATGCAGGCCATGTTCCGGTCGGCACCGGGATCAAGAAACACGTCGACCTAGTCAGCAAGACGATTCACAGTGCGGCACGGGGAGCTTTACCCGTCTACAAGACGACCCCGACGACCGCACTCCTCGTAGAAGCTGGTCTCCCAGCTGGAATTGTTGCACTAGAGCAAGCCAGACTGAGGTTCGCGTTTCGGCTTCAGACAGTGGATGCACAACACCTACTTGTAAACCGATTGAAGCTGTGCATCAGGAAGAGAGGACGAGGCACAGGTACTCTGAAAGGTCCCAATACAAAACTGCAAAGAATGGGACGGGCGATCCCTGCCACCGAGCGCCCCAGACTCTTACGGCCTCACTTCTCTCCCGAGTGCCGCACCGATCCAACGAATGGTATGGACAAAGAGGACGCCGCGAAAGCATTCAAGGAATGGTGGGACTTAATCCCCCAAGAAGACTACTCTGTGTTTTCAGACGGGTCTGAACAATACGACGAACACGGTCACCGCGTGGGGTACGGCTTTGCAATCTACCGCGGCAAGCAACAAATCGATAGCGGCTACGGCCGTGTACGCGAACAGTCGCATGTTTTTGACGCTGAGGCGATCGGCGCGTGGCGGGGACTAGAACGCCTCCTGAGCATCATTGATCGCCCCTACCAGGGACGAATATGGTTATGCATTGATAGCACCTCAGTAATCTGGGGAATGCGAGGAAGCGCCGCTGCCTCCTCTCAATGGGCATACCACAAGTGCCATCAAGCGATGCAACACTACAATATTGTAATCAAGTGGTCCCCTGGGCATACTGAGATTGAGGGCAACGAGGCAGCCGATCGCCTCGCTGATCAGGGCACGGCTGGGCCGCTTGACCCTGGCCCATCCTGCCTCCCCACAGTCAGCAGCTCCCGCTCTGTCCTACGTGCCAAATGTCGGCGCTCCGAGAGCAGATGGTGGAAGGAAAAAAGGGGCCTGATCTCCGAAACGTACAATGCATGGAAACCGGTATATGATACCTCGGAGCCGGAAAGCCTCAAGCTCCCTCGCGGGGTACTACACAGACTCATAGCGATGCGGACCGGACACGGTGACTTTGCAGCCTATCACATCAGATTCAATCATGAAAATAGCACGAACACCTGTACATGCGGGATTGAGAAAAGCCCACTGCATTTCTTTCAATGTTCAATCAATAATCAGACGCGCAGCGACTGGCCGCTTGCACCAAATCGACTTCGATCCGAATGGGACGCGATAGCATATGTCAACCGCGTCCTGCGAACACAATATAGCTTTACTGACCTTCTCGCTAGATCCAGATTCTATACTAGGATATGCTCAAACTACGCGAAACTACGCGAATTCCAACCTGCTCCAATACCCCGAGGATGAGCTCTCCACCCCAATCAACCTAAGACCCGCACCGAACAGCCATAAGCGCTCCGAGCGCTCTCCCGATCGACAGCGATCGACCTGATCATCCGCCGACACCCGGATGGCATACGAAACAAGGCCCTCTGAAACAGGACCACAAACCCTTAGACAGAACAGCCGCAGGATCGCCATGAGCGGTACTGAGCGGGGGAATACCAGAGGCAACAAGCCCCTGATTAGCTAACATTACACTACTATGAGCGGCTGGAACGCTAGCGGCCCGTAGGCCCGCTCCTTAGTACGTCTAGAATACCCCTTGGGAGGTCAGATATTAGACGTTAATCACTATAAATAAATAAATAAATAATATATCCGATTCGGCTTTCGAGAATATATTGATATAGTCTTTATATTCTAATGAAATAGAAGGTTTTGTATTTAATACAAATAATAAGACTAGTAATAAGTATACAGCTATATAGCATTACAATAAACTAGAATAAAGATTTTGTAATATAATATCAACTAATTTGATTAATCTTTCCTCTTTAAAGTATTGATCGATTAATTTGCTAATTTTATAGAAAGAACTAATTGTCACGGGATCACCTCTGGGAGTATTCAGAAGCTTTACCGCTGAGCTAAACGCCCAAAAGACTAGGAGGTAGAACTGGAAGTTCTACCTTACTCTCACATATATAGCAGGACAGGACAGGACAGGACAGAAAGGGCTTAGTGTCACCCCGTGACACCACCCCCCTCCTTAAGGTATGGTCTCCATACCATCACCTACTAGGAGGTTTCAGGATTCAGGATTCTGGATTCTAATGCCTCAGGCATTCAGACAGGCAGACAGGATCTATATATGCTAGCCCCCAAACCAATGAAGGCTTGTAAGCTATAAGTGGGCCCCCCACACAGCTCCACTTATAACCAAGGGTAGTTCTACCTAATGTCACGGGATCACCTCTGGGAGTATTCAGAAGCTTTACCGCTGAGCTAAACGCCCAAAAGACTAGGAGGTAGAACTGGAAGTTCTACCTTACTCTCACATATATAGCAGGACAGGACAGGACAGGACAGAAAGGGCTTAGTGTCACCCCGTGACACTAATAAATAATTCATCATTTTATTAGTATATACAGATTAAATAGAATACAGGATTTATAATAAAAGTAATTCGATTAGGCATTTTAAAACTATCTAAGGAATATAAGATAGAAAAGTGCTTTTTATAAGATATAGGTATAAATGAATTATTCTTTAAGACTTTATATAATAGATCCTTCAGAATTTCGTTTATTCGCTTAATACTTTTAATTATTAATTTCTTAAAAATATTACCAATAATAATCAAAATCGAGGATATCTTTTTTAAGGTTTTTTCGAAATTCTTTTTTAAAGATTTCAAGATTTTAAAGTTTTTTAAAAAAAAACTTCTAATACTTGAATATCAGGGGATATATTGGATTTTATTGAATTATTCAAAAGAATGATTTTATAATCAGAATTAACTTATAAAATTAAATTTGAAAAATAATATATATTATTAAAAATAGGGGATTTTCATCTTCTCCAATATTAATCTAACTTTCAATTTCTTTACTTAATATCTGCCTCAGGGCATGCGAATCGACCTACAGCAAGCAGTATCCGCTCTATAGCAAAAACTGCTATGGAATCGGCAGCACAGGCGTGGTGGATCAAACAAATACCAATACTCTCCAAACAGTACCAGAAATGAAACCCAAAGAGCACAAACAAATACCCTAAGGAACTAGAACTCTCACGAGCAACTCTCCACCACATACTAGCGATCCGCTCAGCATATAACAACTTCGAAAACTATCACCGACGATTTAAACACAAGAAAGCAACAATCCACTACTCATACAAAACATTTAAATCCTTCGAGCATATTATGTATTACCATAAAATCCTTGCGATCTATAAAACCTAGCCCCCAGATATCAAGTCCAAATATCTATTCTATAATTAAGCAGTTCAAAAATAACTACTAAAACAGCTAATATATACACTAGTCAAATTCACTAAATTTATTGCTATAATAGATTTCTATAAAAGTATATGCCCTAAAACATTATTAGAAGAATAGAAAAAGAAAAGGAAAGGGATCGATTGATTTAGGCGAATATAAGTAGGGAGTAGGAGGGGATAGATCTAGAAAAGCTATATAGAAGAAAATTGAAGCACACAGCATATCATATTGTAATAGAATATATACAAAAGTTACTTTTACAGGATAAAGCAATCTTCAAACAAATATTATATAGGAGATCGGAAAGCGTGCACGGAGGCACTCAGAGGATCAAAGACAAAAGCGCAAGTGCGCTAGCCATCGCTTGGGAGGCTACTGAGGGTATTGAGACCCCATCCCTAGGAAAGGGGGATCATGTAAACTAGAAGATCATCCCGCAGTTAGCCCAACCGTAATGCCCCCTGGGAGGCTCGCCTATACGGCCCGGTTGAAAATTACTAATAATAATAATAATAATAATATCATTACCAACAGAAACTTGTATAAATGAGTTTTAGATAATATAAAGGACTATTATAAAAGAATTCAATTTTATCTTAAAATCTAAAACTAAAAAAGAAAGAAAAGAATAAGAAGAGAATTGTAAGGGCTCCGGACTATATATACTAATGAGTTACGTGCTAGGCTAAGGTTCTAGAAGCTAAGTGATTGAGAAAGGAATCTAAAAGGGACTGAATCGTCACAATATTTCTATAGCTTTTTTAAAAGAAAGCTTATAGAGACTACTCGAAATAGCTCTCAAATACTTTAAGAAGTCTTACTTATTAGTCGAAATTAAATAATAACTACTCATCTAATTATATTATAAGTAGGAAGATTATCTCCTAAAGCTTTTATTACTACTCCTTATAAAAGAAATCTAGGACTCTATAAAGAATACATTCCATAGCCTGTTTGTAAATCAAAGACGCCAAAATGTGTGAGCCAGTCGAGTACCTAGCCCCATTCCCGAATTTGTCCTATACTACCTTTGGAAAAAAAATATCGACATCCTTTAACTTTCCCCAGGCATGAGTTGAACCATGCGAGCTTTTTCCTTGCCATCCTGATCGTAATAAGATAAGTCAGCCAGTAGGGATATCTAATTAAATTAATGCACGTAAGACAACGAATTAAGATCTCCATCTAACTCATTTATAACGTTCTCCGACCGGAAATGGCTGCCTTTGTCCAGAGGTCGCTGAGCGTTCGGTGGGGTAACATTGACCTCACCAAATGTTAGCTTCCAAATGTTGGTGATTTTTTGGTGCATGACGATTGCTAACACTCACCGAAAATCGAAATTTCTGCAAAACCCGCACTTTTTGACGTGAGTCCTGCTTAGTTCTTTTCCATAATGTCCCTTTTAAAAACTTACCTCGAAACAACTAACCATTAGCAGCTTTCCGGCTTCTAAAATAAGTCGAAATGGCTTTCGCTCAGCTTTTAGGCACAACGTTAATTTTGTCATTGATTGTGACGATTGCCGAAGCCATTCGTCGTCTCTATTTTCATTCCCTAGCTCGTATTCCAGGACCCAAACTTGCAGCACTTACCTGGTGGTATGAATTCTACTTTGATGTTATTCAGCCAGGACAATACGTCTTTAAAATACAAGAAATCCATAAAACTTATGGTAAGATGGAAGAATTATATATTGATCACTACTGACCTCGAAATTACAAAAGGACCTATCGTTCGAATCACTCCAGATAAACTTCACATACAGGATGTTGGTTTTCTAGATACTGTTTACGCTCCATCAACCTCACCCAGAGACAAGTATGAATATCAACTGCGAACTCTTAGAATCCCAGGAGGTGTGGGAACAACAGCTCGTTACGACCTTCACCGAAAGCGACGCGCTGCATTGAGCCCCTTTTTCAGTAAACGAAATGTTCTACACCTTGAACCATTAATCCACGAGAAGATGGAACAACTGTGTCAAATGATTGAGAAGCATGTGAAAGAGGAAACGCCCGCTAATTTATCAGATCTATTTTTTGCTTTTTCCAATGAGTACAGTTTGATTGATATATATGTGTATTATGGAGCTAATTCTTAGCAGTGTCGTTACAAACTTCTTGTTCGCTCATCAAGTTGATGTTCTATCAGATGAAACCCAAGCTGCTGTTCTTCGTCATAATAGCTGTCAGCTTCTAATGGGAATAAATATAAACAAGCATCTACCTTGGATTCCAGATTTCTTAGAATCCCTTCCATTATCAATAAGCAAACCAATCATGCCACCGGGTCTAGTAGATATGCATGCACTTTTCGATGTAAGTTTCTAGTGGTCTTTAAACGCAAACAACCATTATTGACTTGAAATGACAGAGAGTCCGCACCGAGTTGACCGGTATTATGAGCGAGAAGTCATCTGAGGTCAACAGTGAGAAGTTTCTAGGTCCAAGAAAGAAAGAATCTGTCTTCGCCTCAGTACTTGATAGTGCTATTCTACCGCCACCAGAAAAGGCCTTGCTTCGTCTTCAACAGGAAGGATCACTTTCGGCTTTAGCTGGGACAGAATCACCTGCCCAAACGCTAAAAATAATCTTTTACCATCTGCTTAAAAATCCAGCAATCATCAAGAAACTTCGGGTTGAACTTGATATGACTCAAACCTCTAGTTCCTGGACAACACTTGAGCATCTCCCATATCTCTCAGCGGTCATTGAAGAAGGAAATCGTCTATCTTTTGGTGTAACAGCTAGGACGGCTCGTATCGCACATGAACAATTGACATATACTCCTTCCTCACATGTGAAATCGACGATAAACAAAGGAAAATCTTACAAGATACCCGCTGGTACACCTATTACCATAACAACTTTGAGCGCCCATACAGCCGAGACTGTTTTTCCAGATCCCTTTGTGTTTAATCCGGAGCGCTGGCTGGGTGATGAGGGCCGCGAGCGTCGCAAGTATCAAATGGCGTTTGGTAAAGGTGGTCGTATCTGGATAGGCATTGAACTTGCTCGCACAGAACTATATCTTGTTACAGCTGCTCTAGTCACCAGGTTTGATATGAAGCTATTTGAAACGGACGATAGTGATGTGGCTTTTATTCATGACTACCAGGTCGCGATGCCGAAGATAGATTCGAAAGGGCTTCGAGTTATAGCAAAGAACTTGACGAGAGTATAGAGCTGCATGAAGGCATTTATATTATGTCGATATGTTCAACTTAGTACTTGATTAGACTATAATAGTAGATGTTCAGAAAAATTATATATAAAATCTTTTTTATTGAAAGTTTATCCTTAATAAGTCTCTTTTATAAGTTTTGCTAGTAAGTTCTTCTTAATAAAATATACTATTAAAGCTTTTTTTTGAAAAAGAAAATCAGATTAAGAAGTATATAGATGACTTAGTATCTATAAAAATAGATTTTAATGATTAATTTTTAATTTTTAATTTTATATTCTTTTTAAAGAACTAGTCATACATAGAGAGAATTAAATCTTAAATATTAATACTAGTACTCTGGTTTAGTATGCTATACTAAAAAACATATAATCTTATATAAATTCTTATGCTATAATGTTAAAAATTAATAGTCTATTAGAAGATTGGGTGGAAGAGGCCTCTATATTGACTATATTACAGTGTGTATTGATCTTGATCCCTATATTGTAGGGGATCAATATGCCTGCCTTGCCTGGTCTAATTTAGTAGGCTTAAGTAACCATATTACTAATCTCGTTATGTGCTTAGCGCTGGTAATTTCTATTCCTTTTAATATTCTCCTATAGGAGTTACTACTCTTCTCAATCTCCGCTCTTCTAATCCTCTAGTGCTTTTACCTTAATCCTAATATACTCTTGAATCTTTCGAATACAACTCTTTCCAGTGGTTTGGTCATCTCATCTGCTATTATATTCAAGATGTTGATATAACTAATTACAATCTTTTCTTTCTCAATAAGATCTCTAATAAAGTGATAGCATATATCAATATGCTTTGATTGTTCATATAAATGTAGATTCTTGGTTAAAGCTATTGCTTTTTGATTATTATTTAGTAGTTGAATAGTATCTTCTTATATTGATATATATTTTGTTTTCCCTAGATCTTTGAATATCTGAATTAGCTATCTCCTTTGCTTAGTAAATATTGCTATTGATATATATTCGGATTCAATATTTGATATTGCTATTGAATTCTGTTTTTTACTAGCCTATAAGATCGGTCCTCTATAGAATATAGCAATTCCTCTAGAGATACTTTTCTAATTGTATTGATTACTTGTTTAATCTATATCAATAAAGACTTTTATAATATCTATTAATAAATTATATTCTTTTGTAATCTGATATTATATTCTTTTAGGTTTGTATTTGAGCTTTTAAGTAATAGTTGATTTTAGGTATCTTATTAGATTCTTTATTTCTATTTTATAGTATTTTACTAGTTTTGCTATATATTGTAATAGTCGGTTTAACACAAATAAGATATCTGATTATATATATATTATTGGATAAATGAGATTGCTTATTGCTTATTGATATTTAGTTATATCGGCCGGGCACAACGGCTGTCCCGCGATGCCACGCCGAGTCAATGGGAAAGTCATGCGCCTCACGAAATCCGAAGTCCACAAGATTAAGAAATATAGTCGAAAAACTCATCTAACTGCTGAAGCATTAGTTAACAAAATACCTACCTCGACTACAACAGCCTTTCGGAATATTGTAGTAAAGATACCCCCCTTGATTTACAGGGAATATATTATTATATATGAAAATCTAAATAGCTCCAAATATACCCCTCAGAACATCTCCCTGGCTAGTAACTCGTTTGAGGACTTTTGCTGCCCTAAAAGGAAACACCTAAATGAAGACAGTCTAAATGAGAAAACACTCTTCAACACCGCATTATCACAATATACTAATATGGATATCAATATCGATCTGAATGAATAGCCATTCCTTTCAGTACTGTGGCACCAGCCGTCAGATAGTTGCAGCCTGATCCATACAGATCGGCTGGGCAAATGTATAGAAAAAGATAGAAGCATATATCGCGATACTGCAAATAGTATATGAACAAGATTTGGAGATCCTATACATACAGGAACCCTCCACATACCCTGGAACTCGGATCCAAAACCATTTGGGGTACAACCTCTTTGCACCGATGGATAGCTGGGATAGTCTAAACAGCCCCGAAAGAGAAAGGGAGAGACTAAGAATGATAACATATATACACAAAAGCAAGCAACTATATATTCAACAAAGATGTGTTTAATTATGCCGGAATCTTTTCTAAATAGAAGTGAATAGTATACAGATTATTAATATATACCAATAGCCAAGCATCAGGGAGATAGTAGATCTAGTAGTCTCTATAGTGTTCCCCGATCGCATAATAGTAGGCAGCGACTTCAATACCAAGCATAATCTATTCAAGCCTGGTATAACCTTGGCTGATTAAAAAGCTCTCCTTACAAAATGGTTTATTTCAAGTGGAATGGATTTTATCGGAATTTCAGGAGTCCCTACCCACAAAGCAGATCACACGATTGATCTGATCTTCTCTAATATCCCGTTCGCTGGTATTGTTATTGATACTAATCTGAAAAGCAATTTCAACCACGAAACACAGGTAACTACAATCCCGAACCTTATTTTATCCATTACCAAGCCCTTTAGTTGTATAATTAGCGAAAAAGGCTTTTTAGTTTTTTAGAGAATCATAAAGAATAAAGTTCCCTATTTTTCAAGCTTAGTGAATATATCTGCTGGGCAGGTTAATGAATTAATAGGAATACTGGATTCTTTATTTAAATCAGCAATTCGCTTAGCAGGAAAGAAGAAAAGCGTTTTCGGATACTTTGCCCCCTAATGAATAAGCGAATATAAAACGGCATATCAGAATTATAGAATAGCTAGAGCTGAGGGTACCGATTAGGCGGAACAACGGCGGTGGGGATTGATAATTACGATCAGAAAAGCGAAACGCTAGTATTGGCATGGGATCATTAATGGGGTTAGCTGTAATAGAGATCTATACAAAGTGATAGACTGGTATAAGCTTACTGTCAATCTTAAAGCACTACCCCTAATTATTGATGGTATAGCAATCGAAGACACTACAGAAAAAGCCTGGGTTCTACAAAAGGAGATCCTTGAGCGCTTTGATAGCAGTGATGATCTCATAACGGATCTATTCCGATCAGGCTGCATATTCAATAAATTTCTATAGAATATAAAAGTGTTTCTCGAAAAAGTGGAAAAGAGTGTTATAAAAGTTTCGAGCATTTTACTGGGGTCTAACCAGGTTACTATTTGTTTTCTGAAGGTTTGCTGGGATTCTATTGGATTGGTGATTGCTGGGATCTTTAATAGATATCTGTAACTTAGCTATTTCTTAAACAGATAGAAATAGGTAGAGGTAATAATAATCCTTAAGATTGGAAAGAAAGATAAATTGTTAATATAATCCTAATGATTGATAATCCTATTCTTATGCATTTCGAAGGGTTTGGAATGCATAATCACTTGATGCATCTTATGAACTGTGATGATAGTAAATATATTCAGTTCCCAGTATGGTGGAATGCTCTTTAAGCAAGCAGCAATGGATCTAGTCACTTCATTTGTATACAATATTGAAAAGGCCTTTGCCTGCAAACAAGAAGTCATGATGGTTACACTAGATGTATAAAACATATTCGATACATTTCTGCTGAATAGGCTATTGGAATGCATACGCTAGTAAAGGTGGCTTTGTTCACTTCTGTAATTAGTTCAAGCCTTTCTGAGTAACTGTTTAATGAGAGTTCGGCTGGAAAACGTAACTATAGAATATAGCTGTGTCAAATGCGGTACCCTATAGGGCTTTCTACTCTTACCCATACTATATATTCTATATTTTACTGAGCTTTTGAATCAAGATATTAAACTATACTTTGGGTATATTGATGATGTCTATATCTATTATATATTCAAGAATATTTGCAAGAATGTTAGTTTTCTCAAATACAATCTCCATTAGATTTTCTAATAGGGTAAACGAAACCGTATAATATTTATATCAGAAAAGCTAGAGATAATATACCTCTCCTAGAGGAGAGAGGTGTACATTCTGTATCTGGAGATAAACGATGAGATAACAATTCGCCTAATCAGTAAGACAAGCAATGAAATTGTTCAACCAGCCTTATACTAATTGGGAGTCTGGTTTGATTGAAAGCTTTTCTTCAAAAGATATGTAATAAAACGAGAAGCAAAAGCCTGCAAGGTTGTAAGGTATATTAAAGGATTCGTATAGATATAATATAGTTTACCAACTATGGTGCTGTATAAAGCGGTAATCACTTGCGTCTTCCCTACTACTCTCTATAGATTCGAGGTATAGTATACAAACCGAACAAAACCAAACCGGACAGGGGGAGCTGCTTGTAGCACAATGATAAGTATAAGGCTAAGCAGTCATATTATCAAGGTCGATCAAGCAATCGTTCTAGCAGCAAAAGGAGTTCTACCCGTTTGGCGCACAACTCCGACCATTGTGATCCTAAGAGACTCTGGATTACCGCCCAACGAACTAGCACTCGAATAGGTACGAATAAGATTCGCACTCCGATTCTACAAGGTGAACGAAAACCACCTACTGGTGATTCGTTTAGCACGAGCATTTCAATGTAAGATAAACAATACCAACCTTCATAGATTAATCGGATTAATCCCGAAAGCACTGAGACTAATACTCTCCCCGTTGCATTTCTTCATAGGGAACTGTAAAGACCTTATAAGAAGTGTGAAGAAAGAAATAGCCGTACTTGAATTCACATAATAATGAAACCATTTGCCTGATAGCCATATTATAGTCTTTTCGAACAGCACTGAATAATACCACCGAGAATAAAAGATAATCGGCTACAGCTATACAATCTACTAAGAACAATTTCCAGTAGTATCCAGCTATAGAGCGATCAACCTGCTCTTATATATTTTCGATATCAAGGTAATAGGTACTCTAAAAGGTTTGGAGCGTACTGTCCAACTAAAGCCGACTGAGCAGATCACTATATGCATTAACAGTATCTCAGTTATCTGATATATCAAGAGCAATGCCTTTGACTTATCTCAATAGGCATTTCTATATTGTTATAAGATTATAAGGAACAGGCAAGTAGTGATCTGATGGTTGTTTGGATATACTGGAATCCTTGAAAACGAGAAGGCTAATCGGCTTGCCGATCTAGGCACTCGTAATAATTGCATTGAGAATGATAACTTATCGCTCTCTACTATCAGTGGGATAAGCTCAACAGTTAGAACTCTCAGATAAGGAGCAGAATAGAGATAGTGGAAGCGAAATGAGGTTACCCTCACCAGCCGATACTGTCGCTGGCACCTCAGCTATCAAGTCAAGGAATCTGAGGAACTTACTCTCTCCTGTTCTATTCTTTAATGACTGGTGGTGTTTAGAACCGGACACGGGGACTTCGCGTTCTACCACTAACGCTTTCAGCACAACAATACCATTTTAGAATACTCCTGCGGATACAACAAAGAGTCTAAGCACCTAATACTTTGCCAATACTTTCGCATCCAATTCGATAACTGACTAAACAAATCTGGCTTAATCCTGCAAGACATAAAGAGTGCAATCGATTATCTCTCTCTTTTCTTGAAGACCCCAACAGATTTCGTAATTTTTCTAGCGATTACTAATCATTTCGAGTAATCATGTTTAGTCTTTTCAGAGATCTTCTGATCTTTTACTTTTATATTATCAATTAGGGCTGTACCTTTTTTGAAGCTGCTTTTCCTTTTCTATTGTTGTATACAAATTGTATTAAACAAAAACTGATAATATAGGGCCTTTTGGCTAACTACAAATCTGAGTTATCTAGTATAAAGTGAATTGAACAGTACCGACATTGTAAGTGGGAGATAAGCGGTAGAAGTGCGTATAGCACTCCTGGCCACTTCTTCTCCAGCCTACATCATAATTGTAGAAGAACGGAACGTATGGCTATGCCGGCACCCCCGCTAGCATAGTCCATCCCTAGTACCCCCTGGGAGGTCGTGGCGAGCCCCTGCAGCTTGCCCTCTGGATGTAAATTAAAATAAATAAATAAATAAATAAATTTAGTTATATCGATTGGTTTATTGTTTTTTATAATAAATTATAGGTATAAATAATCTATAACAAGTATTTTTTTAATATAATATTAAGTATATAAAACTCCCAATTTTGTGAATATTGCTTTTAGATATTCTTTTTGATCTAATATGAATAATTTGTTTATTCGATCTTTTATAATCCTAATATCTAGAATTTTATTTATCTCTTTCAGATTCTTAGTATTGAAATATAAAGAAAATATTATAAAGAATTAGATAAATTAATCCTTTGAAATCGAGAAAGCAATTATATCATTAATATATACAAATAGATTGATTTGTCGAATTGTATATATATAAAGATATAGATCAGCAAGATTTTGTTTGAAACCCTATCTGATCAATTCTGATTTCAAGAACTAACTCCAGTCCCATCCAGTTTATTTAAAACCATATAAACTTCTTAATGTTTATAAAATATATCTATTTAATATATTTATTTTTTGAAGTGATACAAAGTATATTTCTTTTTTGAATTAGAATTCTGTAAAAGTATTTTTTATATCAAATTACTAGTATTCTAAATTTTCTTTTATAATAATTACTAAGAACAAGCAAAGTGTATTGAGTTGTATTATAGGAGTAAAGGTTTTATTATAGTTTTTTCTTAAAACTTAACTAAATCCTTTTGCTATTAATTATACTTTGAATTTCTCAATCTTATTATTCTTTATCTTTATTATAAAGACTCACTTTGTAGAGATAAGGTTTCTTTTTTTTAATAAAATATACTCTTTTTAAGTATTATTT
Organism: Botrytis sinoallii; assembly: GCF_014898435.1. Lineage (NCBI taxonomy): Eukaryota > Fungi > Ascomycota > Leotiomycetes > Helotiales > Sclerotiniaceae > Botrytis > Botrytis sinoallii. Next base: position 968,357 of record NW_024066040.1, read on the forward strand.
GCAATTAATAAACTGATCTCCTTTTTAATAGCTTATTTCTATTTCTTTTTATATTCAGAATCCAAGATTGCTTAGTAATATATAATAGAGATAAGGATTTCAAGAATTTATTTTATAAAGAATATTTAATCTTTATTTATTGAGCTCTTCAAGATTATTGAAGGTTTTGATTAGTTTGGTTTTGATATTCGAATTGATATTAGAAATGAGAGGTATAGAGATTATTATATATTTAATAGAATTCCCATTTGAATCAGATAATAATATTGCTATTATTATTTTTATGAATTTCTGGATATACTTGTTTAATTTATTATTGTTCTATTTGCACTTTTGGAGAGAATATTTTTCAAAAGGATTTATATCTATAGATATTGTTAGGATTTCGATTGGTGATTGATTTATTATAAATATAATATCTGGTATTTTTATCTTTTTCGTTTTTAAAAATAATATAGAATCTGTAAATAGATTTATCTTAATAATATTCTTTTTATTATTTTTATTGAATCTTTAGATATTATCAACCTTAAATATATTAGAAATCATTATTCTCAATAATTCGAATTCAGAAGTAATAATATTTTACAAGAATTCTGAAGATAACTCTTGTATCTTATATAATCTACCTCTAGGCTACCTATCTGATATAATATTTTCTATATCTTGAGATTCTAATACTGAGTTTCTTATCTTTAAATCTATATCTTCCCTTTTTTTAGTTTTATTTATAATCACTCGACTTGCTTATATAATATAATCTAATTTAGATAAATATACTTTTATATATTTATTGATAATATACAAATATCCTATAAAAATACCTACTCATACTATATCTTGTAATTTATTATATTATTAATCCTTTGAAATTATTTTCAAATTGATATATATATAATACTTGCTCCCTTATATCCTATAATAGCTCATATTCAGGGTTAATTTTATAAAGACTTTAATTGAACTAATTGTTGGTTCAATAACGAGATCAGGAATACGGGAGACGTGGTTCCCACTATCAATAGGCCCCTAAATGTCTATATTGTATTCTGTTTAAAGAGCTAGCTAATGAGGGAAAGTAGTAGGCCTTATATAGACATTATTAAAAGAGCTAGTCTTTTTTGCATTCGTTTAAATATCTTTGATATAGTAGTTATTGTATTAAAGTTATTCTTTTAAAATGAATTCCCTTATTCACATATTTGGAATTCTCTTTTATGACTTCAAATATAATGGCTGAAAAGAAATTCGTAAAATCATAAAAATCCTTTATTTGCTAACTAAAGTCCCTGACTTTTTACTAATAAAACCAATTCCTTTCTTTAATCCTATTCCACCTATTTCATTACCTTGATATTGATCTTATTTGTATTGATCAAATCAGTAAGAGTTTGATATAGCTTTCCTTTTGTTATCGCATTGGCTGGATTAGTTAAACCATTAATTCAAATCACTTCAACGATTTCCCTTCGCTTATAGGATTGATATAATATTATAATATTAATTATTAATCTCTTTTTACTAGTTGTTCCTAGTTTTGTAAATAGATTATATAATGATTTAGAATTAGTATACAAAACTAATAAAATCTCCTTACTGAGAATAGTGCTAACTGTAGAAGTGATTGTTATATTGATATCGAATTCCTGAATTAATCTATATAGCTCGGATATCAAAACACTATATATGATTTTCTTATATTTAATAAATAACTAATGAATAATATTAGTATTATTATATTTATTTATTATAACAATTATATAGTCTATTTGAAATGAATAATCCTTATTATTTGCAAAAGAGATATTAGTAAAGACAATAATTTTAAGTGAATCTAAATCAAATGATATATATTTGAGTTCTTTAGTAGAGTTTTCTTTTTACTACTTGATACATTTATTTAACATCGTAATATCATCCTTATCAGATTGAATTATTTATATTGCTATGGATAAATCGAAAGATACCTTGAGTTGATATATAATTATAATGTATACTCCGCGGGCTTGTTGTATAATATACTATTCATATATAAAAACATGCTTCCAAATCTTATTATATATATTATATATATCTATAGATCCTGTAGATACAAGCTATAGATTATTGTATTGCTTTTCCTGATCAAGATGAATATCATTATTTTTAAGTATAAAAGTAATACTATTAAACTTTAATAAATAATCGTAAATAAGTTCTTTACAATCCTTAGCCATAAAGCCAGGTTTGCTTGAATTGCTTATCCTCAGCTTATATAAATATACTATCTCCAACGATAAGCATATCATCTATCTGAAGCTCTACAATACCGAATCCAGTCCCCTTATTATTAGTATACAAAAAACAAAGGTTATATATGGATTACTGTATTTTAAGCTTCTCATAATAATGAATATGTTACGTAAGCGGACACAATAGGAGTTGTAAGCTTTACCACTACGCCACACACGCAATCTGTCCAAAAGGCACAGTATCAGGATTGTTTCCTGATAGCTTACTACTATATATATATCCATATAACAGAATATGATATATCCGGAACTAATGGTTTCCTGCCTCAGGGAATATTATATAATAACTTAACAACAAATAAAATCATATCAATTGATAAATTCATTTCTTCCAAAGCATAAGCATAAAAAGTACAATATAAATTCGAAGTAGATTGAGTATATACCTAAGTGATATCTCGAATATACACTCCTATACCTATTTTTCGAGTACTTGCAATTAATAAAACTAAAATGCATTAATACAATTATTAAATTATCAGGGATTGTATCAATACAGATATCTTATCAATATCATTATATATTTGAATAACTAATCTCGATTTGCGGAATTCAGTATCCATTTCTTTATTCTTGATTTCATTGATAAATCGCAACTTAAAAATACATATATCAAAAAGAATATTTGAAAGTGATATAACCTTGAATATACCTTTAACTATCAATTTATCAATCTCTTTCTTTCTGGATTCTTTATATATAATGGGATTCTTAGGATCAGTAGCAAAACATTTGGGATAGTAATCTTATATATAAGCTTGAATCTGAAATATAATTATTTGCGAAAAAGATATTAATATAGGCATCTAATCATTCTTAAATAAATCCAAGAAAGGTTCTTTTGGATTTGTTACACATATAATCACTATTTCTGAAGGAAGCAATATAACTTTACCGGAATTTGGCAAAGTTACCTCGGGATTAATATTATAATCAATTTCTTCAATCTTCTCAATATATCCAGCTTTTAAACACTCATAATACAGCTTTATCGATATAGATCTAAATCTTGTAGATCTATAAGATAGATCAAGAATATATATCTCCTCTTCCATACTAATAAGTAAAAAAGATCCTTTCCATTTACCAATAGCTATTTCATTACCCTCTTTCTAGATTAAAACCTTGTTATTTAATAGCAAGTCATGAAATACAGTCGTAAAGAGTTTATTATATATATTCAAAGCCTCTCATACTTATATAGAACTATGTAATCTGCAAATCTCTATCATAGCTTTAGAGATTACAATAATATATTATTGAATAGTAGATATCAGAAGGCTAATATCGATTATGCAGAGAAAAGTATTAAAAACAAATAAAGTAGGCATTAAATTATCAGATCTGATAATATCATTGATTGCCTTTATAATTATTTGGAATATAGCTACCTTGCAAATACCGAGTTTATAAATCTTTTTGTAAATAATTTTGTAAGATCTTTGTAATGGTATATGAAATCTCTCAATAATACTGATCGAATGATGTGCTTCCACAAGGACTGTTTTTGTTTGAATGGATATTAATATAATATATTATTGAAACTCTTTTCCAACAAATTGATATCAGTATTATGAATAATATACTCTAGTGAACCAATATATATATCGATCCAGCACTCACAGAGTTTTATCCTATATATACTTTGCAGATATATTACTTAGCTATCGAATAGCTTGAAAAATGTATGGCTTTATTAATAATATATAGAATCGAATCATTATTGATATAAAGTATATCAACAAGTATAATATAATTAAATTCAAAATCCTTATCGGGTAAAGAGAATTTGAATCTACTGAGCGATTTGCTATGGATTTGATAATAATAACAAAACTTGGTAAACTATTTAATTATTTCAAAGTTCTCATTATACCCAAAGTGTTTAAGTATTTTATGGAATTTGTGTGTAGATGAATAACCGAATCAATAATGAATTCGTTATAACTCGATTTTGATAAAATAACAATTATTATGTGAAGGACTATCATAAAAGGATTCAATTCTACCTTAGAATCTAAAACTAAAGAAGGAAGAAAAGAATAAGAAGAGAACTGTAAGGGCTCCGGATTATATATACCAATAAGTTATGTGCTAGGCTAAGGTTCTAGAAGCTAAATAACTAAAAAAGGAACCTGAAAGGGACTGAATCGTTACATTACCCCCCCGTTTGAAAAAAGCTTGTTCTCGAGTGCTTATTCATCTCCTTATCTCCAACAATATTATTATATTTATTATACTATTTTCATAGTGTTTTAGTTATTGAGATAATACCTTAGGCAGACTGAAAAGGTTTTGATTGGTTAGATAATATTCTTTGAATTTGTAAAAAGAATATTTGAAATTATCAGTAGCATACTAAATAAGGTCAATATTGTAATTACGCTATTATACTCAATAATAAATATTATTACAAGTACTCTTCAAAATTATGATTTATTCGATTTTCTATTCTTTTTTATTAATAATATTGATTGGAGGGTCAGAATTATTTACTTGATCAGGAAAAGGATTATTTGTAGCTTTTCATAGCTTTTCAGCTGGGAATGTATTAAAAATTTTCATTATATTTGATAGCACTAGCTTAAAGAAATACCCTACCTTTTCGATAATAAAAAACTTACTGTTTATTGGAAAATCTAGCTTTTTTGAAAAGCACTCGATTCGATAATATCATATATCAAGCCACACAAATTGTCTATTTTGAAATCAATAGATTGTTAATACATATTAGTTTTGAGCTGGATTCTTTTTTGAATATCTATAAGATATTTTGTAGCGAGTTTCTATACATCGTAATATCATTGAGTTATAATACGGGTTTCATTTATACTAAGCTTATCCTTGATTTCAGTATTATGGAACTTCCAATTTCAAAAGATTCATAAGGGATAGCTGTATACAACTTCAAATAAAGAAATACTATCAAAAGAATTGTAAAGTAAGATAAGCTATACGTAATCCATTATCAGTAAGAGTTCTAATCAATTATCTTGATAATAGGAAACAAAAGGTTGGAGTTTCTTTTGAAGGTACTGATTATAGATCTCAGTTTGTTTATTAGTTTGAGGGTAATCCGTAATTGAATAGCTAGTATTAATATTTAGAATTTGTTTGAAATTCTTTCCAAAAACTTGATATGAATTGGGATCCACAATTGGATATTATAAAAGAGGAGGATTGAAATAGTGATAAATATAATAAATATATAATTTGACTGCTATAATTAAATCGATTGTCTTTTTACAAAGATGAAAATAGTTTGTTTGCTAAATCGATTAATAATAACAAATACATTGTTATATCCATATTTGTTTTATTAAAGCTACAATAATCCAATAATAATATATTCCCAGAGTCGGCTTGGTATTAGCAATAGATATAGCAAGCCAGGGGTTTTGTCTCGGGGGATATTTATTCTGTAATAAGTATTGTAATTTCGATAGTATTAAACTACTATTTGAAAGATTCCTTACCAGTAATAGCGATCGATTAATAATTTCAGGGTTTTTCGGATGCCTGGATATACAATAAAGATATTATCGTGGGTTTCTCGGATTAAGAGGGTGTGAAGGTTATTTATATCAGAAATCACTAGTTTGTTTTATATAATAGTAGTCCATCTTTGAGGCTAAAGTGATATTATTTTTCTACATTGTTTTTACAAGGTTTTCAAAGAAAAAGTATAGCGATTAGCAAATAGAAATACGATTGATAATTTGTAGAGCTGGGAAAATCGGAGTTAGGTTTAGGGTTCAGATAAGACTTCTTCGGCAGGATTTGATCAAAGCTTGTGAGTTAGGATAAGAGAATCGATTTGATTATTTTTCAAAAATTGCTAACAATATTATAACTTTTTTTTTTGATTTTAATAATCGAGTTTGTTAATATGGTGGGTAAGAGTATTGGCTAATAGATTATCTTTTTCTGGATGATAGTATATTACAAAATTATAGTCCACTAGGGAATTCGGCTTATCATATTTGCTGGAAATTTAAGGCTTTTGTAATTATAAATAAACTAATACTTTATAATCAGTATAGATACAAATCTGGTATAATATACTATAAGTTAATATGCCAATTATTTAAAGGACTTTATAATAGAGAGTATCTCTTTATCGTGAACTTTGTAATTAAGCTTAGCAGGAGCTATAGTTTTCGAATAGAATCCTATAGATAACTAGTTTTCGTCATGTTTTTATAAAAAAACACTTGTTATTATTCCATCTAAGATATTTATTTCCAGTATATATTTAAGATCTTATCAATAATATTATAAAATAGAAAAGGAAATAAAAGAATCCTTAAAAGCATCAAAAACACATATACAATCATCATCAAATTGGAAGGAGACATTATTTTTGATCAGATTGATTAAAGGTTTGACTAATATACCAAAGTTGCATATGAATCGACAATAGAAATTACAAAATCCTAAAAAGAATTAGATTCCTTTAATTATAATTGAATACGCTTAATTGCATATAATAGCAACTTTTCAGGATTTACTTCAACTCCTTCTATAAAGATTATAAAGCTAAGATATTTAATATAAATAATATTAAATTCGCTTTTTTTTAAATTAACTTAAAGATTAACATTTCTTAAATATTATAAAACCTTTTTTATATAAATTTGATATTCCAAAGAATCTGAAAAGTAAATCAAGATATTATTTAAATAAACTATACAAAAGTTATTAAGATAATCGAAGAAAATGTTATTTATATAATATTGATAGGTAGTAAAACTATTGATTAGATTAAAAGAAAGAATATAGTACTTGTAAGCTCTATAGTATATATGAAAAGTCATATATTCTTCAGATTGAAAGTCCATTCTAATTCAATAGAATACTTAACAGATATCGAGTTTGATGAAAATCTTAGTATTAATAAGGCAGCTAAGGATTTCGTTAATTAAAGAAAAAGGATATCAATTCTTTTGAATAAATAAATTCAGTATATAAAAATCGATATAGAATTGAAGATTTCTATTCACTTTTCTTATAAAGAGAATAAGGGCTGTAAATAAAGCTTAACTAGATTCAATAAAGTCTTTATAAAAATTATCAATAATATATTTTTTGATTATTTTGAATTCTTTAAAAAATATCTTATAAAAAGAGCTATATTTAAAAGCTTTTTTATTATTACCTTTAAAGATAATCTTATAATTATATAATCAATATAATAATAGTATATCCGATTCAGCTTTCGAAAATATATTAGTATAATCTTTATATTCTGATAAATAAAAGGTTCTACATCCAATATAGATAATAAGGCTAATAATGAATATACAGCTATATAACATTGCAATAGGCTAAAATGAAGATCTTACAATATAATATCAACTAATTTGATTAATCTTTCCTCTTCAGAATATTAATTGATTAATTCGCTAATTTTATAGAAAAAGTTAATAAATAATTCATCGTTTTATTGATATATACAGATTAAATAGAATACAAAGTCTATAATAAGAACAATTCGATTAAACACTTTGAAACTATTTGAGAAATATAGGATAGAAAAGTGCTTTTTACAAGATATAAATATAAATGAATTATCCTTTAAGACTTTGTATAATAAATCCTTTAGAATTTCATTTATTTGCTTAATACTTTTGATTATTGATTTCTTGAAAATGTTATTAATAATAATCAAAATCGAGAATATCTTTTTTGAAATCTTTTCGAAATTTTTTTTAAAGGTTTTAAAACTTTAAAGTTTTCTTAAAAAGGAATTTCTAATATTTGAATATTAGGGGATATATTGGATTTTGTTGAATTGTCCAAAAGAATAATTTCATAATCAAAATTAATTTATAAAATTAGATTTAAAAAATAATATATATTATTAAGAATAAGAGATTTTTGTTTTCTTCAATATTGATTTAATTTTCAATTTTTTTACTCAATATTTAATTATATTACTAAATCTAAAAGCTTAGATTTAAAGTTTTTCTAAAAAAGAATATAATTGGAAATAAAAAAAAGAATTGGAGGATAAGAATGGGGTTAAAGCAGTTTTTACTTTTTACAATCAAAAAGAAAAGAATATTTAACTAGCCATTATTGTTTTAAATAATATTATTATTTTGAAAAATAATAATCAGAAAAGAAATGTATAATTGAATATATTTATTAATTATAAATATAAAACAAATATAATAAATAATTTGTTTACTTACAATACCATTATACTCTTTAATAAATATTAAAGCGAATAGTTTAGTAATAAAGATAATGAATATTAAGGAGATTTATTATAAAAAGGCTTTATTAATAAATATATAGCTATTAGCTTTGGAATTAATAAAAATTTAAATTTGAAAAGTAATTCCTTATTTCGAAATTATATAAAAGTAATTATATAAGAATCTCTTATTAGCTTTTATAGATCAAAATATTTCATATTTCTCAGATATTCTAAAAAGAAGACTTTTTCTAGAATTTGTTTTTTAAAGACTTTATATTTATTATTTTTTCTTTTTAAACGAAATCCATTAAATATTGAATATCGGAAGAATTACTGGTAGATTCACCAAAAAGTTTATTAATACTAATAATCTCTTGAATTCAGGAATCGGATTGAGCTGAAATTGAATTTCTCGCTAGACTATTAGATTTTTAAGATTAGGAATTATAATAAGGATTATTCGAAATGGAAACTGTATTGGATTAGTAATTCGATAGTAAGCAAAATAGAACGATATTCGCAAAATATTATGGGATCTTTTAACTAATCTTAAACATAGAGCGTGATTATTATAAAGCAATTATATAATTATTAACAGGGTTTGATTGGGTAGCTGATATAATTGTATATTCCTTAGCTTTAATAAATCGGTAATTCATATTATAAATTTAAAGGAAAGCTATATAATCATTAACACTTCGAAAACTAGCGAACTTTGTAATACAAGTATATACTAATCTGATATTAATTTGATTTCGAAGGTTATTAAAAAGAATAAAGCTATCTTGAATTCCGGTAGTATTAACTAATTATCGAAATTTTTGATAGAATTCCCAAAATAATTGATTTGCATTTTATCTCAATGTTTCGTATTGATCTAATGCTATTCGTTGTTTAATTGAATCAATAGTAATTTGTATAGCGGCTTCAATTAATCCTTGTGCATTATATTTGAGAGATGGATTAAGGAGTAGGGGCTGTAAATGATTATAAGCTATGCTTTCGGTATTAGCAATAATATAAATCCTATATTGTTTTTTGCTAATAAAAGCATATACATATTATTTCAGGTTATATTTAATTAGATATTTCTATAGTTTAAGCTTTAAGGCTTTATCATTCAAAAGCTTTTTTATAAAATAAGGGATTTTTTCTATTTTATAGAGAATAGAGAAAGTTATGTTTTGTTTATTAAATATAAATTGTTGAGAAAAATCGAATCAGAAATAAGATGAGTATTCTTTTTGTATGAAGGGTGTATAGTGGCTTTTGTAGAATCTATAGGTTTAATTGTATTAAGAACTAACTGATATAGGGCTTTTTGGGGAGTAGGGAATTGATTTTGAGAGTTATTTTTAGAAGAATAAGAGATATAAATATTATTGATTTCCAATCTCAATTTAATAATAATAGCATTTTACTGAGTAATAAGATTAAGAAGATTATTAGCCCAGGCAGAAAGTTTTTCTTTATCTGGTTCTTTGCTTTTTTGTAATATAATTATTCCAGGAGTAGGGAAATCCGAATCTTTTTTGTTATTATCGAGAATAGCAAACTGATTTGAGATTAAAATGAAAGAATTAGTTTTTATTTGAAAAAAAGAAATATGTAATAGTTTTTTGCTTTGAAAGACTATAATCATACTGAATTCTTCAAAATCGTAAGGAAAAGCTTAAATATATTTCTTTACAACTCTTTTCAATCTTTTTGAAGAATTAATATAAGAATTAGGGGATTATTGTTGATTAACCATCCTTTAGAAATATTTCCTTATCTTTTAATATAAGTTCTTCTAATTCATATAATATCGATATTTAAATAATCTAAAAAAAGATAAGATATTATTTGGTATACCATCACCAGCAAAGGCTTATATAAATGAGTTTTAGATAATATAAAGAACTATCATAAAAGGATTCAATTCTATCTTAGAATCTAAAACTAAAAAAGGAAAAAAAGAATAAAAAGAGAACTGTAAGGGCTTTGGACTATATATACTAATGAGTCACATGCTAGACTAAGATTCTAAAAGCTAAGTGACTGAGAAAGGAACCTAAAAGGGACTGAATCGTCACATATTATTACTAATGGAATGGTTGATTAATCTCTCGATATTGATATTCTATAGCAAAAATGCATGGCCGAATTGTCAATACACAGGATAGATGCCTTTAAGTATAATAGCAATATTATCAAGGTTATTATACTTAAACCTAAATCTATCCATATCAATCAAAGAAAGCAAGAATGGAAGGTCGGCTTCCATCACGTTCCATTCTACTTCTTCAAATAAAAGCTTGATGTAAAACGAACCAATAGAAATCATCGCTTCAATGCTGTATTGGATTGTTACTTGTTCAGCGATAGCTTTATTGTACTCAACATTCTTAATCTTCTTTTATATCAAATACTGATTGTATTTGATAGATAATCTCTTAGCTATATTTGTATCGATTATAATGTCAAAGAATATATTAGTATTATATCGCTTACTGTTTGTAGTGAATGCTTTAGCTATTAATTTATAAATGCTTATAGTATTATTAAGATTAGTTGTTACTGAAAAACTATTATAAGTATTTATTGAGATAAAAAATATCCTAAAGACTTCTTCAGAATCGCTTGTATTAGTAAGATATTGATCAATGAGATGGTTATCATTATTATCACTATTACTATCTCGATTATCTTCTTATTCAATATCAGTGATAAACTGATTATATTGTTTCATAAAGCTTTTGTTATCGAGATTATTATATTTAATATAATAATTCATTTTAAGTCAATCTTTCTCTTCTTATATATACTTGTAGTATCTATAATCTTTCTTCTTGTAATCAGGAAAATAACAATTGTTCTTACTTTTATTAATTAGTGCAGAAAAGGATTATTGACTAATATATTTATTATAAGATTTTCGAGAAAAAAAGTTTGAAGATATATTATTATAGAAATATCGATCTATAAGGAATATCTTAGATAAAGGATATAATTTCAGAAATGCTTTTCAATAAAAGTCGATAATCTGTTTAATCTAATTAATAAGCTTTATAATAATTAAATAAGGATTGTATATCACAAAATGGCATTCCGGAATATTATTATATACAAACAAAATCTTAATATAATATAATTGAGGATTGTGCATTATTCTGAGAATAATATGCTAGAGGAAGTATAAATCTATAATTATTGTATTAAATACTTCCTAAGACTTTGTGGATAGGTTTTTTCTTGATATAATTCTTGAAAATAATGTTATTCCATTTGAGAAGCATATTCCGTTGATGTTCAGATCCTTCGAAATTATTGATCATTATGTTATACAAGTCTTGATATAAATCAAGAAGATTATTAAGATTTGCCTAATAATAATCTCTAGTCGTATTTGTAAACATAATCAGAAAGACTATTATAATTATTTTTATTAATATAAATACCCTATAATAATACTTTTCGAATATAGAGATCTTCAAATCAAAAGAATTATTGATATCCTTATATCTATTATCATCCCTATAGATTTTCGAAAAATTAATAAAACAATAACTCTAATTACATTAATTATCATCCTTACAATTGAAACAATTAGAATAATCCCTATCCCTACTATCTCTACCACCATCTCTATCACCATTACCGCCACCTCTACCATTATTGCCATCTCGACCGCTGTCCCAATTATTATTATCATTCGGATTATCACCATCACCAGGTGATCCTATAGAAATGTTAACCAATAGAATTCCAGAGCCTGATTCTAATGCTAATAAAAATATATATAAAACTTATACATCCCCAAATTGAAATGAAGTTAATCCTTCATATATATCAAAAGGAATAATCGAACTACTTATAACTTTACCGGGTTTTGATAAAGTTAGATAATCAGCTGGATTACCATTTTGAGATTCGATGAAAGGTTTGACTTATGGTTTCAAATCGAATTTGATAGGAAAATGGGTTCATTTTGTGGATATAAATGATTATACCTTATTAATCTGATATTCCAAAAGCTATTCTGCAATCCAATTATAATATTCTTTATAAAGAAATACTTTTATTAAAATATTATCGAGATTTGTATTTATATTAATATAAACTCTATAATATTACAAGATCTTATAAAAGTTATATAATATTAACTTATCAATACTTTTGAATAGAGTTTATCAAATAAACTCGAAATCGAATATAATTATATTCTAAAGAGATATATCAGTAATTCTTATATTCGAATATATAGCCATTCGAAAAAGAAAGTATTCATTAATCTGGTGCTTTATTCTTATCTTGAATGTATATTCTTTATAGAATTATTTAGCTTTATTGAAATCTTTTGGAAAAGAATAGTTCTGAGATTCTCTTTTGAATTTCAAATTCTTAGTAGTTTCCTAAGTTTTTCTTTCTTTAGCTACTACTTTATCAAAAATATAGAAATTAAAAAGAATAAAAAGATAAGAAGGAATACTGATTATATCTTTATAAAAAGAAGTCTTAAACTTCTGTTGCAAAGAATCGATATCATCAATTATCGTATCGATAAATCCTCCTATACTGATAAATTAATCGAATAGAATAGGTTTTTTGCTAGTATCGGGTTTCTTACCAGCTTGCTTAGAACTAGTGCTAACGCTTACCCGAAATATCATAGTACTAACAACAGGAAATAAAAGAAGTAAAAATGAGAAGGTATTTCGAATAAATAAGTTAAGTAATTTGTGATATGACTAATTAATATTAATTCAATAATAAAATCAGAAATACGGGAGACATAGTTCCCACTATCAGTAGGCCCCTAAATATCTGTATTGTATTCTATCTAAAGAGCTAGCTAATAAGGGAAAGTAGTAGGCCTTATATAGGCACTACTGAAAGAGCTAGTCTCCTTCACATTCGCCTAAATACCTTTGATACAGTAGCTATTGTATTGAAGTCATTCTTTTGAAGTGAATTCCCTTGTTCACACACTAATTATATTATTATCAATAATTAATTTAGTATTGATTATATTCCTATAATATATATTACATTTAATAGTTTCGTTTCAGAATTCTAATAGTAATCCAGTTTCTTTCAGTATTACTTTTATATTAGCTTTAGTAATACCGATATTCCTTTTTGCAGCTCTATTCTAATAAAATAATATTATAATAATCAATTCTGATTAAGTTTTGGAATTCTATTTCTTAATAACTTAAATCAATTTTAATATATTATTAGTTTGAGCTGTGAGTATTTTATCGTTTATATTAAATTCTAATTCAGTTTTCCATTTCTTTAAACTTGATATAGCTTTATCTTTTGTCTTTAAAATTAGAATCCAGTTTATTTTTATCCAGCTATTTATAATCAATAAAAAGTAATAATTTCCTTACAGGGATTTTAAAAACAAACTAACAATATCAAAATAAATAAAACTCTAATCTTCTTATCTCTTACCCGTCTACAAGACGACCTCGATGACTGCACTCCTTATAGAAGCTGGTCTCCCAGCTGGAATTGTTGTACTAGAGCAAGCCAGACTGAGGTTTGCGTTTCGGCTTCAGATAGTGGATGCACAATACCTACTTGTAAACCAATTAAAATTGTGTATCAGGAAAAGAGAACGAAGTACAAATACTCTGAAAGATTCCAATACAAAACTACAAAGAATAGAACAAGCAATTCTTGTTACCAAATGCCCTAGACTTTTACAGCCTTATTTCTCTTTCGAGTGTTGTATCGATTTAACAAATGGTATGGATAAAGAGGATGCTGCGAAAGCATTCAAGGAATGGTGGGATTTAATCCTTCAAGAAGATTACTTTGTATTTTTAGATGGGTCTGAATAATACAATGAATATGGTTATTGTGTGGGGTATGGCTTTGCAATCTATTGCGGCAAGCAATAGATCGATAGCGGCTATGGTTGTGTATGTGAATAGTTGTATGTTTTTGATGCTGAGGCGATCGGTGTGTGGTGGGGATTAGAATGCCTTTTGAGTATTATTGATTGTTCTTATTAGGGATGAATATGGTTATGTATTGATAGCATTTCAATAATTTGGGGAATGTGAGGAAACGCTGTTGTTTCCTTTTAATGGGTATATTATAAGTGCTATCAAGTGATATAATATTATGATATTGTAATCAAATGGTTCTTTGAGTATATTGAGATTGAGAGTAACGAGGTAGCCAATTGTCTTGCTGATTAGAGTATAGTTGGGCTGCTTGACCCTAGCCTATCCTGTTTCCTTATAGTTAGTAGCTTCTGTTTTGTTCTATGTACTAAATGTTGGTGCTCCGAGAGTAAATAGTAGAAGGAAAAAAGAGGCCTAATTTCCGAAATGTATAATGTATAGAAATCAATATATAATATCTCGAAGCCAGGAAGTCTCAAGCTTTTTTGCAAGGTATTATATAGATTTATAGTAATACAAATCGGATATAGTAACTTTACAGTCTATTATATTAGATTCAATTATGAAAATAGTATAAATACTTGTATATATAGGATTGAGAAAAGCTTATTATATTTTTTTTTAATATTCAATTAATAATCAGATACACAGTGACTAATTGCTTATATTAAATCAATTTCGATCCGAATAGGATATAATAATATATATCAACTATATTCTGTGAATATAATATAGCTTTACTAACCTTCTTGCTAGATTCAGATTTTATATTAGGATATACTCAAACTATACAAAACTATACAAATTCCAATCTACTTTAATACCCTGAGAATAAGCTTTCTATTTCAATTAACCTAAAACCTATATCAATTAGCTATAAGCGCTTCGAATACTCTCCCAATCGATAATAATTGATCTAATCATCTGCTGATATTCGGATAGTATACGAAATAAGGCCCTTTGAAACAGAACTATAAACCCTTAGATAGAATAGCCGCAGGATCGCCATAAACAATATTGAGCAGAGAAATACCAAAGGCAACAAGCCTCTGATTAACTAATATTATATTACTATAAGCAGCTGGAATGCTAGCGGCCTATAGGCCCGCTCCTTAGTATATCTAGAATACCCCTTGGGAGGTCAGATATTAGACGTTAATCACTATAAATAAATAAATAAATAATCTTCTTATCTTATAAAAATTAAGCTGCTTTAGAATTAAGTTTTTTATTTTAATAAGAGCACATACTTTATATACCAAAATCTTAAATAAAACCTTAATCAGCTTGCCTAATATTATAACCTTATAGAGATTCCGAATCTTTTCTAAATCAAAATAATTAAATTGCTAATATTATAATAAATAAATATTTAGATTCTCTTTGACTTTATTTAAAAAAACTTCTACTATAGACTTATTTGATTCGATATTATTATTGATCTTTACACTTTAAAAAGCTATATCTTTATATTCTTTTGCAATTTCCGAGATCACATAGATCCCCTTATTTATTTTTGCCTTAATAATATTTATTCCATTTTTCCGAAAATATATATAATCTGAATTAAATCTATTCTTAAATCTAGCTTTACAGATCCTCTTATTGAAGAAAAGATTCATTCCTAATTCTAATATATATAATATTTTAGAGAATAAAATTATATCGCTATTCTCGATTTCTATTATAATAATACTCATTTAATTACAATATATAATTTCCTTATTAACTTTGATTGTCTTTCTTTTTATTATCTTGATATCTTTAAAAAGGGAAAGTTGATTAGATATATATAAGAATGTATTAATATCTATATATCAGCGAAAGGGAGTAGTTTTATAAATGAGTTTTTTGAAAATGTAATACTCTTTGTTATTCGATTTTTCTTTATTTTCTAATAAATCGAGATCAATTGGAAGACTCTTATTATTTGTAAGATAAGCTTGATTACTTTTTTTCTTAATAAAAGATACCTTATTTGTTTTTCTTTATATCTCTTTTTGTTATTTAACTTTATAATATCTTCGAATTAATATTTGTATAAATATGAGATCTTTGTAATTGCATAAGAGATACTCTTTTTGCTTGTATAAATAACAGATATAGATTTTGAATTCAATATTTTATTCTTGCTTTATTAATGGGCTTGATTCCCTATAATCTTTTTATTATTTTAGAATTATATATTTGTTGCTATTAGTAATATAAGCTTGTTCTATCTCTTGAAGATTAAGCTCTTTTGTTGTGAAATACTTGATCTTGTTTTCAATTATTAATATACTTTATGTTAAAAGGAATAGAAGTTACCGGTACTAAGCACATGTAGTGATTAATAATACGATTACCTAAACAGACTAGATTAAACAAACTATAGACAGGTATATTAATCTTCTTATATAATACTACAGGGAGATCAATATACTTACACACATAACTATATAATCAATATAGAAGCCTCTTCCACCCAATCTTCTAATAGGTTATAAAACCCGATTAGCATGGCCTCTAAATAGAATTGACGTAATCAATATTACATCCAGCTCGCAAAACTAAAAAATACACGGTACTATCTTATATCCAGCTCGCGAAATTGAAAAATACACAGCACTACCTTATAATCAATATACGATATTACAATCGATTACCACTACTAACTCGCAGAATTGAAAAGCATATAATACTATCTATACTTATATATTTATAATTACAAATCTATATAGCATTATTTATACAAAAAAAAAGAAGGAAAAAAAAAACTCTGCAAATTCTCTATATAGATATCAAAATAAATAATATTAAAGAGCAAGCCAAGTATATCCTAACCTTTATCTAAGAGACTTATAAGAAATGGTTCTAATAAATGAAAATATAATTGAAAGAAAAGGATTAGTTTTATATAATTAAATTCATACTTCAGAATTATACAAGAATTGGAGAACTTGAAATGGAGATTAATAGCATTGAGGTCTTCTCGATTACTGAAGGTATTATAATAATGTATATCAGACTCAACATTAAGAAGAAAACTATATATTTAAAGAACGAAGTTAGTACACTTTTATATATATACAAATTGCTTAGTGATAACAATAAAGTATTAATCGACAAATATAATACAGTATGTATATTATAGAATTACCTGAAATCTAAATACTCGAAAATAAATAATATTATAGTAAACTTGTATTTAATAATGATTTAGATATTTATCTTTAAACCTTTAAATCAATCGGAAATAATCATTATTGAAGCTTAGGATAAGCTTAAGGAATATCAATATAAGCTTGGTATAGTCAATCCTATATTCAAAGATTTATATAAAAATCAAACTGTTTTTTTAGTTCTTATAAAAAGTCTATTAATTAATTACTAAATAATAATCAATACTATAAACATTCAAAGCATATTAATAATCAGAGATAAGATTAAGTATCTCACAACTAAAGAACTCAGTATTAAAGAGATAGAATAAGCTTATATTACTAATAAAAAGTATATAATCCCGGATTGATAAAGAGAATATAAAGGATTAAGCTCATTTAGAAAGTAAGAATAAAATAATAATATAAAATCCTTTATTTGTTACCTATATAAGCAAAAAGAACACTTTTTACACAATTACAAAGATCTCTCACTTGTATAAGCTTTAATTCATAAATATTATAAAGCCCAGTAATGGAAAGTAATACTTAAAAAGATAACCAAAGTATCATTTTCTAAGAAGAGTAATCAAGCTTATCTTGCAAACAACAAAAGCTTTTTAATTGATTTCGATTTATTAAAAAGTAAAAAAGAATTTGATAATAAAAAATGCTGTGTATTCAAAAAGCTTGTCCGTAAGATTATCTCTTCTTATTGATATATAGATATTGGTGTTTCCTTATATATATCTGATTAATTTTCCCTTTTTAGAAATATCAAGAAAATAAAGAGAAAAACAATAAAAATCGGTGGAGAAGTTATATACTGTAATCGGATAGGTATTACTGTAATAGAGTTGGAAAATGGGGGTATGGTTTTACTTTCAAAAACATTGTATATACCGGGATTAGAAGTTAATTTCCTTTTTGGTAAGAAGATCTGTAAAGCTGGATTCAAGAACAAGTTCAATTCAGATTATATATATTTTCGAAAAAATAAAATAAATATTATCAAAGCAAAAATGGATAAAGGAATTTATATAATCTCGAATATTGTAAAAGGATATTGTCACGGGTTCACTAGCGTAGTATATTAGCGTAGTGGATGCTTAGTCATCTTTGCCATTATATGGCAAAGTTACATCGTACCACTTTCAACCTCTTTGTAGAATATCATATATCCAATCTAGTACCTATCCCTTGCACCGTGATAGATATGAAAATATCACTCTATCGAGTATAGAGATTATTAGTAATATTGAGTTAAATGAAATCACTCTAGATACCTTCTCAGATAAGAATAAAAAGGATCTAGAAATTTATCTATTATAATATAAAAGATTTAATTATTTTAATTCGAAAAAAATATGAAATCTCTATAAAGTTACTATCCTTGGAAAGCCAATCAAGGTCCCATCTAAGATCCCTATATACAAAATTTGTACACTCACTAAAATAAAGAATCTAATTCCGAAACAATTTAGCCCCCATAAAACAAAAAGATTAAAGCTTATTCACTTTGATATTGCTAACCCATTCCCAAAATCATTACAAGGAAACCGCTATTTCTTATTAATCATAAATAACTAGATAAAAGTAAATTGGATTTTGATTTTAAAAACAAAAAATAAAGTTATATTAAGATTGAAGAGATAGAAAACCGAATTGGAACTTGATATTAGTAATAAAATAATAATCACTCGAACTAATAATACATTAAAGCTGATCTAAGCCATTAAAGAATGGAACTCTGGGATCCGATCAGAACTAACAATTATAATATCATCTTATTAGAATAGAGCTGCCGAGAGAAATATTGGTATTGCCAAAGCCGATATAAGAGCTATACTAAAGGAGTCTGGATTGCTATTGGAATTCTGAGATGAAGCTATTGAATATAATGTATATTGTAGGAATAGAACGAACACTGAACCGATTATCGATAACAGCATGGTCAGCCCGATCAAAGCATTTACAGAATCAACCCCGGACATTAATCATTATAGAATATGGGGAAACAAGTGTTATATATATATCAATCTACAGACATTTTCTAATTCTTTCTTTCAATCGAAAATTTCAGTCCGACAATCTATCACAATTCACTTCATTATAATATATTCTAGAAATAGCCCAAGGGGCCTACTATGATATCATCAATATATGGTCATAAGTGTTCTGTCGCACCGCCGAGCATACTGGGTTGTGACCCGATCGTTTTTACAACAATAACAACAACCATAGTAATAATTAATATAGGGAAAGATAACGATATACGATCTATTTATAAAGCAATAACCAATCAATTCTGTAAAAAGAATAAAAAGCGATGAGTGATCTTAAAAATCGTGAATGCAATTGATATATGTATTAAAACTTTGAGTAAAACAAAATTGAACTATATCAACAAGCTAAGATCTATATGTATTGATAGTATAATCAAGATTATAAGATAAGCCGGATTTTTATAAAAAAAATTTATATTAATTATAAGAGTAATTATAGAGAGATTTATTAAATTCTATACTAATATACTTAAGGCTAAGGAAGTGTTTTAGATACTGAAAAGAATTAAGGCAAGTATGCTTAAGATGATAAAGATATTACAGAAATATGAGTAATGAGAATGAAACAGTTGTATAATCCTTATAAAAATGGGAAATAAGCAATAAATAATCATTAACAATCCCTTCGAATTACAACTAAAAATAAAAGAAGTAATTCCTAAACTAAAACTTGAATTGATCCTTTTGCTTTACTATAATAGGATAAGGTGGATTCTGAAATACAAGATATCAGAGAATTACAAAAACTTTTTGCAAAACAACAATTATATAAGACTGATTACTACGCTTAATACAAACAATATTCAAGCCATGAAAATCTGATATAATTATATTATACCTTAGATTCTTTATAATATATTAGGCATATTTATAATACTTTCTAATACAATTATTCGAGAAGAAATCAAAACGCAAGCAAAAAAGGATTCGGTTCAATATAGAATCTCTAAATACAGAATGAATTCTTTTATAGAAAAGGCTAATTGGATTATTAGTTTCAGAAAGCCAATAAAACCATTCCGACTATTTAATATCAATAAATACTCGAAGCCTCTTGATAGATCGCAATGCTTTTAATTACAATAGTACTCTAACAGGTGCTAGCTATACTGTAATCTGTATATATATTATCGCCTGATATATTACTCTAGATATAGCGAATTGATTACTAAACATATTGATAAAAAGATCTATAAGAAATATCAAAATAATACTCAATATACAAAATACTTTAAACCTTTTCAATCCATATACAGCAACTATCTAATAGTATTACAATTAATCAATAAAAAACTGATCAGGCTCACACACCGATAAATAAGAAAAGTCAGAACCACTAGCTGAA
Source organism: Botrytis sinoallii (assembly GCF_014898435.1). NCBI lineage: Eukaryota > Fungi > Ascomycota > Leotiomycetes > Helotiales > Sclerotiniaceae > Botrytis > Botrytis sinoallii. Next base: position 989,307 of record NW_024066040.1, read on the forward strand.
GGGAAATTCAAGAAGTGTATAAGGAAAAAGTACTTGCTATAATACTAGATAAACAATCTCAAATAATCATTCTCAAACCTCCTATGTTGGGAGCCTGTATTATTGCTTACAAGAACGAATAACAACTAGTGGACTGATCACCCAAACAGGCTTAATTAGAGGAGGGCCTCTTCAACAATCCAATTCATATCCCAGACTGTAATCCTTTATGTTATACTAATAAAGAGGTAAACTATAATATAGCAGCTATAACTGAAAAAGCCTTCTTACCTCCCGATTCTGAAATGAGTAAGGGGAATAAGTCAAACATTAACGAAGCTGCCACTACTCTTATATAAATTGTATAACCAATACAAACTTAACAGGAGAAAGGGGGCTTATAATCACATAGGCGAATATAGAGTGTAGATACTTTAATCATATTATCCTTCTACAAATCGCTGGAAAGGCTGATATGGATATCATCTATATTCAAAAACCTTAATTGTATAATAACTCGATAACCCAAAATCATACTATATATAACTAATACTAGTCGATCGATACCTGAAGGATAACTAATAGCCCTAAGTATAGACTACAAATAATCATCTATATATAAAAAGGAAACAACTTAAAAATCAAATAAATAAGGTAAACTGAAAACAGGGATCTATTTTGAATCAATATTAACAAATACTCAATCCTCAATACCTATCGCACCCCACTTGATCCACTGACAATAGAATATATACTCGGATTAGAAATCGCTTTAGAAATTGGTATAATTATTGAAGGTGATTTCAATACTAAATATAATCTATAGAAACCCGAAATAGCAACTACTAACCAAAATGATACATTTACACAATGGGCTGCCGAATAGGGAATAGAGTATATCGGGATTCCTGATACCCTTACACATACAAAAGGACATATTCTGAATCTGACTTTTTCCAATCTGGCTATTATTACAATAATAATCGATAATAATCTGTATAATAGCTTCGATTACATTACTCAAATCACTACCATCTCGAATAAAGAAACCTTTGAATATAAGCAAATGTATATCTGGATATGCGATTCAGATTTACTTTGTCTAATAGATATAATAGCCAACTGTTTAACAAACCTCCAGAACCCAGATCTCCGGTTTACCTACAATATCGACAGACTGATCGCTATACTTATAAATACATTAAGCGCTTTTATAATAACTATAGAACAAAAAGACTGCAAACCCTATCGATTATCCCTGTAATAGATCGATGAATATAAGAAGGCATACTGAATATATATATAAGCTAGGAGAATTGGAATTGCTAACGAAATGGCAATTACCTAACAGGATTTATAGAGAGTTGTATAAATATCGAAACGAGCTTATTGGATTAAGTATTTGAATAATGTACAGAATAATTAGGAATTATACAAAGTCATAAACTAGTATAAACTGATTCCAGAAGTAGGTCTCAAGGTTTCTTTTCTAGTAATCAATAATCAGGAGATTATTAATATTAAGGAAAAAGCCAAAGCACTCTTTATAACGATATTCGATTGCTTCAAAGTATCGAATGATCTATAGTACGATTCTCTATAGAAACAAGACTATCAGACAACCTTATTATAAAAAAGAATGATTATTGTAGAAGAAATAAAAAAATATATAATAGGAATCAGAAACATATTATTCAAAATCGATTGAACAATTATTCGTCTTCTCAAGGTATATTAATCTAATACAAAGAGTATAATATATAAGATTTTCGCAATCTGCCTCAAACTCAATTATTATCTTAATAAATAGAAACTCATTAAAATAGTTATATTATCTAAGGTTAATAAAAAGAACAAAATATCCTCAAGATTATAAAGGCTGATTATATTAATATTATATATTGAAAAAGGACTAGAAAGGTATATCGCTAGTCAAATTGTATAGATAGCTATAAGATATAATATTATTAGCCCTTAGTATTATAAAGCGTTATCGAAAAAAGCCGGTATTAATCTTACAGTTATCTTTATCTATAATATCGAGCTTATTTTAGTAACTAGCAAAATGATTATATTAATAATAATAGATATATAAGATACTTATAATATACTTTTTAAAAGATAACTTTTATAATATATAAAGAAATAGAATTAGTTTATAGTGCTTTTACGATTTGTTGATTTATTTCTGATTGAAAGATATATGTGTATAAGACTTGAGAGAATTATAATATAGGATTTCCTGATTATATATAGTATTCTTTAGGAATCACTATTCTCCTTTATTTTGTATATTTTTTATCTTATTGAGTTTTTCAATTAAGATAGAATATAGTGTTTTAGATATATTAATGATATAGCTATATATTATATATCTAAGGATCTATTTATAAATATATATATGCTTTATCAAATTGTTCAATGTATTTTATAATAAAAAAATTAAAATAAAATCTTTTTTGTTCCAAAAAAGTTTGAGCTATTTTATATATCGAGGAAATATAAAATTGTAAATCCGGTTATAAGGATAAGTCGGGATCTAGTTATTATATTAATCCCTTTAGGGTTTATTAATGGAGTATAACTGATTTTATACTAGTTTGATGTCTTTTTTGATTAGTATCTAATATTTCTATAGTATATCAAAATGTGTATTGCAAAAGCTATGTGTATTGTATTCTATATCCGATTAATAGTTTATATAGTTTACAGACTATTTATAGTCTGTCTGCGAAAAGCGATTATTATTTATATACTCTTTATTACTCTTTTTGACTTTGAAGTATGGTTTGATAGACTATACAAACAATGCCTAAATGTAAGTTATATTCTGATTAATATTAGAATCAAGAAATATATCAATTTAGTTAATAAGATGATTTATAATGTAGTATGGGGAGTTTATTTGTTTATAAGATAATCCCAATGATTACACTCCTTATAGAAGCTGATCTTCTAGTTGGAATTATTGTATTAGAATAAGTCAGACTGAGGTTTGTATTTCGACTTTAAATAATAAATGTATAATATTTACTTGTAAATCAATTGAAATTGTATATTAGAAAAAGAGAACAAAATATAGATATTCTAAAAGATCTCAATACAAAACTATAAAGAATAGAATAAATGATTCTTGCTATCAAATGCTCCAGACTTTTATAACCTTATTTCTTTCCCAAATATTGTATCGATTTAATAAATAGTATAAATAAAAAGAATGTTGTGAAAGTATTCAAGGAATAATAGGATTTAATCCTTTAAAAAGATTATTCTATGTTTTCAGATAGATCTAAATAATATAACGAATACAATTATTATATAGAATACAGCTTTGTAATCTATTGCAACAAGTAATAGATCAATAGTGATTATAGTTATATATATGAATAATTGTATATTTTTGATATTAAAGTAATTAGTGTATAATAGGAACTAGAATACCTTCTGAATATTATTGATTGTTTTTATTAAGAATAAATATAGTTATATATTAATAGCATCTTAATAATCTGGGGAATACGAGGAAGCACTGCTGTTTCCTCTCAATAAGTATATCACAAATGCTATTAAACAATACAATACTACAATATTGTAATCAAGTAATCCCCTGAGCATACTGAAATTGAAAGCAACAAGATAGCCGATCGCTTTGTTAATCAGAACACAATTGGGCTACTTGATTTTAGTTTATTCTATCTCCTTACAATTAACAACTCCCGCTTTATTTTATATACCAAATATTAGTATTCCGAGAATAAATAATAAAAGAAAAAAAGAGATCTGATTTTTTAAATATATAATATATAAAAATCAATATATAATATCTCGAAATCGGGAAGCCTTAAACTCTTTTGTGGGGTATTATACAGACTTATAGCGGATATGGATCAAATATAATGATTTTGTAGCCTATTATATCAAATTCAATTACGAAAATAATATAAATATCTATATATATAGAATTGAGAAAAGCCTATTATATTTCTTTTAACATTCAATCAATAATCAGATATATAACAATTAATCACTTACATCAAATCGACTTCGATTTGAATAGAATACAATAATATATATTAACTATATCCTGTAAATATAATATAACTTATTAGCTTTTTACTAAATTCAGATTCTATATTAGAATATATTTAAATTATATAAAACTATATAAATTCCAATTTATTTTAATACCCTAAGAATAAACTTTCTATTCTAATCAATCTAAGATCTATACCAACTAGCTATAAGCACTTCGAGCACTCTCCCAATCGATAACGATCGATCTGATTATCTACTAATACCCAGATAATATACAAAACAAAACCTTTTAAAACAGAATTATAAACCTTTAGATAAAATAGTTGCAGGATTATTACAAGCAATACTGAATAGGGAAATACTGAAGACAATAAGCCTTTAATTAGCTAACATTATACTACTATAAGTGGCTGGAACACCAGCAGCCTATAGGCCCGCTCCTTAGTATATCTAGAATACCCTTCGGGAGGTTAGATATTAGACGTTAATCACTATAAATAAATAAATAAATAAATAAATATCTGAGTTAGATAATAATATTATTATTATTACTTTTATAAATTTTTGGATATACTTATTTAATTCATTATTATTCTGCTTATACTTTGAAAAAGAATATCTTTCAAAAAGATTTATATCCATAAGTATTATCAGGGTTTCAATTAGTGATTAATCTACTATAAATACAATATCTAATATTTCTATCTTTTTCGTTTCTAGGGGTAGTATAGAATTTATAGATAGATTTATTTCAACAATATTCCTTTTACTATTTTCATTAAACCTTTGGATATTATCGACTTTGAATATATTAGAGATTACTATTCTCGGTAATTCGAATTTAGGAGTGATAGTATTTTATAAGGATTCTAAAGATAATTCTTATATCTTATGTGATTTACCTCTAAACTACCTATCTGGTGTAATATGTTTCTATACCTTGAAATCCTAATATTGAATTCCTTATCTTCAAATCTATATCTCCTTCTTTTTTGATTTCATCTATAATTATTTGGCTTACTCATATAATATAGTCTAGCTCAGATAAATATACTTTTATATATTTATTAATAATATGTGAATATCCCATAAAAATGCCCATTTATATTGTATCTCATAACTTATCATATCATTAATCTTTTGGAATTATTTTCAGATTGATGTATACATAATACTTACTCCCTTATATCCTACAATAACTGATATCCAGGGTTAATCCTGTAAAGGCTTCAATTAAGCTAACTACACTATCATTAATGATTAATCTAATATTGGTCCTATTCCTGTAATATATACATTATATTCAATAGTTTCATTTCAGAATTCCAATAATAATCCAGTCTCTTTCAGTATTGCTTTTATATCGACTTTAGCAATACTGATATTCCTTTCTGCAGCTCTATTCTAATGAAATAATATCACAATAATCAATTCTGATTGAGTTCCGGAATTCCACTCCTTGATAACTTGGATCAGTGGGATGCGAAGACTCAACACCTGTACGCGGTGCATCCTACGAACCTCCAGCTCTTATTTAAGAGTCTGCAGAGCTAAGATTGAGTCGCAGATGGAATCAGAGGGATAAGGGAAAGAAAGGCTCCTGGAGTATACTGAAGGATTATATTTCGATTTGGCGATAACAATATCTACGAAGAGATGAATACCAGTGAAGAAATGCGGATACGAAGGTTACGGAAACCCCGGTTAGATTCAATATCTGCTATCCATTACTACCTATATAGAAATACAATATGTAAAGTTAGTTTCTTCTTTTTAGAAGAATCTTTTCGATATAAAGCTTGCTATCGCTCTTTTTTGCAATACAACCCTTCCTTTATACTATCAGAATTCAGTCATTCGAATTCTATGACTTTTACAATACAGAAAATGCCATCGCTTTCGAATTAATTCTATACTCTGGGCATCGATACGATACAACGTTTTTCCTTCGATTTTCGAATTTTCGAATTTTTCGAATTGATTTGTATGTGGGCAATAGGGCTTAAAATTCGGGTCCAGTTTTGCCCCACTATTTTCAACAGTTTCGACTATACACATCTAATAAGGGCTAGAGGATATCAAGCTTATAAAGGTATACAAAGGGCTAGTAAAAGATAAAGTTAAAAGAAGAGTGGTGCCTTCTATTTTCATCTCACTAGCAGGAGGACCTTTTGTTATACTGGAGGCAACTCGGGAGGGGATAGCTCTTGCCCCTTATAGAAGGGAGGGATAGCAAATTGGATTCCAATCTTGGAAAAGGATTAGATATTGGGATGCTTTAATAGGATTAGGGGTAGGGAAAGAAGGAAGAGGGAAAGGTCTCAGTGGATGAAGACATTATATCTCTATTTGCACTCCGAATAGAGATTGGGCAGAGCACCCCAACATTTGTTTTTACTCCCTCAAATTGATTATATCCATTGTAGATATTCACTAGCAGTGCTAGGCCCTTAAAGCCTAGCCGTCCTATATAGTCTTAGACTGAAGCTGGACGTTAATTCAATCAATCAATCAATCAACTTGGATCAGTTTTAATACATTATCAATTCGAACCACAAGTATCTTATTGTTTATATTAAGTTCTAATTCAATTTTCTATTTCTTTAAATTTAATATAATTTTATTTTTTATCTTTAGGATTAGAATCTAGTTTATTCTTATTCAGCTATTTATAATTAATAAAAAGTAATGGTTTCCTTATAAGGATTTTAAAAACAGATTAATAATATCAAAATGAATAAATTCTAATTTTCTTATCTTATAAAAACTAAACTGTTTTGGGATCAAATTCTTTATCTTAATAAGAATATACATTTTATATATTAGAATCTTAAATAGAACCTTGATTAGCTTATCTAGTATTATAACCTTATAGAGATTCTGAATCTTTTTTTAAATTAAGATAATTAAATTGTTAATACAATAATAAATAAGTATTTAGATTCTTTTTAATTTTATTTAAGGAGGTTTTTATTATAAACTTATTTGATTTGATATCATTATTAATCTCTACACTTTGGAAAGCTATATCTTTATGTCCTTTTGCAATTTCCAAGATCATATAGATTTCTTTATTTATTTTTGCCTTGATAATATTTATTCTATTTTTCCAAAAGTATATATAATCTGAATTGAATTTACCCTTGAATTCAGTTTTATAAATCCTCTTGCCGAAAAGGAGGTTTACTCCTAATCCTAATATATATAATATTTTAAAGAGTAAAATCATACCATTATTCCCAATCTCTATTATAGTAATACTTATTTGATTATAATATATAATTCTTCTATCAATTTTGATTGTTTTTTTCTTTATTATTTTGATATCTTTAAAAAGAGAAAGTTAATCAGATATATATAAGAATATATTAATATCTATATATTAATGAAAGGGGGTAGTTTTACAAATAAACTCTTTGGAAATATAATACTTTTTGTTATCCAATTCTTCTTTACTTTCTAATAAATCAAGATTGATTAAAAGATTCTCATTATCTACAAGATAAGTTTGATTACTCTTTTTCTTGATAAAGAATACCTTGTTCGCTTTTCTTTATATCTTTTTTTATTGTTTAGCTCTGTAATATCTTCAAATTAATATTTGTATAAACATAAGATCTTTGTAATCGCATAAAAGATACTCTTTTTATTTATATAAATAATAAATATAGATTTTGAATTCAATATCTTATTCTTGCTTTATTAATAAGCTTAATCCCCTATAATCTCTTTATTATCTTAAAATTATATATTTATTATCACTAGCAATATAAGCTTATTCTATCTCTTGAAAACTAAGCTCTTTTACTATAAAATATTTGATCTTATTTTCAACTGTTAATATACTTTGTACACTTATAGCATTAATTATTATTTGATAATCAATTAATAAATTTCTTATAAAAATTAAAAAGAGAGCTTAATCTTTATATAAATCTTTAAATACAGAATTGACTATATCGAGCTTGTATCAATATTCCTTAAGCTTATCCCAAACTTCAATAATAATCATTTCTGGTTGATTTGAGAGTTTGAAGATAAATATCTGGATTATTATTAGATATAAGTTTACTATAATATCATTTGTTCTCGAGTATTTGGATTTTAGATAGTTCTATAATATATATACTGTATTATATTCATTAATTAACACTTTATTATTATCGCTGAGTAATCTATATATATATAAAAATACACTAGCTTTGTTCTTTAAATATACAGTTTTCTTCTCAATATTAAATCTGATACACCGGAGTCGATCGGGCAACCGTTCGCCTCCTCAAGGTGTGCTGGCCTAGCACGAAGAGTGTAATACATGAGATTTTCGCAGTCTGCCTTAGGCTCAGCTATTATCCCAATAAGTGGAAACTTATTAAAGTAGTTATACTACCCAAGGTTAATAAGAAAGATAGAATGTCCTTGAGATTATAAAGACTGATTATATTGATATTATATATTGGAAAAGAATTAGAAAGGTATATTACTAGTCAAATTGTATGGACGATTATAAAATACAATGTTATCAGCCCTCAGTATTATGGGGCACTACCGAAAAGAGCCGGTATTAATTTCATAGCTGTCTTTATTTATAATATCGAGCTTACTTAGCAACTAGCAAAATAATTATATTAGTAATAATAGATATACAAGATATCTATAATATATTTCTTAAAAAACAGCTTTTACAACATATAAAAAAACAGGATTAGCCTATAGTGTTCTTGCAATTTGTTGATTCATTTCTAATTGAAAAAACATATACATATAAGGCTTAAGGGAATTACAATATAGGATTTTCTAATTACATACAGTACCCTCCAGGAATTGCTATTCTCCTCAATTCTGTATACCCTCTACCTTATTGAGCTTCTCAATCAAGATAGAGTATAGCGTTTTGAATATACTGATAATATAGCTATATATCATACATTTAAGGACCTATCCATGAATACATATATGCTTTACCAAACTATTCGATATATCCTATAATAAGGAGATTAGAATAAGGTCTTTTTTGTTTCAGAAAAGTTTGAGCTTCTTTATATATCAAGGAAGTATGAAACTACAAATCCGGCTATAAGAATAAATCGGGATCTAATTATTATATTAATCCCTCTAGAATTCATTAATAGAGTATAATTAATCTTATATTAATTTAATATCTTTTTCGATTAATATCTAATATTTTTATAGTATATCAAAATGTATATTGCAAAAGCTATGCGTATTGCATCCTATATCCAATTAATAGCTTATATAACCTATAGACCATTTGCAATCTGCCTACAAAAAGTAATCATTATCTGTATACTCCTTGTTACTCTTTTCAGTTTCAAAATATAATTCGATAGGCTATACAAACAATACCCAAATACAGACTATATTCTAGTTAACATTGAGATTAAGAAATATATCAATTTAATTAGCAAAATGATTTATAATATAGTATAGAAAGCTTTATCTATTTACAAAATAATCCCAATAATCATACTTCTTATAGAAACTGGTTTTCCGGTTGGAATTATTGTATTAGAGTAAGCCAGATTGAGATTTGCATTTTGACTTCAGATAGTGGATATACAATACCTACTTGTAAACTAATTAAAGCTATGTATTAGGAAAAGAGAACAAAGCACAAGCATATTAAAAGATTCTATTACCAGATTGTAGAGAATAGAATGAGCAATCCCTATAATTGAATGCTTCAGATTCCTATAACTATACTTCTCCCCTAAATGCTGTACTGATCCAATTAATGGTATAAGCAAAGAGGATGCCGCGAAAGCATTTAAAGATTGATAGAATCTAATTCCTTAAGAAGATTATTTTATATTCTCAAATAGATTTGAATAATATAATAAACGCAATTACCATATAGAATATAGTTTTGTGATTTATTATAATAAGCAATAGGTCGATAATAACTATAGCCGCATATACAAATAATTGTATATCTTTAATATCAAGGCAATCAGTGTATAATAGGAATTGAAGTGTCTCCTGAATATTATCAAATGTTTTTATCAAGACCAAATATAGTTATGTATTGATAGTATCTTAATAATTTAGGGAATACAAGAAAGCGTTACTGATTTCTCCTAATAGGCCTATTATAAATATTATCAAGTAATACGATATTATAATATTGTAATCAAATGATCCTCTAAGTATATTGAGATAGAAAGCAATAAGGCAGTCGATTGTCTTACTAATCAGAGTACAACTAGGACTATTTGATTCTGGCTTATTATGCCTTGCTATTGTTAGTAATTCTCATTTTATTTTATATATCAATATTAGTATTTAGCGAATAAATAATAAAATACAAAAAGAGATTTAATCTTCAAAACATATAATATATGGAAACCAGTATATAACATCTTGAAACCAAGAGTTTCAAGCTTCCTTACAGAGTATTATATAGATCTTATAGCAATACAAATCGGATATAGTGATTTCGTAGTCTATTATACCAGATTCAACTACAAAAAATAATATAAATATTTGTATATACAGAATCGAGAAAAGCTTATTATATTTCTTTCGATATTCAATCAATAATTAAATATATAGTAATCTGACTACTTGTATCAAATCGATTATAATCCGAATAAAATGTAATAGTATATATCAACCACATCCTATAATTACAATATAGCTTTACTAACCTTTTTATTAGATCTAGATTCTATATTAGAATATATCAAATTATATATAATCATATAGATATCAATCTACTTCAATACCCTAAGGACAGCTTTCCATTCTAATCAATCTAAAACCCGTACCGATCAGTTATAAGTATTCCGAGCATTTTTTTGATTGATAGTAGTAATCGAGTCGATTATCCATTGAAACACCCGATAACATACAAAATAAGACCCTCTAGAACAAAACCACAAACCTTTAGACAAACAGCCACAGGATTGCTAATAGCGATATTGAGCAGAAGAACACTAAAGACACAAGTCCCTGATTAGTTAACATTATACGACTATAAGCGACTAGAACGCTAACAGCTCGTAGGCCCGTTCCTTAGTACATCTAGAATACCCCTTGGGAGGTCAGATATTAGACGTTAATCACTATAAATAAATAAATACAATAAATAAATTAAATCTGATATACATTATTATAGCATTTTCAATAATCGAAAAGATCTCAGTACTATCGATTTCTATCCCAAGTTTTCCGATCCTTATATAATCCTAAAATATGAATTCAATTATATAAAACCAATCCTTTCCTCTCAATTATATTTTTATTTGCTAAAACTATTTCTCATAAATCTTTTAAATAAGAGTTGGGATATATTTAGCTTACTCCTTTATATTTGTCAGAAATAGACAGCAAGTTAAGCATAAGGAGTGATATATTGAAATATATATATCAGATCTATATATCCAGGAAATCCAAAGAAGGAGTTTTATACATAGTGTACATATGCTATACACATGCTATATATATGATTTCCAATATCCCCTTTATAATAGGAATCTACTATCTAAATTATATAAACTCTATATATATATATATATTTGTGAAAAGCCTTATTAACTCTTGTGATAATACTAATGTTCTAGAGTTGTCTGTAGTGTCTATATCTCTAATAGAGTTTGATAGTTCTATAATTTAATATTGTATTGCAGTATAAGAGTACTCTTTATCTGAATTCTGTTTTTCCTGTCTATATTAGATCGGATTCAATCTATTTAGTAGTACAAATTCAATTTGCTTTTGTAAAATCCTTTTTGTGTGTATATTAACGGATTGCTTCGGATTCATTACCCTTTGATCGTAGGGTTACCTTTTTAGTATAATAAATCACTTAAATCTTATCGCATATGAATAGATCTCCAGCCTTATCTGTTATTCTATATGATCTTCTCATTTTGATTAATTTGGTTAATTTGATCAATTTGCTGTAATAGTAAATTGACCAATTCAATTAATTCGAATGATTCTTGATAAACTTGATGAATGTAATGAATTTGATGAAGCTGATGAATCTGATAAGATTGTTGGAATTGATAAAATCGGCGGGTTTTGCTGAATTAGTTAATTAATCAATTTGGTTAATTTGGTGAATTTGATCAATTGGTTAATTTGGTTAATTTGGTTAATTTGGTTAATTTGAATTAAATTAAATTAAATTGATTAAGGTGATTAATTTGATTAAATATAATTATTGTTAAAGTAGATAATAGCAATGACTCAACTAGGTGTAATGTAGCACAAAGACTTTTCATTAATTCCTCTAAACTATGAAAATTCTACAATTTATAATTGTGCGCGGGTTGGCGTCGGCCCGGGGTAGGCCCGCAGGGCTACTCACGTGTCCTCGCTAGCCCTTATGCGGATTGATTGTGATAGAGCTCCTCATTTTGTATATCGCGCCTCGAGATGTGTATGTTTATCTCCCGAAATCGGTTCGTGTAACACAAGAAAATGAGGCGCTGTGTGATCGCATCCAGACCGCATTTCAAAGAAAATAAGAATGCCATAAAATCACAAATAATCAATAAACAATATTCTAATGCATTTACTGTTTTTATTAGTAGATTACTAGAGGCCCTATAAATTCCCTTTATTTTTTCCCAAATACATTTTCCCTTTCAATAGGTTATTCTTTTACCCATTCTCTTTTCGGTCCTTGTTTTATCATGGTCACTCCTCAACCTATCGATCCCCAGGCGATTGTAGCTCAATCCGCAGCAGGTCCTGTTGGTTTAATTATTCCTATATGTTTTTGTTGCTCTAAGTATATTGCAATCTCTGCCCCTAAAGATTTCTGTTACTACGATAAGGATTCTAATTCTCTTTGTAGTTATTACTGTGTCCAGAAGAAAGTCTGTCAGTCGGTACTTCTGCAATACATTCCTGATGTCAATCTCATATATCAGACTCAGCTTTTTAGCTAACTACTTTGCTAGTAGTCAAAAGGAATAGAATATTGAAAATGTATTAAGGCATTAAAGTGAACGTTACATTAAGAGTGTAGAGGCCTTTTTATAGAAGGAAGATAAGCAGGGTAGTATTAAAAAGCTAAAGTCAGTAGAAGTATTATCTTTATTTATTGTAAAGAAGCTGGATTGAATAGGTAATCTTATAGAGCGTTTTGTAGACTTTTATCAAGCTGTTATCGATTACCCCTCGTTTCTTTATAGAGTTGTTTTTTACTGATATTCTGGATTTTAGAATAATTTGCTTATATTGAATATTGCTATTCCGGGTTCCATTCTGAAATTGGTATCCACAATGGATTCGGATGATGAAGGTAAATTCCTTGCTCCGGTTATTCACCTTTGCGCTTTCATTGTTCCTGCTTTGCTCTCTACTCCCACAAAGGATAAGGCTTTGGGTACTGTAAATATAATAGTTGGTTTGGAAGGTTATCGATTTCCTTATACCGATACTAAATTATTATCTTATCTCCATATCCGCATTTATTCCTTGATATATAAAAAAGATCGAATTAGGTATTCTGAGGAGTCCCTTTTTAGTCCTAATGAGGACGATGAGGATAATATTGGTAATAATAGTAACACTATTTTTCTTTACCGGACTACTGGTGCCTCTCGATATTCCGACATTCCTTATATCTCCAAAAGCAACATTGATATTACTACCCTTCAGATAAAAAAACGTGTTTTAAGGATTCAACAATTTCTATCCATCAATCTACAATCGGAAATCGATTCCTCAAGCTATCCTCCCTCCTCATAAAGCTTTCCAAATAGTTCCGAAACAAAAGGCAATATCAGCTACTATTGATTCTCTATTTGATTCTCGATATTAGAGTTTTAGTATTCCACAAAAGTCTAAAGTTTCCTTTATGAATTGTAACATCTATATTGAAGAGTCTAACATTCGTATAGATTCTCCTGAAAATATTCAATTCTGTAAATGCTAACAGGTTACCGACAACCAACCAATAAAGGATCAATTATCCAGCGAAACCCCTATAGAAGTGAAGGAGAAGGAGAGTGAGGATGAGGATAAAGTTGATATGCCTTCAACGGAGAAGGGTGAGTATAACAATAACGATGTAAATAATACTATCTTTAGTACTTTTCTTTTTGTACCAGATTCTTTTGATATATAAAGTGAAAAAGTTAATTCTTGCTATAGAACCTTTTCAATATACTAATATAACGATACCTTCACGATGGCGTTTTTATATTAGTTAAAGATGTATCCTTGTAAAGAATAAGGTTTTATAAAAGGAATGGTGATAATCCTATATGCCGAGTATCGATAAGAATTCAGTTAATATTGATTCTGATATTTACAAGTTAAAGTCTGAAGTATTTAAAAAACATTAGGATAAATTGGTATACTTGGCAGTAGTATGCAATATACCGGTGAGTAAAGGGTTGCATCCTCGTTTTTGTTAGGGTAGGAAATAGTAGAAGAAGGAACATCGTGAACAACTTCGACTTGCTAGTGATTCGCTTGTGGGTATGCAGTGTAATCCTATTGTTTTATAGCTTTTTTTCCTTTTTCTTTGAATTCTGTATTAATAGTTCCCCCTTTTTTATTATATTTCTTTAATACTTCTTTCGCATTATCCAGATTGCAAAAGGCTTCCCATATATCTTCCACTAACTGATAGCCCTTCCATCAAACTAGATACTGAATACCTCTACCCTTCTTTTTATGTGCTATGATTTTCTCTACTTCGTGTTCCAAGTGATCGTCTATCTCCTCTGGTGGCGGTGGGTCAGCGGTACCCTGTCGTTCATGCCATGGTTCCAGTAAGGAAACGTGGAAGACATTGTGAATCTTATAGGTAGGTGTTACGTAAGCGAACACAATAGGAGTTGTAAGCTTTACCACTACGCCACACACGCAATCTGTCCAAAAGGCACAGTATCAGGGATTGTTTCCTGATAGCTTACTACTATATATATCCATATAACAGTAGGTGGTAGCTTGAGTTCATATGCTTGACCACTGGTTTTTATACCTATACTCGAAAGGGGCCTATGAATCTGTCCGAAAACTTCTTCTTAGATCGAAGTTGCTTGATATTTCGGGTGCTTAGCATCACTTTATCCCCGATGTTGTATCGCTGGGGTACTGTGCTCTCTGTATTCTTCGATTTTCGGTTTATAGCTGCTTGCCACAGTTCTCTCAATTTATCCCTTTCTTTATTGAGGGAGGCGATTCGCTTGTGTGCAGCTGGTGCCCTCCCTGTGGTATCGGTGTTCTTGCTGATGTTGTGGAATGTTGGTAGGAATCCGTACATTGCTTGGAATGGACTTGTATTTATTGTATTATACCATATAGCATTATAAGTGAACTCTACGAGTAATAGTAGTGAAGCTCAATCGTTCTGCCAGTAATTAGAATAACAATTGATATAGTAAATCAGATTCTGGTTTTACCATTCTGTTTACCCGTCGGTCTGAGGGTAGAATGCGATAGAGAGCTTGTATTATATTCTAAGGTAAAATAGAAAGCTACTCCAGAATTTGCTCGTGAATTGCAATTCCCTATCCGAAACAATACCTTTTAATACTTCGAAGTCTTTGAATATATTTTATATCAATATTTGTACAAACTCCGGCGAAATGATCACTTTATTGATAGGTATATATCAAGTAATTTTCGTGAATCTATTAACAATTATTAAAACCGTATTGTAAATATTTTTGTCTAATTTCGATAAAGATAGATTTATAATAAAATCTATAATTATCTTTTTCTAAGATCCATGGGGTATAGGAAGGGTTTGTAATTCACTATAGGGTTTATATCTTTGATAATAGTCCGCTAATATATTGCGTATATTTTAATATGCATTTTCATATCTTTTCTTATTGAAAACCAGAAATATTTAGATTTCAAGATTTCTAGAGTTTTAGAAATACCCCAATATTTACCCGTAGGATTATTGTGATGGGCTTCTAGAATCTCTACTCTCAAAACAGAATCTGGTGGTATATAGGCATTTTCATTGTATTTAAAAGCCTATTAACGTCCATCTGCTAAGATAAGGCGACTTTAGTGGAGTATAGTCTTTGATTTAGATATTCTTATTCTTTATAAAATCATTATTTGCTTGAAGCCGCAATAAAGTATTTCTTATTGTCTTTGATATTAGCTCAAATGCTGTTTTGTCTTTTGTTAAAACACAAGCTATCCAATGTGGTATTGACTGTTTGCAACTAGCTTCAATCAGTAAACTCAACTATTCATAAAACGGTAGGCTATACCCTTTTTTTTATAAAAGGCCTATAATATTATATAAAGACTCCATCTTCTTAATAAAGGAATTTTGAAACAATTTCATAATCATTAATCTATTTCTCAATTTATTCTAAAAGATTAAAAGTATATTATTAATATCCTCTATATCAATAATGTAATCAGAACAGCGCGATAGTCTATTTACAGGATTCAATTTTCCCGTTCTGTATATTATCTCAAAATCGTATACGATCAAAATCTCTGTTCATTTTGCTTATCGATTATTCAGGCTTTTCTTTATCATAAAGTGCTGGAGGCTGTTGTAATCCAACTTAACTATAACAATATATCGACTCCCTATTGCATAGTGGCACCACTATACAAAAATAATATATATCGTTAATAATTCTTGATTGTGAGTGAAATATCACTGCTCCACTGGATTTAGCTTTCTCGAATAGAATACAATGGCATGCTATTGTTGGATCGGTATATCTTTAATCCTTTTCGAGAAAAGCTGTGACAATATATAACCCAATACAAAGATCGAAGCATCAGTTTCGATTATCATGCGGAATAAAGAATCGAAATATTGGAGAATAAATACTGATATAAAAGTTCTTTTCAATATTTCAAATACCTTTTGTGCTTTGTTAATCTATTTGAATTCGATTATTGTTTTCTCTTTCTATATTCTTTTATTAACACAATTATACTGTAAGCTATCGCCGAATAGGCTCTGATGAATTGTCAATAAAAGTTTGCAAAACCAAGGAACACTTGTATATCCCTTAAGCTACTAGGTGTTGGCTATTTTGTAATAATTTGAATATGCCCGGATTCCATTGTAACCCCCTCAGCTGAAATAACGAATTTTAGAAATTCGATTTTGTTAATATAGAAAATATATTTCTTTAACTTTGCAAAAAGCTTATATTTAATGAGACATACAAGCACCTATCGGACATTCGCTATATATATAATTCTATCTTTAGAATAGATTAGAATGTTGTTGAGATATATTATATATATATTATTCGTTAACCCTGCTAGCGTTTGATTGATATATATCTGAAATGTTGCAGGGGCATTAATAAGACCGAAAGATATCACCTTATACTCATACTGGCCGTATCGCATACGAAACGCCGTCTTCCACTCATCGCCCGCTTTTATACAAATACGATAATACACATCTCTCAGATCTAATTTAATGAATATAGCACCTTGTCAGAATCGGTCTAAGGATTCACTAATAAGAAATAAGAGAGTTCGATCCTTTTTTGTAATCCGATTAAGCCCTTGATAATCGATACATAATCGATAACCTCTCCCTTTTTTTGGAACAAATATAATAGAAGCTTCTGTCAAGCTAATGAATCTTCTTATCCATCTTTTCTTTTGATATTCATTTAAATATTCTTATAGTATTTGCTAACTCTTTTTCTAATAAGAAATAGATTGAGCTTTACAAAGGAGTTGAATCGGACTTGAAATCAATGCAATACTTTATAGGATAATATTCGGATAAAGGCTACTTTCTTCTTCAAAGAAAGCTTTCTTGTAGTCTTGAAATTCCTCTAGTATCTCATATAAGGTTAATGCAAGTACCAGGCGACCCCCTTTTATCTTTAAACGCAATACCATTTTGTTCGGGAAGATTACAAAGATTGCTTTGCTTTCTTTTATTTCCTAATAAAATTCTTTTGTAGAAATGATTTCAAGTTTGTTCAAGGTATGGTGGTATTGGAGTGATATCGATTTCCAATTGATATCGGGATTGACTGTTTGTAATTACGGAAGACTTAGGATGGCATTTATTTGTGGTAGGTTCAGTACTGCTAATATGAAACTATAGGTGTGGATTCTCCTTTCCCCTTTTTTATCTTTTATTTCGATAGGGAATTCGTAGTTCCCATACGATGCAATTACAATATTATTCGCTAACACAAAAAAAATGCTTTTCTTGGTAGAGATTCAATCCCATTCAATATACTTGTTTTGCTATATAATATTGGCTTGTACTCCCAAGTCGATAAGGCACCAAAGTACTATCGGTTTGCTATTATTATTAAAAATCACCGTAACTATAAAGATTGTTTACCCTTCCTTATATGAATCCAGCATTAATAGGATGCTCATTATAATTACTGGATTTAGGCGTTTCCTATATAGATAGTTTTAAATAGATTACTTTGATAATCAGATTTTCTATACCTTCTTTTACAATATCTACACACAACATTATTCCAACAGATCATAGCATAATACCTCTTTTATTGATATCTATAGTATATAACATTCCAAACACAATCTATATACAATACCTCAACAAGATATTTCAGAATCTTAAAGGATTCTCCTTGAAAGGATTGATTGGATTCTTGGGCCTCTAGTTTAGCAGTTAGAATTGAATTGTTTTTTAGGTAAAAGTGTTTAAAAGGATTTCGATATCAAAAGAATAATTAATTATATTTGCAGGGTTGCTGTGGCTCCCCTATATCTTTTCCTCGAAATAATTTCTCCACACTTTCCAATTTACAGGCTTGTCTTATAAGCTCACTACGCGATTCAGATTATTATAAGGATTCCGAGATTTTTCTGGTTATACTAGATAATAGATCTGTTAAGAGCCTCTCGATCCGAATACTCTCCGCTTCCTGCTCGATATCTTCTTCAAGGCCTTTTAGATAGGTTACAAATACATTCACAGTTTCTTCTTCCCTTTGCCTCGTATACACAATCTTTTGGATTACTTATTACTATCTAGTCCCTTTATTCATAATAACGTTATACATATACTCCCTGAAGTTTTCCTAGTTTATCTCTTTATAACTCGACTTACTTATATATCGATATCAAATCGCCAAAGGCTGTCTTTCAAAGTATTAGATAACATATTCTATCTTCTTTATATCGATAGAGAAATAGTATCCACTATCGCTTTGAAATATAATTTCTACCTGGAAAAAGAAGTTCTTAGCTTTCTCGATATTCTTTCCTTCATATTGTTTTAATCTCTACAACTTCAATAGTTTTCCCAAATTGAGATTGATAACCTAATGGATTACATTCGGTACAACTACAGGTCGGTTATACTCAACTGGAATAGTTACATATAAGATGTGGTTTATAGTTATTTTGTAAGCTTCTCTTATAACTGCCATTTCTTTTTTTATTTCTCGAAATTGTTGGGTTAACAACATATCCTCGCTATTATTAGGAAGGTGTAATGGAACCAAATAGGTATCACTACCAATACCCTACAGAAATTGATCGATAATTTCACCGGATTAATCTTGAATTGTATTGTGAACATCTTACTTTCCCCTTAGGATAGATATTCTTCTTATTGAAACCATAATAGTATCAATAGTTACTCAACTAAGAAATAATTGATAGATTGCTCTATATATAGAATGAAAAGAATTATTAAAGTAGATAATAGCAATGAATTAATTAGGTGTAATGTAGCATAAAGACTTTTCATTAATTCCTCTAAATTATGAAAATTCTACAATTTATAATTGTACGCGGGTTGGCGTTGGCCCGGGGTAGGCCCGCAGGGCTACTCACGTGTCCTTGCCAGCCCTTACGCGGATTGACCGTGACAATTATTGACTCTTTTTGATATATTTGTATTTAGTATTCCAGATTTAATCCTAAATCTTTTTTATAAGTTATAAAGCTAGGGTATATAAGCTGTTTTATAAGGATATCGGCTATCTATTCAATTTCTGGAATTCATATGATATATAATCTTTTAGTATTAATTATATCTTTTTGAATATAGTATTATCAAATATCAATATACTTTGTTTTATTATAGAACTTATTCTCTTATATTTAATCAATTCTACTAGTGTTATTATAATATAGAGTTGGAATAAAGGGCTTTTCCTTAAAGTATTCTTTTAAGTTTTTCATTAGTTTTTTTATTCAAACTAATTCTTTTGTACTTTTATTTACTATTATAATCTCAGTTTCTATTATACAAAAAGATATCGATTTCTGTTTTATTGAAGACTATATTATAACTTCTTTATATTTAATAAAAGCTACTCCTTGAATAGATTTCTTATTAATTACAGATCCCTAAGTCGAATCTATATAAACTCGATATTTGTATATAAGCATATTTAATCGATTTGAATAGATTATATCTATTGAATATATATTAGCAAGATATTAAAGTAAGTGTTTTACAAGCATTAGATAACTTTTCCTTAATGTATATATAATACAAGCAAGCTGGCTAATAGTATATACTATATCAGATTAAGTATAATTCGAGAGATAAATAGTGCTACTAATAATCTGAAGATATAGTATCATATTATCTTAATAAAGGAATTCATTTTCATTTATATCTTATACAGTTATATCAGGAGATAAAGACAAATCTTTTGTATTGGTAAGGTTAATCTCAAATCTTTACAAGATCTTTTTTATATAATTTGATTAGTATATTTTAAGTAATCAATCTTATTGATATTGTTTTATTTAAATATTTAAAAATATATTGATTTTATTTAAATCTTTATATTTCCATTAATTTCTAATTATCTTTTTTATCAAATTTATATTAATATGATTTTTTATTATTAATAGATCATTTACATATAATAGGATATATACTCCCTGTCACGGGATCACCTCTGGGAGTATTCAGAAGCTTTACCGCTGAGCTAAACGCCCAAAAGACTAGGAGGTAGAACTGGAAGTTCTACCTTACTCTCACATATATAGCAGGACAGGACAGGACAGAAAGGGCTTAGTGTCACCCCGTGACACCACCCCCCTCCTTAAGGTATGGTCTCCATACCATCACCTACTAGGAGGTTTCAGGATTCAGGATTCTGGATTCTAATGCCTCAGGCATTCAGACAGGCAGACAGGATCTATATATGCTAGCCCCCAAACCAATGAAGGCTTGTAAGCTATAAGTGGGCCCCCCACACAGCTCCACTTATAACCAAGGGTAGTTCTACCTAATGTCACGGGATCACCTCTGGGAGTATTCAGAAGCTTTACCGCTGAGCTAAACGCCCAAAAGACTAGGAGGTAGAACTGGAAGTTCTACCTTACTCTCACATATATAGCAGGACAGGACAGGACAGAAAGGGCTTAGTGTCACCCCGTGACACTCCCTTTTTTATAAAGAAATTCGAATCTGTTATTAATTCTTTAAATTCAATTTTTTTAAAGAATTTTCGAATTATAGTTTATTAAACTCTTGATATTTGTTTTAGACTATAAAATAACTTTTTTAGTTTGAAATATAATTTACTTTTGAATTTGATTTTAGAAAATATTTCTTTAAAAAATTCTAATACTTTTATAAAGATTTCTATATCTATTAATTTATTATTCAAAAAAACAATATTAATATTTATATTATCAATTTCTAGATTTTTTACTACAACTTTTGCTAATAAAGTATACAATATCGAATACCTTATTACATCAACAAAAGTCTTTTAATAATCTATTCCATATTTTTAAAGATACCCTTTGATTATTAATCTTACTTTTCTCCTAATCAACTTACTAAAGCGATTTAGTTTATTTCTTAGAACATATCTATTATTTAATAGCTTTTGGTTTATAGATATAGCTTTATTTATAATTTCGAAAATACTATTATTCTTAAAACTCTATAATTCATTTTTAATTACTTCTATTTATACTTGAATATTCCCTTATATAATATTTTCAAACTCTATTGATTCCTCAAGTATTGAATTATAATTATTAACTGAAAAATCTTTAAAATATATAAAGACAGTATACAATATAACTATATATTAAACAATCTAATCACTAAAAATCTTTCTCAACTATTTCTTATAACTTTTATTTAGAATATCTCGAACTAGAATAGCTATTAGAATAAATCTAGTTCTTAAAATCTCTATAACTATTTATACTCTTTATCTTAAAAATAAAAATACTTGCACGTTTTATACTGAATATCCAATTCCCTATAATTATTATTATTATAATATTTATAAAAAATAAATCTAAGCTTTTTCTTACTCATTTTGAATTTAAACTTTTTTTATTTATTAATATATATATTTTCTTATATATCTTTTTATATTACCAATTATATTCTTCTTTTCATAATCTTTTATTTATTATATGAATAAGGTTTTCTTTTTCTTTCTATTTTAAATAATTTTAGAATACTTTCTGTTACGTAAGCGGACACAATAGGAGTTGTAAGCTTTACCACTACGCCACACACGCAATCTGTCCAAAAGGCACAGTATCAGGGATTGTTTCCTGATAGCTTACTACTATATATATATCCATATAACACTTTCTTCTTTAAGTTCTTTAAATAAATATCTATATTTATTGAAGTTAGCATTTGCTATTCTAATAATAATTTTGGTATAAAGATTGAGAAGATAATAGATATTATTTCTATTTATTCTAATTATAATATGCTCTCCTTTGAATACTCTAGACTCGAATTTCTTAGTTATCAGGTCTGATTGCTGGGGGTTCCTAGCCCACACTTTATAATCGAATATTCTGAGCTTTTTAAAATCAAGCTGTTTGCTATATATAACCTCATATAGTATTATCGATATAAAGAGCATTCCTGTTTCTTCAAAAAATAATATTTTGATAAATAATCTGTTCTTCAAATACATATTATATTTGATAATAAATTCCTATATACTAGGCTTGATAACGTAGTTTAACACCGAGTGGCCCATATCACCGAGTGGCCCACTTTCACCTCAATTTACACCTTTCTCTTTCAATATACATTTTATTAACAACCTATAATGAATTCGAATAACCAAGAAGCTTGTATACTCCTTACTATCGAATCTATTTATAAAGATAAAAAACTAAGTATTCGAAAAGCCGCTATACTCTATAATATCCCTCATACGACTTTTCGATATAGAATGGAAGGTTTATTTCTTTGTACAGAAACTCGAGCCAATAGTTATAAGGTTATAGAATTAAAAGAAGAAGTGATTGTTCAATATATATTTGATATGGATTCAAGAGGATTTCTATTAAAATTAAAGAATATGAAAGATATGGTGAATTATATTCTTGAATCGAGGAGTGCAAAATGTATTGGAAAGCTTTGGGCATATCGATTTGTAAAGTGTTGAATTGAATTAAAGATGTGTTTTAGTTGTATTTATGACTTTTAAAAGGCTCTCTATAAAGATTCTAAGTTTATTGAAAAGTGGTTTTGACTAATTTCGAATATACAAATGAAATATGGTATTCTTGATTGTGATTTTTATAATTTCGATGAAATAGGCTTTATAATGGGTATAATATGTCTCGGAATGGTGGTAACAAGTATTGAATGAAATAACAAAAGCAAGGCAATACAATCAAACAATAGGGAATGGGCTATAGCGATTATATATAATAATAGGAAGAATAAAACTATATCTTTATTTCTAGTAATTCAAGAATAAATTCATCTTTCCAATTAGTATACAGAAATCGATTTTTCTACAAATTGGGTTATTAAATCTATATCTAATAGATAGACAAACAATAAAATAGATTTAGAATGATTGAAATACTTTGATAAGTATATTAAGAATCGAAAAAAGGACAAATATCGAATATTAATATTAGATAAATATAAAAACTATAAATCAAGAGCTTTTCAAATATATTACAAAAAGAATAATATTAAATATATATGTTTACCACCATATTTAAGTTATTTAATTTAACCACTTGATATAAACTGTTTTAATAACCTGAAATGTTTATATAGTATTCAAATTAATAGATTTATTAAGACATATATCAATTATATTTTAAAAATTGAATTCTTTATAGCTTTTAAAACTATATATGAAAAATCAATTACTTTTCAGAATATAAAATCAGAATTTCAAGGAATAGATTTAATCCCATTTAATCCTGAAGCTGTACTCTCAAAATTAGATATTCGAATTCGTATACCTATTCTTTTCTTTTTCAACCTAAATCAATAAATCTCTCAAACCCCTCACAACCCAACTGAAACTCTTTTTCAATCAACATTAATTAAATCTCAAATAACTTATCATCAATCAAACTCTCCTACACCTATATTTGAAACTATATTAACTCTAACTAAAGATATAAAGAGATTAACTTATGAAAATATACTTTTAAATACAAAAATTCATATACTTCAAACAGCAAATAAGGCATTAAGCAAACATCGACACACAAAAAAAACCTAATTATATCAAGAAGGAATACTCACTAAACAAAAGGCTCTTAATATATTATCTCAATAAAAAATTAATATTCAGATTCAACATGATGAGCATCAAAAAGAGGGAAATTCTAATAGGAAAACATCTTCTAATCGATATTATAGTAAATACGGAAAGATAGGATATAATATAAGAATCTGTCAAAATAATATAATAAATCCTAGATTATTAGATTCTTAATAGTTTCAATCAATTGATTCAATTGTTATTGAATAATATGAGTTTGAAAGTATAAATTGAGGTGAAAGTGGGCCACTTGGTGATATGGGCCACTCGGTGTTAAACTACGTTATCTGATTTATTTAATAGTAATCTCGCTATAATACTAATATCTTGAATTTTCTTTTCAGTTATTCTATTTATAAAATACTTTTTAGGGGGTAAGGGTTTGAATATTAATCCTCTCTTTCCAATCTTTATTTAAAAGGATATTCTAAATTCATCTTTCCCATTATTTGCTTTAATAATAGCAACCTTGTAATTGAACTCTTTTTCAATTTGATTAATAAGATCCATTAATATGAGTATAACAATCTCTACAGATTTATCTTTTGTAAATCTAAGCCAAATTTCTTTTATTGTATTATTAATAATTATAATAAAATATCTATTTCCATTTTCAGAAGATTCTTGAGTTCCTGATAGATTTATATATAAGCATTGTAGTTTTGTAGATCTACGAATAACTATATATTTATTGAAATACTTATTCATTTTTTCTATAAAACAAGTCTTACAAGCTTTTCGATTAGCACTTTTCTTTTTTTTAATATAATACAATCCATTTAAAGCTTTCTTTAGCTTATTTATCTGATTATAATTGAAATGATTTAAGCATTAATATATAATCTCAGCTTTATTGTTATTTATATCAATCTCTTTTGTTTCTAAATTTATATCCGCTATATATGCTTGTTGAATAAATAGTTATTGAATAATGTAATTGTTATTGATATGTCTTACAGTTATCTCTAACTAACCATTTTTCCAGTATAATACTGAATCCCCTTTGAAGATAACTTTTCGATCTGTTTCAGCAAGTATCCCAATTGAGATAAATTGATTATTCTGAAAATTCTTGATATATTAGATATCTCTTAATATAGAGTTTCTAATAATGGCTGTTCTGTATATAATACTTATAGAATATATATTATTTACAGTTTTAACTCTTTATAAAATATTCTATTATATAATATTAAAGAGATTTTCAATAAAACCAGTAAAGTAATAAGAAACTCCTGAATCAAGAATCTATATATCATTTTAGACTTTGATATACATTACAATATTAGAATATAAAGAACCAGTATATTTGTCTGCTATAACTATTTATACAAAACTATTATTCTCAATATTCTTATTTGAATACTAAACTTCTCTGATTTTATTATACTTCCAATAAGTATTTTACCAATATCCTTTCTTCTTATAGAATTTGTAAGTATAAGATTTAGTCTTAATAGTTTTATTAGAATTTAATAAAGTATTATTGTTTTTCTCAGATATATATTTCTTTTATTCCTATAATATTCTTTATATTCTCTTTTGCCTCTTTTTTAAGCTTTTTTATTATCTTTTCCTCTTATATTCTTTATATAGTATTAGTTATTACTGAATGACTTGTTATATCTCAAGGAATTCTCTTAACTTATTATAGAATATATATATATTTCATACATTCATATTTAATGATATAATGAAGTTTCGCTATATTTGTTAGATTTCTATATCTGATAGTGTATTTAAAAGATAAGAGTAGATCTCTATTTTGAATAGAGGTTATATTATTGTAGACAATTTGTACTAATAGTTGAGGAGTCGATCGAAGAAGACTTGAATCGTTTTTGTTTTAGGGTCGAATTGCTTGCGGGCGAATTGTTGATAGAGATTCTGAGTATATTGAGAATTCGTATTATTATTGAACATTAAGAGTTTCGCTCAGATTCCTGTAATATCTTCTGTATCGATTATAGGTATAAGTTAAGAGCAATACATAGAAATTATACAGGAATTAATAATTAAGAATGCAATTCCCACTTTTCTATTTTATTCAAAGATATCAGCTCGACCGCTCACTGGTTTTACACTTCTCCCCATATATAGAGACAGCACAGATACTGCTATCATAACAATTCGAATAGCTTTATAAAAATCTATCCAATTATATTCATTAAAGATAACAAATGTTCCCCATTTTGTTTGGATTATATCAATAGTGATCTTGCTTATTATAATATCAAGAGTAAAAATAGCTATAAAGAAATGAGAACTCAAGACTTAAGGAATATAGAGATATAAAATAAAGCTTATAATAATACAGCACTCATAATCTATCAGAAATAGACAGTAAGTTATATATAAGAAATGATATATTGAAATATATATATTAGATCTATATATCCGGAAAGTCCGAAAAAGGAGTTTTATAGTGGTGTGCATGTGCCACATACGTGCTACACATGTGATTTCCAACAATATTATCCATTTTGATATCTATATAAAGAATTTACAGAGTTTTTCCTTTTTCTCTTCTTTTTCTGTATAAACAATACTATATAGATTTGTGATTGTAAATATATAAATATAGATAGTATTATATACTCTTCAACTTCATGAGTTAATAATAATGATTGATCATAATACTGCATACTGATTGTAAAGTAGTGCCACGCACTCTTTAATTCTGTAAGCTGAATATAAGGTAATGCTGTATACTCTTCAGCTCTGCGAACTGGATATAATATTGATCATATCAATTCTATCCAAAGGCCATACTAACCGGGTCTCATAACCTATTAGAAGATTAAGTGGAAGAGGCCTCTATATTGACTATATTACAGTATGTATTGACCTTGATCCCCACATTATAGAGGATCAATATGCCTGCCTTGCCTGATCTAATCTAGTAGACTTAAGTAACCATATTACTAATCTCGTCATGTGCTTAGCGCTGGTAACTTCTATCTCTTTTAACAAAAAAACATATAATTTTATATAGATATCATACTATGATAATAATAACAATTAGTAACTTTTAATCATATGAGATATCTTGGTAAAATTCTTGTTTAATTCCTTTAACAAATTCTTAATACTAATACTAATACTAAAAATAATATTATATTTTTTTTTGTAAAATCTATATAGATAAGATATAAAAAACAAGTAATACTCCTTCATTTTATTATTATAATAATAATCATTAATAAGCTTTAGTTTTATATCTAATATAATAATTATCATTTTAATTTAGTAAAATTCTAATACTAATACTTAAGAAAATATTAATATTATTTGTTTTCTTATATAATTTGTGTAAATACAATATGAAAAACAGATAATATTATTTATTTCTTTTTATATTATAATAATTATTAATAAGCTTTAATTTCATTCTTGATATATAAATCTTTTAATAAATTGATTTTTAATATAAATATTTGTATAATAATAATAAAAATTAATATTTTTAAGATTTAAAGCTAGTATAATAATCTCTTAATAATATAAATCAATATCTTATAGAAAAGAACTCATTAGTATAATATTCTATAATTAAAACTTATTCATATAACTTTTTGATAGAAAACCTTATAAAAAGAAAATTATAAAGAACTTATTCATGATAAGTTCTTCATTTAATATTCAACCTAATCAGTTACATCATTAATCCAAGGATCATCAGCTAATTGCCTAGCAGACCTCCTATCTTCCGGCCGCCATTGAAGCATACCACGCATCATATTCAAAAACATCTCCTGATTCCTACCCTGAAGACGTACTTCCATCTTCTTCAATTCCTTATCTTTCGCAACAGGCATTCCTGCTATCCATTTACCTATACAATCACAATTCAGCTTGGCTTTCACTACAATTCCATTCTGAGTTACACACCTTCTTGATCAAAGAACTCGGGAGGTCGCAAACCTCTTTCGAGAAAATCCATAGGGGGAGGTCCCAACATTCCAATAACCTCTGCTAAATGAGCACGAGTGGAATAGCCTTTTCCATCGCTATCTTCACCATAAAACATATGTTTTCCCTCAAAGAGATCCCAAATCATTGCTCCTACGTTCCATATATCGATCGGATAACTCCAAGGTGATTTGATCAAGACTTCCGGTGCCTATTGAAGAATCAGTATGGATTCCCGAATCTGGTTTTATACTGACTCGGTAGATTTGAGGCCCTGCACCATGATTCCTCTTCAAATCCCCCCGAACTGCAGAGCCAAAGTCGCTCAACACAGAATCACCAAAAACTCTTGGGACATCGAATCTTCGTGACGCATACACAGTCACACCATCAATTACCTTGCGAGGTGAAGGAGAATTCATCTCCGCTTCTGTGAAGGCGTCGAGAATGGATTCGTCCTCAATTTCAGATAGGATATTATCCGCCTTAATGTCTATAACATATGATTAATACTTTCCAAAAGCCCCTAGAGGAAAAGAGAGAATAAATCTTCCATACCCGTATGAACAAGCTGACATTCTCTATGCAAATAATCCAAAGCCAAAAACAACTGTTTCAATGCACCCTTTAATATCTTCTCCGTAAAACAATGGTTCGGAAGACGATATTTAAGTTCTCTAAAGCTTTCCCACATCGGTTTCTGCACAAGACAAGTATGATCACCGCCTATACGGGGTATTGTAAATATCTCAAGGGCTGTCCTAATATGTGGAAACCCGGGATGGGAATTGTTGCCTTTCCTTAGACGTTTATAAATCTCGGATTCTTCCTTTGGATCTCCGTCACGAGTGTAGATTTTAAGGGAAACGTGTTCATGAGCTCTAAGTCGTTAGTATATGGATATACATGTCATATGAAAACACACTGTAAATTGCGCGCCAACCAGACAGTAGACGTCATGCCATATCCAAGCTTTCCGACGACTTGGTATTTAGACATAAATACATCTCCAATGTTTACAGGACAATATAGCCCCCTTTTGAATCCCTCAAGTTGTTCCTCGTCAAGTGGTTGAGCATCGCTGGTCAATTCATACCCCGTCGTGGGGAACCGCAATGGCGCGGATGGCGATCTTCTCGTCGCTGCTCTTGCCCATTTTAAGATCGATGCCATTTCTGTGTATGCACGTTCTCATTTTACGATAAAAGATGGAAGGTTTAATAATTCTTTAAAAGTATTAATTGTAATGCGGAACGCGATAATAATAGGAATGTAAGTGCAGGTTCTATTGACCAATAACCCCCGCAAATTCACTCCTGAGCCCCACCCAGCAGATATTTGCGTAGAAGCTGTCCTGTACAGCAGTTTCGATAACAAGAAAGCAGAATTATTCCAGAGTTTAATTGCCCATTGGCTTTGTCAATTAGTGGACTTCTAGATTTTGATAATCTTATAATAAACTCAATTTACATCATCGTCTACGCAGCGATCTGATAAGCAGGACAAAGAGCAAATAATTGGTCTCTCGGCAAGGGAATCTTAATATTCTACAATACAAATAGCTGTGTGAAGTTGCAAGTGATTCAGAGGCAATGAATCTTACTGAACAAGTCTTCATCACTCAGGCGCTCTCATCAATCTCGTTACCCCTTTAGTTCCGTTGCTCCTATCGCTTTCATTCAATGGTCCCACCATCTTCAATCTCTCCGTCAATTTCACCTCCACCTCCACCTCCATCGTCATCGAAATCATTCCTACTCAATAACTCTCCAGTCAGGATCCTACCCATATGTGGTATTCTCAAAAACTCTGCCTTTTCGTCTCAACGAAAATACTTTTTGTAGAAAATTAACCGGACTCTCCTCGAAAGGGCAAACCTCCTTCATAACGGGATCGAACGATGCACGATTTGATAAAGGAACAAAATTATCACAACCAATCTCGACGTCATTCTGAGGCGGATAATAACAGAGTCCGAGGAATTGGCAAAGACGAATGTATTCATCGTGGCTTCGGAGATATAGCTGTCCAGCAAAAAGGTTTAAAAGCATGATAATACGTGGATGAATTGATGGTAGCTTCGAACCTGTTGGAAGTTTGTGAACATCAAGGCTCTCGAATGACCTTGAAGAGAAGCTCAAGCGTGGCGAATAGATGCTCAAAATGACTTTCTTGTGTTGTTCTATGACAAAGCGTAACTCTTGAACTTCGAAAGGACTAAATATTACACAGAATGACAATCCATTCTTGCCCTCAGATGTAACGACCCAGTTGACAGGACGTAAAAATGTATCAATCTCGCCAAATTCGTGCATTTCTACAGTCTGCGCAAAGTCACGAGTGACCCAAAGATGCCTGGGCCACTTGGATATATCGAATAATCCTTTTGCTGATGTGTTCTTGAAAACATCAAAAGCAGGCAAAAATCCACTCGGAGCGCTGTGGACCATAACACCGGTCGTGGCCAGATTTCTGACATCGGCATGCAATTTATGTTCCAAAGCTGGTACACTTGGGGCATGCTCACGCTGTATCTCCAATTCTTTCTCTGGTTGCAATTCACGTTCTTGTTCTTCGTGTAAACTGGCACCTGCAAAAGAATTAAAACCAAATTGGGCACATTTCTTCCGAATAGCGATGAGTTCGGCAGAGTATTCCATGTCTGTGTTAGGAGCTGTGTCAGCCAGCCAACGCCCGTCAGCTTTTTCTTTGCCGAATCCGTATCTCTCTTCCAGGCTCTGTGCTTCGTCTTCTTGAATAGATGCAGGGACAATACCAGGATTTGCGCTTAGAGCCTCAAGTCGCTCATAATGACGCTTTCCTTGAATTGCCCAAGGCACAACAGACTTTCGAACTTGGTCTAATGTATTTCTTATACACCACAAAAGAACATGCTTGACTTCGATTTGGTCAGACTGGGTCATGTTCGTGGAGTGTATTATTTTTCGTTGAATATCTTTCGGCGCACAAAATAATACTGACTGGCCCTTTCCCAGTTTTCTCATACGCTTACATGCTGTCATATAGGTGTTAGTTATAATTTTGTCTATATAATCAGATACTTCTTTACCTTGTGCGAGACGATCTTTGTTCAGATCTGGTCCAAGTGTAACAATAGCACGATAGCTGACTGGAAGTTTCAAGTCTGTTCCACGTGTGTGAGATTCATCGAGATAAATCACACATCGGTCCATCTGCTTAGCAAATGGCGAGATAGTGAGGGGTTCGGTCACCCCATCACGGTTCAAAACGCAAAGCTCATCTGAAGAATCAAAGAATACCGCCGCGTGTACCTCAGTAACTGGAAGTTTTGCTAACCATCTACTAGCAACCTCTTCATTTTTTAGCTCCAAAACCTGTGCCCCAACATCAAGAATTACCCTTATTGTAGGTTTCGACGTTACGGCAAGGTTTAGGAGGATTTCGGCATTGAAATCTTCACTCTTGACCGTGGA
The DNA here is from genome assembly GCF_014898435.1 of Botrytis sinoallii. Classification (NCBI taxonomy): domain Eukaryota; kingdom Fungi; phylum Ascomycota; class Leotiomycetes; order Helotiales; family Sclerotiniaceae; genus Botrytis; species Botrytis sinoallii. The sequence continues at coordinate 1,021,156 of NW_024066040.1, forward strand.
ATCAAATTTGTTTTCAGACTGCAATAAGCATGCGAGCACTTCTGCATTTGTTGAAAGTTGTTCTTCTAGATCTCGTTGCTGTATTGAGAGCGGGAGGATATACTTGCTGTCGTTTGTTCCGCTGAAGCCAGTGAGCGGGTGGTTTTTGATCCGAGCAATATCCCAACCCGATGAAGAAAGTTTCTTGGGAAATTCCTTCATCTCCTTTGGGAAAACGAGGTGATTTAGATAGAAATCTATCATTTCTTTGGAACGCCTTAAATGTGCGTATACATTTTCGGACCATTGATGTAGGTTATCAAGATTGACGCCACTTAATTGCTTGAATTCAGTCTCAATATTGGAGCAATCTCTGGTCCACTTCTCGTATTCTCCTTGACTGTTGTCCGATCTCAAAAGCTCTCGAAAACACCGTATTGCTTGGCTTTCGGATAGCCCTTCGTAATAGTAGGAAAGGCAAGTCAATAAAATAGTCATTTCTGGATGGCTAAACTCTGCTGCGGCTGCAGGCACATCTTTCCCATGGTATGGGACCGCTAGTGATGATCGTTTCAAATCCAAACCGAAATCAACCCGAAACCTCTTATTTGAAAAAACAAAATGTAGAACTCCGTGTGCAAAGAGACCTCGAAGGAGTAGAAGGCCCATTTTCGTGGAGTCAGCATCGAATATCGAATGCTGAATTATTTCTTCATCTATCTTGGAATCTGTGATAAATCGGTATAAGAGGTCTCGATTACTCTTGGTAAATTGGAAGAATGATAATCCAGGGAGTCCTTCATCGCAGATAGATTGTACCACCCTTTTAAGAAGTAAATCACCGAGTTCGGGCTGTAGGATCCGAAATCTCGCAAATTTACCACTAATATCCGGCAAATTCTCTATTTCGAAATCATCTTTGTATTTTCGATCAAGTTTCTTGATACAAGAAGTCAATATCGACAATATTCTTTGAATTAGCACCCAACGGTTAGGAGCAAACTCGATAGGCATTTGTCTGCCAAGGGTATAAATCAATTCAAATCGCACACTCAATATCTCGTCACTCTCATCTAGGATATCCCGGCAATTCTTTAGTAGCCATGCTTGGGTGTCATTGATTACCTTACCAACAACCTTTGCATCTTGATCCCCAGAAAGTACCATCTCAAGACCCATTAACTCAAAAGACAGCAAATGCTCTGGCTGTACTAGAAGTACGCCACCGGAAGCCATGCAAGTCTTGTAAATTTTTCGGAGCTGCTTTGCCCCTTCAGCACTCATTTGTAGCGCACGTGAGATTGGTACAAAAATATACGGCGATTGATCATATTACCAAGCTTTCTGACTAACAATTCTCTCATCTGTCTAGACAGCGCTCTGAGTACTACGACGCGACATAACTTTGTCTTGTCTGCCAGAGCCGATGCCACAAGTGGAACAATGACTGATGATTTTCCAAGCCCCATGTTCAATTGCATGACAGAGTTCGCTCCTGATGATGGGTCGATCATTTCACTACTGATGTCAGCCTGATCTTTGCGAATCAGAATTCCGTTCTCCAATTCAAGTAGTAGCCAGTCCGGATGCAACAATGGGTCCCACCCTTGATGTCCCGGATTTGAAAGTTCCATGAGAAGCTCTGCTTTATTGCTACAACAAGCCACCAGACGCTTCAAACGTTGCAAGGTAGTTACAGCCAGGCCAAAATGTACAATTGCCTGCTTCCACTTTTGCGAGAGCTTTATAGGATGCGAAGTTGCAATAAGAGCAAGAATTGTGGTTCTAGAAAGGCGCGGAAGCATCGTCGTGTTCTCTGTAGCTCCGAATACGCTTATGGAACTTAACAAATGCTTTTTAATTCTGAGGTACATGCTGTCTACCAGTGCCTGACTTCTTTCCAAACAGTCTGAGAAGTCGTGAGCTGACACCGCGGGATTTAGTTTAAAACATGGTATCTCGTGCAAAGCATCCAGACTTTGTTGTAGGTGATGACTGTATTGATTCTCAAATGTTCCGGAAGTGTGTCGAGAAAGTTCCACCAAGAGCTCTGAGACTTTTATATGATTTTTATCATTGCCCAATGACTTGGATATCTTAACCAGAAGTGAATTGAACTGGAACAATTCATTTTCACTAATAAGAGTTGGAGGTTCATTTTGGAGAAGATTCCTGAGGGTAATATAAGCTAAGTTCGGATTATAATTACTGGTGGGTCTTGCATAATCTGACCATCGCTGAGTAATGGTGCAATCGATCGAGTTTGACTTCTTGAGCTCTGATTCCAAGCGCAAGACGTATTCCCTGAATTCGCTGTTTTTAAACCAAGACGAGAATTTTGCTTGGACTTTAACATTGGCAGTTTCTATGTCAATGTATGTTTGACAATGTTTATCCGTGGATGCAATAGGCTTGTCAGTTTTCCATTGCTTCAAAAGATGTTTCATGGCTGTTTCAACAGCACATTCATTTTGGTCAATATAAGTCTGCTGCCTTCGACTGTAAACCTCCCATTCAGTTTCGGCTTCTTTCTTGACAAGTTTGCTTGCAGGTGTGTTCTCATAGCCGTATTTCTGAGCGCTGATGAGAACTTTAAGTGAACTTCTATCAGGCTCGAACCCTTCGCACAGAGGGAAAAGCTGATATTGAGGAATTTTGATGCAATCAAAAATCGGCATTGTAGCAAATGCTAAAAATGTATGGACAAGCGAATGGTCGACGTTTTTCGAGAAGACCAACGTGGACAAGAAGATCATGATTTTATACTTATCTCGAGTTTCAATACTGGCTGATAGCTGCTGATAGATTGCACACCAAGTTTCAGACAAGAAAGACTCGGGTGTACCTAACCACTTTGAATCGTATCCAATGATATTTTCCGAGATTGCACCAGGTCCAATGATGGGACTTGACAAAGAATTCATGATTCCTAATAAACCCGTATAAACCTTCAAGTTCTGTGACCACGAATATACCAACGCTGCGGTTTGGTATATATCTGCACGTCGGCTTTCATCACAGTTTCCGTCCCGAGAGTCGTATACTTTATCTTTGATGGTAGTAAACTCCTCTGCCCCAAAGCCATCGACGCGATAAACGGCATTCCTAATGATAGCCGCAGAAACTAGGATAGGATTGCTGCGATTGTTTGATTCGGGAATCGAGTGCTTCTTATCGGATTCAATTCGAAATGGCACGAGTTTCCTAGCATGTGTGAAGATAAGATCGACTTGCTTGCAGAATCGTTCATGTTGAGATAATATTGGGAGATCTTTCCACAAAATCATCTGCATAGATTTTTCACGTGCTGGATAGTATGTAAATTGTGGAGATAAATCTCTCAACTTCAGTAGCAACCCTATCTCGCTAGAGGAAAGCGTGGAGAATGACCATACAGATGAGGAAGTTAACCCATTTAATGCTTCTTCCGTGCCAGTCTTGCCTGTAAGGGCATCTGGTATAACATCTGAGGTTACAGAATGAAGATATAATCTGAATAAACAAGTTTTCAGGCTTCCATTATCAATCAGACGGCCAAGTTGAGGATCGATTCGATAGTCATGATAACTACAGGAGCTCGTAAATGCTGTATCGATTTTCACTTGAACATGTTCATTTTCTCGCGTAAATACAATCTCGCCGTCTGGAACGACCACAACTCGCGTTGCGTTGTCGTTGCTACGCAACACAAGTTTGTTAAACAAGCCTGTGAATGTACCGATATCCTGATTTTTGTCCACGGACATCCCTCGAAATTGTTTAGAAAAAAGTGTCCAATCTCCTACGGTAACGGAAAAGTCAAGGTTGAAGCGGGGGAGGCGTAGCTCCAAGATTTTGTCTTGCTGATTCAGCGTCATGTTGATGTGGCTCAGAGTCTCTAAGTTTCCGAGAATTTTTGATATAGCGCAAGCTGTCGGGCTTCGGATATCAATGGCTGACATGGAGCCGTTGATTAAATGAAAGGTTTGGTTGGAAGAATGTGTGATTGTCCATTCACTGTTCGAGGAATTCCATGGCATATCTACTGGCCTCAGTTGTATGACACCAGTCTCATCATTTCGCATGAAAATATAATTTTCTGTGAACGAATGTTGGAAGTCGTCTATGAGAACGTGCTTGGGAATAACCTCAAAGCATTCATCCCCTTTACGGGTTCGAATCACTAATTCGTCGCCTAGCATTTTGAAATGAACCTAAAAAAGTCAGCATGTGTTTGAGATCAAATACCGAACTATTAATCTTACTTGTTGCCCACATACATCTTTCCTAGTCTCAAAAGCCATGCCGGGCATTGTTGATGGGACAACATCCAACATTTTCTGTATACATATAAAATTAGATTTAGGGGATCACACATTGAGATGTACACTGACCTGTCCGAAGATTCGTTGATATGTGGCATGAGACTCATAATCACGAGGTAGACGAGCAAGTGGAGATCCATTGATGAGCAATTCTCCGTCTAAAATGTTCAATTCAACAAATAGTGATTCTTGGCCATTAATTGTTGCAGTTTTCGTTCTTAGCCATCTTTCATTTGGCAGATCAAGTGCTTTCCAAGGGGTTCCAGGTTTATACCCAGACCAGAGAGTTTGAATGGTCATGTCAATACCGGCGGTTTCATTGATTATGATGCCACGCAGAATTGATTCGGCGGAATGATTCAATCTATCAAAGCGTCTCAAACCAAATTGGATCATACTACCAAGACCAGTAGTTAATGCAGGACGTCTATCGTGAACTGTGATCAGGCTCTCGATAAAAATAGTTTGAGTTTCGGTAGAGCTGAGCAAAATATTAAGATTATTGATTTCGACGTCGAATGAACCGTGACACGCCAATGCCAGTTCAAGGGCTCGAATTTTTAGTGATTCAAGCTCATCTTCCTCTTGGCAATCATGGAGTATGCGGACAACATCTCTAGTCCACGTAATTGTAATAACCTGAATACGTAAGAGTAGACGAATACAGCTCTCGTGCACTTTTTTCTTAGTTGAGACACTGAGCAACCGAGTGGTTAGTATAATAACCACGCGAACAGCTCTCACATTCTGCCAATTAGACTCTACACTTGAGACTATCGCGTTTAAAGCCTGTAAAAGATGTATCCCAAAGGCTTCGTCCTCGAGGTCTTGGTGCGAATCTCGGCATCCGAGCTTACAAGCTGCGGGGCCAACCTGCCATGCCGTCTGTGTCAGTATTTGGAAGACTTCATCAGAGTTCAAATCAAGTAATCGGGCTTCACTCTCTCGCAGAATATTAAGCCATTGAAGATAATTCCCACATCTAAGAGATGCAAATTGATAGAATTCGTGCAAAGTCAATGTGGCCGGGCATTCTGCTTGATTTGCAAGAGTATCGTTGGTGGTAGACTTTGTGTCTTCTAGAAAGGCTTCTAGCTTTGTGAAAGCTGGAGCGAATCTCATGGTGCATAACTTTCGGATACCCAAATTTTCGCAGAAATCACCCGTCACTGCTATTTGGTCGAATCCGTCATTATCTACAACCATATAGTTCAACCCGGTTGGTTTCAGGACGTTTTCAACTGTAGCCTGAGAAACAAACTTGTTCTTATAGTGAGAAATGATAAATGGCTTATTACGGGACCCCAAGCGAATTCTCCCCAAGGATTTCTGAGCATAACGCTCTAAAGCAGTGTTTCTGAAATTGTAATATTCGATGCCCTGAGAGACTCTTGGTTTTGATGATAATGTGTCAACTAGAAGGCTATACGTGCTGTCACGCCAAGCTGAAAAGACTCCAGGCACGTCAAGCTCAAATGTTATCGACTTTGCCTCTAAATCATTCTCCGGGAGAGGGCATTCAAAAACATTTATTGTGACTTGCTCGGCCGCATTTTTTGCAATGCATTTCGGACAATAACTCGCGTGAGCAGTGACTTCACGGCGTTTATGTCCTCGACCGCGAATAATTTTCTCATATCTGCATTTGGTCAATTGATCACTTTCTTTCCAGGAATTGTACTGTCGAATCTTTGCCTCTAGCTCGAGCAATTTTGCTTCGCGGTCAGAGCGAGCATCAGAGTCGATCCTCTCTAGTAACCTCTGGTGCTGGGACGATTGATCGAAGTAGCGAACAGGAAAGCTTCTTGCAGTGTTTGTTGTGGAGAAGATACATGGCATCTCGTCGGATGATGCAGCATTTCTATTAGTAATGTATTCTTCGATAGAAGCTAATCTTAGCATTTCTGGCTTGGTAGGTAACAATAGAGGAGCGAACAAGTCTGATGTCAATCCACATTTATAATCCTTTACAAGTGGCTCTTGTGAAGTTGTACATTTGTCTAATGCGACCCATAAATCGAGCAAAGTCAAGATTCTTACGGACTGATCTTCGGCAACCCCTTGATATACTTCATCAGAGACTTTCTGGTAGGTAGATAAGAGATCTGCCAGAGCGATACAAGATGGCTCATACATTTGATGTGTATTCAGCCAACTAGCCAGATGATCTCGAACCCACAGTTCGATGTCTGCCAACTCCAAGTGAACTAGATCGCTATTTTGGGAACCTAAAGACTGGGTGCTCATATGCGGGAGTTGTGTATTCAATTGAAAGTTTCGAAAGTGACAATAAGGTTCAGCAAGTGCGTGTTTTAGTTTTGATTGATTTCGTGTCGATAAACGGACAAGGTAAGGTCGGAGAAAGTTCATGGTAAGCGCTGTGTCTTCTATCAGGTTGAGTGCAGCGATATCAGGGTATATTGGGTGTGACAGCATTGGCACATTGTTTTTCAAGTAGGATGAGACTTTGGACAACACCTCCTGTATCTGCCGCTGTAGCTCACGGTCAATAAACTTTTCGAGTTTGACTAAGCGCCGTTGTACCTTCATCGACATAATGAACAATATTTCTCTGGACATGGGAGACTCTAGTGCGCGTTCTAGAATTTGAGACATGAAAAAGATCATAAACGATTTGTATTGGTAGTGTGATGGATCATTGCAATCTCTTTTCATGAGTCCAGTCTGAAGGCAGACTCGAAGAAGGAGCCAAAGGGGTGAACGACGCCAGGGGTGAAGACAATCTTTCCACTGGACGATATCACGGGTTCTCTTTTGAATGCGATGGATATCAATACGACGACCAACGGCATGCAGAGACTCCGCAAGCATGCTGGTTATGAGGGATGGGTCGACAGTGTCTCGAATCTCAATGTCAGATGCGTTTGCTTTACGAGTTTTCGCTTGGACAATATTTGGCGTCTCTCGCGAGAGCTCTTCAATGCACTGAGATAGAGCTTCCTGGAATGATTCTTCGTGAATCCGGTCCTGATGGATGGCTACTGCGGGACCTGGGAAATATCTTCGTAATCGTCCGACAGTCGCCATGTTATCTGTATTCCTTGGTGATAGCTCAAACATCTCGAATGAATACTCTGATGAGAGGCGTCGAATTATTATTCCTGCATTTTGTGCCTCGACGTGAAAAGCGTAAACATCTGTATATTTGGCAAGGTCAGTAAGAAAATTTAGGGGGGTTAAAGATCTGTACCTTCAATTTCCATTGTTTTTAAACCTTTGATAATGTTTGAAAATAGTGTGCCAGTAGCAGATGAATCAAGAACCATGCCCTCTATCATCCCGATCATCCTTTTGACTGGTTGTCTTTGATCACTTGGCAGGAAATCATGAAAGTTTTGAAGCTCCTGTTGACAAAGTTGCGTAAGTACAACATCATATTTCTCTCGCTCATCCTCCTTGTCCGGTAATTTCGGAGGAAGAAAAACATGATGAAAGATGTATTCCAGAGGTAAGTCAGAAATCATTGTGAGATCGCGTCCTTTTGGGATGATAGGTTGAGAAGCTAGCTATGAAATAAAGACCTGGGCGATGCGCTTTCGTATTGTATATTGCTTTGATCGCGAACGAGACAAACCTGCTGTCGTCAAGTTCTCAGAAGCAATGAGATTCTAGCCAACCCTTCAAAAAGCAGTTGCAAAGAGATAATTTTCCGTGTTCATGAATTCATAGGTTCCCTCAAAGGTCTCTGTCGATGTTCCCAGGTTGCGGTGCGTTTCTGATGTTGTCTTGCTGCGATCGAGAACTGTTTGGTGGTGAAGTATAGACTTGAGAATTATGAGCTTGATATTGAATGATAGTCAAGTAGCTCTCATGCAATCGCAATCATACTATGAGTAGCTCATGGAAGAGGAAGGTAAAAGCTTTTGGTGGCCAACGGAGCAATTGTTGGACATGCAAATACACAAAAATAAGTAATTCACAAAAGTGAAACCAAAGGAAATTCTCCTCGAATCACCTTTACTTTTTGCCGCTGGAAAAGCAAACAGACGAGTTATCTTTTCCTTCCCATTTCCTCATCCTCGTCTGTTCATATCCCACGGGTACGCATCTTCCCCATGATGGTCAATATCCATTGGACTTGGACGCCCGTGAAAAGTGATTTTTCAATGTAGGCACCCATTTCAAACTTCTTAGTCCGATTACTTGTCGAATCAAGTAGCGCGTCTTACCTCTTGATAAGAAAGCAAAAGGAAAATGATAGAAGGAAAACATTCTGATTTGTCCCAGTGCTGAGGCTGAGGTTACATCTCTTGTTACAAAAATGAGGCTTCACTTGGGTGAGCATCGGTGAAGTTACATTAGGTAGTGTGGGGTTCCAAGGTTGTGCGCTAATCCCACCAATCTCTCAGCAAGCACGACAAGCAGGGCCAAGCTCAAAATAATCTGCACGGACCAGGATCTTCTTCCATATCAAGGAAGCTAACCGATTTCCCTACTACGTGCACGTCCCTGCTATATGCACGATCTCGATCACCCTTTTTGAATAACTTTAAAAATTAATAACAATTCCAATTTATAAGATAAAGAGCTAGCAATTTAATTGATAAATGATAAGATACAATACTATCTAAAAACATAATAAAATCTTCAGATTTTGAATTTCGATGGAACTCGTAGTGCTCGCCCTCTACTAGATCGCAATATGACCTCCTCCTCCTTCCCCTTCGAATTATTAGCCTCTACAGCATCAGAAAGCTCTATAGTCTTTGTCGATGTTAGATCTATAGTAGAAGAAGCTTTGGGGAACTTTTTATCTCTTTTGATTGGAGATTTTGTTGATTTTAGAGTCTTTTTAACCTCCTCTTTCGCATCACGTGCAATCTGACGATCAACCTCCCTCTGCAATACCCTCTCTTTCGTCTCAATCTCCTTCCGTTCCTTCTCAGCTTTCTTTTCAGCTTTTATCTGAAGCTTAGCTTCCTTCTCTTGCTCCTCTTTAAGTGCTTTATCTTCTTGATACGCTCTAGCTTTAATAATAGCAGAAGGTGACCATAAAAACGCACCATTCCCCTCCTCTCCAATGAGATTTAAACGCTTTGAACGAGCTCTTTTCCTTTTTTCAAGCTTTAGAGCCTCTTCTAAACCTTTAGATCTATGCCCCTGTATAGAAGCTTCAGCTCCTAATGTAGTTGCAGCCTTAAAAAGCTTTAAAGTGATCTCATGGGTGGGAGCGCGACGAAATTCTAATTTCATTCTACGCATCGCTTTTGACGTATACGGTGTAGCAAGAGCATCCCTGCGAGTTTTAAATGATGTAGGTGGCGTAAGAGGAGCTTCCGGAGCAATACAGTCGATCGTAAGACTCCTATTCATAGGATATATGCCCGTTTTTTTCGAAGGATCGTAAGATATTATGCCTCGTACAAGTGAGCTCCCAAGCCTTTTTAAATATGCCCCAAAACATGCGCTTTGTCATACCAACAATCCCCCCGCTATTGTGCATCAAATCATTCAATAATGTACTGTAATTCGTCGAAAGGGCACCGAAGGTTCCAACGTCGAGAGGCTGTAGTCGATGTGTAGAATGAGGGGGGAGAATTAAGACAATAATCTTTAATTCATCGCATTTTGAAAGGAATTCCATATTGACATGACTAGAATGACCATCGACAATAAGTAGACGATATCTTCCACCTGCTTTTCGACGTGTAGCAGGGTCGAATACGTTTATAAGCCAATATAGGCCAAAAGCATTCGACGACCACCCATTGCTTGAGGCTCCAAAATAGGCTTTATCCTTCTCCCCTACATCCTGAACCCATGTATCTTGTAGATCCCCTGAGTCTCCTTTATAAATAAGAGCGGGAGGGAGAGCTGTCCCATCAGCGCATATAGCTGCCAATAGGGTGATAAACTCTCTTGATCCATCTTGCCTAGCTTTTGTCACTCTGCCTCTATTATAGGCGCTAGCACTCATTATCCTCTTCATAGTCCTCCCCATACCGATCATAAAGCCCTTCTCGTCCCAATTGTATATATCTCTCGGCCGTATATCGTATTTTATGGTCACTTTTATCAACTAAATTAAAAAAAGAGGGGCATTAGCAAGAGCGTTTTAGGTAATAAAGATCAACAACAATAGAAAATAGCTCAAACCAGATCATAAAAGTAATCAAATATAGCAACATTATCGGCTTTCACACGCAAATTATCAATGCAACGGAGATACCGACTTTTAAGACGTGTTGAATGCCTCTTGACAAAATTGCTAGTCCAGTTCTTTCCCACCTCTCTGCCTAGGATCTCTTCTGCAAGGTTTCTGACTATGCGGCTTGTAGGAGGGATAGATCTCTGTGTCAGCTTGTTGATTTGATCAACTAAAACCTCCTCCTGATCGCTAGAAAGCGCTTGTTTCGTATCGGAGAGGAACTGTTTTCTCGAGGTGGTTTTACCTCTATGCCGCCGGGAGAGCGTGGATCGATCAATTTTAAAGAAATTAGCTGTCTGGGTGTATTTAGGAGCTTGAACCCCTTTCAAATGATCTAATGCAAGCTCTATACGAGCCTCTAAAGGCATATCATCGATGTTTGAAGCCATAATGTTGATATTTTCAAAGTCGTGCACGTAGTAGGGACGTGCACATAGTGGGGAAATCGGTTACCTAGGTAAATTTATCTTGATAAGCAACCTGGAAATTTGACAAACAATATTCTCTTGAACTTGGAAATCTTGTAATTCTTTTGAATATCCGAATCCAACTTTGAAAACCAAACGGCCCTTTCAATGCTACATCGAGATCGGTCCAACCAATTCGATATGCATCCCGAAAAACGTGCAAACAACATGGTTAAGAAACACAAACGAACATGTCAACCTGTCAGCTCCAATCGGCCAGGAGTATCTTGAGAATCGTATCGATACCTTTTCTGCAAGCAGGATTCTACAGAAGTTTACACTGGGTCGTTGAATGACAAGTGGCTCCCATGGCAGAGGAGGCCGAGAGTGAAATATCAAATCCTAGTCATCACTAGTTGGAAGAAGCTGCAACAAATCATCCCTTTAACGTCCAGCCTCGAAGGGATGTCCAAAGCCAACCTTTGCTCGAAGGCTGAAACGTCATAATTGGTTGCAAGTGTTACATCGAAGGCACGGGAAGTGCACGCGAGAATGGCTCGGCTGGAATGTACTTTCTGGAGGTAACATTCCGTTAGCTTTGTGCGTAGCGGCAGAAAGATTCCTATTTCTTGTCGTATTAAAATATCATACAAGAAGATACCACTTGTTGAGAAGTCAAAGGCAAAACATTGTAGGTGCAGAAACACACAATAGCCCTTTGAAACTCAATGTGTGCTCCCATCATGGTTGAGTGCAAATTGCATCTGCTCAAGGATAAATGCATTCGTGGACGCGGTAGACGTCAAGTAACTTGGCAACGAGGTCTCATATTCTAAGCCTCTACATTCTTCACATCCGTTGATATGCATAACAAAATTTACAAGTATAAGTCATTTCCATACTCTCATTCCTTTCTGTTGTACACGCGTTGTTCCTCTCTCTTTCCCAAACTGACGGCATTATTTTCAATATGAGGACTGCAAGCTTGTTGGTCTTTCTGGCCTTTGCTAGAGGTATTTTGGGTGCTATCTGCACTCAAGATCAATGTGCTGATGCCATTACATCAATCGGTGAAATCAACGTTGGTCTCCAAAGTCGTTCATTAGATTGCGCCAAGTTCATAGCTACTACTGTCACTCCCAATGCTTCGTTCGTCAGTTCCAATTCCATTCATATTCTTCGCTAATTGATACAGAATTGCTTTGATAACTACGTCTGCTAATATGGAAGATTATCCCTATGTTCCTTCTCAAACAACAGCCGATCATGGTACAATTCCTACTTACGCATCATATTGTACCGACGCAGCTGCATATTCCTCCGCCTGTGATTGTGCGGGAGTTACAACTTCAGTAGTTGTCGCTCCAACTCCAACTACCTATCTCTACGATAAATTACCACTTTGCGCCAATCCAGCTACATGTGCACAAGGATATAGTAATGCTGCTTGTGGAGGTGGTGCTGGTATTTGTATTCCTGGTGGAGGGAATGATGATTCTGGTTTCTGTGTCGCTGCAGGAGTGAGTATAAGCTATTCAATACTTCTTTTGTTTTTGATACCTCCTTTTCTTTCCTGATCTCGATCTTGATTTTTGTCTTCCGTCTATGTATTCATTTTACTTCCCACTACCTCATCAATACCTCACATTCATGAATTTCCTTGGAATCTGTTCCAGATAAGCAATACTGATTCCCCTATCTTACAGACTTGCGGAATTGTCTGCGAAAACAATTCAGACTGTACAACTGGTATCTGTCTTAGGGATGTTTGTTGTGGTTCTACCTGTTATAATCCTTCGGTTCAATTTGTTACGACATACCCTCCTACTCCCAACAAGCTTGCCAAGAAAGACTTTAGAAATTTTAAGGATCTTTTCAACAAGTTCAATATGGCAAAATCGAAATTATTAGGCTCTTCGAAGAACAAAATCTTGGGTACTTATCTACCTGAAAACCCTCAGCCTACGAATTTCTTCAAAGGTGGATTTTGAGATGGCATTATTTAGATTGCTGATATATGGGAAGCTGGTCAGGTTGGAGGAAATGGGAGTTGGGTTATTACGGGATATGTATCTCTTTCTGCTGAAGTCATAGGGAGGATTTGGAAGTGTTTGATCTATTTCTTTGCGTTCAAGTATATGATATATATCAATGCGTCGTCGTTCTCTTCTTTTACCAGACCTTTTCTATCTAGATTACAACACAATCCAAATTGATATCTTTACACGAAAATCAAAATTTTCCAGCAGTCCCGACTCTATATTTTTCTCGAAACAATTAATATTGATACTGAAATAATATCATGACTCATCCAAATCTTGGAATCTTATGTATTATTGAGTAAGCTCGTGTGTGAGACGTATTTTCATAATGACGATTGCTGACAGAATTTAGTATCCGAAAAGTGTCCGAATTTGGGGGCGGAAATGCAGATATAAATATCACATTACCACACGTCAAAATCTTACATTCTATCCAAACTCCCCATCTAAATCATACCTCACATTCCTCAGTTCCATCCAACTCCAAAACACCTCATCATCCCCATTCCCCAAACCCCAATTTCTCTTTTCCCATTTCCTCAAATCCCCCCCCAAAAAATGACAACCTTCATCGGTTTCCTCTCCTCCCCCCTCTCCCCAACCATAAACCACACCGTCCCCTACATCCTCACAAACTGGACTCTCTCCTACCTTGTCCTCGCTTCTCGCCATTGGAAACAATACTACGGATTCGATCACAATGAATCTCCCCGCTACGATGTTCAAGAATATGGGGAGCGCATGGTGAAAGAGGGGAAATTGACCAAGAGACAGTTGGACAGGATTAAGAGGGTGCAGAGCGCGTCGAGTAATAGTATTGAACATTTTGCGTTCTTTTTGGGGTGTATTGTGAGTTTTTTTTTTTCTTTTCTAGACTTTTCTTTTAGTTCGGATGGGGGGGAAGGGGAGAGAGGAAGGAGGGGTATTGGATTACTAGGTAAGAATAGTAGATGTATAAAAACTAACACCCCCAGATCCTAGCACAACAAGCAGGACTCCCGATCCAAACAATCAATAAATTCGGACTATCCTACAATCTAGCGAGAATCGGATATGGATTCGCATATACGTTTATGGAAACGAGAAATACGAGTGTATTGAGGACGGCGTTTTGGTGGTGGGGAAACATTAGTTGTATTGGTATTTTGTTGAAGGCGGGGAGGGCGCTTAATGAGGGGGTTTGAGGGGGTGTGATGAGGGGGTGAGAGGATGGGGTAGTTGGGGAGGGGATTAGTTTCGTGGATGGGGTGTAATGGATATTCTAGGTGGGAGAAATGGGTTTGGAATGGAGTGGAATGGTGAATGGAAGATGGCTAGTGCTTGAGATACACCAGAGTCCTGTTTTTTTTTTCAGGAATAGTATTGAGGCAGAAACGCCGCTTGTTCAGTCAATGAGACTTATTGTTCAGGATCTATGTAGCATTATACTCAGTGGTACTTGCTACTTTCCTCTTTGATATGCTTGTGTCTATTTGTTCTTCTCGTCACAATACAAATGACTGCCGAACTTATCATTCAGAGAGACTCCACGTTTCCGCTCAATAAATCAAATACATATATAGAATTCCCGGGCGGCGCTGGCAGGAAAATCTTGTTCGCAAGGGCCCCTCTGAAGAGTCGGGGGAGTAAATGTGTAGAATTCTGAAGCGTATATGAGATATTTCAGCTTGTTGATACGAAGTATTTTACCAAGGATAAACAGAAAGGTGCTTTATAAGACATGTTTGTTGATGTTTCGCGCAGAAAGGAAGATGATACAGCAGTGGGTATGGGATACATCTCCAGTAGAAATTGCATACTTCAATTATTATGGTCAACGAGTGTTTGAAACCCTTCCTGCAACTTTTCAAAAGCAGAATCGGATACTATGTATTCCAAGTGAGCCGGGGTAATTTTCTGGGATGCTGCAAATCGCAGAGTCCACATCGAGGAACGAGTTGCGCGACATGCTTGCAGCCCGGGCTACTGCATAGCAAAAAGGTCGACTGTATTGCTTGAGTATGACTCTGGAATCTGAGAATAAGACTGACGACGGAATGGTGGGCCTTCGTACTGTCTTTTCACTGCTTTCTTACTTGGCTGCAGTTGTTCATCAAGGTCAGCAAGTGAAATGTCATCTCACCCATCACTGTCTTGTCCAGACGACACAAGCAGAGTGTGAGTGAGAGGCTCCGTTGACAGGAGTATTGAAGAGATTTCCGGTTTTCTAGCTGATATCAATCGGTATGGTCTGCTGATGAGTTGAGTTGAGCTATGTTTTAACTTTAGCATGGCTTGATCAAATCTAATGATATCAATCGAAGATGATCATCTTGACTTGCAAATCAATGTATTCTGAAACAGACTATTGTATCCAATTGATGAGGGCAAAAAGACAGGAGGTTTTGGAAGCTTGAATTTAGAGCAAAATTTGAGAAATAATACTGTATCTTGAGTACAATTCTTTCCCCAAAATACAGCTTTGGATTAGTGGGAGGAAGTGATTACACTAAACAGACAGAAAGCTTGTCAAACTACGAAAGAACCCGTTATTACCAGTGCAGTGAAAAATGCTTAAAAATAATTCCAAAGATTTGCACCTTATAGATTTAAAGAGAATTAACACATCATGCTGGTACGGGGTATACTAAAGCAAAGCACCTGCATCTCAATAGGTCTCTCAATGACCCTCGGCAGACGGCCAATCGCTCCAAGTTCAGATGCCATTATTTTGAATATACTCTGCTGCTTTTCCGCCGGGTTCAAACTGTGAGAGATGGCTTAAGCATTGAATATGCCAGTCTATATATCAACTCAAATATATCAGTAGTAAAGTGCGACGTAGTGAAGTGGAGTAGAGCGCTTCTGGTAACCAGAAAGTTGATTGAAAGAAAATAATGAATAAACACTTAATATCCATTGCTCATCTTATATACAAACAGCAATCTAGCAGTGGCAAAATACCACACACTAAGATTGGCTAGAGGTGAAGTACCTTCTAACAGCGCATGATGTTCAAGGTAACCTCCTAGCTAGAAAGATATAGCGCAAATTGGATTCCCTGCATGTTCAAATCTGCGACAACTTGGCTATATCCACATTCTTTATTGCCATGGTCTTCAGCAGAATCTTTAACACTCAATCCACTCTGACTTTGCTCATAAGATGAAGACTTCAACATTCTAGTACTCTAACGAAATCTTGTATCGGTGATGGTGGCTTACAGCTTTCATCTAACTTTAAGAGGCTAGCGTCCTTATTGAGCCACTGAGGTTAACCTTGGAAGAACCTCATCGTCCACGGGTCGCACTACGATGCAAATGCCTACCTAGTAATAAAAATGTGAAGCCATTTGTATAGATCAAACAGAGCCTGATGATTATTTGAAGGCAAAAATTGAATTATATTAACTGTCTTGCCTCGACATCTGATAAAGGAGACATTAGAATATTATGGTAAATATGTACAAACCACACAGGGGGGCTAATTATAATTCTACAGTGTTTTTCCGAAACATGCCTTCCTCAAACTATGCTTTCCAGTGCGAATATCTTCCGCCGGAATCAGATGAACCAATTCCATTGGCAGCCTTTTTGATCCAAGCTTCAACAACCTTGAAATATTCGTCATTGTTCTTCTCCAAGAATCCGAAATGAGCATTGCCATGAACACCGACATCAGCCATCTTGATCCAATCGGTCTTTACACCGACTTGATTGAGGTATTGAATGACACAATGTTCGTAAGTGATGTGAGGAGATGCTTCACCGGTGAATGCGACGTATGGTACCTTAGCTACATTAGGGAGGGTATGGATGGTGTAGTTTGCGGCGCTACTTTGTTGAATACAAGATCTGCTCTCTGGGGTATCCTCGCCAACCGTCTCGGTCTTGAGTTCGGTATAGTTGGAGATAGGAGGATCATAATTAAGATTGGAGACAGTCAAGCCAAATGGACGAGCAGCTGATCTTCCAACAGAAGATGTTGCGTTTCCGGTGTAGGATTCGAATGGAATGTTTCCAGGTTCGAGGTTGACATTTCCGAGCACGAGATCTGGACATTCGTCTGAAATTACAATTGGGTGGATTGCGCCAATAGAGTGAGAAATCAAAAATGATGGACCAATCAATTGAAGAAGTTCGCAACCAGCGGCACGCATCGAGATTTCTTGTCGAGTATTGTTAGTAGTCAATGGCATGAACGAACTTTCAAATGCATCAAAGATAGGATCTCCTCTAACTCCAGTACCGGGCCATTGGGTATGTTGTTGGCTTTGGGGATAAGCATTGGCAATTTCTGGAGCTGTGAATCCGACCTAAGGAAAATGGTAAGTCTCTGTCATTATAGCGTATGTGGAAGCTAAAACACACCTCACTAATGTTTGCAGTTGATCCAATTCTCAAAGGATATCCTACGAGATCCTCCTGGGTTCCGCGACCTACACTGGTTTGATCGACAACGTAAACTTGGTAACCCAAGTCCAAGAACATCGATGCAAAGCCTTTGCGATTATCAGGTGTGTTGAGCCATGTCTAATTTTGATCAGTCGATGATGGCTTTCAGAGGGATTGAACGCAACATACTGCACCAGAAATTCCTCCACCGTGAAATAAGACCACAGGATATGGTTTCTTGATACCCTTATGTGGAGTCAACTTTTCAACATACGCCTGATCGTAGGTCAACAGACCAATGGCTGCGTTCACGTAATGCCCTCCTACCCAAAAGACATCGCGTTTGTAAGATGTCTCTTGAGATTCACATTGTGGTCTGATACCATTGATTCCAGTACAATCCAGATCATCAGAAGATTTAGCTGAAGAGACCGTTGCAAGGCCGATAACGAGGGACCAGAGGAAAAACATCTCGTGAAAAGAACGAAAGTGGTAGGTGAGATGAAGATCAAGATCGAGTCTGAAGTCAGAAAGAAAAACAAACTTTCAAAAAGGGTTCATGCCACTACATGGTAAATTAAATGACAGCGGACTAGAAGTCTAAATCCGACTTGCCTTTGCTTGTACGCAATTTCACGAACTCCGCAGCATTATTATCGGATATTGTAGATCATATCCCATTTTGAATTACCCACGGATTACCCACCGATGAGATTTATGAGAGACGGAGAATTTGTCCCATCATAAAGTGCGATTGAAGGAAATTATGATATTGTATCCGATATCGTTTGTACAATAGTCCTCCAGGCTAAGTGCTAGAAGCATGTGCTAAAAGCATGTGCGTAAGGATTATTCTCTGGGCATCTGTCACTTTGACCGCTGTATGCTCAGGTTCATCTCTTATTGACATGGAAGAATTCTGGAATCTCAATCGAGACCGTTGAAATGTCAGAACCGAGTGATTCTCAAGGAACCCTTATATTAAGAGCAAGGTCTCGTTATATATATGTGATGTTTGTAGTTGAGACGAAACGCCTCGCATATATAATAAAGGCAAAACCCGTAAGTTTTGGAATTTGAGCAGAAGAAACGAAATTTGTATGAAGAAAACTTACTGAAGTACTAAAATTGCATTAAACTGGATGAAACTAGAAGAGAATTTTTAGCAATGGTTTAGCAATGGTTTAGTAGAGATTTTCCTGTGTCTTTGAACCGATTTTTGGCATCGTGCGTAAACTTGCGAGTCATGATCACGAGATATGCCACTTGCGGTCTTACCATTTTCTTGTTTGGGAGCACAACACTGGTAACCATGATCAAGTGGATTGGTTCAAATCGGACATTAAATTGTTCAGGTTTTCTTGAATAATTCACGCAATGAATACGAGGTCATGTTTTTATTGAATGCCGGGTCCGTGCGCAAAGCACTTTTTCACATCAAAACTCACCCATTTTAGAATTCAATATGAAATCAATTCATACTATTATATATTTCAAATTTTATAAAATATAAATTTTATTTAAAATTTAATAATATGGTTTTAGTTTTTTTATTAAAGCTTTCAATTAAGTCGAAAATTAATCATTAATTTTAATGTTTAAAATTTCTATGAGAAATAATGCTTATTTTAAGAATCAAATTTCTATATAGAATTTTATTATCAATTCAATTCAAAAATTAATAAATTTAATATCAAGATAATCATTAATTAGATCTCTTTATACATTATAAATTTCGAAGCTTTATAATGAATATTTGAATTATTATATATTTATAATATATAGAATAAAGTATAGTTCTGGTGAGGAAACTCGCTTAACTTTCAGCCCGGCATTTATCAAAAACATGCCCTCGTACGTATGTCAAATTTCATTTTATGAAAGAGATCGAGAGACTCGGAGAGAGCGTTCTTCAGCATGACAATGCATTCATTCATTGTTACATCGTTCCGGCACTTTCCCACGTGTCTTTTTTCTATGAATACCTACTCTATTCAATAGTCGTACTTCGTACAAGGTTATGAAGGTTATGTGTTAGCCGTGGATCATGGATCCTCTTATCCATTTTCAAGGAAATCTGTTCGAATTCTTACCTCGCTTCCCCATCAAAAGTTTGTTATATCACATCATCTTAATCAATCAATTTTTGCCATTAGTTTGTGGAAAGCCCGAAATTTCGCCTCGCGAGCATTTCTCAAAACCTTCCACCTATCATAACCATTAACAAATCGCCATTCCGCATCTGAATGATCTACATATAGGAATGAAGATTAGGAAATTCATCCGACAGTGAGGCCGGGGGCAAATGTGATAACCCACTGTTGCACAAGAATTACCCAAATTCTGGTAGACCGATTTTCAAGGTAGTTTTAGGTTTTCCCAGAAAACCTATGGTGGTATTTTGAGGGGTCGCTACCAAGTCCAGGCACCGTTTGAAAAGGCAAGATGAAGCTCATTTGATACACATTAGATATCGCTCGATACCGGTAATTCAGACCAGATAAAACGTTCCTCAGGTACCGAACGGCAACACCGTTTGCACAGTCGAGACGGTCTGTGTTTCTTTCCATATCGGCATGAAAACCTTAATCGTACGATTAGACCACCTCACTCTGGACGAAAAAACGGGCATATCAAAAAAACAGTATTATTTCCAAAATTATCTATTTAAATCAAAAATCGATATTTTGATTTTAAATTGGAATATATTATAATAAAGCTTATAAGTTATAATATATCTTCAGGTTATCTATTTTTTTTGTTATTTCAAATTATTATTAAATTTTGAATTAATAGTGTTTTGAAGAAAGTCTTGATTTTGGCGGGCTTGGTGTGCCCGTTTTTTCGTCCAGAGTGAGACCACTAATAGGTGCGCAAATAGCAACTGGCGTTCATAGGTAAATCGAATGAGGAAAGTCGCCGGAAAAATGTCTTGATAAGTGATGATGTGACCTGGGTGGATATAATTTACACAGGGCACAAGGAACATGTTACTGCGGTTTCCTTGTGATCGGAGTGAAGTTCAACATCTTCACCCTATTTCCTTCTAACAATCCAGAGAAAGGTGGACTTTTTTGTGCTCCTGAAAGCTTGATGGTAGAGG
Source organism: Botrytis sinoallii (assembly GCF_014898435.1). Lineage (NCBI taxonomy): Eukaryota > Fungi > Ascomycota > Leotiomycetes > Helotiales > Sclerotiniaceae > Botrytis > Botrytis sinoallii. Next base: position 1,041,533 of record NW_024066040.1, read on the forward strand.
AATGCAGCAACGGGATAGTAGTAGGGATCGAGTGATTCGGCATTCGACAATTAGACTGATCTAAAACCCAACCGGTCTTGGAAAATTATCGTTACTAAAGGATATGTGCCTAAGATCTCCTCAATTCCATGGATGGACCTTCCAAGACTTCTAAGGGATGTCACGTAAGATCCTACATTCAACCATATCCTTTCCTTGCTACCTATATTTCTACCGTGTGCTCGTGTTAATATGCGATTCCACTGCGATGTTTTTGACGGGATATTCTCAAGGCTCGGATCATATATTATACTTTCTTGATCTGAACTAAACCAAAGAGTCTAAGTAAAGATTTTCGTTGTATTTCTATCTTCCCCAGGTCTTTTCCACTTTTCAGCAGTTCGTGATTGTTTCTTCGCCATAAAGTTTTGCATGTAAGAATTGGTGAATCATTCAATGCGATCCTCAAAGCCAGGCTTCCCCGCGATATTCCCCTCTTCTTTTCCAAGAGTCTCGAATTGAGGATCATTTACGTTGTCATTGGTGTTGGATTGTGCTGCGATCGACTGGAGAAAGTGAAGACGTCGATTTAAAGCTTCTATCTTCCACATCATGCCCTCCTCGATACTATCGTCTTCGTCATCGATTATCTCCTCCGCGACCAAAACCTACGCAACCACCATCCCCACAGGTACTATATCAGCTCTCATCGGTCAACCACCAAATACTACCAATGACTACTACATCGTCGCCTACCTCAATGGCGCCTTCGGCATTCACGGCAATCCTAATAAGGGAATTACCATTCCTCCTTTAGCACCACCAGGCTACGTTTACGAATCCCGCGCCACGTCAATTTTAATCGGAATGACCGTATCTATTTTCTTCATGTTCACATTTACGCTTGTTCGTCTTCTCATTCGTCTCCTAAATCGCGGTTTAAGACTCGGTCTGGACGACCTCTTCATTGTTCCCGGTGTCATCCTCGCAATTACGTGGCCAGTACTACAGATTTTAGCCGTCGTATATGGAGGCGCAGGAAAACACATCTGGGATGTAACGTATGAGGAATATGGATACTTCAAACGCTACACCAATTGGTCCAAGATATTTTTCTTCGTAGCAGTAGGAGTGGTGAAGGTTTCCATATGTCTTTTCAATCGCAGACTTACATCTATGACATCGAATAAGTGGCTCTTGTTCAACAACGTCTTTCTAGTTCTCCTGGCCATCTATATTCTAGTATCACTCTTCTGGAATATATTTCTGTGTAACCCTGTTTGGGGAGGTTGGGACGCAATTCGATTGGGGAGAGAAGGAGTTGTTGCGAAATGCTTCCCGGTGGGAAAAATGGGAACAATTATGAGTACGATTCACGTCGTTATGGATTTTGGTCTATTGGCTGTCCCGCTCATTGTACTGTGGAAAGTCAAGATGGGATGGAGGACTAGAGGGAGATTGTACATTGTTTTTTGCGGTGGGAGGTGTGAGTATGATTGGAAGTATTATGAGACAAATCGAGCAGACGAAGTTGAGCTCGGATGTATTATGTAAGTTCATTTTCTCAATTTTGAAATCTGGCCTTTTTATTTCATGGCCGGATTTTCAGAGTACAAACGATAGAAAACTAACACGTACTAGGGTCTTTCAAAGCTCTCGAGGATTGGACATTAGTCGATTTAACACTCGGTGTTATTGCCGCCTCTCTGCCCGTCCTCTCAGCCATCATCCCAGCCAAATGGAAAACAATCCACACCTCTTCGTCCTATAAAAATCCATCTCATCTCGGTTCTCATCCTCTCTCCAACGCCGGAAACTACATGCGCTCGAAATACTCCGGCAAAAATGGAAAAGACGTGAAGAATGGACGAAATCGAGGAACGAACGGCGGTACATTTGGAGAAAGTGAGGAGAACATTGTGAGAACAGACGTTATCGAGTTGAGTTTTCAAAGTAAAGGGGAAGTGGAAAGTAGAGAGGAAAGAAAGGAAGAAGGAAATGGAGAAGGAGGAAGTGGGAGAGTCATGAGAAGTTTCTCGAGGAATAGAAATCGCTGCGATTCGAATGAGAGAGCCGGTACGAATAAGCTGGATAAAGAGACGAGTGAATGGCACGGGGCCAAAGGCCAATATGGTCATAGAGTGGAAATTAGTAGGGACGAGTGACAATTAAAAGATTATGGGGGGTGGATGGGCTAGGACGATTTTACGTATTTTTACACCCTGTAATCCGGGGATAGTTAATGAGAAGCTTCAAAGACGGTTTTTATAGGGATTGGTGGCTTGTGGTTTGGAAATGGGATCATTTCATTGATTTTTGGCGTTTCACAGATGGCCGAGTCATACTAGATTGTGGACTCGTGGATATACCAAGCTTACCTGTACTCTGGGATTTGTACAGTGGGCAGGTGGGTGTTTGTAATTGGGGGGAAAATATTTATGTTATGATGCCAATGAATTGTAAATAGGAGGAGGGATATCTTTTTGAGTAGGAGAATGCTGCAATACAATCTCTGCAATGATATTTTGCTACTTTTATTCTATCCTAGTCACGAGAATGTCCGCGTCTATCTAATGGAAGTAGAAAAATGCTACGGGGATCCAGAATTATCATCTCTCAAAGTCAGTGTACAACAACTTTAATTCTCTATACCGGTAACCATTGGCAATAACCCCATCATTTATCTGCCACTTCATTCCGTTTTAAGCCTGACATTAGACGTGGATGTGCCCCCCTTAAAGCAAAACGAACGTAAGGAACCATAGACTCTGCATAACCGGACAAATCAATTTGAATTACCACACCAATTTTACTGTTTCTTATGTCAAACAATATTAAAAAAAAGATCTTCGCCACATAGTGATCAAATGGGTATATATATGAAGGAAGTTCCTTGAGTTATCGAATTTTTGATATCAAGTAGGGTGGTAAACCACATAGCTGCACAGTACAATAGTGAGTTATAAGAATTGAATTGTTCCTACAATCATAGGTAGGAATCATAAAAATGTGCATATCGTTTCCTAATTCATCAATATCCTATCTTATCGCGTTCCTTTCTTCTACCGCTCTCAGAAAGCATTCATCACTCCCCATACGCCCAGTAATCCCACAAAATTTAATCCATTAATTAACCCTCTCTTCGAACCATCAGCACCACCATTGAAGACAATATTGGTAATAGCAAATGTGTCCGCACTTTTAGTTGAAGTCGAGCTAGCACCTCCATTTCCAGTTTCAATGGCTAGAATATCGGGCTCGCTTGCAGGGCTTGTAGTACTACTGCCACTGATGGCTACATTTTTTGAACTTGAGTAGGTGCTATAGAATGTCGACACCGGCTTGCCCGAACTATATACTATTATTTCGCTAGTTCGAATTTCGGTGATGGAAGTAGTGTCAGTCAAAGTACTGTAATATGTTGATACAGGCTTTCCGGAACTGTAAATTACTATTTCGCTAGTTCGAATTTCCGTAACAGAGGCTTCTGATATTGCCAAATGATTTGGTAGAGACGTTGCGGCAGAAAGAGGAATGGTGGATACAATGCCTCCAGCATATTGCACGATTAAACCCGCAGCACCAAGGGTGGCGACAGCTGAATTGGAGAGTGTGATCGCTGGGCCATTGACAACGAGGGAGTGGGAACCGAGAATCACGTTTGATGCATCAGTCCCTACAGAAACAATCTCGCCTCCTGCAAGAATAGCAATCGCGCTCGATACAACTACAGGTACGGGCGCAGCAGTTGGGATACTGTAGGCTGATACTACTCCATTCGATTCTTGGACTACAAGACCTTGAGACCCAAGACTAACAATTGAACCGGAACCCGAGAGTGTTATTGCTGGAGCACCGGAAGTAATGGTTTGACCGGCCACGATTAAAGTCGATGCACCTGGAATTGCCGAGATAATTTCTCCACCAGCGAGAGTAGCGATGTTACTTGGCGATACCGCTGATGCGACGGCCGTAGTGGTTGGAATTGTGTAAACATTTGATTGGGATGGGTCTCCATTTTCATTTGCAATGACCAAGCCAGATGGCGTGAGTTGAACAATGGAAGAAGAAATGGTAATAGGAGCTCCACCTAAAGAGGCAGTCTGGTCTCCTACAACTACTGTCGAGTCACCAGGAATCACGGAGATGACTGAAGAAGCAATTGTTGCGATTGGAATTGGTGTGTTGGCTGGGATAACAGGTACTGACGATACAGGCTGTGGTGAATCAACGGTAGTAGTTGGGTCTTGTACAGCTAAAACAGAAGTTGAGAGTACATTAGATGACGATGCCTCTAAGGGTGGAACACTAGTATCTGAAGGTACTGAACTAGATTTTGGGACTTGAACATCAGAAGTGGATGTGCTAGAAGGAGAGTTGACAGTGGATGTTTTTGATGGTTGACTTGGTGATGGTGATTTAGCGGTACTCGCTGGAATTGAAGTTGAAGTTGCTGGAGTTGCTGATGTGACAGGAAGAAGTGCATTGACGGGAGGTACAGCTCCTGGTGGATCAAAAAGACCAAGTCGTGCATTATCTTGGCCACAGTGTCTAAAATATGGTCTGAATATATCAGCTCCTGTTTAGATACTTATATATTTCAATAACTTACAGTCCAAGTGATTCAATCTGGGGTGTAGGGATAGCCAGGGCAGGAAAACATCTATTATAGTCATTGTCCATAGCATGCATACTTTGGATAGCACCGTTAGTCGAAGATTCGGTTAATGTAATTGTTGAACATCCTGAAATGATATCGCTCAGAGTAAGCAGCGCAGCTGGCGTTGTATTGACTTGCTGATCAGACGCCGTGTAGCGGGCAATTGTAGAGACATCACTAGGATTCATTGAAATAATCACATTGCTCATTGTTGGACCAACTTGACCACAACTATTATATCCACTGATAGTATTTATGACCATGTACATTGATGGAGAAGTCCTAAACTCATTAGCATGAAACAGTATCTCTGGAATGATGTAAATACGCACATTGTAATCCCTATAGCTTCATTGTAATACGTGGAGGGGTAGGATGTATTTCCACTTGCTTGAGGAAAGTATGACAATTGGACTGTTCCAGCGAATCTATTTACCAATATTAGCTAAGGCAACGAGTAGCGAGAGCTGCTCATACATATGACATGGCGTCCAGATCAATTGGGGAGTGATTCCATTAAGATTCCATTCAGTGCAGGTGTTGATTGGAATGGATTGGTTTCCCCAGTATGGCCCAGGAGTAACAGGAAAAAACTGTGTCGTTGATTGAACATTTGCATATGAAAGAGTAGCGGAAGGTGTGATTGTAGAAGGGATAGATGCTGATACTGTAGATGCCGGGGTTGCGGAAGTGGTTGAATTTGGAAAAAGAACTATATACCAGGCATGAGTTCAATTCTCCCTTGATATCAAGAAACTAAATAATAGGGACATACCAGCAGCCTGACCAAAATTAAGAAACAGTGTAACCACCCATAGTGATGATACAAGTCGCAGAGACATTATGAAAAGATTTCAAATGATGATTAAAAGAATGTGGGTTGGAAAAAGAACGACGCAACAAGATTCAAAATAAACATCACCACGTCTGCCAAAGATATAACATTGCGCCCTCTCAACTTGATACTCGAGACGTTATCTGACATAGAGCTTAAATCTAATCTGGAAGCCAAAAATAATCTCCAAGATTCATCCGGGTCAGATGTGATGGAGAGCTGACTTCAACGAACAATCAATTATCTAGCTCACAATAAACGATTTGACCAATTGTTGAAAAGAAATAGATGTATTTGTGGGTACATTATCCTACTTTTGTAAACTTTACATGGACATGTCGAATCCTCGTGGTTGTTAGGGACTATATCCTTGGCATAGTGATCCTTCCACGGCAACGGTAACATTTTCAGGGGAGATACAACAGATGTGATAAAAAAACGGATCGTCTAAGGAGAAATCAGGTTCGATCAAGCTGTCTTCTGAATGATTTGATACAATGCTCATCCACACAAGTCAATCCCCTGTGTAGGTAGAGTATTTCAAGTCGTCGAGCTTGAAAATTAATCGCTTGTATGATGATCTGCTATACGTACAGCCGGAACCTTCGAATCATTTGGCGCTTATTGTAAGTGATAGAGTAAGGCACACGTGGGTCCTGATACCTGCAATGGTGATGATTGATATTGGTTCACTAGTTATGAACGCACTGTACGTTACTTTATCCGAGTTCTAACGAAAGGGTGTTCGTTGTTCTACAAGTGGCCATCCGAGTAAGTAATCCGGATATCCACAATCTATATGTCCTTGGTATGCCTCTTACACAGGAATAAGTTCGTCAGGATAGAGGGCGAAATGGTCGAAAGTAGAAGGAAATGCAGTTTTGCTTGTCTTTCCAAGAGTTGTTCCGTATTAGATGTATCTAGAATAGGAAACAAATTTCGGGGCAATTACAAAGGTAAATAGAGGTGGCAGTCAGCACATCTGATAAAGTGACAAAAATAACACGTGACCCTATGATAATTGGTTCGTTTTTGTCTAAGCTATATACGGTTAGTGACTTGTGACTTCCATCACTCGGTGCAACGTGGGGTTGCATTCTTTCAGGGGGTGGAGGTGGTGAGATCTCAAACTTCTTTTCCACCTCCGTACATCGTTTTTCTACCAAATCTATCTCCATACCTTGCTTTGTATTCAGCTGCTTTCATACGTTACCAAATGTATACACCGCAGTCACTAATACTGTTAACGTTCGTATTTTTTGTCATTTCATCTCGCGATGCTCGATTTGCCCCCCTCCCCACTCTCGATATACTATATTGGAAGATTATGGAGCTCGGCTCAAACACCCATTGACCCATTATGCGCTCAAAACCTCCATCACAATCATGTTTGGATGACTGCTCCAATCTATTTCTATCTAATCGCCGTACCTGTGATTCTTCATTCTTAAACGTTCATAATGTCTCTGATTTATGAAAATTTGACTGAGCCAGTGCCTAGAATGGACTTCTTTCGTAGGCAGTTTGATTCAACAAAGAAGAGGTAAGATCGAGACCCATGAGCTACGCCGTAGCCTTGCAGATATCTCCAAGATCCTCATTTGCAATCCTAGTTATCCCCCTGGATCTGGATAGCTTCTGCTTATGGATGCCAGGATAAGTTTCAACGAGAATACTCTACCACGTTTTTAACCGTGCCTTGTGACAAGGCGCTGGTCGTTGACATGCGGAATGGTAGTCGTGATAAAATAGAGTCTAGCTACCCCTGCTTGTCGTGGTAGGATTTTGATCTCCATTGATGAGTACCTCCGGAATATTCCTCTCTTTCTTTTCTGCAAGCCTTCTCATTCTTATCTTGTATTTGCCAATCCAGCCATTGTCGGCCCTCATGTTTGTCGAACAGCCGTCATGAAAATACAGTTCCATAATGGGCTCTCGTTCGCTTTGATTGTTGTACTAAAAGTCACAGCCAGTCCATTGAATGGTGTACCTGAAAATCAGTTGAAGTCAAAAAGTGTTGTTCCCTCTCCATTGGTTATACCGGCTAGTCAATACTTTGTGAGTTTGATATTTTTTTTCTCAAATTCTCAAATTCGAAAAAAAAAATCTTACATCTTTCTAGGATGGTGATGATGGTGAATGGTCTTCGTTGGCATTGAGAGTTGGGAGCCCTGCACAAGATGTTCGAGTATTGGTATCAACCAATTCACCACAGACCTTAGTAGTCTTGCCAATTGGTTGCACTTCTGCAGCTATATCACCAGTACCAAGTGGTTGTGCGAATGCTCGAGGGGGCCTATTCAACAACAGCTTATCCAATACTTGGGAGGACATAGGATTATTTGGAATCAACGGAAATGGCGTAGGATTCCAGGCAGATTTGGGATATTCTCAATCTGCGGACTTTGGCTTAGATTCAATTGGATTGGGATATGTTTCAGGGACGAATGGACCTACGCTCGATAATCAAACAATCGGTGCCATTGCTACAGCATCGCCATTTTATACGTATGTAGTCGTCTGGACTCTCGAAATCATGGCTAACTTTAGAAAGAGGAATATTCGGGCTTGGTACTCAACCATTAAACTTTACGACTATAGGGAATTATTCATCTGAGTCCTATTTCTCATCTTTATGGTCTCAAAACCTTATCCCAAGTTTGACATGGAGCTATACAGCTGGAGCAAAATATCGTATGCAATCCCTTCTTTCACCGCATTCCGAACCGTCTCATTGAAGATAATTCAGGACTCAAAGCCGGACAATACGCGCAATTAATTTTTGGAGGATATGATACGTCTCGATTTACGCCAAATTCTGCTTCCTTTACTCTTTCGTCAGACATCAATCGAGATATCGTTGTGGCAATTCAAGCTATAACATATAGTGGAACAACACAAGCTAGCCTTTTGCAAAGTCCGACTTATGCTTTTATTGAATCAACCGATCCAAATTTCTGGCTTCCTGAAGCAGTTTGCCAAGAATTCGAGAAAGTTTTTGGTCTTTCATTAGACAACAATGGTCTCTACTTGATCAACTCTACACAATACGCTTTGTTGACCTCTATCAATCCTCAAGTTACATTTTCTTTAGCGAATTCATTGACAGGTGGTGACATCGCTTCTATCGTACTACCTTTCAATGCTTTTGCTCTATCAGCTTCATATCCTTTTGTTCCAAATGATACTTATTATTTTCCTCTCAGAAAATCTGCCAATGAAAGTCAGAATACTTTAGGGCGAGCTTTTCTACAAGAAGCGTAAGTCCTTATTCTATAAATCTACACATCTTTCTAACAATATTTTAGTTATCTCACAGTTGATTATGAACGTGGAAATTTCACTGTCAGTCAGTGTTCTTTTGTTGATGGTTCCAGTTCTGAGATCAGTACTATTATATCCCCCACTTTGACAAATAATTCCTCATCTATGTCACAGTCTTCATCCAGCGCTGATTCTACTGATCCCACTAAACATTTGTCAATTGGAATTATATGTGGAATTGCTGTGGCATTAGTGGCTGTTCTCATCATTGGAGCTCTTGGTGGATTTTATCTTTTCCGTCGTCGCAACCGTCGCATATCTACAGCAGAGATTGCTCTACGTGGAATCAATGGATCATTCTCTAAGGATGGTTCTCGCATGACACCATCGCCAAATCCATCATCCATCCCTCCAATGAACCCTTCTCCAGATCCCTCGTCAAACCAAACGTATATGCAAGAAGTCAAACCGATAGCCGAAGCGCCAGGTCATGAAACTCGTCAGCTAGTGGAACTTCAATCTCCTGATCTGAACAATCAGTCAAATTTTATTCAATTTACAAATAAACCAACGGAAATATATACAAAAACATCAGAAGATCCTTATGAGGATTATACAACCGCTGCACGCCGAATAGAATCCCAAAGAAAGTTTGCAGCTTCATCTGAAATGGATGCAAGTTCCACGATATATGAGCTTCCTGGAAGTAGCCCATTGGTCGAGATGGATGATGAGAGGAGCAGGCATACTTTGTCGCCACGATTATATCCATCTCAGAAATCACTGCAATTTTATCGGGAAGGACACAACTTATTATCACAACATTCCTCATACCAAAATATATCTCCGGCCATATCAGAACTATCACCAAGTCCTAGAGTTTCCTCAACACAAGGAAGGATATCCCCATTCGAAATTCTCTCAAATAAATCATCTACCCCACAAAAAACAGAGCCTATTGACACTAAACCCTCCACAAAAACAAATCTTGAACCGCCCACTTATCGCTATAACCCGTTAAGAAGATCAGGCACAGGTTACTCGGGCAATTCAGGATTCTCAGGGATTTCAGAAGAATCAACAGGAACGCCCATTTCAATGACAAGTCCTACTCTTGGAAGACCTCCCTCGATGTTCATGAGAGCTTTCTCAAGATCTGGCAGGCCGGCTTGGATTAGAGAATCAGCTCCGAGTGTTCCGTCTAGGGGTTCTTCTAATGCTACGACGCCAGGTGGGCGAACTGGTAAGAATCCTAATAACTCTTGGTTCTTTTAACGAGTTTTGTTTTTAATAATGATGCTATGTTCTTTGTATATATTTATTCCTTAATTTCTGGGTATATAGGGGAGGGAAATTTCAAGGGCATCCTGATTGATAGAATTAATAGAGATGGAGCTGCATGCTCTACAAGTATGAGATCGGTTATTGAGATCATTTAGTGTGACATGGACAATTCAGATTAATCTTCCAAAAATACTACTGCATTCGTAGCATATCCGGCCCTCAAAGCGAATACAGAGTTCCGCAAAATAGTCCGAAGGTCAAGCACAACATCTTCTTCCGTGCTGCATATTTGAATTCAAGTGCTAAACATTTCATTTATCTCATATCTCAATCTTCCTTTCTTCACTTTTAAATGCGTTGTTTTCTATTAGCTGCTTGAACTTCCTATATATTTAAACGTTTAATAGCCTTCTCGGCGGCGATATTTGAGGGGAGGGGGTGGCTGATGTGGCTCACTTAAGCCACACATGTGAGAACAAAAATGCATACCTTGGTTTATTTTGGTCGATCAATCCGTTTGTTTGATGAAAGAAACATTCTTTCTTTTACCTTGATTCCTTTTTGTACTTGACGAATATCGAAGATATCGATTGGCTTGTTTGCACTCAAAACAGATCATACCATGGGCAGGAGCAAATCTACTACATCTACAACCAGATCTAGTTACATATATTATGTACATCCACCAACGAAGCATTGCTGTCATGAGGATTCAACACGCGCAAACGTGAATCTTCCTCGCGAGCTGTACAGATTATGTATACGAACAGCAGGAGTACTTTTGAGTTGTCCTAGCTTCTCTATCCGATCGAATATCAAGTTTTCACGAAGAAAACTTGAGGTTTGTTTGGTGTTGCACATGATGTCTTTGTTTGTAAGGTTACTTCGAGTTTGTTATTGATAATTTATAGTCATTTCTTTTTTTATGTTTTGTTTTCTTTCGAGGGAGCAAACCTTTCGATGGTACCATGGGAAGCAACGGCTACTTGCAGAGCCAGTATGCTGAACACAATAGAACTTGGCAGAATGGGATATACCTTTTTGTGTTTCCTACAATCCAGATTATGACAAATGTTTCCCCTGCATTTAGTCTTAATAAAAAGTCGGGAACGGGAAACTACTTCCACACGGGAAGTGTATGATCTATTCTTTTCCTCCAATCTCGTGGAAATATTCCGCTGGGTTATTGACTTTCACTTTGTCTCTTTCTCAAAGCAAATCATCCACAAGATAATCTCCATGTCCCGTCTTTTGACATCCAGGAACTTTCTGGGATCTTCTTATCCAATCTTTGGATCAATCTCTTATAGATACGTCTGGAAGCCCGAGAATAAGAGCTTTTTGATTCCCAAATCTACTTGGTTCAATCCATATGAATATCTAGTCAAAATGGTCAGCAACCAGAAAAATACCGAAGAATCAGAATATGCTATTCATCTTGAACTACTCAACGATGATCCAACTGGCCATGATCGAGATAATCAGCAGTATATCACACCAGTTTTCACAGCTCCCCTTCGAAACCAAATCGAGCAGTATGGATTGATAGCCGGACAATCTAGCATTCTTTCCAATAGTGAAAATCGGAAGGATCCAAGGCTGTTATATAACATAGCTGCACCTTTCAGTTCATTCATTTGTGGCTCCCAAGGAAGTGGAAAATCACATACTCTGTCATGCCTTTTGGAAAATTGTCTTGCGAATTCATCCGTTAGTAAGGTGAAGAAACCTCTATCGGCTTTATTGTTTCACTATGATGCGTTTATTGGCGATATGTAAGCTCATTTGGTTTTTTCATATGTAATTATCCATGGACTCAATGCTTCTTTACTTCCTGATATCTTCCGATGTTCTTCATTTTGCTTACTTGACGGCTAAAATCTAATTTGTTGATGTTGCAGGAAAGGGACACCTTGCGAGGCTGCTTACCTTGCAAGCAATTCAGACATAAAAGTTCGAGTTTTATGTCCGCCGACCAATGTTAGAGCCATACGAGTAAGTTCAAACTCTGGTCTCTCTTGTGTCATCCTTCCAAGTAGCTCTCATCTTATTTCGTTCTCTTCCGTCAACATCACGCAATTGAATGACTTGAGTGTCGAGAAGCTGTTGTAGACCTTGATTACTTGGACGCATCATTGGTAGTGTCATTCCAACAACCATTACTGACACACAAAATCTGACCTCAGCGCACATACGGTGATATTAAGGGTGTTGAAGTTCAAGAACTATGCATTGACGAGACTGATCTTACAACGCAAAGAATGTTGAGCTTGATGGCCGTCAAAACATCAGAAGAATTGCCGCTCTATCTCCACAGCATCACTAGAATCTTACGGGTTCTCCGGATTGCTCACCAAATCAGCGGAAAGCCTTTTCATTACGGAGAATTCAAGAAGCACCTTGAGGATCTTCGACTGACAAATGGTCAGGAAGGACCGCTCATACAACGATTGGACACACTAGAAAGCTTTATGCCAATTGAGCAGAGGAAAACTAAGTCCCCTGCCCCTTTGAAAAGAGGCAAAGGAACGGATTGGAGCATAAAGGTTACATCTTTCCTTGCAGTTTTGAGTGCATTAATCTCATAAACTAACATACCGTAGGCGGGAGAGCTTACCATCGTCGATCTTTCATGTCCTTGTGTGACCGTTGAAGCTGCATCATCTCTCTTCAACATGTGTCTCTCATTATTTCTAGAAGAGAAATCCAACATAGGGAAAGTTGTTGCCCTTGATGAGGCCCACAAAGTATGATTTTCCCTGAAAAAACCGCGCTTGGATTTCTGTGACTGACAATTCTTGGCATCTTTTAGTATATGTCGAATAATACAGACGATGCCTTGACTGGTAATTTATTATCCACGATCCGTCTCCAGCGCCATTTAGGTACACGGATTTTTATCTCAACACAAGAACCAACAATTTCTCCCACCCTCATCGATTTATGCTCCATGACTATTGTTCATCGCTTTTCCAGTCCTGAATGGCTCAAATGTCTTCGTTCACATGTTGCCGCACTACATAATTCGGGGTCTAATTCTCAGGATGATGAGTCAACGAGAAGAGATGTATTCAAGGAAATTGTAACATTGCGAGTGGGTGAAGCATTATTATTCGCACCCGAAGCAATGATCTACAAGGATTGTGATAGAATCAACTCACTACCCAGTGATGAATCTGTCGATACGACGACATTAAGTATCAACGGCGAGAGTAGCAATGGTTTGTCGGAGAGAGGAAACGGAAAGGCAATCGAAAGAGATAATGACAATGATAGTCAAGAATTGAGAAAACTGGGAACGGATTATGTCAAGATAAAGGTGAGAGCTAGGCTCACTAATGATGGTGGAAGGAGCGTTTTGGCTGCTTGACCTTTTTGGGGATCTCTAATCAATAAAATTGAAGACCCAACGTTCTTTGCCAAGAGTTCAAAGATGCAGCACTTTCAATTATACGAAGGCAATTATTTGAAAAACTTCCTATTAATATTTTATTGATGGAAAACTGTTTTCTTTTAATACTTCATTTCCTAGAGGGGGTAAACAATTGGTGAGTGTAAACATGAGTGTCAATGAACAATTGAACATCATCTCTTTAGTATTTGGATCACCAATTTTATTTCAAATCTTTGACCTGGCCAGCAAAATGAAGTTTACACCTGTTAAGAACTCAAACTTCCTAACGAATGTTTCATCCTATCATGTCTCGTTCTTTCCGCAATACTATATCAAAGCCTCTCCACCTCTTCTGTCAAAACGCACCATGACGCAATAATGGAGATCTATGTACCCCGTCTCTTCTAAGTGGATAGTACCTATATCCTAATACTTGTGTAGATAAGCAATACGGGTATTCTAATAGGATACCTTTACATCTTAGTTGGAGCCAAGCGAAATAGCTTCAAAAAATATCACTAACGACTTTCAAGTGCCGGATTAGCTCAAGTAAGTGCCAGACTGATAGATCTTGGGAAATATGTACCGATACACCCCCATATTACCTATCATTCAATGTGCAAAGTGTCTTCAACTTCACATTCAAGTACCGATTGTAAGATAACCTTGGTCATAATTCTTTTCGCACTAAAAAAATCCCATTCCCATAAGTCTTCGACTCCCCCACAAGATGTGTGGAAAACTTTCTCGTTCTTTTCGTATTTCTGAGGTGGTAGAACTGTTCTTTTTGCATACAATTTGAGGCTGGAAACTCATGATATCATTCATACTTAATTTTTAATATTCAATTGAGATTCATCATCTAATCCATCTTTAAACATATCCATACATCCATCTACAACTATCAGCATATACATAAACACAATGGCTCAACCACCCGGCTCCCCTCATCTCCAAGTCCCTCACTTCGAGCAGACAACTACATCCCACCAAACCTTCGTCACCGCACCCGAGACCTCAGAGTCCATGCAAAATGCCCCAACCCCCCGAAACTCATCTCTCGATCCCAACTCTACCCCCCAAAACCCCACCACATCCGAAGAAACCACCCCCCTCTTCCTCGCCCCTCCCCCTCGCCTTTCCTACCACCGACAAACCTCCCGTTTCTCCGAAGACTTCTCCTCTTCGGAATCCTCCCACCACAGCCCCACCCAGCAATCCCGCAGCCCCTTCCAAGCGCTCACCAACCCCCCCTCCCCTCCCGCACAGGATCCAGAATCCCAAGAAACCAAAAACGAAACCACCACCCGCACCACCAGCTCCCCTCCCCAACCCATCCACTTCCGCTCCATGACCTGGCTCCACTGCGCCTTCATCATGATCGCCGAAACCATCTCCCTCGGCATCCTCGCTCTCCCCTCGGTCCTCGCAACCATCGGGCTCATCCCCGGTCTCATCCTCATCATCCTCATGGGTCTCCTAGCCTGGTACTCCGGACTCCTGATCCATCGCTTCCGCGCCGCCTATCCATCGATTGTCTCCTGGGCCGATGCATGTTCGATTCTTCTCGCTCCCCTCGGAATTCCCAATGTAGGAAGAGAAATGGCGGGGGCGGCGCAAATTCTGTTTTTGCTGTTTCTAATGGCGAGTCATATTCTCACGTGGATTATCTGTTTGGATACATTGACGGGGGGGAAGGTGTGTAATATTGTGTGGGGAGTGGTGGGGATGGGTGTTTTTTGGATCCTGGATTTGCCGAGGACGTGTAGGGGTATGAGTTGGTTGAGTATTGTTTGTGAGTATTTTGGTTTATTTTTCTCTCGTGTCGTCTTGTTTAAATATGCCAATTGAGGATACAATGTGAAGTTGGGAGAAGAAGAAAGAAAAGAATGGGAATAGGGATAGGAAAGGAATTGAAAAATGATAGAGGAATAAGAATAAGAATAAGAAAGAAACTAATCAATATCAATACACAGCATTCGCAAGTATCGGAACCGCAGTCATCATCACCATGGTATCCGTCGGCGTGCGAGCACCCACCGAGAAAACATACTCCTTATGGCCTAAGAAAGATCTGTCTCTTCGCGAAGCCTTTCTGAGTGTAACGAATATCGTATTCGCTTATGGTACGCATACCCATCTCCTTCCCATTCCTCCCCCAAACTCCAAGCCCCAACTAACCCCCTTTCCCCAGCCGGCCACATCGCCTTCTTCACCTTCATCTCCGAACTACGCACTCCCTCCGACTTCCCCAAATCCCTCGCTACCCTGCAAACCATCGAGATAGCGCTCTACCTCCTCTCCTCCATCCTCATCTACATCTACACCGGCACTTCCATTTCCTCTCCCGCCCTCCTTTCCGCGGGACCTCTCCTCTCCAAAATCGCTTTCGGCATCGCCATTCCGACGATTGTGATCGCGGGGGTGATCTTTGGACACGTAGCGTCGAGGTATATATTCCTGCGCATATTTACCGGGACGACGCATGCGGAGACGAGGACGAAAAGAGGTTTGGTGGCGTGGTTGGGGATTACCGCGGGGGTGTGGGTGCTGGCTTGGATTATTGGGGAGAGCGTGCCTGGGTTTAATGAGTTGTTGGGGTTGGTGAGTAGTTTGTTTGCGAGCTGGTTTACGTATGGGTTGCCTGGGGTGATGGGGTTGTGGTTACAGTGGGGGAATGGGAGAGAGGGAGGGAGGTGGGGGAGATGGGGAGGGATGCTGGTTAATGGTTTGTTGGTGGGAGTGGGAGCGGTGCTTTGTGGAATGGGGGTTTGGGCTAGTGGGGTGGGAATTAGGGAGACGAGTCAACAGGGGGGGAGTTGGAGTTGTAGGTGAGGGTTGTTAATGGAGAAACATGGAGAGAGGATTTGTTGGTAGTTTAGTTTAATGTTTAATTTTTAATCTAATTAAATTTCTGTAAATCATCTCTCCAAACTCTCGGCATCAGCAATCAGCAATACAGTATAATTCAAGACAACGAATAATTATCAGTAAAAGAAATCAGAACATACGAAGTAGTCTCAACTAAAACACATTCACATACCACAATAAACCTACCTTCTCGTGTTCCCACCTAAAATCAACTCAAAGCAAGAATTCCAATAGGTATAAAAAATTAAGCACAAGAATCAAACCAATTCCGCAAACAAATTCCAAAATCCATTTTCCGATCCCACAAATCCCAAACTCCATCTCTCATCTCTCATCAAGCAGAAGAATCAAGAATTCCACTTTTCTTCTCTTGGGCTTACATGAAATTCTAAAACTCGAGAAGAATAGATTGAGATGATATCAATATTTATTTGCTTACTTACTAACATCCCTTAAATCTCATATTTGAAATCAACAGTTAAGAGAAGAGAAAATAATAGAGATACGCATTCTTACTTCATTTCGCATGCTGTATTTGCATTTGTATTTAAATGTAATGTCCTGAAAAGTAACACAAGAGACATGAATAAACAAAGAGGCAAAAATTTTCACCCCTGATTCCCGTTTCCTACTGACAGAATCAGAGATAGAGATAGAGACCGAGGTGGTTTCTCCAGTTTTGTATTTTCATTTTGCTTTGTAATAGGGGGGTTGATTTGGAATTGTGCGATGTACTCGTGTAGATATAGATGAATAAATGGTTTAGATGTGTTCTTGTGGTGTATGCACTTTTTCTCATGATCACATGGTTATTTTTGATATAATTCGATGCAACAGAATACGACATAATAGAATATATACTTGCAGAAAGATATATCGAAGGATGACGTGAAACTCTTTCTTGGCGGATTGCGGAAGAGCGAGGGATGGAAAGAGGAAAGATACGGATGTAACCCGGCATGATCATACCAAATGCGGGGGCTGAGATGTATATAGGTATTCTCAAATTTGAAATCGGTAGATAAATATAGGAGAGCGAGGAATTTATTTTGGATCTTTCATTATTGGTGATATAATAAGGGTATGAGATTGTAGAAAGATACCTACAGTTGGACATGATATTCAAGAGATTGAAGGGTACTGAATATCATCACATCTATTCATCCATCCATTCCGATCTACATAACCCCTCAATGTCGAACTATCGAATACAAGGACGAGTCATGATAACATAGAAGTCATCATCCCTAAAGAATTTTACTGTGAAACCACCATCACCATCATCATCACAATCAACGTAACACCAACACCAAATCCAACGTCCGCATACAAGAATTCTCCGAAAATCCCGCGAAATAATCACTTGATTCAGTTCCTGATTCTAGACCCATTTCCACTGCCCTCGACCTACCTTGAAGATCTATCGAATCCTACGACAGGCAGACATATTGTATCAACCCGTTAAAATCTCAATATAAGAGATGCCTACCATGACTATCGTTTCACAACCTCTGCATGCATAGAAAGGTAATGAAGGAATGATTGAATGACCGAGTACATCACATATTCCCCTACAGAAAATGCCTCAAACAGTGCAGAAATGAATGGAGAAGAATTGAGAATCCTGACTCTTGGAAATCCTCTCGTGCGACTTCTGATACATGAGTAGGATATTTATCTAATAATTCTCACCTGAGGAGAGTTGCAAAAGTCATGTCCTGCATACACTGCACTGCACTGCAGATTGGAAATTGAGGCAAGGTAGGTAGGGAATGGTGATTGATGGATGGATGGATAGGTAGACTGGCCGACATATTTTGATAATATTGGATTGGAATATTGGATTCCTGAGAATATTTGTTGAAGGGAGGAAGAGTCCTGCATTTGAATGTGTGTGTATTTTTTGATCACGACATGATGTGATGTGTTATGATAGGATGATATATCGAAATAGAATGGAATGGAATAGAATAGAAATATTCAATACTTTTTGGTGTTTTGATAGATGAGGTCGAGGGAGGTGAAATGATCGAGCGATGAATAATCTGCTGAGTAATTGGCAGTCCACGTACCTAGGTAAGTGGGGCAGGTGAGCGGCAGTATTTTCCAAGAGTGGCTGAGTTCTGAGTGGCTAGGTATCCATTCCAAGGTTGTCATTGCCACAATCATTGGGCAGCTGGAGTCGGGTATACCCAATGGACTCATCCATTGTCTTACTCGTCGTATCATATCTATTGTAGGTTTCTCAGAATCGAGAGGAAGTACCTACTACGTCGTAGGTCGGTAGATATCTATCGTATAGAATGGAGTACGAAGTAGAGACAACAATCGGATGATATTCCTATTACAGATTATTCCTGTATCAATCCCTCTTCAGCTCCTTCTTCTACTTTTTACTGGTGGGTACTCCGATACCACATTAATTTTTCTCTACGAAAAGAAAAAGAGAAAGAAAAAAAAAATCCTTCCATGTTGTGCTCATCTCCTCTGTCCCTCTCTCTCGTCTGTGCTGTAATGCTGCATCACGGCTGTATCTGTGTAGAGTAATGTCTGTGATGAATATCATACCAGAATATCATTATCATTGGTTTATCAATAGCCCAGTCAAATCATTCATCCATGAAATCCATGAAATGCAACAGAAACATGACTAATGCAGTCAAGGTATTACTTCCGCTCTGTTGCTCCGTTCGTACTACTCACTCCACTCCATTCACGCCACTGCAGGTGACAAAAGATTCCAAGCAGAGGGATGGATGCAGTGAATGAATGATAGATCACCTAGAAGGAAGGGAAGGCTAGACTAGTCTATCTAGTCGTGTAGTCGTGTAGTCGTGTAGTTTACATCGGTACCTGCTTTTAGGAGTTACCTAGGTAAAGTTAGAAATAAACGCGGAATATCGTCAAGCGTTCCCGGCTAATTGACCTTGCATTTTTCATGCTGATTTATTGTTGACTAGCACGTAGATAGACAGGTAGGTACATACGTATGCCTGATATGTGCAGCCGCCGATAACTTGGGCGCTTGTTTTCTTTTTGGACTACCTAGATACTCATATGGTGGATACCTAGATACCTGACAGTGAAGACGGAGAAGAGACCCAGAAACTAGATGGACGAGACCAGAAACGAGATGGGCGAGACCAGAAAAACAACCATGGATTCTTCTCAAGCATACTCTTAACAATACGACCACTTCCCCCAGATGCATCAAATACCTCACATGAATGGTCAATCCACTTACAACCGCATGGTACCTGAATAAGGGTAATAAGAAAGGATGTTAAATCAACCGACCAATCACCATTACATTATGCATTATCGGCAAAAGTATGGCTTGGAAACATGAAACACAGAAATGCAAGATGGGGTTCGGATGATGAATTTTTGTTTCCCTCTTCAACGAATAGAGTCAAGGAAGATAAAATCCTTTCGGCGTGTCCTACGCTCGTGCTGGGATGAGAAAGTTGATGGAGAGATTGATTCCGTACGAATGGGATGATAGAAGAGGGAAGAGGGGACGTTTTGAGGGTCACATATTCCGTGCATCCCTAGGTAGGTAGGTATCTTTGGCTCGGATGATGATCTATAGAACGGTATTGGCAAATTGGGGTTTGAATCCTTTCGATACTATTCGTATTTTGGCTTATATTGTGTATGCATACATAGCATTGCGTATATAATAAAAAGCGGTGATACTTGTTACTCGTACAGTACAGTACAATTGAGATATTAGCAGTCGACATTTATATCATCCGTCATGTCTAAATTCCTGCCTTTAGGTTTTCGCGCATCGTCATTTTTCCTTACTGTAATTAATTAATTGTTTATTTCGCTCTGCGTTGTTTTGCGTCGCTTTGTTCTCCTTGGAAAAAATAAAAATAGTTACATTTTTTCCAAGATTCACGATTCCCTTTTCAGTCGAAGATGGAGATGGAGGGGCAAAGGAATACGATACACACAGACGGGTTTCTATCTCTCTCCAGCGTTGCATGAAGATGAACAAGCAGCTCACGTTTGTGGCTCAGTGAAACCCACAAAAACCTTCACAGGCGGCATTCAGCTGATTGGGGGGCATTTTGTTTTCCTCCCCCTTTTTGGATTTTAGTTGTCTTTATTTTTTGGTCGTTCTTATTGCGAAAATCTGTCGGGATATGATCATTTGTTGAATTAATGGTTGGATTCGTGCCTTAAGTTATAATTCTCGCATACAATTCTTCTCTTTTCTTCCAAATTAAATCCTCTTTCGATGTTAGCATCTCAAATCCACATCCGGAGAATTATCCATCCATGCAATCAAATATCTTAACGCCTCAAAGAAGCTGGCCCGCTTTGGTAGACCATGTACTTTATTTGGTGGAACCTATTCCGTATACACACATGCAGCTATCGACCATCAGCAAGGAATGTGATCTGCCTTACTGGTCCACCAAAGAAGGCTTACGATAAAAAGCTTCGCAACTCAGGGGATCCACCACATTCCTAATTGGATCCTATCCATGCACAAACTAACGTCCCATGAATCTTGTACCTGAATTGCTCCTAAACTCTTATGGCCTGATGGACCGAGTTCTGGCGGTATGAGATATAAGATGTTGATAACCTCCTCTTCTGGTATGTTTTTTAATCATCACATCCTTCCATCAACCTTTCATTCTCTCAAGGTCCATTTGCTTGACGCAAAATACTCTCGACGAGTCATTCCTTCATTCTTGTTCTTGCCTACAATCATTCATCTTGATTCTTCACATACTACACATTGATCTTCATCGTTAGATCTATATTCATATTCAAATTTTGAGTCAAAGTCGAATTTTAAGTCGAATTCAATTTCACCAGCCAAATTCAGAAATCAAATCCACAAATCAAATTTCAATATGTTTACCCTTCCTTTATTCTTGGTCGCTGGCGGCCTTTTCACTCTTTCTATGGGAGCCCCCATTGAACAGCGTGCTACAAGTTCCTACACTATTTACTCTGGTGATGGAGATACTTCAGTTGGATGGCCAACTGAGAGTGATTGGATTGCAAGCTTCGATACCATGTATGTTTATATCACTCATCCTTTAGATGTTCAACCTGCTAACAAACCCTCAGGTTCGATAATCAAAACAGTGTTTTGAAAGCTTCATGTACTCAATTCGGTGTAGAGAACAATTCCGATGATGAGATTTCCGATCTCAAATCCGCCATCTCTGAAGTTGCCGAGACTACTGGTATTGATTCTCGTTTCATTCTCGCTATCGTCATGCAAGAATCCAATGGATGTGTTCGAGCTCCAACAACCGTCTACTCCATCTCTAACCCAGGACTTATGCAATCTCACGAAGGATCCGGTTCTTGCAATAGCGGCTCTTCTGTTCAAAACCCTTGTCCAAAGAGCGAAATGGTTCAAATGATTACCGATGGCACGGCCGGTACTTCATCCGGTGATGGACTCGTTCAATGTCTCAAGGAGAGTGCTGCTACCGATGTTTCAAAGTATTACAAGGCAGCTAGAATCTACAACTCCGGATCGATCGACTCATCTGGAAATCTTGGAAATGGAGTAGCAACTCATTGTTATGCTACTGATGTTGCCAATCGTCTTACAGGATGGTTCACTGGAACTTCTTCGTGTGATAGCGCTACCATTGGTTCATTGACTGGTGGAGCTGCTTCTGCTGGTTCCAGCGCAGTTAGCTCTGTGGTTTCGGTTGCAAGTTCGGTGGTTAGCTCTGTGCTCTCTGAAGCTACTTCGATATTGTCTGTTCCTACCTCTGCTTACGCAGTTCCAACATATGTTTCTGTCGGCGGTGTATTTGCTCAAGCAGGTACTTCATCCTCATCTTCTTCCGTCGTCGCAACAGTCACTTCCGCCGTTTCCGTTCCAACAGCCGCTTCATCCTCATCCTCATCTTCATCTTCCTCTGCCACTGCAGCCACTACCTCCGCTGTAGTCACCTCCGCAATCCCTATCCCAACAATTGCCCCCTCAAACTCTACCTCCGCACTCACAACCTCAATCCCCACTCCTTCTCTCCCCGCAACCATCACTACCGCCTCCAGCTCTCCCACCAGCTCCATCGCCATCACCTACCCCTCCGCATCCTCCTCCTCCTCAAACAACACCACCCACACCCCCGGAACCGAATGTGCCACCCCCGGTACATGGAACTGCATCGACGGAACAACTTTCCAACAATGTTCATCGGGTATCTGGTCAAGTGTTGGTGGATTGGCTGCAGGAACCAAGTGTACGGTGGGAGAGGGTGATCTCATCAATATCTTTACCACGAATTCTGAACGCAAGAGAAGTTTGGGAGTTGGAGCGGAGAAGAGGGGAATGAGACATACTCATATGCATGGGTTTAAGAGAAATGTTTTGTAGATCTTGGGGGCTTTTTTATGAGGGGGAGTTTTCACTTCTTTTGATGATGATGATTAATTTTATCATCTCGCCTTTTGGGCATTTTATCTTCTTGAATTTTTCACTTTTTTTTTGTTTCACTTCTTTTTTTTCTTCTTCTTCTTCAACAGACACTTAGGGTTCGGATGGGTTGGGCATAGATGGAAGGGATGATATCACACCATACCGCATCACATCACATCACACTACACGATACAACGAGATGGGCTGGAACGGAGTGGAACAGGATACATTGGGCTGGGATGCAAAACGACATCATAGGAACGGAAAAGAAAGCTACGAAACCTGGTGTTTCTCTTTCAGGTGTGGTCTGTGGAATGCAAGGTAGATGGGATGGAGTATTATGTATTGTGTATACCTGAGAAAGCGGCTTTGATTTGGATTTTCTGAGGGAAGAGGGTTTGATAGAGTAGTATATTTCTTATACTCGTACAATTCGATAGTAAAAAATCTATTTCACGCTTTCTCTTATGATGATTTACCTTTCTTGTGATTTAACGTGATGGGATGGATTTGATACTTTGTATTCTTTTCCTTGCTTTTTTTTTCGTGTATTTCGGAATTTAGAGGGATTTTAACTACTAGATTAGCTGGTGTGATGCTGGGTGTGATGTCAGATATCAGATTTGGGATTTTAGAAATGCTCTTTAATGTGAATAAAAATAAAAATAAAAACAATAACAACAACAACAACAATCAAAGAAATACAGATGAAAATATCGCGGAATATAAATATATATATCGATATAAACATCGATATACAATTATATTGTATAAATGAGAGTTCAGGTGATAGTATAATATAATCTGAAATAAATGAGTATATTCCTTACTATATACTCATTCGCTTGT
Source organism: Botrytis sinoallii (assembly GCF_014898435.1). NCBI lineage: Eukaryota > Fungi > Ascomycota > Leotiomycetes > Helotiales > Sclerotiniaceae > Botrytis > Botrytis sinoallii. The sequence goes on from NW_024066040.1 coordinate 1,065,081, forward strand.
GAGATGTAAGATTAGGATTAGGATATTGGGATTTTAGGGTTTTAGGATTTTGGGATTAGGATTTTAGGATTAGGATCGGAATTAGAAAATTGAGGGTTTGGGGTTTGGGGGTTGGGGGTTGTGGCGTGTTGGTGATTTGTTGTTTGAAGAGTAGAGTGGTCTGGGGGTAGTTTGGGGAGTGATGGGGGTGATGGGAGTGATTGGGAGTGATAGGGGTGATGGGGAAACGGGGAGTATATAGCTAGAATGTAGATTCTAGAATCTGGAATTTAGAATTTGGAAGAGATGCGAAGACTGAGAGGCGAGTGCAAAGGCCGAAGAGTGAAGAGCGAAGAGTGCCCAGGTGTTTATTGAATTGAATTGAATTGAATAATATCAGATTTTGTAAGATCTTATATAAAGATCTATGAATGAGCATCGATTATTAATGTAAACCTGAGTATTTGCGTGTGTATGTGTATGTGTATAAAGTACTTTTTATATATAAATAAATGAATGTAAAAATAAATTAATTCTAAGATAAGATTAGGTTGGGAAAGGAGGGAAGGAGGGAAGGAGGGAAGGAGGGAAGGAGGGAAGGAGGGAAGGAGGGAAGGAGGGAAGGAGGGAAGGAGGGAAGGAGGGAAGGAGGGAAGGAGGGAAGGAGGGATGGAGGGATGGAGGGATGGATTTTTGTGAGATTGAGTGGGTGGGTGGATGAGATGATGTGTATACTGTTTGTTGATTTATTTAGATAGGTAGTGGGAGGTAGATGGATGGATGGATTGATGGATTGGTTGATTGGTTGGATGGATGATGGATGGATTGATAGATAGATAGTCGATTTTGTGTGATATGCGAGTTTACGGAATGGGATTGGGGGTTGGGTGTCTGATTCTGAGAGAGGGTTGTGTTGCGAGAATTTGAATAGAGTGGGTATGGAAATAGAGATGAGATTGATGGATGGATGTATAAATGGATGGAAGGATAAAAAAAGGTAGGCAGGGGAGGGACTTGAAAAAAATGGTGCGTTCATGTGTATGTGAGTTTTTATGTGTGAATTTCTATATCTCATCGGCTGAGGTTTCTGTCGCACATACTGAATAAGAGTGGTAGATTGCGAGGGGTGAGATTTCATACTGTGTGTTTTGAAAGATTGCTCATCTCATCTTGATGATCATTTACTGGAGATCATGAGCATTTCTCGGCATATCTACCCACCTAGAAGATTCCATCCAAACATGATGGGGAAGATGCTCCGGAAAGTAGCGTTTCTGGGAATCTTGGGGGTAAGTAATAGAGATAGGTGGGTGGTTTTTGTCCGGGACGATCTTTGAGTTTGGAGTGGGGATTTAGGGCTGAGGTATACGGGATGAGAGGATTGTGAGGGGTAAGATGTTACGTTATGTGTTTTAAATGATAAGCTGTCTTCTTTTGACGATTTTATACTAGATAATTAATGGGCGGCTCTTGGAACACCCACTCACCTAATAAATTTTATCCAACTGCTATCCGGAAAATATGGTCCGGAAAAATGTATTTCGTGGTAGCTGGAGTTAACGGATATAGACGATTTGGTTCATCCGCGATCTGAACGCTCCCCAAGCTTTGAAAGAGATCAATTCAGAAAGTTTAAGTTTTGGAGATGTGTCACATGGCATTAATAGAATCTCAATATTTGGGATTAGATATTTGATTGTAAGGATCTGGTCGTGGATTTGGATAGCGATTTTAGTCTATATCTCTGACTCATTGTTCTAGATTTAGGTTTTAGATTCTACGTTTCTTCATTCACAAGTTCACTGTTTACACTAATATGATATGACGTGATCGGCATCGAGAATCTCGCAAGGTGTTTTCCCTACCCGAGAGATCCGGATCGACAGAATTTGTTAGATCGACGAATAGTTTTTTAAGCCTTGAAATCTCTGTAATTGGAAGTTTCTACCGATATCTACATCTAAATCTATATCTCAAGATTCTAAAACAAAGTAGACTCTTCACATTAAATTACTAATTTCTCGAAACGAGACGTTTTTAGCGAGGGTCTCCTGAATGGGTTTCAGAATTTCGGTCACTTACCCCGCGTACTAATTTAGTGTCTGGGGTTATTGACAGTAGTACATGCTAAACTCATTGGGATTAGGGGGTGGGGTAGATTTGATATGATTGTATTGGTTGTGAGTATTGAAAATCCGGAGCTGGGAGTCGGGAGTTGGGAATTGGAGATGCTTATCTTGAAAGCATGTACTAAGAATCGATGTACTAGTCCCCTGTTCGTGTTGATAAATGATGTACTAGTAGATGATTCACCTGAGTTTATGTGGAAAAGTTTATTTTGTTTCGGAAATATCAGGTCACGATGAAGATAGAGATTTGAATGTGATTCTTGGTGTGCTAGGAGATGATACACTAGTAGATGGTCCATATGAATGTATATAGAAAAGTTTATTTTGCTCTCGAGTTTGTGGGGTCCGGATAAATGCCAGAATTTTGATGTAACTGTTGATGTTCAAGAGTATGGTGGACTAGTAGATGGTTCACATGAGTGTATGGAACAAACTCTATCTTTTTCTGCCTGGATGAAAATTTGGATTTGGATGTGACTCTTGCTATTCTAGTGTGTGAGAAAAATTCGATAGTGTTGACAAGATGTTCGAGAGAGAGCGCTCTAGAGTTGAGGCTGTATAATTCTAGGGGATTACTATTGATATTGAAATGTAGAATGGAAGTCAAATGGTGTACTTAAAAGTTGCATAATTTCGAATCTACACGAGTGATACTATCTCCTGAATTTACCGAATCGACAATCTTATCGAGTAGATGGTTTAGAACCGAGAACCAAGAATCTGTAAACGAGACTTCGTTAAAATCGCCCAAATATAGTTAGTACGATGCAAAGAGGCCACGATTGGCAGGATCTTGCTGTTGAATAGTACACACACAGTAGTCAAATTGCACGAAACTATGTCAATCTTAGCCACTCCCATTAGAAATATATTTACTGTCTACTGAGAAAATAAACTGGAATGTCTAGAGTTTAGACTGCAATATTTGCCGAGAGAAAGAATCAGAATGCTCATTCAATAGATCAGAGTTTAGAATGCAATGATAGTAGAAAAATTGTTAACTTTAACCTATTCAGTCTTTTCTAAGCGTTGAGATGATTTTCACTAACGAATTGATTTGAAATAACGAACTGCTAAGATCAAGAACGCAATAGTCACTTCGAAATGTGAAGACTAGATTCGGAAAAGCACTACAATCTGGAAGAAATGTTGGAAATTCGTGAATGTGCTGTCAAGAAATTAGAGTTCAGGAACAACATTTCTAGTCCATGCTGATCTTCTATCTATAGCAGAGCACCAGTAGAATTTTCGAGACACTAGTAATTATTTTGATCATCTGAAGAGAAGATTTTTTCACGTCTAAGATTGAGAAGCTAATGAATTAGTTCGTTGTGAATCACATAAAAGGCTCGAGGATTCTCTGTGTAAGACCTCTTTCTGATTTGCGTAGACACAGTCTGACTTCCATTCGTACAACCAACCACTACCAACAACATCCAACACTCAACAACACAACAACATAACAACATAACAACACATCTGCTATCATCACAATGTCTTCCAACTCTAACAACACCCAACGCCCACTCACCGCTCTAGAAGCGAGAGTCTTAAACCTAATTGACGCTCACCTTCGTCTCCTCGTCATCGAACCCCCTCAACCCCCTAGGAACCAACCCCCAATTCCACGAACCACTTACGCGTATTCCCATCAACAACAATCAAGAGCCGCTCAACAACCAAGAGCCGCTCAACAACCAAGAGCCGCTCAACAACCAAGAGCCGCTCAACAAACAAGAGCCGCTCAACAACCCAGGGCCACTCAACAAACAAGAGCCGCTCAACAACCCAGGGCCACTCAACAACCAAGAGCCGCTCAACAACCCAGGGCCACTCAACAATCCAGAGTGACTCAACAACCCAGGTACCACTCACGCGAAGAAGAAGTTCTCTATCAACAATGGCAACAACACTTGAGGACTCTCGACTTACCAACCACGGATGAAGAAGATGAATATGAACAGTTTGAATAATCGTGTTTTTGATTAATTTTTCTTGTTATTTCCTTTGTATTCAGTTCTGTACTTCCATTTTGTTTATTTATTTCCGATTATTCTTGTATCTTCATAGATCTCGAATTTTTAATGTCTTCTTTGTATTCAATTCTATGTATTTCACTTATGTTTATTTATTTCTAATTATTCTTGTATCTTCATAGATCTCGAGTTTGTTCGCACTTGTATCCTTGCATGTTTTTGACTTTCTTCATATAGACGAGTCGTTTAGGTTTCCCCATCAAGATGGGGTTTCCCTACTCGCTTGGCCGAATGGCGCTCGTATGAAACAAAATAACAAATAAATTGCCAACACTGCTGTCTTCGATGATGATGTATTTGATTAATTGTGATGTGACAATACGTGTGTGTGTGAATGACATGTGAATAGCCTCACTTTCATACTTAATTCCGAAAACTATTGTATAATTTTTCTATGTGATTGCCCTGAGGGAGTAATGTATTTCAATCAGTCATCGTAATCTGCTTAGTCTGTATAATTAGACTTTTTGGGTAGGAAATCCGGGTCGTGATAGGCCTAGTGTCTTGTTCGGGTGTACTTATTCTGTAATGATTGGTCACATAGAGAAAAGAGGCTAAATACGTATTGAAGAGGATGAAAAGCTTGATTGTATTCCTATAAAAGGTTGAAGCTATTTAAGGTGCTAGAAAGCTAGTAAAACCACGCTAGAAGGGGCTGTAGTATTCACTCTGTTATCTCATAGACAAGCTTAATTCTATACGTAGTTCAGATAGATGGGAATAGATATCATATAATTGTGATTCTTACACACAAAACTTTGTTTTTTTGATTAAATCATGACACTGGCGCCCCTTGCAATCCATATTACTATCCCGTAAGATTTTCATTGATTTTGCTACATAATCTGGAAATTGCCAAATAACTACGGAAGGGAATCCCTACCTACTTTATGATACTGGAACACACTCGCGCTTCAACATCGAACAGTTCCACAAATCGATAACTGAAATTAAGCATAAGGGGTTTCGAAGAAAGAGGTAGAGACTAGGATGAGAATTTTCACAATTCATAAGTCTAACCTTTAACTCCTCAAGAGAAATGGCATGTAAGCACTTGTGATACTTCATCGTGCTCATTGTTCTCATTCTATCTTCTTCCACTTAAAGATGATATACATGGTAGGCCAGCAAGGAAATGGAACAACAGAATACCAAACGAAGTCTTCGATGCAAACATCTTACAATCATCCGCCAGCGAATATTTATAGTATGTGATGTGATACATTGAAGCTACAAATGCGTGCGAATGAGATTTGATACATGGTTTGTGACAATACGGTTGGCTGGACTCAATAGGTAATGACAGTAAGTCTTGGGGGCAGAAAATTGACTGGCAACTTGGTGACAAGAACTTACCATAATAAATCAGTAAACACGAGATGGCAAGGGGAGATCTCTTGAGAGGTTGTTTCAGATCATGATTATGTAGAGGAGATTTTGATGTTATGGGGTGGAAAGTGGATTAGCTGATGTATAAGTAACTGAAGCTTTAAACTGGTGAGGAATTTGATATAAAGTCTTTGGCAGTGAAGACGGGATGTGGGTTCATGAAATAAGGAGATGGGTCTTCAATAGCAAAAGAGGTGATTGAGGACTCCCAGGGAGCTGTCGTCTGGATATTGATTGCTTACTAATCAGCGCGGCCGCGTCGGCTTTCATTCAATTTAATCAATCCCCGCGACATCATCATAATGCTTCAATCATGCGACGCGTTGTAGTAACAGGCCTTGGAGCCATAACACCATTGGGTGTAGGAATCCGACCTACATGGAGTCGTCTTCTCGCAGGAAATTGTGGTATAGTTTCGCTACCCACGAATTATTTCGAAACCTCACAACGAGAAAGTCTTCCCAGCACAATAGCTGGTCTTGTGCCAACTGGTAACAATGCGAAGGATTCATGGCGAGCTACAGATTGGTTAGAGAAAGGAGAAGATTCACGAATGGCCAAATTTACACAATATGCAATAGCAGCTACGGAAATGGCACTCCAGGATGCAGGATGGAAACCACAAAAACAAGAGGATAAAGAATCTACTGGTGTTTGCCTTGGCAGTGGTATTGGGGGATTGGATGAGCTTTATACTGCTAGCAACAATTATTCTAGAATGGTAATACATCTTTTTTTTCTAATCAAAATATTAATTGAGATTTTTATAGGGCTACAAATCGGTATCCCCATTCTTCGTACCAAAACTCCTCATAAATCTCGCGGCAGGTCATATATCAATGAAATATGGATTTGAAGGTCCGAATCATGCAGTCACAACCGCTTGCACAACTGGCGCACATGCGATTGGCGATGCATCTCGATTTATTGCTTTCGGAGATGCAGATGTGATGGTAGCTGGTGGTTCTGAGTCTTGTATACATCCATTAGCTTTTGCCGGCTTTGCTAAAGCTCGTTCACTTGCTCGCAAATATAATGACAACCCCGAATCATCATCCCGTCCATTCGATCGAGATAGATGTGGTTTTGTTATTGCAGAAGGTGCTGGAGTCGTTGTCTTAGAGGAATTGGAACATGCTAAGGCTCGCGGAGCTGAAATATATGCCGAAATACGTGGATATGGTTGTAGTGGTGATGCACATCATATCACTGCTCCGAAGGAAGATGGAGCTGGCGCATTCTTGGCGATGAAAAGAGCTCTTAAGAATGCTGGAATTTCACCTCGAGAAGTTGATTACATTAATGCTCATGCTACAAGTACGCCTTTAGGTGATGCTGCCGAAAATGCTGCTATCACAAGATTGATGCTTGGGGAGGAAGGGCTTGATACCGCAAGTCAGATTTCAGTCAGTAGTACCAAAGGTGCTATTGGACATTTGCTAGGTGCAGCTGGTGCAGTGGAAGCTATTTTTTCAATCTTGGCTGTGAAAGAGGTACAATATGATATCACGTGCGATTTCTAATCACTAACTGTTTCCTAGAACATACTTCCACCCACACTCAATCTATATAATCCAGATGAGAACATGAATTGCAATTATGTCCCTTTCTCGGCACAAGAAAAAGAAGTCAAGGTTTCAGTATCTAATAGCTTTGGCTTTGGTGGTACGAATGCTTCACTCGCCTTCTCAAAGTACAGCTGAGATGTCGAACGTAATCGACTTCATTCAAGTACCGCCTCCTATACCCAAATATCTCACCTCTTTTTGTATAACAGCTACAGGTTCGTTCCAATTTCGACAAGCATAAACTTGAGGTGTTCCGACCCAGGTTATGTCAGGATCTTTTCTATATGGTCCTGATGGATCCAGAGTCAAATCGCCTGCGCATCGTATAATTTCTCGATTTGGTCAATGCAATTATCCGGGTTTACATAAATGGTCAATATGATGCATCGCTGTTAGACTTGAAAATACCAACGGACAACCTTGTTGTTTTAGTAAATTACTATTCCAGTCGTGATCGGCATAATTGCCCGGCATAGTATCAACGTGGACTCTGGTAATAAAGTAAGGAGGATCTCAACCAAACAATGTAAGGAATGTATAACTTTAAGTCTATAAAATTGTCAGTCAATATTGACATTGGATGTGTGAAGTTTCATACTCAAGATAGTATTCATCGTTTAGTTTAAATGGACTTTTTAATAGAGTCAGTTCTTCGGTATCTTGCGTATCTTTCTTTCTTATGCTAGCTGTGATTGTCCACCTGCCTTCTTGAAATCCACGAGAATTCGAGATTTCACGTGCGGACAATGAGTCCTTAGTTAAAGTCAATTTGTTTTGGCCATGAATTTGATGTATTATTAAAATCTTATGTAACATTCGTAAGACTCAGCTAGGAGGAACCTGTAATACTACTGTCTATTGCACAATGCCCAGGTGATCTTGGACCGCCCGTATCAGGAAATGGTGAAGGATCGGAACTTCAATATCGCTATTAGACATGTCAACCTTTCAAAAATCAATGGTATGGCTTGCTTCACTTATCGTTGTAAGATGTGCGTTCAGGTATTCAGTGCTTTCCTCATCAATTACAAAGGTCTTTCAGTGTTCATACATCGATCTTAATTCGCTTTCATAGTCAAACATATCGTACTTACACTTTACAACACTGTCATTCATTTTCGGGACATGAATTCTTCCCATCATCAATTGCGTGACCTCTACTATTTTATATCATTCTGACGAAACGTTGAAGTTAATTGAATTGTATGTTATTGTGATTCTCTTTTGAAAGCCTGCATAGACTTCAACTACTCTGCTGAAACCTTCTTAGCACCAGAATACTGAGGCTCGGCTAAGCCTTCTTCACACAAGGAAGGAATAAATAGATGTACGAGACAGGGGAAGGAGCTTTAGAGTTTGATGACTACATATTTCTTGCGTCTTGATCCAGAGTAGATAAAATGTGATATCGGACACACAAGCAGTTGATCATTCCAATTCATAGATTGTCACTTGCGGATTTGTTGTATGTGGAATGGTACTCATCTTGCAATTGTATATCCGCACCATCAATCATATTCACCAAAGATTTTTGACCAAATTAACTTACCACTCACAATTTTCAATATGCGCCCAAATGCCATTACAGTTTTTCTAGGACTAGCGATTTTGGAGGTAGCTGGATGTCATCCCATTTTGGTTGGTACTTTTATTCTCTTCCTTTGTTTAAATGTGTTACAAACAGAGAAGCGGAAGTGCATGTTAACAGTATCTATATCATAGAATCCAATCGCACCTGGAGCACAAATGCAATCCTTAATGGAGACGGCGCACTTGCGATTGTATCTGACGCTTTCAGCGATAACATCTTAACTGCGGCTGGTCCGCTTGGTATAGCTGTGCGTGTTGGTTCATCTGTCCGTAAGAGATCCGCGCCACTGCCTGATGCCAACAAGAGGGGGAGAAATTTGGAATAATCGAGTGGATAATTCGAGCCCTCCTGCTACCCTTTATGAAGACGGAAAAAATTACAATAATAACGTGACGACCATTGCCATGATGCGGGGATTGGAAAGACAAATATGCCGACTCTCATAGGAGGAGCTCTTATAGGAGCCTGCAAGGAATGTTTTTTCAGCGTCTGAGTCGAAGAGATCACGAAGAGAGAATCTGCGGGTCATAGTTGAGCTGAAAATTCCAGTCCCTCATTTACCCTTGATGAACGAGATGAACGAGATGATCCAGATGCATCGGACTCTGTGCTTGGTTCTTGGGGATTGTATTGGGTGATATCACATCCTTCATTGGTGTTCCACGAGCAGGGTCTCCTTCAGGTTGGTGAAGTCTGTAGCGGGGACTTTGTATATCATTGTGTGACGAGGGGGTGAATGGAGGGGGAATAAACTTTTATTTGATAACCAAGAATTGGAATAGGCGGTGCTTTATTTAAGATTGATTGATGAATGTGAAAGATGAAAGCCTTCATATGTATACGCAATATCAAAGGTTTTCGACTGAAGAGTCTCAACCTTGACCTTTTTATTCCACATATTTCATTCTCTTTCAGCATTGTCCAATGTCTACGGATATCCATCAACAAATCTTTTCGAGCGATGCTCAACAGTACATCCACTTGACCTCTAAGCTAAGTGGCCAGATATCATAAACAATCGAAACAAAATTTGGTTTTTTCTCACATCACCATGATCACCATGTAGCAAAGTGAAATTCAGATGTATTCCAACAAACTCATGACATTTCTATTACGCTAAGCTTATTATACACCATCTCATTCCCGTTGATTCCGCGCAATTTGAAATTCAAGCTCGAGATAGATTATCTTCATGTTCCATTCATAATAGGTCTTCTCCATAAGTTGAAGAAGAAAAGACAAGAACATCAGAATTGTTGAGGGGCTTTAAAGCACTTGCCGCTTATCCCCGTTTCTCTAGTTGGATAAGAGGATATCTATTAGGAGAGGTGTCTATTCATATAATAGGTGTTCTTTATAAGTGGAAGAAGGAAAAACAAGAACATCAGAATTGTTGAGGGGCTTTAAAGCATTTGCTGCTTCTCCCCATTTCTCTAGTTGAATAAGAGGATCTCTATTAAGAGAGATATCCATTCATATAATAAATATTCTTTATAAGTGGAAAAAGAAAAATCAAGGACAACAAAGTTGTTGAGGGGCTTTAAGATGATTGCTGCTTCTCCCCGTTTCTCTAATTGGATAAGAGGATCTCTGTTGGGAGAGGTGTCCGTTCGCAAAATAGGTCTTCTTCATTTTTGAAGAAGAGAAGAAAAAGATCAACAGAATTGTTGAGGGGCTTTAAGGCGCTTGCGGCTTCTCCCCGTTTCTCTAGTTGTACAAGAGGATCTTTACTGGGAAAGGTGTCCGTTCGTAGGGCTTTAAGACGCTTGCCGCTTCTCCCTATTTCTCCAGCTGTATAGGAGGATCTCAACTGGGGAGGTATCCGTGGATAAGTTGCAAGAGATGGTTGGGATAGATAAATGAGATAGATGAGTGGATTAGATGGTGGAAGATAGATGGTTGAATAAATGGTGTATAGATAGTGATATAAATGATGAGAGGTAAATGATAATAGATAGATGATAAGAAATATGGTAAATATATGATAAGAGATGGATAGGATAGATAGTGAGCTAGATGGCAAATAGATGGCGAGGTAAATGATAGGAGATAGATGGTAAGGAGAAAATAGTAAAATAAATGGTAAGATAAATGGTAAGATAAATGGCAAGATAAATAATAAGGAGTAGATAGCGAAATAAATGATAATAGATAATGAGATAGATGTAGTAAATAGATAGTGATATAAATGAGAGGAGATAAATAGTGAGATATATAGTAAATAGATGGTGAGATAAATGGCAAATAGATGGTAATACATGGAGGAAGGAATAAATGGTAAATATATGGTAAGATAAATAGTAATAGATGGTGATAGAGGTGGTGAGATAAATGGTAAATAGATGGTGATATAAATGGAAGGAGATAAATGGTGAAAGGTAAATGGTGGGATAGATGATGAAATAGATGGTTAATAGATAGTGAGATAAATGATAAATAGATAATGAGATATATAGTAAAATAAATGGCAAATAGATAGCAAATAGATCGTGAAAAATATGGCGAATAAATAGTGAAATAGATGGCGATAAATGGTAAGAGATAAATGGTAAGAGATAAATAGTAAGGGATAAATGGTAAATAGATGGTGAAATAGATGGCGATAAATGGTAAGGGATAAATGGTAAATAGATGGTGAAATAAATGATCGGATAAATAGTGAGAAAAATGGCGAATAGATGGTGAAATAGATGGCGATAAATGGTAAGATAAATGGTAAATAGATGGTGAAATAAATGGTAAGATAAATGTTGGGATAAATGATTGAATAAATGGCAAATATATAGTGATAAAGATAGTGAAGAAGATAATAAAATAAATGGTAAATAGATAGCAAGTAGATGGTAATAAATGGTAGAATAAATAGTGATAGATAGTGAGATAGATTGTAAGATAAATAGTAAAGATAAATAAGAGGTAGATGATGAGATAGATGGCGATAAATGGTAGGATAAATTGTAAGAGATAAATGGCAAAGAGATGATGAGATAGATGGTGATAAATGGTAGGATAAATTGTATGAGTAAATAAAGAAATGGAGATGGTGGGATAGATGGTAGAGTATATGGCGATAGGTAGATGGTGAGTTAGATGATTGAATAAATGATAAGCAATAAATAAGAGATAGATGTTGATAAATGATAGGGGATAAATTGTGAGATAGATGATAAGCGATATATGATAAGCGATAAAGAAGAGAGAGATAGATGGTGATAAATGGCGTAGATAAATGGAAGGAGATAAATGGGAGGAGATAAATGGGAGGAGATAAATGGCAAAATAAATGGCAAGATAAATAGCAAGGTAAATGGTGTAGATAAATGGTGAAGATAAATGGCAAGATAAATGGTACAGTAAATGGCAGACTAAATGGCAGACTAAATGACAAGGTAAATAGTGAGAGATAAATAATAGGGGGTAAATGATGATAAATGATATAAGATAAATGGCAAGGTAAATGGGAGGAGATAAATCAGATGAGAAGAGATAACAGGATAGATGAGAAGAGATGACTGAATAAATGATTGAATAGATGATTGAATAAATGAGAAGAGATGGTTGAGTAAATGACAAGAGATGGTTGAGTAAATGACAAGAGATGGTTGAGTAGATGATTGAAAGATGCTGAGATTGATGGCAAGAGGTGTGGGAAAGAACGAGGTATTTATAGACTTTGAGAAATTAGCGTAGTGGTCTGGAAATATCGTTACTAACTGAATCGATAGTATCACAAATTGACGAAATAGAATTCTTTGAACCAAAGACCCAATCAATCTGAACGTTCAAGTAGTTTCAAGATCCATAGAAACATACTAGAGCTACAATGATTGGAAATCACACCATCAGGACAGATTTGATCTTTGGTGTCAAAAGTCGTAACGTGTCGGTTCGTTAGCCAACTCGTTAAACTCTGAATTCAGAACTCGGCTAGACGAACCAGTTTGATTCGAAATCGATAGTTGAACATGTTAAGCCTAGATTGAATAGTAATCACTCAATAAAAACAGATTTAACCTTTGGCGTTCAAAAATCGTAACATTTCAGCTTATTAACTAACTCATTAAACTCTAAATACAAACTCGATTAAACAAACCAATTGATACGAAATCAATAGTTGAATATATTAAACCTAGATTTATTAGAAATCACTCGATAAGAACAGATTTGATCTTTGGCCTTCAAAAATCATAGCATTTCGGCTCGTTAACCGACTTATAAAGCTCAAGTTTCGGAACTCGGCTGGATGTAAGATTACTAGGCGAGTTTAGTTAGAATTTCAATCACATACTATACCTGTGTACTTGTTCAGATAGAAGATGTACCGATTTGTAACAGCAAAGAATAATTCATCACAATTTCTAGAACTTTCCTTCGTTACTAAACTATTGATCGTTCCCTACATTCAATTTTCCCCGCGTTTTAGATTGACATTCACGATTTTTCCACGCGAGGCTATCCTTGTAACACTCCCCAGATCTGCCTACTAGCTTGAGTTGATCAATCGACATATCTGTTCTCAACCTCTAATGCCACCTTTCTTCGATACCGAGCCAATCACACTTCTTATCATGCTCTTCCGTTACACATCTAGGATTCCCATTGCAAAACACAACCTCGGAAGTACCGGCACCATTCCACGAGTATTAAGTTACTCGTTTCGACTCAATAGCTTATCCAGATATTTATCTAACTGGAATTTATGGAGTTCATCTCCTCTTTACGATTTATAATAGCGAAATGATAGTAGATCGAAAGTAAGATAAACGAGCGAATATCGTCTAAACTCGTCAAACCCCCCTTCCCCCACTCACCCTACGTGACACCTAACCACAAACCTTAAAAAAACCACTGTACATCTGTCATCTAATAATAACGTAACGGCGGGATTCTTATCGAGCATTCAAATCACAGAAAGAAAATCTCCCACTCCCCAAAAACTCTATCAATCGACTTCCCCAGAATCATCTATTATCTTCCAGTTACTAAGTTTCAAACTTCATCAAGGTCTAGATCGCTCCCGAATACGATTATCGCACATCTACCATGTCCTACCTAAAATGAAATTTCTAGCAACTACTAATTCGTATCCAATTATCTATCCACTACTTCCACCACCACAATTAAGTAAGTTTCCATCCATCACCACTCATCCACTAACTACTCCACCCCCTCCTCAAACCCGACCCAACCCAATTCCTCGCACATTCCAGACTCCCGATCTCCAAAATATACCCTAACAATTATCACCACCATTGCAACATAATCTCTTCTGCAAATCCGTAACTCAAAATTTCCTCACAAAAATTCAATAGTCCAAACCACACTTTCGCAAACTAGCGAACATCATTTCGATAGTTAACCGAGCGAGTACTTTCCCTAATTTCCGACTCACGATTTAGATCAGGACGTTCGAAAAAAATATCTTAGACAGTTTCTTCTCCTGTGCTATTATCGATATGCCGATGTATCAGTCGATTCGTACTTCCTGATATATTTATCACACTAAGTGAATGGGATTATCAAATCTTCCGTTCTAGATCTCAATGAGATCTACTGTTGATCATTGATTCGATCGCTCCAGAGAACAAAAAAGGACACCTAGATAGTTTGAAAAATAAGGTTTCGCGATAAGAGGAAAAAGGAAAGAGTCAGGAGGTGAATTAGTTTTTCTCACGGATAACATTTGGATAGCGATCTGATACGCGATCCCCATGCCATTTTCAATTTTCGCTGTCTTCATCTATCTCGGAAGTAATCGTTAGAAATTCTCAGCTAATCGGATACAAATTTGTATCTACCCTCTGCTCGCATAATTGCCGAGTTCAGGACTATAGAACTTCTTCTTGTTTCCTTTCTATTCCCTTCGCTTCCCTTTTTTCATCCCTAGCACTTACCCAACCCCCTACCAAATCAATTACCCTCGATTACGTTCTATCCCCATCTCGAACATCTCTATTACAAATCTCCATCACACATTTCCCAATCTCCCTCTCCCCCTACCCCAGTCGCAGTCCCAATCCCAATATCTCCCAGAAAACATAACAACACCCCTCCTATGAAAAGTCACATATCAAATAAACAATAAACTCCCCCCCGGCCTCCCTAAACTATACTCCACAAATCCTCCCCCCCCTCAGCCCAAATCTACAATCATCGTGTTTCCCATTATTCCAAGCGTATCTATGTACTTACCAACATCCCTTCTTTTCAATTCCCTCTTCAATTCCCCTCTTCAATTCCCCTCTTCAATTACCCTCTTCAATTACCTCCTCTATTCCCCCCTCCCAGACCTCCAATCCCCCATCTAAAACCCCCCATCCCATCATACAGAAACCCCACACACAATTCCCCCAACCATCACTCCAACCCCCGCAAAATTCCACTACATAAGCAATTGGAAGCTCTTAGTAAAATTTACAAAGCCATCATCCATCCATTCATCTATTCATCTCTCTATCTATTCATCGCCTATCTATACGGCAAGAAAAGAAATACTATTTATCTATTAATTGATATCTATATAAGATTAGTATATAGTACAAAATCATATCATTCAGTTTCTTTTATAGTCCTTTTCTATTTTATAAAGTATTTATTTATAATGTGTTTTATTAGTGAGTAGGTCATATCAATAAGTAAAAATCACTTTCACCTCAATTCATTTATTCAAAACTATATTATTAATAACAACAATATCAATTAATTAAAATTATAAGATTCTAATAATCTAGGATTTATTATATCATTTTAACAGATTCTTAGATTATAACCTATTTCCCTTTCCACATTTACTACAACATCGATTAGAAAATACGTCCCCATTAGGATCCTTCCTTTTTGATACTTATGACATGTAAATCTAAACATCAACCTTGTTGTTAAGATAATATATCAAAAACCTTTTGTTTAATAAATATTCCTCTTTAACAACAATTAGGTTTTTTTTGTATATCAACAGTTTATTTAATACTTCATTTGCTACTCAAAATATACAAATCTTTATACTTAAAAGTATATTCTTATAAGCTAATCTCTTTATACTCTTAACTAAAACTAATACAATCTCAAATATAAATATAAAGAAGTTTAAATAATAACGAGTTATTCAAGATTTGACTAATATTGATTAAAAAAAAAGCTTCAATTAAATTACAAAGGATTTAAAAGATCTATTAATTCAGATTGAAAGAAAAAAAAGTAAATATACAAATTTGAATATCTAATTTCGAAATACAGCTTCAGGATTAAATAGGATTAAACCCTATTCCTCGAAACCCTGATTTCATATTCTGAAAAATGATCGATTCTTTATATACAGCTTTAAAAGCTATAAAGAATTCAACCTTCGAAATATGATTAATATATGCCTTGATAAATCCATCAATTTGACCACCATATAAACATTTCAGATTACCAAAACAACCTACATCAAATAATTGAATTAGATAACTTGAATACAATAATAAACATAAACATATAATGTTATTCTCTTTACAATATACTTGAAAAACTCTTAATTCATAGCTTTCATACCCATCTAACATCAACATTCGATATTTACCCTTTCTTCGATTCTTAATATACTTATCGAAATGTTTCAACCATTCTAAAACCCATCTCATTATTTGTCCATCCATTAGATATAAATTTAATAGCCCAATCCACAGAAAAATCGATTTCGGTATACCAATTGGAAAGATAAACCTATCCTTGAACCACTAGAAATGAGGATATTCAGTTTCACCCTTTCTATTACCACATATAATCACTGTAGCCCATTCTCTATTGCCTAGTTATATTACCTTACTTCTGCCATTTCATTCAGCACTAATTATCACCATTCCGGGGTATATTATACCTATCATAAAGCCTGTTTTGTCGAAGTTATAGAAATTGCTATCTAAAATGCCAAATTTCGCTCGTATATTTACAACCAATCAAAATCATCTTCAATAAGCTTAGGAATCTTTGCAAAAAACTCTTTGAAATCATAAACACAACTAAAACACATCTTTATTCGATTCGACACTTTACAAATCGATATGCCCAAAACTTCCCAACACGATTTGCACTTTTCGATTCGAGAATATGATTTGCTATATTTTCTACATTTCTTAATTTAGATAAAAATCCTTTCATATCCATATCGATTATATATTTAGAAATAATATTCTCCTCTAGTTCTAAAAAATTATTAGATTTAGATCGATATTCAAAATAAGAAATAAAACTATTGATTCTATATTGTAAGTGTTTGTATTTGGGATATTATATATCTTGTAACTTTTCGAATGTTTATTTTTTTCTCTTTTTGATAGCTTCAATAGCAAGAAGTATATGGGCTTTTTGATTATTCGGATTTATCATAAATTATTGATAAAACGCATATTGAAAAGAGGAAGAGATGAATTGAGATGAAAGTAACCCACTCAACTGATATAAACCCACTCACTGATAAAAAACGTTATATTCATTATTTATCTATCTATATATATATTTCATCCCTTCTTTCCTCTCTTCTTTCCTCCCGTCTTTCATCCCTCCATCCATCCCTTTTTTCCTCCCTCCCTCCCCCCTCTCAAACTCCCAAACTCCCATTCACAAGCGCCCTCTTTTCTCCCTCATTCATAACCCAACTTCCAATTATTTCCTCTATTCTTCTCAACTCATCTAATCTCCATCTGAGCTCCATCTCATCCCAAATCCATCTAATTTCCATCTCCTATACCAAACTACCTACATATATACCTATATATATATACATATCTCCCCGCAAAAACCAGCCACATATCATATCATATTACATCACATTACAAAGCAATCAGAAAATTTCCCAAATTTCCCAATTTTCTTTCCCTCTTTCCCTCTAATCTCTCAATTCAATCTCTCACCCCCCCACTCTCCCTCCCTGCCCACCCCCCCCAAAAAATACAACTCACAACTCACAACTCACATTCCATTCCATTCCATTCCACTCGGAACCAGGAATATCAAAAAACCAAGATGATCACTTCATCTTCATCTCTTTATCTCTATATCTTCACTTCCTAGAGATCCTTCCTAAAAAATCTTCCCAACGTCATCTTCAACTTCATCTTCCCCAACTCATCTTCCCCAAATCCTTCCCCAAGACCCCCCCCAAGAACCTTTCCCCTTCCCTCCCGTCCCTTCCCTTCCCTTTCAAAAAAAAATAAAATTCTAAATTATAGACTATATAATATAACATAACATAACATAACATAACATAACATAACATAACATAACATAACATACAGCAAATGACTCTCATCTCATGCCCCCCCCCCCCCTAAAAGCGATTGATTTACTCTTACTCTTATTATATCCTAAATGAGAAGATGATTTACTCTACTCTTATACTCCTTGAATTCTACGATTAGAGTAAGTAAATAAGTAAGTAAGTAAGTAGGTAAATAAGTAAGTAGGTAAATAGAAGTAAGTAGGTAAAATAAGTAAGTAGGTAAATAAGTAAGTAGGTAAATAAGTAAGTAAGTAAGTAAGTAAGTAAGTAAGTAAACAAGCCGAGTTGATCCATATCAATAAATACTTTTTTTATAATGCTTTCTTTACAATGCTTTTTTTACAATAAATAAATAAATGAATAATAAATGAATGAATGAGAAAAGGTATCATATACACCAACTAACTAACTAACTGACTAACTAACTGACTAACTAACTGACTAACTAACTATCTCTCTCACCTCCTTTCTCACCTCCTTTCTATCTCTTTCTTATTCCATTCTCATTCCCTCCTATCTTCCTTTCTTCCTCTTCCTTTCTTCCCCCATCTTCCTCACTCATCCACCTTCTTCAATCTCATTCTATAAACCCCATCCCCCTCATCTCACCTCTTCTCCCCACCCCACCCCAACCAACCAACCAACCCAACCCCCCCCCCCCAAAATCTAAACAAACTTAACCTCCCCAAAAAGTCCCGCTCTAACCTGCACCAACGCCGCCAACTCCAACAAAAACTCCTGTAACACGATAACATTCGTTAGAATATGACTTACGCTTACCTTTTTATCTTCTGTCTCTCCCTCTGCATCATCCATCACTACCTCTGTCTCTCCCTCCTCCTCCTTCCCCTTTGAACCACCACTCCCCTCCACCCCACTACCATCCATCTCAAAATTCTCCACCAAAGTTTTACTTTCCCCCGCTCCATCCCTCGTTTCCGAAGCTTCCGCTTCCACCTCCACCTCCACCTCCACCTCCACTTCCACTTCCCTCTCACCCCTATCCCCACTCTCCCCCGTCCTCTTTTTAGCAACCTTAAGATCCGGAAACGGTATCGCCACAACCTCATCTCTCCTAACCCTCTCCGGAATCCCCACCCTCCGATTCAAAATCCCCTGATCAATAGCCGCAAATGCCGCTGCCTGACTAGGCACAATAACTCTCTCCCTCCTCTCTCCCTCCTGACTTCTCGATTGCGAACTCCCTCTACTAGGTGATTCCGCACTCGATAAGAACTGAGGTGGTGGATTCAGCGTCCGATTTGTAGGAGTAGAGAACCCATGACTCCCACTCGTACTTCTCTGTTCACGATTTGGATTTGCTGGACGACCGCGAGTTTGTGGAGATCCTGATCTAGAAGGAGTATTAAAGTCACCAGAGAAGATGCGTTGAGCTACTTTATCAAGAGCAGATTGACGAGGGGGTGATTCTGTATGGGCGGATGATTCACGGTAACTTCTAGGTCGATGACGAACCGGAGTGGTCATGGATGCTGCTTGTTGAAACGCATCACGACGTTGTTGAAGTATATCTTCAAAACGAGGGATTTCGGCTCGATAACTATTAACTTGATCGACCAACATATCAAGTCTGGTAAGTAATTCTGGTTTTGGTGTTTCTGACCATTTGAGACGACGTTGTGTTAGTTTTAAAGCACGAATTTGTGCTTTCTCCAAAATTTCGTCCGGATCTCCTATATTAGTGAGAAGAAGATCGTCCACAATTTCATCAGTTCTACCTTCTTCAGATTCTTCATATACATATTTCGAAGGGTCAGGCAAAAGCCACCCATCAACACTCATATAGCCACATGTTGCCAAATCTATAATTGCGGCCGTCAAAGAAAGATTTGTCTCGACGGAATTTATGAAAAATGTCGACAAGATATCGAGTAAAGTCATGAGAACCGGATCTTCAGGTCTCAAAGTATGGGGACGAATATCTCTCGGCGCACCAGGAATGGTCGCCTGAGAACCGGGAAACTTGGAAGTTCCACTAGCTGATTTAGGCGCAACAAGTGCAATGGAACAAGAGTGACTTTCCAAGATATTCATACTATCTTTGATGTGATTTTCATAAACATCATCAAAATTATCTTCACCGCCAAGATCTTCGGCCATTGAGAGTAAACACTCAATTTCTCTTTCATGAGCTGCAATAGAACGTTGCGGTCCGTCACCCAATACATGACCTGTTCGAAGTAGTGTGGTCACAGCGTATCGATGATGTCGTTTCAAAATAACGGATAAAAGCTGCAACGTAACGGTTACAGTCTGTGAACTTTCTGATCGTAAACTGCCTAGAATAAGATCCACCAGATTGTATAATGCAGGGGCACCTCCTTCTACTTGCAAAGCAACTAGAGTTGCAAGATCCAAAGACTTTCGTTTCCTCGCTGCGCTCACAGAAGCTTTCGAGCCTGAAGGAGCTGGTGTAGTATCAGGTAAAGCGAGAAGGTAATGAAGGATAAGATGAATCATGTCAGGATGATCTAAAGATTCTAGAATTCGTCGTAAATATGTCAATACTGCAACCGATGAACCTCCATCAACATCTGAAGATTCGAGTAAAGATGGATATCTATTACAGACATTAGTTTTAGTAGCCAAGGAATGACAAAGAACCCATACAGTAGTTGTTGTAGAAAGATGACCTGAAAGTGCTCCAAGAGTGTCTGTTTAACCTCCATGGATTTGCAATGATTCAGCACATCCTGCCAGAAGACCAAATGTGAAAGGAAAGTTTCCATTTGCGATTGATAATCCTCATCGACTGAGCTCACAATCTCATGTGTAGTAAGAGGGTGTCGATAATCCGAAAGCGCCAGAACAGGAGGTAATGCATCCGGGGGATGATCAATAACAAGTTTTCGACTGAGCTGACTGTATAGTGCACCAAGTCCTGTAGCCATGAGAGTAGCCAAATCACTCTCAACTATCCATTGCTCCAGCGCCACATCATTCGAAGCTGCTTCAATAATATAGAGAAGACCTGTCCTCGCAAAATCTCCACATCTCCCTTCTTCATGTATGTAATCAATCAACAGATAGAACAGCTGAAAATCCTCCTTGTGTGTCTTTCCCGCAAACTTCTCATGTGGATCCGCAGTATATCCCTTTGCAGCATCCTCATCCCTTCGTTGCGAAGTAAACCAAACCGGCAAGATTTCCGGGTCAAGTCTAATCTTGGTCGTAATATTGAATGACAGCTCCACCACCTCGACCGCCAATTCCGAGCCCAGATTAATATTATTCGACCCGGTAATCCGAACCAGCAGATTCATAAGACTTTTGGCGAAAACATCATTCTCGACAAAATTCTCCTCCTCGCTATCAAGCAATGCAGCAAAGAGAGAGACCGCCTCCCGAATAATCCCCTCATTATACGACGTCGTAGCTATCTTCCCAATCGAGATGTAGATTTGTTTCTCCGCCGCAAAAGCGATGCAAGGATGTGGTAAAGGACGACGAGACTCATCGCCGAGCACTCGAGTAATTTCAGACAGACAGATGCGTATTTGTTCCGCAGCGTCATAATCTCGAGAGAGATCCGTCGCATTGCGCCATAATTGCTACAAGATATGCTGATTAGCTCTCCCTCCTCACCGTCCCCCACATTCGCAACAGAGCTATCTTACCAAAAGACGATTATATTCCCTCTTGAACCTCGCCAGTCGTTTTTCCGGATTATTCAAAGTTACCTTGCTGCCAGCTGGCGCGAGCGATGTGCCCGCTATCAAGCGTTGCCACTAATTATCGAAAAGAAACATCAGTAACTGCACTGTCATCCAGAGATCCATCTCTCTGCACAGATCAAGATACGATGCCATGTCATATACGCAACAAACACTCTCACACCCAAAAGAAACCGCGCAAACTTACAAAATCCATGACTTTGGAGGAGGCATCATTCATATCACCTTGACAAAAGTTATCGCATAAAAAAGTCCGAGAGATAGTAGCCGACGCGATCTGGTGAAACGCGCCTGCAACTTAGATGCGGAAGTTTAATTCTTAGTCAGCAAAGTTCGATATCGTTATCAGAAATGCGTCAAGTGACGGTGAAATGTACACAGGATGGTGAACGTGGAGGGGCTTATGAATTAATGAGGAGCAATGCGATTTCAAGTATATCTGCATATTTCATTTCCCCCTTTTCAATCTGGTAGTAAGTACCCTTATGATGACGATGCAGATCATAATTTTTGACCCACCTCATATGCCAAGGATATCACAAAATGCCCAAACTGGATCTTATGCAAAATGTATGATACGATACATCGTATATAACTTCAAATTTTTAAATACATATCCAAGTACAAATAACATATATACAGAATGTCCTTCATGAGTTCCTTCACTCTAGAATGTCTAAACCAAGTCCAATCCATCTCATTTACAAACCCAGAGCCCCCAACCAAACCGCCAAAATCGCACTACCCAACCACACAATATCAGTCTTCTTCCCTGGAATTCCCTCAGACGTCTTCGAACTCTGCACTACTCCCGCAACTGTACTATCAGCCAACGCTGGTATCGTTGTTGTTCCAGTCTGCGCCCCCAAGACACCCTCTGAAGTACTTGTACTAGCCCAATCCATAACCACCACGATTTTTCCTAATCCTCCTCCACTGATCGCAGATGTGGTTGCACTTCCTGCCATCGTCTCGTTTTGCACCATTGTTTCATCACCCGCCGTTATATAGAGGGAGGTTGTAGATGTAGTGCTTGATGCCTTGGAAACGGAAGAGGGTGTTTCGACTGGCGTCGAGGTAATTGTGTTTATGACGGCTGCGTTCACTGCCGAAATTGTTGTTTGGATGCTTGATAATATTGCCGATTTGGTACTTGTAGTAGTGGAGGTTTTAGTGATTGATCGAGTGAAATATGAGGTTGTAGTGTGAGTCGAAGTAGTGGACGATATTGTAGATGATGCGGGTATTGATGATTCAGCTGTCTCGCTGGTTGAACCAGCAACAATTTCGGTACCATAGTTCGCATTCATTATTGATGTGGTGGTGGTAGTAGCCGTGATTTCATTATAGGGGACAAAGGCGGTAGGAACACCTCGTCCAGCACCCAATTTACAATTCTCAAGGTTTGTTAGGGAGTCTGATTTATCTGATGCGGCATAATTGACCATCCAATCACGCAATTGTGTTGGCAATGTTGTTGAAAAAGCTCCCGGTGAGTTCCAACCGTGATCTGTATCTTCATCGGCAAGAAAGAACCCGGATGGATAAGGAGATATTTCATCACCGGATGAGCTTTTGATGTCTCTCGGGCGAGGGCATGCGTATGAACCATGCTTTGATGTCGGTGATTGCAGTTTGCATATATGACATCTGTATATACCCAAACAGGTGTTGGCGATTCATAGACTGTTCCATAAGGATCGGTGAAAGCGGTACCGTGAATGAAGGTTGTCTCGGCTCCGTAACCCCCCAAATCAGTCCCAATTATGGTTGTAGGAAGACCATTAATGGACGATCTCGTTATGGGTTTCGATGGGGCTGTAAAGTTTGTAGGAATGGTCTGAATACTCGTGATGGCTGTGTCGTCGTATTTGTATACGATGGTAGAGACAGTGGCTACAGTAATATTGATGCTTTCAGAATACCATAGAACTTGGCCGACTTGAAATGACGAGAGATAACAGCATTCGAGATTGGCTTCAAGAGTGGCGGTAGCTGCTTCGGAACTCGTTGATGTTTCATTGTATGAGATCGAGGCCGCTGCTTGACATCAGTTTTGATTCTTGAACAAAGAAGTAGTTTTATGAATGACATACTTCTCTGTGGGAGTTGCCTAATGCCATGTGCTTGTATTGCCCATAGTGATATTATCAACAGAGTGGTTCGGATTGTCATTTTCATGATGAGACCGAATAGAATCTCAGGCCCGAAGGATGAAGGGTAAAAAGGTCTCGAGCATGGCTAAAATACGGAGCAGATTTATGGTATTTAGGAGAGCAGAGACAGGGCTGAGTTCTAGGCCACCAACTTCATCTTGAGAGCAAGAGCGTCGGATCGACCCGCAATTTGGACTGTTGGCGCCTACAAACCTCATCAAGAAATTTACGAATCCGAATATCTGGCGCGTAGCGCCTCAGCCTTGGAGGAACATTGAAATGACTGGAGAATATAGACTTGGGAAATCTCTGTCCAAAATAGAGATTGCGAAAGGCTGATTTCTTAATCCCTATGTCAACTTTGATACGAGGGATACTTGGCACTCCCATCAGAGCTTCGTTTCTGAAATATGCCGGTTGCAAAATCTTCGAATATTTGATTTTGAGCACATGTTCATAAAGTTTTCAACGCTGTGAAACGTCTCTGACATTAAAAACAAATTGAGAATATAAGGAAGGCTGTAAAGTATATCTCTTTCAAGAGTTGTAAAGTCAAATTTTGGAAAGTTTGAAGATCACAATCAAAAGACACATCGACACTTCCACCTGCAAGGTGACTGATCTTGCAGGATTCTCCTAGGAAGAATCGATGATTTTCTCATGTGATATGAGTGGTGTCCGAGCAGGCTTTGAGAAAAATCTCAAAGATCAAATTATAATAGCACACTCAAATGGGGGGGGTGTAGCAATACAGCCTCTCAAAGTCTCAAACCATTCGTTGTCAAGTTCATGGATGGAAACGTTCTCGACCTTTGACAGCCCAGGCAGATTTACTTCAGGAGATGGCAAGACTGGTCCAAGTAGAGTGGGGTACACGCGTCTAGTAGTGTCGTGATAAAGAGATGAAGCGATGGAGTTTGGATGTGATCAGAGCATAAAAAAAAATGAAGTCGTCGGGATTCCATGCCTGTTTTACAGATGTGACCGCACGAAAATAGAGTGATCTACCCAAGTCCCTAATCCGAAACCAGCTAGCTCTTACCTTTAGACGCCCAAGAAATGCGGAGACGAATCTTGGTATAGATCACCCATCACTTCTTCCCTTGCGATCCTAGGTGACTTCCCGTGCTTTACCATAAAACTCTGATGATACCCCTGATAACTATATCGTATTTCGAAGAAATTCGTTCACGCTGCCCATGCATGGAAATATGTGTACAGAAATTGCCATCTCTTCTCTGGCTTCGTCATTCATCATTTCTTTCCAAACCTTAACGGTAAGGTCATCCGTGGCACCCAGTGTGATTTATACACATGACTTTTGAGTCGAGAGAGACACGTTGAACTCAATTGAAATGAGTTTATTGAAATTAATGAAACGAACCGAGACCGATACTGGGTGGGTATGAGCGAAAAGCTATTTTCAGTTGGAGGATCAGATCACCGTCGTCACCCGAGGCTAAATCATGGAGACTGTTAATATCACGGAATGCTCGGGTCGCCTTTGGTTCATTGCAGATATATTTGAGGTGTGATGGGCAGTTTCACACATAATTTTCTGGTGTCAATTCTCCTGATGAGACTGGTCGAGGTCCCATGGATGGTGCATAGCTTGGTTTCCAAAGTGTCATGGCGATGTACATAATTTTTATGAGAATTTATGAGCGTCTGTCTGGGTTTACATCAATAGGAGTTTGATTTTGAATCAAGCAGCGGTCGTGGTTCCCGATAAATGAATACTCAGGTACGACGGTACTGCTGATCCTGTCCCATTGATTATAGACGAGAAGAGATTTGGGGGGGTGAGCGGGGGGTCTGCGACTCTGTATTTGGTCACCAAAATTCTAGAACCACCCCTAAAAAAAAGGGTACTACTAATGCTGTGTCTGAAATATCGGTCAAGCTTGCAGATGGTGTATGCGGTGAATTGCATGATCGTTTGCCCGATGTCTTTTTCCTAGATTTTCGAAAAGGGTCGCAGAGGAAAATACAAGACGGAAAAGGAACGAGGACTGCAGGTATCCAAACGCGATTCAATCAACATTACCGGATCGACCAATTTCCCCGATAATGAAAGTTATGCCCCATAGCCTGGGAGCTGTTTTAGGATATGTGGTTCTCGTATGCAAGAGACACAACCATCGACCTGCGAGCTCCACCTTGAATGATATATTATCGGGAGACATGACCATTGCTTTCGGAGCGTTTGCGCATACCCGGTGGTAAGAATGGTCACTGGAGTCTGGCAATATTAGATAGAATAGCTACCCCTTTGTAAATCAGTCATGATGAAGATAGTTTGGGTTTCTGTATCGACACAGTCGACAGTCCCCGAGCGCAAGGGAGAAGATTTGCAGCTGGGCAGAATGGCCAAATGGTAGGTGAGAATGCAAGTCGGTTGTTGTTTTTGTTGTAGTTGTGGTTGCTGTTGTTGTTGCTATCGAAACATCGCTCTCGGTAACCAGTTGAATGTTGCCATGGAAGGCAGGGAAGTTCCTAGTCGCTGGACGGCTGTCATCATCAGCTGAGTTGGGATGAGGGGTAGATTGATGGCTGGAAACGGAGCTATTTTCACATTTATTCATGGATGTAGCTTCGGAAAATTAAGAGAGATCTGGGTAGTTTGGGAGGGAGGTATTGATGGTGAGATGGGATTCTGTTGTTTCCAAGTTTTGTGGATGTTTTTATTTGGATGGATTTGGATGGATTTGTATGTATTTATATGTATTTGTATGTATTTGTATGTATTTGTATGTATTTGTATGTAGGTATTTGTGTGTAGGTATCTGTATGTATTCGTATGTGTATATGTATGGATATGGATATGGATATGGTAACTATTGATATATCGATATATCGATAGATGTATACCGATATATTACCTACTGCGTAATAATAATAATTACCTTGATGCCGTCCACCATAGATATGTAGGTAAGATATACGATAGCGAAGACAACCTATGAGAGAGTCGTATGCATGAAATCATGATATGTATGTAGGTGTATCGGTATGTAGTATGTAGCATGTAGTATGTACGAAGGACTTGGTTGCATCATTCTTCTTACATCGTCCCCAATCCCTTGCACGTCCTTTTACCTACATGAATGATAAGCTGCGCATAGTGGAGAAGAGCGCCGTGCGTGCGGAAAGTGTCCCTTTTTCTCTTTGTTTACATTGAATGGATTCTTCACGATGCAGCCAACAACCAATGATTTCCATGTCGTGAATACCGTCTTTTGATATGTGAGACGACGGGGTGGATGGTTCATGAAGCAACATATAGTAGCGGGCTGGGTCGTGTGTGTATCTTTGCTCTTATTCGATATTATCCTCGTTGGACCTTCTGCAGGAACCCCGACAATCCACGGCGAACAAATGGCATTGTGCGATTTTCTCTTTCATAATTGTCGATGGATCACATACACATACTCGAATCTTCTACCTTGCTCCAAAGAGTCGAAAGGTCTCAAATGCATCCATGGATCGAATCCAATGGGGACGGATTTGGAACTTTGGCTATCAATTGGGGCGACAATTGAGTTTACGGAGCCAATCATCGGATGATGTCTGTAATTTCATTTGAATTCTAGTGCGGGGCGTGGAAGACTTCACTAGGATTAGGGGTTATTCAAGGTTTCTCACACTTCATACTAGGCATCAAGTAGTCAGGAAGTGGTCAGGAAGAGGTCGGTATTATATCTTACTTTACTTTTATATGGATGGTAGTCATATGGATGGTAGTCATATGTATGGTAGTCATACGCATGGTAGTAGGTAGGTAGTCATAGTCATAGTCATAGTCATAGTCATACTCATACTCATACTCACACTCATACTCACACTCATACTCACACTCATACTCACACTCATACTCACACTCATACTCACACTCATACTCACACTCATACTCACACTCATACTCATACTTATACTAGGAGATACTACAAGACTACAATCTACGACTAGGTAGAAAGGCTGAGGTAGCGATATCGAGGTCGTAGGTACGGAAGTAAGAAAGGAAAGAAAAGAAAAAAAGGGAGCACGGTTGCTAGAGCGACGCGTCTAAATATCCACCCCTACCACACATACCTATCTAGTAGGTACTCCAAGAAAAAAAAAAGTTACCCAACTCGGCACATTCAAGCATAATAATAATATAAATAATAATAATATTAACAATAATAACAATAATATACGATAATAATAAATAAATTCTTGTTTACTACCTAGGTACCTAGGTATATTTGTGATTATTATTCTGATATTGATTATCCGATTATTATTCGATTGCCCGATTCTTTCATTATTCTATTACAGGTAATAGAGTATACATCCATCCTATCCATCCCAATCCATCCCATTAAAACCACAAAAAGTCAGCCCCATACAATTTTATACTCTTTCGTCTTCTGTCTTCTGTCTTCTGTCTTCTCCTCTCCTCTCCTCTCCTCTCCTCTCCTCTTCTATCCTCTCTCTCTCTCTCTCCTACCAGTCAACCAGCCCAGTCCACCAGTCCAGTCAGCCAGTGATAACATAATCGGTCCCGGTACGACAATCATTTGTTGATACAACCCCCTTCAACTCCCTCGCCCCAACCCAAACAAACATCATCCAATTACTTGCCTCCCTTTCTTCTAATTTATTCTTCTTTGCTGTACCTGTACGTGCAAACTATCTTCCTCAAGATTCTTCATTTTCCGCGTCAATAACGACCACCGCTTTCTCCTTTTTTTAATATTGAAGCTCCTTTTTTTTTAATCTCCCATTAAATCAAACAGTACAGTATTCAAGGCGGGAGTGAATCTCTCCTTCGTAACCCCAATTCAACAAATCAACTTACCTATACATTCGTTCCTTGAACCACTATAAATCCATCTACCAGCTACGCGCATTCCTCGCGTCTGATAACGAAAAGGCCTGCTTGCTTTTTTATCAACATTGTCATTTGTCCAAAATCCCACATTCCACAAATATACATCTGGCTACTGCAAGGTGATTATCCTTCTCCACAACGACACATTCGGGGTTTTTTGGGGGTGGAAGTTGGTAACTTGATAAGATGTCTTCTTCGTCTTCGCAACCGGTAAGCGCACACATCGATAGATAAATTTAGATGAGAGAGCGCGTGGAGGGTCATGCGGTGGTAATGGTTCTTGCAAGACAAACATGAAATCTAATATTTATAATGCAGGTTCCTCCGCTGAGGATTCAAAAAGGTTCCATATCATCTGGATCACCAGTCAAAACTTCTACACCGCGACCACTTTCAGAGCTAGCTCCAACAGCTCAAAGGCGGAATTCTCCAAGTTATAAGCAAGCCACAAAGGTAAGAATTCCATGTGTCGATTTTCAGCATTTCTCTCGCTCGGAGATTTAAAAGCTAATTCTGACGTAGAAGATGAGTCTCAATCTCAATGGAGATTCGTCTCCATTCCAGTCCTCCCCGTTCACTTCCGCCGAAGGCTCCTCTCCACATCTCTTCTGGCAAAACCGTGATCCAGGCACACCAAATCGAGTCGGCACGGAAAATGCGTTCAAAGATTCCTCGATATCCCCAACAAGAAAATCATCCATCGAACGTTTACAGCGCGCGTCGCGTGTGAAGAACAGCACCATGTACGCAAGGGAGCAGAAACTCGAATACGACCCCATGTCAATACCCGTTGTTGAGAGACCGTTGGCGAAGAACATACAAGGCAATGCTTATGGAGGAAAAGGTCTGGAAGGGTTTAGATCGGAGCATAGTCGACCATATAACCACATGAAGACGGATAGTAAAAGCAGTATTTCACTGGCCAGTCCGCCGCCTCTGAGCCCGAACAGAGAGCCCTTGAAGGTAGCAGCAGCAGCAACAAACGGTCTACGATCACCCAGCAAAGATCAAATTTCTCCTACGAAGTCCTCCATGGCAACTAGTCGATTTACTGGCAAGGCACTTTACGATCCAGAGCACAATACCTTTGGCGATGAAGATTCGGGTGATGAGAGAGAACGAGAGCTTCCGCCTGGACGAAGTTTACACAGACATGCGAAGAGTGTTACTTTTGATGTAGCTCCTCCGCAGATCAACGAGTACGAATTAGCTACACCTGATATATCATCTATTGGAACAGGTTCTCGGGAGAATAGTTATGATTCCGAGGAGGATGACGAAGAGGATCTCTACTACCATGACAACGGGCTTGAGCAAGACGATAGCTTCGATGCTTCTCTTGAGGATATTGAAAAGACACCAGTTGTTGGACCGGATGACTGGAGACATCCCAGCCCGAGAAATAGCTATGGTCAAGGTTCTGCTTACTTCGATGATCCATTTGACGGTCCAGATGGTAGTCCAAGGCCTGATGCTCGTCCTCCATCCTCGGCGGGGCGTCCTAACGGGACACGCAACGATTCGTTAAACTCAAATGGCGAACATCGACCACTACCACCTCTACCCGGTATGGCTGCCAATGACCGAAGGGGTTCGGCGTCCTCGGGTATTGAGCGTGGAGCAACGAGTTCACCCAGAAACCTGCCTACGCCACCTCCTCCCACCTCTATCAGCAAAGCAGATCTTCAAGGAATGAACGGAAACAAGCTGACTTTGGAGGAGAGATTGCATTTGATGATGATTCAGGACGATGATAGGCCAAAGTCTTCTGAAGGTAGACCAAAATCTGCCGAGAGAGATGAGCAACGAGAACGTCGCATGCGTCGTGCAGGAGCACGTAAGAGTCAGACACCTGAACGAGAGGCCCAACCCATCAAAATCCATGAAGATAAAGAAGACCGAGAAGATCATGAAGATGAAGATGCATTGGATGATCTTCCAGGATTGGGTTCGTATCAATTACCACCTCGCATCTCACGAGAATCAATTTTGAGAAAGGTCAATGGCCAGGAACCATTTACTCGGGAGTCAGATTACAACTTGGATTCGCCTCTACCTAGCTCAAGTCCCGAACGTCCAAGCACCGCTGAAATGGCACATATTGACCCCGACACTCCCATTCCATCTACGGAGGATTCTTTTGTCGAATCGGCGGACGAGGATGACGAGGATGACGAGGATGATGAGGATGATGAGGATGACGAAAACAGCATCTTGATCAAATCTGAGGCTGGAGACGAGGAAGGAGTTGACATGTATAATCTTCCTGACATGTATCAGCGCACCGAATCCGGAATGGAGAGTCATCAGACTGAGAGTGAAGTTGGGACGGTGGATGATTCTGAATTGGAGAGCCATTATTCCGATGAAACATCATCCGAAATGCCACTGCATGAAAGCCCACAATTCCAATCGAATAGCGTTCCAGAAGAGGATGGTCCACCAACTCCAAGAAACATCAGTCCTTCTAGTATCTCATCGGATCCGGCAAAGGAGAACAGAAGAATATCCCTGCCCGAGTTTTCAGGACTTCTCGCCGATAACACAGACTTGAGTCTGAGTCTGAGATCGTACATGACACCATCCCCTGAACCTCAAAACGAAAAGGAGAGAAAGGTCTCTCAGATGTCAGAGGCACATGAACATCTCCAAGGATCCAAAACACCAGAGGCGGACGATGAAGCTGCGCACCAGGCACCAATCAATGAGCGTAAAGCAAGTGTGGCGGAAACTGAACCAGAGACAGAAACAGAGACAGAGACTGAGGGAGAGACCGAGGCAGAGACCGAGGATGATACTCCAGAGCCACAGCAGATTATTTCCGAGCCTCAAGAGGAACCTGCTCCCATGTCGCCACTCAAGAAAATGGTTTCACGTCCAGAATATGATGGATCTGAATGGGGACCACAAGAAGATGATGATGAGGAGGAGATGTCAGAGTCAGATTCAGTGATTCATCATCCAGTTGATGAGCCAATTGACCATCCATTCAGAGCATCTTTGGACCAACCATTTAGATCGTCGATTGATCAGCCATTCCAACACCCATTCATCAATCCTCCTAAGATCTCTCCTACACCACCACCACCCTCGGATTCTCCTGGGATTCCCGAAACAGTAGCTACTATCAAAGCCCGCAGCGGGTCCAAACTCAAGACAAGGCCATCCGTAACACCTTCTGACCTAGCAGCCATGCGTGAAGCTCGGCGTCAAGTCAGTGGTGCTGGTCCTGTCGTTCCCCCAATCCCCCAGCGACACCGCAATCGCCCTTCATTAAATGGAGAGCAAGACCCCGAGGATGAGGATAATGATAACGATGATGATAATGATGCGGAGAGGGGTACCATACAGCGAGCTCCCAGCTTCAAAAAGCGAAGTCTCACACTAGACATCGGCGGTGATCTTGGACTAAACTTGGAGTCAGATTTCGACCGGGTCATTGAATCTTCAAAGGTAGCATATGATTTAACTTCTCCTCACCCGACTTTCCTTACTGGTGGACCTGGACAAGCGTCCGAATTGTACAACTTAACCGAAAAGGATGATCATGCTAACAGGAGTCCACGACAGCGAGGATATTTGATGCGACAAAATACCAAAGTAGTTGTTGCTAGCAGCGACGAAAGAGAGCCACGGAATACCAAATCGGTCGAAAACTCACCTACCAAACCAGACAATCGACCACAGTCTTGGGTCGTTGAACCATGGAACGGCTCTCGCAGAAGCAGCGCTCGACCTTCCAGTCCACGCAAGAAGCCTCCAACCGGACCAGTCCCTCCAATGCCGGGTCATGAAAGTAATGCCACTGGCTTAGGTATCGTAACAGAAGGTCAAGTCGCAGAGCCTGCATCTGATGAAGCTAGTGAGCGAGGGAGGTTGTTCGTGAAAGTCATTGGAGTGAAGGACTTGGACCTCCCCTTACCCAAAAGTAGGTCTTCACTCAATCATTACCTTTTGACACACTAACATGAGAATAGATGAACGATCATGGTTCAGCCTGACTTTGGACAATGGTGTGCACTGTGTCACTACAGCATGGTTAGAGTTGGGACGAAATGCTCCTATTGGACAAGAGTTCGAACTTGTTGTGCCCAATGAGCTTGAGTTTCAATTAACATTGAATGCAAAACTTGAGAAGCCACCACCACCAAAGCGCGCCCAAACTTCTCCGATCAAGGCTTCAAAACCTTCAAAACCTTCGACTTTTAGCCGAGTATTTGCTTCACCAAAGAAGAGAAAGGAACTTGAGATGAGGCAAAAGGAAGAAGAACAACGCATTGCACAACAAAAACAACAAGACGCTCAAGCATTGAAGAAATCATCACAGCCAACTGCGTGGGATCTCCTCTCACCGCTTGCTGCCGCAGATGGTAGCTTTGGTAGATCTTATGTTTGCTTAAAGGATCATGAGACTCGCTGCTTCGGAAGACCTTATAATGTCGATGTGGCTGCTTTCAATGAATGGGCTACTGAAGAGGTCAGTCAATCATCGAGTGTCATGAGCAAACGTAGCGTTCCTCCTCCAGTTCGAAAGCGCGCTCCCTATACCATTGGAAAGCTACAACTACAGCTCCTTTTCGTGCCAAAACCAAAGGGCGCAGGTGATGATGACATGCCCAAGAGTATGAATGCTTGCATCCGCGAGATGAAGGAAGCCGAACTCGAGGTTGCTCGACAATTTGAGGGCCACCTGAGTCAACAAGGTGGTGACTGTCCTGTAAGTTTTCACATACCCACGTAATCTGATCATTACTAACACACTTCAAGTTCTGGCGTCGTCGTTTCTTCAGATTATCAGGAAGCAAACTCACGGCCTACCACGAGTCGACCAGGCAACCTCGTGTCACTATCAATCTTGCAAACGCCAATAGACTGATTGATGATCGCAGAGCATTAACACAAAAAGAGACTACTGCCAAATCTGGTAAACGTCGCAAGTCTGGTTTTGCTGAAGATGAGGAAGGTTACATGTTTGTTGAAGAGGGTTTCCGTATTCGATTCAACAATGGCGAAGTCATTGATTTCTATGCAGACTCACCAGCCGACAAAGAGGCATGGATGTCTGTTCTCGACCCTTGTGTAGGAAAAGAACGTGCAGGTGGTAAAGGTGGTTGGTGTGAGATGGTCCTCAAACGGGAAGAACATATAATGAGGAAAGCTTCCGGAGCTTCGGGCAAGGGCCGATCACATTCGAGAGTCAAGAGCACCATTTTTTGATCTCTCTTCTTCGCGTTTACTCCGTCGGTTTACGTCGCCTTAACAACAACTGAAAGGGGTCTTCCTTTTCTTGTATTACTTTCTGCCCGGGCGGCCTTCATTCTATTTCGGCAAAACATTGTTTCTTCTCGTGCGAGTTCGGCTAGAAGTAGATAAAAAGTTTCGTCAACATTATTGACAGTCACAGGCACCATTTTTGTTTTATACGTCATCTTTTGATATGGAAGCGAGCGGGTTCATGGTTAGGGTGGGGGAAGTGGGAGCATAATTCTTGACTTTTTTGTCTCATTTGCGTTTTCACAACTGCTTTTGTAAGATTTCTGGTTTGAGTAGTCTTAGCTAGTTTTTTCTTTTGGCATGCTAAGGCAACAAACTTATTGTTTTGTTTTAAGGATTAGGTTATCTTTGTTTTTCTACCGTTGTTTACCTCTCCTTTTGATTGGTTGGTTTGCAGTTTGGGTTTCCTTTCTTTGGGAATTGGATTGGAATGGGGGGTTTAAGGGGATTGTGGAGGAGAATGAATTTGAGAGGGGGGGGGTGAAGACGCGTGGGGAGGAGATCAGATGAGATGGTGTGGGAGAAGGAAGATTGTCATTGGAACTTGGTGACAAGAAGAAGCTTGATTCGATTTCAGTAATGATTCGTGATGGATGTGATGAGGAGATGAAATACACGTATACGTATGAAGGGAGGGAAAGAGAAGTTTCATGAGTTTGATTGGGAGGTGTGAGGAGAAGGTGTAGTGAGGGAGTAGTGTGTGAGTGAGGAATGGGAAATGGAAATGAGAAAATGAAAAAGAATATTCAATTTATATTTTATGATTTCTCTTTGTGATGATGTGATGATGTGATCTGATGTGATTGATGTGAACTGATCTGATGTGATGTGTGAGTAGGTAGGTAGGTACTCATTTCGGTCAGTGGAGATGGTGTGTGTATATTTGTATTCGTATTCATATTATATACATATACATACCTAGGTAGGTATAGTATACATATCTAATCAGCAAGCAGTACGATAGAAGCAGAATCTTTTCCCTTTCTCCCGAGTGAGTGAGCGAGTCTCTCTTCCAAGTCTCTCTTCCAAGTCTCTCTTCCAAGTCTCTCTTCCAAGTCTCTCTTCCAAGTCTCCCATAGAAATACCTACCTACCTCATAGAATTCTTAAATATCGATTGACCTATTCACTTCATCCACTTCACTTCATTCACTTTATTTACTTCTCCTCTCAAAATCATGATCTAGTATATATATAATAAGGTTTGCATATATATATATATATATCATCCGACCGGCTGGCTATCTTCTATACATTCATGTATGTATGTATGTATGTATGTATGTATGTATGTATGTATGTATGTATGTATGTATGTATGTATGTATGTATGTATGTATGTATGTATCCTATGTATTTTAGTAATCTAGAGATGGATTCTAGTTTACTATAGATGTATGTATTTTAGTTTATTATATATATACTCTGATTTACTATAATATATTAAGTAAGTAACTAAATAAGTAATTAAGTAACTAAGTAAGTAACTAAGTAATTAATAAGTATTAAATAAGTAATTAAATAAGTAATTAAATAAGTAATTAAATAAGTAATTAAATAAGTAATTAAATAAGTAATTAATAATAAATAAGTAAATAAATAAGTAAATGATCCAGAGAGATCATTTATATTTATATTTATATATTCGAAAGATCTGGTATATATTATGATGTGGAAAAAAAATGAAAGAGAAGAGGGAAAAGAGAAGGGAAGAGGAAAAAGATAAGGGGAGTGGGGAAGAGGGAAAAGAGAAGAGGGAAAAGAGAAGAGAAGAGAAGAGAAGAGGAAAGAGGAGTGGAAGTAGAAGTGGAAGAAGAAAGTAGGTAGGTAGAGCAAGAAATTGAATAGCTAGATTTTCAGAGGTTTATCAAGTTAGTATCATGCATTTATGTAGTTTACCGAAAATCATCTACCGGTATTGTGAACTTGAACACTTTGGATGTAATCCGTAGTTATATTGGCATTAATAGTCAATCAATCATTCAACTACGAGTAGTTTTGCCAAACAAGTACTCTGAAAGAATATTTGAAATCTTGATATTCTATAAAGAATGTAGAAGGAAGTGAAGCTGTGATTCTCTGATACCTAGTATATAAAGTAGCGCTCTACTCCTAAGACAATCTAAGAGTGATTTTCCCGCTGAATTGGCAATCGTAGATCTCCCTCTCCGCCAAATCCATGAATGCCGCGTCCCCGAGAAGTCTACCAATCAAAGGAAACGCCATCCAAGAAGTTCACGTGAATCTCTGACTTCACCTCTATAATCTGGCAAAACAAGATAATCGTATGAATAGTTATGTTGCTCTCGCACATGTCTCCGCAAATTTCCTAGGTGCAAAAACCCATTTTCATGATTTTCTCGGTGAAAATAGCAACTTCGTTCTGGACAGAAATACCACACTTTAGATTCGCAGCTTTGGCCTTTATGTGATGACAGACTCCTCTGAGAGTAGAATCGCAAGCCACAGTATTCGCATTTATACGTTTCAAAATGGATCGCTTTGGGAAGAAAGGTTGGAAGCCAATTGTTGATCAGTGTTAAAGCAAAAGCTGATTGTTTGATTAAAATTAGACTGAACAGCTGGCTGTTGTTGATCGAGGGTAGGTCGTGCGATAGGTTGGTGAGAGGGATTGATTCGGAAAGCTGGTTGTTGATGGTATGTGGGTGAGAAAGTTGATTGCTGATTGAAACTCAATTGAGAAATTGATGGCCGGTTCAGACTGGGTTGGAAAGCTGGTTGTTGATCAAAGGCCGTTTGAAAAGCCGGGTATTGATTAGTGATATTTTGGATACCTGATCGTTGATCGAGAGTAATTTGGAAAGCTGGTTGGAGAGTAGGTTG
Source organism: Botrytis sinoallii (assembly GCF_014898435.1). Taxonomy (NCBI): domain Eukaryota; kingdom Fungi; phylum Ascomycota; class Leotiomycetes; order Helotiales; family Sclerotiniaceae; genus Botrytis; species Botrytis sinoallii. The sequence continues at coordinate 1,101,876 of NW_024066040.1, forward strand.
TGAGATAGGTTGTTGATGAAGATCGATTGAAAGATTGGTTTGTTGGTGGGAGTTCAAGTTAGAAAAAGATTGTCATTTGGGCTAGATTGGAAAGCTGGTTGTTGATTAAAGGGTAATTGGAATGCTGAGTGTTGGTTGGTGGTACTTTGGACAGCTGATTGTTCATCGAGAATAGTTTGGAAAGCTGGTTGTTGATTAGGCGAAATTTGAGAAGCTGGTGTGTGAATGATCCCTTCCAAAAATTGTGATGGTGTACCAGTTGAAGGCCTGGTCTGGGGAAGATGTTTGGTACGAAGGATGAACTTTACTATTCCAGGAACTGGTTTCATCGGCTGGGATGGCAAATGTGAGGAAATTCGCGGAACCTATAGAAATAATGATAATTAGCTGATTGTGATGAGTATCAGGCTGGGTGGATAGGTCAAGAATTTTGGAAGTAGCTGAAGCGAGGAACGAAATATGGAAAACACACATCGTATCGGCATGAGATTCCAAAGTGGTTTTCAGGCGAAGACTTTAGACAATACAAACATGTAAGAAGTTCTCCTTGCTCGGTAATCTTAGGGACGATGGTCCACATCGTTTCGAAAGAAGTATTGAATCCCCTCTTGCAATACGGACATAAAAAACGTTTCGCTCCCGTAGAAATTGGTGTGTAGATTTTTCTGGATCTTGCTTCTATTATTTCCTCCGTGAATTGTAATTTCTCTCTGATGGAAGGGACTTCACAATGAGGGCATTTAAGAACCTCCTCTTGTTCCATATCAACAGGGGCAATACGTGACATCGATTTGCGAGTGTTTATATAACTCTTTGTGCAATACGGATAGGTATAAACGTTTCACTTGCTCGGTATCGACATAAATTATAATCTTCATTCGGCGGATTTTTTGTGGAAGGCGAATTTGGGGTATCCGGCATCTCGTCATTATTCGACAGAGGTACTTCCGAGAAAACATCATTATATAGTTCTCCAAGCGTTGCTTGCTCATCTATAGTTCCCACCAGTCATGATGAGATCCTTGTCAGTGGTAATGGAAATGTCGATGCCCTCCGATGAGCTATTGGCTTGCAACAAACAGTTGCGACCAATTGCTCTTTAACGAACGATTTGTTCGGATTATAAATGTTTAGTGTGCTAATACAATATGCTATTAGTCTATCCAAGAAATAAACGCAGTCAAGTTCAAATGGGAAAAATTCGAGAGAAGTAATAAGCTTGATGTTTTGTTGCAGGATGACTTAGCTGGAAGTTTTAGGATGAATATGACTTGGTAACTATTGCGCCTGCCACGTTTTCCTTACAGAATTGAAATAGGAAACGACGAGATTGATCTAGCATTCGCCACAATGAGAGCTTCAAATATGAAGAAACTCATCTGGGCATTGCATGTCTCGAATTCACAAATATGCCTTCTCTAGTTTGACCATTTTGAAAAAGAGATTGTATTTGGTCGCGGCGGGCCACTTTTTGAAGAAAGTAAGTGAAGGTAGATAATGGGATCATGTTTTGAAGTCGACCTGTGATTGAATTCGAGTATCAAAGAATACGGTGATATCTTCAGAGTGCCAGATCTAACCTGGCTTTCCTTCCACTGTTTCCCAAGACATTAGATGTACCAATTCTTAGATTATTAGATCTGTCTGAATCACGAAACTCGCGACGCTTCTTACCCAAATCACACTATCACAAACGCAATATAAGTCGGGAAAGTCACCTTTTGTAAGAGACTGTTTATCTCCAAGCCTATCTTGCATCCTTGTAGTCTTCCCATCTCATGATTAGATGGGACGATCCACCTCTCCCCAACACCAGTCCTCACCGGACCAACCTTCGTTTCCTTTCCTCCACTCTCCTACATCATCGACTTCCTCTTTTCCAACCTTCAACCCATTATAGATGTGAGGAAAGAATCCCGCTTTTCCCTCTGTATCCCAACACCCGCCTATTTCTTCGGGTTGCTTTCCCACTGCATTCTCCCATTTGATGTATGGAGCCACTTGCTCATACTTGATGCGGAGAATGTAGACGTGGGATTCTTTTCTAATTGAGCGTTAATTAGGGGCAATGACACGGAGAAGATGCCAAGATACGCTGGAAAGAATGTAGAAATCGAAGGAAGACGGTGCAAGAACATACGAGAAAAATGCATTCAAAGTTCTTAGTAATTGCTTCGAGGTAGAGCAGTGAACAAATCCGTCTCTCTTATCGAGATCAGAGACTGGAAGGACTTCTGGAAGTGATGAAGTAGGTTTCGCATCAGAAGGAATGATTTTGTAGATATAAGTTGGATATGTTGAAGCCATTTTTACGTTTGTTGCACGAGATGGATTATTGTTTCCTGTCGAAATGGATCTCTATGTGAAAATATAGATATATAGCGTTGATTATGAGAGTCTCTTGCTGTTCAGTGAAAGAGACAGATGAACCTGTGATGTGTGATGCGAGAGTGAGTGGAAGTGATGTGATGAATACCTGGAACAAGTAAACGAGCAGGGAAAACTTCGGTATAATAAACGATCCTTTCAAGTCTTTCTCTCTACTTCTTTTTGTAGATGATATATCAAATGTTTCAATGACCAACGCTTTGATAAGACAAAGGAGGAATTATGTCAAGCATTTCCAGAATTTCAGCAGCAATAAAAACAAATCGAAGTTTAGACATTATTCCAAACAAAAGCATACATTCAGAAACAAAATCATGGCGACACTCCCGGTGAGCTTTGTAGTAGGTAGTCGATGTCAATCGATCAATGTGATGTCGACGCATAGACCAATCAGAGCAGGGATAAAAGCTATGATGGATTTATCTCCATTCACACGTGACCATCTCACCGCTCTCGCTGGCAGAATTCGTCTTGCCCCGAAAAAAAGTTGATGGAAAATATTCGTGCTGTGAGGAAAAGAAAAAGAGAGTTTAGTCTTCAAGAACACGAAATAACTTCAACTTCCCAAAATCATCAATCACCATGTCGTCAGACGAAATCGTTTGGCAGGTTATTAACCAACAATTTTGTTCTTTCAAGCTCAAGTAAGTCGATTATATCCATAGCTCTTTCCATCTACTAATGATATCAGGACTACGAAGGATCAAACTTTTTGTCGCAACGAATACAATGTTACTGGTCTCTGTAATCGACAATCATGTCCTCTCGCAAACTCCCGATATGCTACTATTCGCGCAAATCCTCAAACCGGTACACTTTACCTTTACATGAAAACAATTGAAAGAGCACACATGCCATCGAAATTATGGGAGCGCGTAAAGCTATCTTCCAACTATGCCAATGCATTGGTACAAATCGACGACAAATTGAAGTACTGGCCTAACTTCCTCATTCATAAGTGCAAGCAGAGACTCACAAGATTGACGCAAGTCGGTGTTCGCATGAGAAGATTGGCCAAAGAGGAAGATAGATTGGGCGAAAAACTTGTTCCAAAAATGGCGCCTAAGGTCAGAAGAAGAGAAGAAACCAGAGAAAGAAAGGCAATGGCAGCTGCTAAGGTCGAGAGAGCGATTGAAAGAGAATTGATTGAAAGATTGAGGAGTGGTGCTTATGGTGATCAACCATTGAACGTCAGCGAATCTATTTGGAAGAAGGTTTTGAAAGGTCTGGAGAGACAAGGAGAAGGAACTAGAGATGAGGATATGGATGAAGGGATCGAAGAGGATGAATTTGAGGAAGAAGGAGAATATGAAGATGAAGAGGGCGTTGGCGACGTGGAGTACGTTAGTGACTTGGGAGAAGATGAAGAGGATTTGGAAGATATCGAGGATTGGCTTGGAAGTGATGATGAGGAAGCTACCGGTGAAGATGATAGCGAAGATAGTGAGAGTGACAGCAGCGAGGATGATAAGGCCAAGAAGAATGCTACCGGCGCAAAGAGAAAGAGAGCACCAGTTTCCAAAACCAAGCCAAAGAAGAGAATCTCGAAGATGGAAGTCGAATACGAACAAGAGCTCGAAGGACCACAACGAGAATTGGCTTTCTAATCTGGGAATGCATGGACTTTCATTATACCTGGGGTTGGGCGTTCTTTATAGGTGTTGGTGCTCTTGGTCCCTCAAAAATAGCTGTTAATTTATAGTACTGTAGACAGCTTTCTTACTTGGCTATGTATATCAAAGCAAGCGAAATTCAAGAACAATTTCTGGAAGAAAGAACCAAATGAATTATTGACTGATTAATTTATTGTGATTAATTCCATATCAATTTTAATACCGGTACCATCAGTGGCTCTTTCATCGGCCTCCTTATTAGTCTCATCCTTTGGCGTGGTGGGGTCAGATCTCTATCTTGCAGCGAAACCTGGGAAGTTTCAACTTAATACTTCCTCTCCATAAATTCATAACTTCATAACTAATTTGCGACACCATTCTACAAAACACCATAAATTCAAGACCAGCCAATACTTTCAAAAACGATAACAACAAATTCTTTGAATTTATTGTCGGTGAATCACCGCATACCAACCAAGTTCAATTGCGACACACAGCCTTAGCCATCGCTGGTCCAACAACGGTCCTTAAATCAACACAATGTACTCCTCCTATCTCAACTCTATTACCTCCAAAGTAACCTCGATCCGACAAAACATATTTCAAGGCGAAGCCGACGGCGATACAGAAGATGACACCTATCTCTGCCGCGTAATGCGCACCTATTATCTCCAAGAAAAGAAACAAAATCTGCCAGCGTGGCTTCCCCCCGATCCACGTGGTCCAGCACCTGCTCCTGTCGTCCAACCAATGTATACCCAACCCGTCGGTTCGACATATGGTCAAGCGCCTCCTACACCAGGCGGCTCACAAGGATTAAACAGTCTCTTCGGCGGCGCGACAGGAAGAACAAATGCGCCTTCGCCACCACCAGGGAGTTTGCGCGCCGCGAGAGGAACAGCCGGTCCGGCTCGCACTCAGAGTCCATTCGCGAGTCAGCAGGGTGCAGGCGCAACGGGTAGTTTATCTGCGCGAGACAGATTGAAGATGGGGAGATCGAAGGGCAGCGCGATGAATACTAATGCGAGTGCGTCGGGTGGTGATGCGAGCTATGATTCGGGAGGAGAGAAACCGTTTATGGCGGCAACGAGCCCGTGGGCTTCGAATGAGGCGGAGTTTGGTGGTGGGGGATATGAACCTCCGGCACCGAGGAGGGGGATGGGATTACCCAGTGGAGGACCTGGAGCGGGAAGGAGACCGGGTTTACCTAGTGGACCTAGATCGGGGAGATGATTGGAAGGGAAAGGGGAAGGGGAGATGTGTATTTTGGGGGCTGACTGTGAATATCTGACGCTGGCCGTGGTCGTGGGATTTTGATGCATGGCGTGGAGTCTTAGATGGTATGGTGTTAAGGAATGGTCATATTTTATCTAGTGGTGGTGTATGGAGTTAATACTTTAATCTAGCATGATATGGTTGGAGCAGTGGAGCAATGATATTTTGAAATAATAAATTAATCCCTCTGGTTCTGCATGCCCATGTCATGCACTTGTTTTTACACCCTCTCTCTTCTCTACCCTTTCGCCTCAGATGGCTTCACTATAAATACACGTAACCCATCCATCTATCCTTTTCTCTTCAAATCGCTAAGTAGAGTTTGCAACAGAGAAAAGGGGTGACGCTATTCCAAAACTCAGAACGCGCCGCAAGTGCTCCCTCTAAATACCTGATCTCTCAGATTTCTGGAATATTCAGCAAAAATACACCATCATTGTCAATCCACTATCGCGATTCAATTCTCATCACTGCCATTTCTATCTATCCGAACATCCCATAATACACCTTCATGAATAACAGTGAGAGGCGTAAACCGACAAAATATATTGGAACTATCACTCCAACTCGCATTGTCTATTACACTTGCTCCAACTCCAACAGCCATTCAAGAGCGGAGCCCAAAAGGGACATCATATCACATCCTCGCTCTCCATTCCTGTATATTTATCACGAAAGCTATCACTTCACATTATCGAACCCAACAAGCAGCACCACGCCTTATATACCCACCCGCAAGTATCCAAACTCTGCCATGCACACCACATACTCACAAACACCAGAGTATATAAGTGAATCCCCTCCCCCCCCCCAATCTTTTCCCCACCCCTCTCCCTCCGCAAAACCGAGCTGGAAAACCCATGAATATCAGTATATAACAATTCCACTTCTACTATACATTTCCTCTCCAGACATCACACGTTCCTGGCGGAAACGGAAAATTATGGGGGGTGAGAAGTATGTTGATGAATCACCTATATTTAGATTAAGAATGTCATTGTGGCAGTTAGTATAGTCTACAATCTGTCAAGTTGGAATTTCTTGTTTGGTTTGTGGAGGTTGATGGAGGAATTGTTATTGTTGTGATTATTATCATTGTTATATTTGTTTGCTATCATTGTCTTCACCATCAATCATTTCTTGACATCGCATTCATAGACTATATCCCTTTCCGACAATAAGTATGCTACTGATTTGACGAAAGTTTTGCCCCTATTCACGGACGAAGAGCTTCGCGTCTTGACTTCTATTGACTCTGTGGAAATAGGTCACAGTGGGGAATGAATTGATAGAATTTAGGGTATAGTTTACCTTGTATTAATTTGACTAACGAGAAAAGCTATAATATGGTTGTGCTCTCTACGAGGACTTGCTTTATATACCTGCACATCTATGAGATTTTCTTGGGAGCGGGTCGGTAGCATATCTTCCTTCCCTTCATACGATCAGATTTAGATTTGATTATTATACTATACACTCTATATCATCCTTTCGGATATCATGGGTTCGTTTATAGATTTGTATTTTGAATGGATACTTGAAGAGTCTTTAAATTGAAGATGTATCTAAACTGCTTTTTTTGGCATATTTGACATCTTTATCACCGATGATCTATTAGCATTAGCATTGGATAGTAGTGCACCAGTTGGACTATTCGATACTACCTCGTCTAGTACTGGTTTTCTCAGAAGAGAGCTCTCTCGACCTCGCCTTGCAGGCATGATTCGAGGTAATCAAATGGATAGTGTAGCCCTGTTACTTCCCTTATATTCTTCGACGCGATCCATACATGAATTTTACCATCAGACCCAGGAATATACTCATCAGCTGATCGATTCATATGTTCACGTTTCTGTCGGCATTAAAACCTCGAGTATAATTCCAGAGGTGATATCTGATGTGGAAACTCGGCAGATCGACCTTCTCTAGATGCAGTTGACTCAAACTGCAAGTATAATTCACAAAGACCTTTAGAATTCTATTCTACTTTGAAATACGCAAACAGAGTCTAGATAATGATGAATATTTTCATCCACCCACACCCAGAAACCTCTAGAAGAGACGAACATACTCCAGTGAAACCGGACAAGAAACAGAAACAGAGATGAAACTACCATTACTACCACATATACACCACTTAAACCGCGACCCCTACACTACAAAATTCTCTTGCTTCCAAAGTCCTCCCATCGCAACTCATTTCTCAATATTAATGACCAGGTCGAATGCTAATTTTACTCATTCCATTGACCGTAATCTAGTCGTACATTTTCGAAGGTTAGTTTTGATATCTATATGTTGTGAAGACTTACCTCGATTTTATGCATGCTTCCTGCCTTCTAATGTTAGGAATAAATGAATTTTGGGCGTCAAGAAAGAAAGATTCCAATGATACCATCACCACTGTCTATTGAGAGAAAAAGTTGGACGCTTATTATTTATCATCTTCATTTCTTCTACTTTGGTTTGCTAGATTCTTGAAAGTATACTCGGGTTCTAAGGGCCATTTTTGGTGCTACTTGTCTATCCATAATTTCTATAAACTTGCAGATTATTAAAGACGGCCTTGAGGAGGACTCGCTTCAAAAGTGAACAAGATATTGATATTCAATCATGAAATGCCTACACTACGAACGCCCCCTCCGGTGTCAAAACACATGATTATAGCCAACTCCCATGCATTCATGCACCCATCAATTCATTACATATACCAACAAAGCTAATCCTGTATCCTCCATCCATCTATCCAACTCACATAGCCGAGAAACCCAATTTGCCAAATAGACTATCCATCGCAACCCACTGCCTACCACATTTATCCAGATATTTCTCCACTACACTTTTTAGCGTACCAAATCTGACTCGGTTGTGTTCTGCTAATGCTGAAACGAGTTCTATTTTCATGTTAGCTTCTGTCTCACGAATTCCTTTCAAGATAGGAAAGTAAAAGAAGCCTTACCTTTCTCCGTACCCCTAGCATTACTCTTCGCCTTATCCACATCAAACAAACTGGAGAAGTAAAGCAATTGGTTATACATCATTTTCTCGGTGTATTCATATCGCATTTTGCCCAAACATCCTTGAGCCAACCCCTTTGGTCCCAAGCATCTATGACCATAAACACTCATTTGTCTGGTACGATTACCACATGCTTGATCATCGCACACGAGCCAGCCTTCATAATATTTACATGTTTCTTGACGAATTTGATGTTCGAGTTGTGTCATGATAGAAAGGGTTGAGAGAGTGGTGCCACAGCGACAGATTATACCGGACGGAGAGCAATTCTCAGTACTATTGAGTATACCTTCGAATCCGAACATAGCTTTGCATGATCGACAGCGGAGAGTGAGACGAGTCGAATCCTTAAAGCGCACAGAATCATCAATTTGACTCTCGAGGGGATGGATTTCTGCTTCATTGCTGCCCGCTGAGTTGTTGTTATTGATGCTATATTTGCGTGCATCAAGTCCGAGACAATCAGCCAGGCGTACTGTATCAGTGCCGGAGATGTTTGCACACAATCTCTCGACGGGTGGGAAAATTTGTTTGTAAAGATACCATTCAACGTCTGGCTTGAGACCTGAATCGCGCTTCATTACATCTTGAGGGGTAAATGAACGTTTGGCGGCACTCTCAGATGTTTTCCCTTCTCCTGTCACGATGTAGGCGATAACATCATCTTTTCGGACCTGTTTCCCTTGGCCAAGTTCCCGTAAAGCAACTTGAACTTGAGGCATATTATCGGCATTAGGATAATCTTTTGGCGCTTTTCCAAGTTTCGTGTAGATTGTATATTTTTGAACAGGAACATTTCCTTCCCTCATTTTTGTTGAAATTTCTCGCAAATATCGTGAATTCGGGTGATAACAGCCTCAGAATCATCACCAAGAGACCAGAATTTCATTCAAAAGTTGAGATGAAACTTCCTTTGACAAGTTACAGTACTCACGACGCTTCATATCTAAACCCTTGACTTCCATTTTGTCAATGAACTTTCCATCGACCTGTACAAGGTTAATGGCAGCGTATTTCTTCTTAGCTTGAAGTAGGATACGTCTAAACACGTTGTCGATATCGATTTCTAATAGCCTGTACAAATCGTTGACAGACTTTTTGAAGTCGTTTCCAACTGCAAGAGCATCTTGGATATTATCCACGTTGGCATTGATCATGACGGAATCTGTATCACCATAGATAACTTGTAAAGATTTGCTCTCGGCCAGATCCTTGGTACTTCGAAGAATCTCACGACCCTTGTATGTAGTGAGAACTGCAAGTGGTCGAGCATAAAATCTAGATTTGGTGTAACCCAAACAACCGTACATAGAGTTAGCAGTAAGCTTCAGTGCCAACTGTTTAATATCCCAAGTCGCCAATTGCTCCGAGGTTGCATGTTTGTCTTTCATAAGACTTTTGACTTGTCGACGTCGACTGACAAGTGTGGCAATAAGTTTAGGCAAGATACCTTGATCCTGATCTTTTGGCACCTCTGGAACCCGATCCTCGTCATTGGACTATACTTATTAGTAAAATATGACTTTTAATGGCAGAGCATGAACGTACCAGATTTAAACCTATCAACAGTAGTAAAGCAAATGTTATATTCCTGGATAATACTGGGATACAGAGAATTGAAATCCATGACAAGCACGAATTTATCGTATAGACCTTTCTCAGGCTCAAATACTAGACCTCCCTTGTACTTGTCCTTCTTCTTAACATCCCCACTTTCTTCATCAGCATTCTCTTCCTCGACTTGCTGTTTACCTTTGAAAACAGCTTTGTCAGGACAAATATACTTATTGCGATGAAATTCATGTAACAGAATGTATTCATTGCGTTCAGCTCGAGTACCGGTAAGTGTTCTTGCCCAGGAATTTCCCGCCAAGTTAGTGAGAACTTTGGTTAAAGGAAGCATTTGAACCTTCAAGGCCAGAGCTGCAATGAAGTACGTGTCTGCTTCGCAATGACTGATATAGTCCATGAGGCCATCCTTATTAGTAGCCCATGTCTTCAATGCAGCCTCGTTGTCGATTTCTCGACGGTTAGTACCTGACAAGTAAAGGCTGCACATCTCTGTAAGGGTCCAAGATGTACATTTCGTCATAGTCGATTTACCCATGTCGTTGGCCAAGTCACACATTAGACGCCCTGACATTAGCGTGCGTTCTGCAAAGAAGTTTCCGCCCATCTTCCCCATAGAGCTTGGCCATTGTTTACGTCTCATTCGACCGATTCGTGACCATTGCGGGGTCTTTCTAGCTTGAAATCGGCTTAGTAGAATACTAAAATCAACGCCTTCTAATTGATGGCCAACGAGGACATCTGGGTCAACTGAATCCAAACGAGCAAGGAAGTAGCTCAAAATCTCATTCTCTTGCTTAACTAGCTTGACAAGCCCTATCGAACGCTGTTTAACCACACCCTCGAATCCGATGGGAAAATGTGATCCATTTGGCCGCATGACAGTAAAAGTTTGGCAAGGCAATTTTTCAGGTGGAGTGGTATCGCTTAGCGAGATGTTTTGATAAATGCGTGCACTGATTGCGAGAACTTCTTGTTTATTTTCTTTGACATTGAAAACAGTTCGCATCGCAATGCTCATCAAAGTCAATGGTGGCGCTTCGAGATTATCAGAATCGCTGATGGGAGTAATCAGATTTGGTTTTGTAACCTGAACTTCTAATTTGCAGTGAGAAGCGTTTTTAAGAGCTCCAAAATCTGCATCTTCAAATTTCAACCAACACGGACCCATAATGTTCTTCCATAGAACGAATTGTTCAAAGAGTGGAGTATTTGCTCCAAAAACATGAGAGAAAGTCGAGCCCGTGTAGCTGGTCTGCATTTAAATGCATGATCTAGAGTGGTCAGTTTGAGTAGCTAGATGGTAGATTTTACACTTACTTGAGTACGGATACAGTAACTTCAAATATTCGCCTTCCTTCGGTATTTCAGGTAGTTCGAAAGCGTATTTCCTAGTGCAAGGTTTGATTTTGTGCATCCCAACTTTCATTTTGGTCATCATGCTATCAACCTCTTCGTAGACATCCTTCATCTCCACCTCGTCAGTTGTGTCCCGACCGTTACGTTGAAGGTATTGTCGTGGAAGAAAGAAGAGCTTCCTCAAAACGTTGTCGACTTTTACAAAACAACTAACAAAAGTGCCCGTCTTCTTGTTCTTGACCTTGCCAAAAAGACACAGATTACCGTGCATCTCAGTATAATCAGTCCAAAACATGTGAAGGCTTCCATCTTCTTCAATTGCGTCATTATAGTCGAGTTTTCCAAAGGACGTTGTTTCCGTAGGTTGGCTACTGTTCATAACATTCAATCGTTGCGTAACATCGTTCCAAGACGATGCATCCACTTCGTCAATTGGGCCGCGAGGTGGGGATGAAGTTGTGGGGGTTGGATATAGCTCCTTCTTCAACTTGGGCGGAGGCCTGGTCCCGGAAATATTGACGCTGCTAGCTGTGATACCATCTGCTTGAGCGACCTCCATCATGTCTTCATCCTCTTCCTCTTCCTTAACACTGATATGAAGTCTTCTCTCGACAGCTTTCGCCACAGGAGATGAAGGCTGCGGTTCATCAATGGGCATATCATCGTCGTCAATTCCCGCCATAAAATCATCGTCGTCGCCCATATAGACAGGAGGGCTAGATGGCGCAGCCGTAGTATTGGCAGATCGACTATCCGCTACCTTAGTTCTTTTTGACGTATGTCGAGATTCGTTTAGCGATGGAGATAGAGCTCTCGTCCTCCTCTTTTCCTGCGTCCTACTAACTCTCGAAGGCTGGGCTTTTGGCCGAGGAACATTGGTGTCTACCTGCCCTAAAAGTCCCTCTAAAAAATCGTCATCTGCCTTCGTTTTAACAGGCTGCCACAATTAGCAATGCGTAAACAGATCAGACTAGTTGCAATTACCTTTGGCTTTTGCTGAGCAGCTGCCGGTCCTTTGGTGAAATAGTTGCTAATGCCTTTGTCCATATTTTCCTTTTTGGCCTTTTCTTCCTCTCTTTTCCTCTTTGCTATGAGACTGTCAGAAGTGCAATCATAATAAGGGCCTCCAATACCTACCAGCCTTTCCATTTTTGCTCCTCGTAGGAAGCTCCTCTTCACTTTCAGTTCCGTAGCCTCGTCTATCATCTCGATCCCAATCCTCACGGCCATCATCTGCGTAACCTTCGCCGTTGTCGTCGATGACGAAATCATCTTGATCTAAAGCGATTTCTCACGACTTCTTGTACCCTTCTTCGTCAACCTCTTCATATAGATCCTCTCCCTGATGTACTTCGTAAGTATCGAGACCGCTTCTTTCCAGACTCTCGAAGAGCACGAAGTTCTGCGAACTTTGCTCGCGCAGAAGCGGCTTTCGACATTATGAATTAGAGGGATGGTGTGGATAGATGTTGGAAGGTGTAGTTTTCGATTGTTTATAACATTAAAAGAAGAGAAATGTACAAATATGTTCTGAAAGAAAGTTATCAAAATTGGATTGGAACCCCCTCATGTATGTAGGTAGATAGGTATGTGTGTATGTATGTGTCTGTGTACAATATTTTGGAACTGTAGAGTGGATGATTGATACGCGAAATTGGAGAAGGGGAATTCTGACGCGCTCCTACCACTTTTCGCGTTGTGAAATCGCGAACCCTTGTAAATTATCGACACGAAAGTTAATTGGATTTTGATGACTAAGTCAAACGGATTATTATTAAACCGACCACGAAAAAAGTATCATAATGATGAAAGAATGGAGGGGAAATTGATCTTTTAACTCTAGCCTTGACAAGATGTTTACATGTCGGCGCCTGTCCGAGGAGATGCCTACAAGCACTCCTCGGAGATTCCAACGATTCATAGTACAACTCACAACTCATAATTCCCCATAAGACAACTTTATAGGTCATTTGCCACGAATGCGACGGATTACTGATAGTTACAACCTACCAGCCTATTTCACAAGATGAAAGAGTCTTCCGAGCCAACGAAGAGCAGGACGGCCAAACGACAGGAATGGCTAGATTCGCGGGGACAGAGGCCCGCAGGACAAACAGCCGGCAGCTATTGATCCACGAATTGACAATAAATTTATTTGGAAGCTTAAACAACTGCAAGATCCACTGCAGCTCGCCGACTATGTGCGAAACCTTCTCTCGAAGGACGATTTTGAGGAGGCATTACTTTATGTTCGATCTGCAAGCAAGAATGTTGAGTGTGTTGTTAGTTGGAATCATTTGATTGAATGGCAATTCAGTAAGGGACTGTTGAACCCGGCACTTAAAACATTCAATGAGGTTTGTATTTCTGTAATATATGATGAAGCTTTTGTTGACCAGATGATCACAGATGAAAAAACGAGCGCAATTTCCAGACGCGCAAACCTACACCATCATTTTCAAAGGCTGCAGCGAGAGTCCTCATACCAAACCAGCCTTCGAGAAGGGATTAGCAATTTATACCTCGATGCTCTCTGATGGTTCCCGTTTACGACCAAATACTATTCACATGAATGCAGTACTTAGGCTTTGTTCGAGGGCAGGGAAGAGGAGGCTTTATTAGGAAATCGCTTCTCAATGCCTGCTGAGGGGAATCGCGCACCAGACAACCTTACTTTCACGACCATCCTGAACGCATTTCGCATGAAGGTTATTAGCCAGCGAGACATGCCTGAAAAGGACCTTTTAAAAATGAAAGAGAAAATTATAGCTAGTGCGCATCGAATGTGGGGGGACATCTATACTCGTTGGCGCAAAGGAGATATAATGGTCGATGAAGAGCTTGTCTGTGCTATGGGCCGGACATTACTACTTGGTTCAGAAGAAGACAACGATGATGTTTTGTCCCTTGTTCAGCAGACAATGAACATTCGACGCCAAGTACCTCAGCGAGGTACAAAATCTCGAAAGAAGATTGAACCGGGACTACAAGGGCAGTCCAGACCTGATGACAATAAGGGATTAGCCGAGATAGAAGGCGGTGATATCGATCCTCCTAAAGATCTCGAAAACATATTTTCTAGCTACGGAACTGCAGTGGCTTCATTGCCCAAGTCGCATGTATACGCTACTCCAGGACCAAACACATTATCTATGATAATGAAGGCATTACTAAAATTATCTAAAAAGGACGCTGCAACAAAATATTGGCAACTTTTCACGAAAGAGTTGGGTGTTGTACCTGATGCGGATAATTACCACAGATATCTGAGAATCCTCCGAGTCTCCCGATCGAGTCGAGAGGTCCTGGAACTTTTACAAACAATGCCCAAGAAACCTTGAAACCCGAAAACTTTTCAAACTCGCACTGAGTACCTGCGCTCGGGACAAATTAACCCCAACGTCTTCACCACCGCGGTTAAAAATCCTCGATATAAATGCAAGATGCACCTCCCAGTCCCAGACATTAAAGCTCTAGTAACTTAAATGGACGTCGCCGTCTCTTCCTCTCTCATCCGCAAAGCCTCCGGAAACCGACCTACCAAATACGAACAAGGTAAACAAATCTCCCGCGCCCTCGAACGCGTAGGTCCCTCATACCTTAACCTCCGTGCTCTCGCCACCTATGGAAACCCCACCGTCACCGATGATCACTTCCAAAACCAAGAGTTCAAAGACCAAGTCCTCTTTCTTATCCGTCGCATAATAGGCGCTTACGACACGCTCATGGATAAAGGTCTCGTGTCCCGCGACACGTACACTGAAATATACGAACGTCGCAATAAACTCATGGCCTACGAAGAACGTGCCAAACAACAGCAGGACGGATCTAAAAAATACCCAGGCCGCTTCAAGTACAAGCTCGAGCCCAAAGAAGATGATGAAGAACCCCAAATGTCTACCGATCACCAGACCCCTGAATTCCAAAAGCCTATCGATCGCCGCACTCATGAATTTTCGAAAATGCAATTCAAAAAAGCAGTCAAGGGGGGCTTGGCTCCATTTGCTGCTACTCAGGGATATGTGGCGCGCGTTCAACCGTTTGCAAAAAGGAAGTCGAATGTTGGGGCTCCGGCGTCGTTTGCAAACAGGAAGCCAACTACTGAGACGTCTGCTAGTTTTTAATTGTAGTTTCCCGGGGCGTACAGCATTGCTTAATGCACAAGATGGTTGCTGAGATAAACTCCATATGTTATATACTGTACACTATCAGCTTTCATGTTATAAAAATACCCAACCTATACAATACATCCGCAACTCATCCATAACAATTGATTTCCAATAAAATTCATCTGCCTCACAAGCGAAATGCAGCAAAGACGATGCGATGTTCAGTTGAATTTGTCTTTTATTATGGATTAAGTCTTACAATGACAAATTCTGAGAATTATCTGATTACTCAATGTCTGGTGTTATCCTCCCCGGAACTGAATTCAATCAATATAAAAATATTACCATGTCTTTCAACTTTAGCGATGGCATGCCTCTCTTCTCGCACTCCATCAATATCAATAACCTTCTCCGGCATCATTGATCTTCAAGCGATACTCCACCCAATAACAATGCCCGACATAATCAATACACTCTTCCTACCCCTTTATCAAACCACGACCCATTCATGCTTTTACTTCATTCTCACTCGTACTTTTGTCCTCTTCGTTTATCAAGCAATACTTACTCACCCTCATTCTCTCCAACTTCTCGCCAAATCCCTCACTAATCTCCGTCTCATCACCACTCAAATCTACATCATCCGTATCATCGACACTCATGTTCACACTAAAATAATCTCTACCTTTACACTGCTTCTCCAGCCCACTTCCCGGCGTCTGAACCCTCTGAATTGGATTCGAAACTTTCTTGTCCTCTTCCAGTTGCGCAGGGCTATAAATCTTCCCCGAAGGCGTAACGATTCTCGGAATTTGAATTGGAGTATATGTCTCTACTCGTTTAAGAGTTGAGATTGGCTGGAGAGGAGAGGAACATTTATCTAAGAATGGCCGAGCTGAAGATGGGGACGCCATTCCTCGTGAGTGACAGATGTTTACTAACGTAGGGACTCGCTTTGATTCAATTCTTGTGTTGAGTTGTGGAAGAACCTCGTTGTCTATAAATGCTTGCGACACTGTTTCTACACGAAGACTGGAGGTTTGAATTATGTGTTCGTTGTCTTTGGGTTCTGTTGACTCGTCTTTTTTGTTGTCAGATGTTGCGAATTCCTCGATTTTTGATGCTGCTGGTGCAAGCGCGGTTTCAAGACCTAGTTTACCGAATATAGAAGATGCAGTGCATGCGGATGCATCGCACTTATTCTGCTCTTTTGTACAGGTGCCGGCCCAGAGACCTGGCTTGACATTGGCTGTCTCTTCTTTGTTCTCGGAATCTGCTTTGGCCAGATCAAGACTGGAAAGATTGTTGTTCGTTTCGTGGTTAGTCACAGTCGCAGTATCAATGGGTTCAGGAACCACGACTGTCAAGTCCGCGTCAGTAGAAAAGGCTGCTATATTCTCATTGATTTCTGCAGGGCAGGGTGATTTTGAATCACCACAACCAGCATTTTCCTCGTATAAATCAATGTTATCGATAGGACGAATGAATATACTCTCATCCAATTTGTTCGACCGCATAGCCACTGAAGGGCCTTCTCCAGAAATGGCATTTGAACGCTCCCTGCGATGTATCATGTCCTTGCCAAAATTGAAAATAGTGTGTTCTTTTGCACCCTTTGTTTCAGAAGCTATCTCTTCTTGATTCTTTGGAACGTCGTTGGGTCCTGAAACTCCGCAATATTGATTATCAAGAAACCTTGAAAGCTTGTGCCCTTTTTTAAAAGATGAATTTGAGCTCTCTCTAGTTTCTTCCTCAACAACTTCGATTTTGAAAGATGCACCTCCATCATCCGAAGAGTCGTCAAGCTTTGCGTGGTGAGTGGCTTGAGCGAAAAGTTCGTCTATCATAGCTTGAACGCTTTCGGGAGTTGGCTCAATAGAATCGTACATTTCTCCAGCATTTTCGGATTCAGCCCATATCTTTGTTGCGGTCTTGCGATTTGACTGAAGATCATTGTCTGCGTACACGGAATTGCTGCTGCGATTCACACCATCAAAGCTATCCAAATACTCGAGAATCTGCTTAGAGCCTCTAAGAAGAGGTGCCGGTCTATCGGAATCGTTTGCCATGAATAATTCAGTAATAAATTCATGATCTGACTTTCGAGGAGTTCCAGCTTCCACGCAGAGGCTCATATCATTGCTACCTGAAATATCCTCACCAGCTGCTTCCTCTGCTTCTTCTTGCGATTTTATACTGAGTGAAGAACTTTCAGGAGATTTGATGGTAACAAGTTGGAACTCATTCTCCAAATCGGAGAAATCGGGTAGATCTTGGTCACTCTCATCCCTGTCACCGAGAGGCGATAGTGTTGGTCTCCATACAGGCTCGCGGGTTCTGTAAATTGGCTCAATACCTGCCGTTTGTGCTTCTACACGTGAGCTTTGTTCGGGAGCACTGTAAAGAAACGTGGAATTCTTGTCGATGTCAACTCGTGAGATATCCGGTTTGGATTCGGAAATTTGGGTTTGAGTCGATTCTGGAGAGCCAACAAAGACTTTGCGCTCCGTCTCTGATTTATGAAAACCTGCGAAGGAACAACTGTGGAGTTCATCCATAGCTTCATCCAACATGAAATATTGGGACCTGCGGTCCGAGGCATTGTATCTGACTTCTGACAAACTTCCACGGCTTTGTTCACACAGATCAACCAATGCTAAATCATTTTTTCCGTAGGTCTGTGTTCGTGTCAATCCAGCTTTCATTTCTGAATAGTCAACGCGAACCTCACGTTTCGGTGCTTCAACAATATCACCCCGTGCGTAAACATAAAAACAGCGTTCGGATGAATCGTATCTAATGTCTGAGAATTCACCTCGATTCTCTCGGTCCATATCAGCCATGGCAAGATCGCCGTTGTCATAAAATTTGGTTCGAGCCCATCGAGTCTTTGTTTCCGGGTATTTAACGCGAACACTAAGCTCAGACTCTGTTTTGGGAACCTTCCCCCACAGATGAACGTAAATGCAAGTTTCTTCTGGGCAATATGATACTGTATCCGAGTATTCCCCTTTGTTTCGTTTGCGAATATCTGAAATGGCAAGGCTTCCTGTTGAGAAGTATTGCATGTGGCGCCATTTGGCGTCTGTTTGAGGAAATCTGACATACATCGCGCCGTCCAAAAACTGCCTGCTCGTGAACGAACTTATGTTTTTGCGTATCATTTTAACGCCCGAGACTTCCTCAATTGTTTTTGTATGAAAATTTTCGTCGGTCTCCGAGATGTTGTCTAGGTTCTTGTCAGATGTCTCCTCTGAGATTCTCTCGTCCCAATCTTCTATTGTCTCTTCCGAGGAAGAGGAAAGATGGAGGTTCTTTGTCATTTTATTTACGGTCTGCTTGATATTGTGGGCAATTCTCTGGTGATCTGATTCATCGGACTTAGAAGGGGGTGGCTGTGATCTCTGACAGTGACTCTTTCGTTCTTCAACCAAGTTCACAAAAGGAGCATCGACTTTTTGAACATAATGTCTATCAAATTGATAAGGAACTCTGGCTCTGCTTTCCAGCATTGCGTTTCTAGATTTTGCTGCGGCTTGCCATGTTGGTGGTGATGGAGCTATCTGATCCTCGAATGCCGAGTTAGATTTAGAATCAGATGTCACTTCCCGAATTTTAATCATTGGCCGTGTCCCTTGGTGGGATTTTTGCTCTGGTATTGCCAGTGTATTAATTTGGCAACCTATTGACGAAATTGTATCCATGAATTGATTGCTAGAACAAATGTTAGCTATGGTTTGTAACCTCTAAGAAACAATCACCTTGGGCCTGATCTCTCAGGAATCACATCTGGGCTCGAATCTTTCAGAAAATCAACGGGTTTGGTTGGGCGTAACTTGTCAGGGGAGGGCGACGGAGAGACAATCAAACCTTTCCCTTTGGCGGCAAATGATTCATTGTTATAGTCGTCAAAAGACTCAATCATCGAGCAAAGATATGAGTCTGGCGTTTTTGATTCGTCTTCATCTACATCTGTTGTTGGAAATTGACTTGTCAAATGCTCATTAGATCCTACACTTTGTATTGTTTGCGCTTGACTCGTCCCTAAAGTCAAAGTGTCAAAACACATACTTCTAAAATACTAGAAGTAGGAAAACTCACAACTGTCTGCGTCGTATCCTGCTCGACCATTGGGTAGATCTTCAGACTGTCGGAGTTTTTGAAGATCTTGAGTATTGGTTAGACATGTTCCTTCCATGAAATATCATTGCGACGTATTGAGAAACTCACTCTCGATTATGGTATTGAGATTCTCTTCCAAATTATAAGTTCCTCGTAATCGTTCCTGAGGAAATCTTGATTGACCATCAGATGCTGTTGTTTGCAGAGGACTCGAATTATTCGCTTTCAAATCTATCAACTCTTTTGCCAACCTCTCGGCAAATATGTCCTCTTCACAATAATTTGGTAATCTCTCTTCTCCGAGAGTGTTTTCACGAAGGGTTGTACTACGTCTAGGGGATACCTTGTTGGAGATTGATCCGAGTATGTTAACGAGACTCTTTCGTCTTCTTGGAAGCAGTTTCGATGCCTCGTCTACAAACACAATATTAGCTCAAGACGGAGAGATTAAGATGATTGTTACTTACTGATTTGCGGCTCTGCTTTGAGAGGAGTTGTGGTGAGAGGTCTTTCATTCTCAGGAGTACCAAATTCACCAGATTTTTTTGTACGAATGGTTCCCAAGAAGTCCCATGTTGGATTTTTGCGGCGAATGGGGCTAGAAGGACCAGCAGAATAACCTCCCACATCTTCCACATCAACGTTGAGTCTCCCGCGTGACTTTAAACCTCTTAAACTATCAAAAATTTGTCGAGCTTTTTTTTGGGAAGATGTCCGTCCCAAATCTGATATCTTGTGTGAGTTGGGCGTATGTGGAGCTTGAGGTAGAGGTACATTCTCATCATTCATCTTCTCAGGGTTTTGAAATGATATGGAACCCATGTTTGTTTAACTCGCTTTCAGGATCTACCTACACTTCATTAGTTAGGGGTACAAATCCAAGAATGGGAAGATATAGATCATGAGTAGCACGGGAAGAATAGCGAAATGGCTAGATTAGACCAAGATACGGAGAAAAGAGAAAAAAACATTCTTACTTGTTTGTAGTTCATTAACCAAAAATCCAAAAGAAAGCAACATGTAAAGATTGGGTTGTTGATCGAAGAGAATCAGAAGGAAAGAAAAATTGACTGGACAATATCACATATCGCACCATTGAGAAATGGCAAGAGTAAAGAATCAACTTATCTGGATGACATTCGCACCTACCTGAGTTGTAATGTCACAATCAATCAATATGAGTCTCGTTGCTCTTAGAATAGAAAAGGGGGTCGCGAGGTTGCAAGATTTCTATTCTTAAAGTCCAGCCCTGGTGGTACATTAGTTTACAAATCGATCCAAACCTTGAAAACTCAGATCGTTTTCAACATAATAATAAGTTATACACGAAGCTATTCGAAATATATCTATTTATCAGGTCTTGGAGTGAGCAAAGATAAAGGGATGTTCGTTCTAACTCAAGCTAAACCGTACACTTGATCACGCGGCCGCATTTTCCGCTTCAAAGTCACTCGCGTACTCCCCAAATGCGACGTTAAACTTTCGCGACCTGAACTTTAGGATTCTATTTATCCTCGGCCATCCTATTTCTCATTCACCATAATTCCTGTCTTTAACCTCAAATATTATCATTCGATTTTGAAGATATTCATCCGCCTTTTTGAGTATTGTTGCATCCGGACTTCAGGAAATCTGCGAATTTATCAACTCTAATAATACTGATAACAGATAGCGGTAGCTGCAACTTAACACTATGGCACCCAAAACTGACTTACCCGATTTCAATGGATTCATTAACAAAGGTAGGTAACCTTGATCAGGACATGCAGTATGTTTGCTATGTCGTCAGTGACTGACATAAGATTAGGACGTGAGCGTCGCAAGGATGAGCTTCTAGCAAATAAATTCCTGGGCAAGAATCGTCGAGCGAGTGCGCCAGGAGCGACAAACAACAATCGCAAGCCAGGCGCTGGTCCCTCACTTGCAAGCAGAATGGGCGTTGGAAAGGTATGAAGGCTACTGGCAGGTGTCTACAGATCTACGAATCTAACAATCGAATAGCGCGGCCCGGCTACATCCAAACCTGCACCAAGGCAAAATTCCACACCTACTGTCGGAAATGTTGATGCGGAATGGACTCATGATCTGCACTCTCTTAACAACCCAGGCAGTTCTAGAACATCCCAAAATCCTCCTCGTGGCCCTAAGAATATCAACACGCGTGCGCGCAATGATCGACTTGCGAAAGCTTTCAACGGCTCTGCATCAACACCGAACTTGAACGCTCAGTATAATATCGTTGGGAAGTCGAAGGCGACTAAGAGTATGTCTATCAAGGGACTCGCAGGACCGTATATTGTAATGGCAGAAAACTTTGCGCGAGGCACTTCAGCACAAGATATCGAGACCGCAATGACACCAGTTGGTGGACCTCCACTAAGCTGCCGCCTTATCTCT
Source organism: Botrytis sinoallii (assembly GCF_014898435.1). Classification (NCBI taxonomy): domain Eukaryota; kingdom Fungi; phylum Ascomycota; class Leotiomycetes; order Helotiales; family Sclerotiniaceae; genus Botrytis; species Botrytis sinoallii. The sequence goes on from NW_024066040.1 coordinate 1,123,726, forward strand.
GATTACCCCAGAATTATCGCAGAGATCATTTTTGATACAAAAGATGGAGCTGACAATGTCATTGATACATTCAACAACCAAGAGGTATTTTCACTCAAGGTAGAACACCCTTGAAGCATTACTAATAGGCCCATGATAGGCGGATGGTAATTTATTGAACGTTTACAATAAGTCGGGAGCTCCTGCGCCAACGCTTCAACCTGCCAGCCAACGTTCTGTTCCTCGATCAAGTGTTCCTACAGGCCCAAGAGCTAGCCGTGTTGAACGCAGTGCAGGTTCCGATAGCTACGATTCAAGATATGATAGCTCGCGAAGTTCTCGGGATGATATTATCGATGGCTCCTACGGATTTGAGGATCGCATGGATACCGATGACCGGGACGGGGGCAGTCGTAACAACACTCGAAGCCAAGGACTTTACAGTGACAACCTTGTAGGAGGTCGTGCTGGCAACAACAACAACAACCGCAATGGCAATAACTGGAATGCCGGGCGAGGAAATGATAGAAATCGCAGCTATAGATGATTACGGGACATGCGATTTTAATTCCATTTTTCCCGTTCACGGACCGTTGAAGACCACCGAAACGTTACGAATACCTCATTTTGAGATTTTATGATGCAAGACACGGTTCTTGCAGGATTGCATGATGAGCAGCGACTACAGAAAAGGAGATGCGACGCGGCATTTTTATATGCCATGGGATCAAAGATTTTCATGTCTACATGGAGTTATGGGGAAGGGTACGAAATCCGCGATACCTTGGCATACCTTGCGATTAATACCCCTGTGTATAATAACAAATACAAAAATAAAGCATACAATTTTTATGATATTCAATCAGCTCTTCTTCGGTTGACAAGATTCGAAGGGACTAAACTCCATTCATCCTTGACCTTGGACATCCATTACTCTGCACGTCTCACATCAGACGGAGAGCGTGCTTTATGCGTACCTCTATCTTGATAATTTTGAAGTTCACAAGGTTGAAACATTGTCCCCCGCATCCTGGTCCTTTCTTTTGGCCTCTTCCTTTGCATATCTTATCTCTTTTCTTGGACTCATATACCGTATCTCGTCTATGGTTTCATCATCAATCCAATTTCTCCACTGCCTTCCTTCACTTTGTTGTTCATGCTTGATTATTTACAGACCTCGCCCTTTGCGTCTGTACTTCTCTTTCCCATAAGAAGAACCTTAGAAAAACATACATCTCAATGAATTGGTGATGACTTGGGCCTTCTGACCTAATCATATATCTAATTTCTTTTTGACCGAGCTCTGGCAAGTCGTAGTATTCGATAACTGATCATCGCCATGTAGGCCTGGGAAACCTAAAGCATGTTATCGTCTGTTGTCTTGCTCTCATATCTCTCATTCAAGCTCTCATCCAACCCGAATACCGCTTGTCTTGAAGGCTTGATTTATGTGGATCTGGGAACAAAAAGACCTAGTCCCGAATAATATCAATAGAAATCTATATACTCACAGCTCTATTTTTCATACATTATTCTTCTTTAGTCAAGATGTGCAATAGTTTGACTGCCCTCATGATATAGGCCGCATGTTTCCCGTCACGTCACCCTAGTGATGCATGTGCCAGTTGGGGGTAAAATTGCTCGACTGATCCGAATGCTGAAGCTACAAGTACTTGAAGATTCGTTAGTTGACTCAAGCGCTGGAGCCCTTTCAGTTTATCGAGGTTTATGTAAGTGACTGAAGTTACTCGGAGATCGATATAGCGATAAGGTAGGTCTGTGTTGCTGGATATAAGCAATTCGGCAATTGCCAATTAAGGCACTGCAATGGTGCATAGGGTAATGATTACGTGGGTCCGCGGATCATGAACAATTAACTGGAATGCTAATCGTGTTCTGCGCGAGTCTCTTTGTTAATACAACTCCCGTACTGGACCCATCAAAGCCTCCATCATCAGAGAAAGCTTTCGACATCTTCAAGTTCGGTCGCGCTGATGGCACTGTCCTTCTTCCTGCTACTATTGATACATCATTATATCGAGATCCCTCTGACTTCACTGTATTAGAAAAACCTGAGAGAAAAGACACCACCTCTAGACTCCAATCCTCAAGTCTCGCCGATTGACTCTCATTCATCCCCGGATACGTCGTCCACATAATCCCCGCAAGTGCACATATCCAGCACCAGTATGCGCAAATTTAATAACTCCGATCAGCTCCACGCTCCACGCTCGTATATTCATGCAAGCTGTTATTCAGTAGCAGAAAATCCGAGAAGCTATGCAAATTCAAAGCTGCAACTTATATGCCGCGAGGATCCTATTCCGAAAGAATTGCAGCCGAGCGTTTATGTAAGGGAACCTGAATGGACGCCTACTCCTTCTGCTGAAGCACCGCCAACTGTTCCTATGGATAATGGAAGAAGGGTGAATCCTTAACAGCATCAGTAAGGTTGCGTTTTCTAAACAAAATTTAGGCCACAGACTGTAGCTTGTAATATTCGTGTTCATTACAGGGCTTCCTCATAATTAGGTCGAGAGATAACTAGATGGGTATTGATGAAAGAGTGGTTTGATTGCCTAAGACGTTGAACAGGAACATCTGTCTGAAAGATGCGTACCTTGTTTAATCTTAATGTCGAAATTTTGATTCACGTTGTTTAGTTAATTGAATGTTGCGCCTCCTAACAAAGTGTCATTGGAGCGGATCTGGGGTTTGTGACTTGAAGGATGATTGGATGACCCTTAACCAACCAATCTAGCATACAAATTAATCTTTGGAGGGTTAGAAAACACTATCTGAATCTAATAACTCGAAGGAAGATTTTAGTTTTCAGCCACCATAAGCAATCAACATGGGCACCAGAAGACATACGAAGAGATTTAAAGGATCTTTTCGGGGAGTTATCCGTTCATTCTCAAAGTCAGGAGACTTCGAACTTGGCTGCAAGAGCAAAACAACAGAGCTGTATTTAACTTAATTTGAATGGATGTTTTTAGATCTTTGGATTAGCAGGACATCGAGAAATCTAAAAGTTCACACATCGCCAGAAGCAGTGTTGTCGTTTCTCCCTCTCCACTAACATCGCCAATTCAACCAATTCGACCCCCGCTACTTCCATACTTTGCGAAAATTGCGGGACTCTGATCTTTAGCGCGGTGAGAGCCAGAATAGACTCTATCTTCAGGCCTAACGTTCTTCAAACAGAGAGCGTTCATGTTGTAGGGCATCAAACTGTACTTCTTGTTAAGATCAGCCATTCTATTGATGTTATAGATCTCCCCAGTACAATAACCAAACTTCCAATCTAGGCCATAGCTTTCCATCAATTTCTCAAATTTTGATGGCTCGGTAAGGCTTGGCATCGAAAATCCGAATATCAAAACTCCACCGGCTTTTGCATATTCAACCAAATTTTGATTGATAGCAACGAACTCGGATTCCATGATTGCCGCATTCGTAACGATGATGACGTCAAATCCTGTGGTTATCCGATACATATCATTGCCGATATACCATCTGTAACTTCTCTAATCGTGGCTTTAGAGCGAAGTTGGGCAAGTACAGAAGCGTACATTAGATCGAACCATGACTCCTTAGCCAAGAATACCAGAAGTATTGAAGTAGGAAGTGCAGGGAGGTAGGAATTATCGAGTGCTTCTAAGATTGCATTGATTTCGTCTTTGTCCCACGCGTACTTTGCAACTCTCCGCAGACCTCTCGGATCCTTGTTATGAGCCGTATTTTCGAAACAATACATCAAATATCTCTGGTACTTCGTCGGTTCATCAGACTCATAAGCTATAATTAGGTTGGGCCATCCGCCATACCCTCCCACGTCTTCCGCACATCCATGACCTTCACCACCCAATACCACGAAGTTGGTAGTTGCATCTGCTCGCCCAGCACAGGTGATGACATGTTCCCAGCCATCTTCAAAATCATACATGTAATGAATAGTCCTACCACTGGTGAGTCCACCATCCATAATTTGATGAGGCCTGGTGTGTTTGCTATTCTCGGTTGGGTATGTGCTGAAGCCGCCATTATCCGACGTGTCCAGATTGGTAATCCTGCACAGTACCGGCTGCATAACGAACCTATGTTCGGAGCCCATCATTTCTTTATGATCGAGAACGTCGAAATTGTAAAGATGGCAGTTCTTCCAATCAAATGAAACTTGGAGGGCATCATGCAGGTCGGCGAAAGACGCTGTGGCAGGACACGTGAGAGTTCGGCTGATGCGAGGGGGTTTGTGATATGACGAGGGCAGAGATCAACCTTCAGAATATAGTTCCCGCGCTTGCATTTTGCCTTGTGGGTTGGCAAGTCCCCGGTTCGACAATCTGTACCTGTGAACAATATCTAGTACACGAAGCTTTTGGAATGCATTTGGCTTTTCAAAAAAGCCACAGGCGTTTCCAACTGACATTGAACCTTTCATTTAGAGCCCGTTCGGATTGTTTTTTTAATTTGTTAACGAAATGATTTGTTAACTAATAATTTAGTTTAATTTTGTGAATATAGATTCAATTTTGTAATCTACAAAATATAGAGTAATAATATATTAATAAATACTATAATAATCAAAGTTACATTACAGATTTAACGAAACTTGATAAAACTGTTATACAAATTTTCAAAATTTGTAAATTTACATTTTATAGTTTTTTGTAGCTCAATATAAGTATTCGACAAATAATTTTTTTTCAATTTTTTTATTAATATAGATTGTTGGATAATATTTGTATTTGGTAAATGCTTATTTAGACTTATATTGTTAATAAATGTAGCTCAATATCACCTAAAAAAATCGATCCGAACGGGCCCTTAGTATAGATTTCCCATATAAATCGTATCTTTCACATGACGAGACTCAATACAAGCCTTCAAAGAGACTTCTGACAATTTGAAAACATACCACAGTATTGCCGAGAACGACACAAACTACAATAGAGGACTTTTCCACCTTGGTTCTGGCATACGACACACCCGTTAGCCATGATGTGTTGACTCAAGTGTTGTTTGCGGATTGTTCAATGAACAGAGGTAGAATTGGAAGACGGAATATCCGTCAGTTTGAGATACGTTGGGCTGGTGGGCTAGGGAAAGACTCCAGATTTATAGCTAGCCGTATATCTGGACCTGCTAATAGTGAATAACAATGACTACCAGTTTCTTTATCTCTTTTTAACTAAATGTCTCTGCACTTTCCGTGATTTGATTGCTTATTCCGGATAAAAGTTGACAACACGGTGGATACGCGTGAATCATTCTTTCCCAACTTCCAAACTGTAAAGGAAAGCAGAATCAATTCATCAAATAGGATCAATAAACAGTAGGTAACGAGAGTAATCATTACTTTGCTGTAATATGGGCTACCCTCTCTATTGCTTATGCCCCTCTCTAGTAACAATACATCGTTCGTACTCCCCAATCTAGATTTTTGATGCTCGACTTCTGGATTTTGCTGCAAATCAGATTAGCCATATGTCACTATCAAAAGGGTTACTCGAAAACTTACCCTCCATTTCTTTCCTCTTAGCTTCAAATCTTTCAAACGGCGCTCCATCAACGAATCTCTCAGCCAAGGCATCAATCGAATTATACACCGCCAATATTCTTGAATCTCTCAGGGGCAAGTTCTGCAGCCTCTTCGCCTCCATCATACTCTTTCCATCATTAGTTTTCAAAATTTCCTCCAGATACTCAATCACTTTCTCTCCAAACCCTTCTGACTCAAAAATCCGATTGGCAATACCAAACGATAATATATCATCTGCAGTAAGTTTTCCTCCAAACATCAAGAACTCATTGGCACGATGAACACCCATGGATTGAGTTAGTGAAATAGCCGAGCCACATTCTGGAATTAGACCAAGTGCCGAGAATGGAATTTGAAGGTAGGTTGATGTAGATGCGAGAACAATATCAGCTACTCCTGGAAACCATGCTGCTCCAGCACCTACTGCTGGCCCATTTAGAGCGAGAATGAAAACCTTAGTGTGGTCGATTATTGAGCGCATGAGTTCGAGAGCTAGGTCATTAGGTCTCTACTTAGATCTGGGAGTAAAAAGGCGCTTACATAAGGTCAATTTAGAGAGGTATGTAATTTTCTTTTCCGCAGCATTGGCATATTCCTTCTTGCCAGATAATGAAACATCTTCTATATCTCACGTGTCAGCACGTTGTAGACATTAGACTTCCTCCCAAACCCACGTCTGACATCTGCACCGGCACAGAAAAATCTCCCTTCTCCTGTTAAAACTGTAAATACAGTATCGGGGTGTTCATTTAGTTCTCGCAGAGCAGCAATAGTTTCTGGTACTAGACTTCCTCCCAAAGAATTGAGGGCTTGAGGACGATTGAGCTAATCATACATCAGCGAATTCTTATACTACATACTCAATGTTCATATCTTACTTTGATGATTCCTATCTTATTTTGGATGGTGACAATGATGTCTTTGTAATTATTCTTAGACATGATGATAGTTAGGCTTCTTGATTGGCTGCCTCTTTGAAATCTCTAGTGGTGAAATGGTTGAAAAGGATTAGCTAGAGTAAATCAAAAATCTCACAGTAATTCCGAACTTTCTAACTTTTGAAGTAAGGAAAAAGGAGGAAGGTAGTTGAGCTATATGCGCTGATCTGCCGAACCCTTGTCCAGAACGCGGGGAAGCTTCCCCGGGGGTTCCGAGGTATATATCTCGCTCAACCGAGCTTGAGTCTAGCATGGCTCAGATGAGCGTTGCTATGATAGAGGAAGAAGCGCCGGGGCGCAACACAAAAAGAACACGCTCCTAATGATAACAGCTCTGTATGATTTGAGTGAAGAGATTTGACAAGTTGGTAGTTTTCACCATACCGGTAACCTCAAGATTGCAGGAATCGCCACTCGTCGCATGGTGTGGCTGATCCGTACATACTGCACCGTGCTTGGTTCTTCATGATCTTTGAGCAACTTTCAAGTCATTCCGAGAAATCTGGGTCACAAAACATGATCGATGTACAGTTATGCAAAAGCGAGATAGGTCTTTGTACTCTAGACCCTTAAACCTTCTCCGTATGGGATCTGCTTGAAACAAAACGGGTAACCTTATGCAGCAAAATTCATACTAGCCAAGCGAGTCAGGGCCCACCTTTGATAATCAAGAGCCTAGAGACGATGTGATAATCTTCATATTGACGTGCCTGTCACGAAGAGTTATCCGAACCTTAAATCTATCATGGCATATATTCAAGTTCAGATTCTTATTAAACACACTGTCAAATTTCCAAAATTTGTGTATAATATAGGTGGTTCAGTCAAATTCCCACCATTAGACGTTTGAATGAGTGGGGGTCGGCGGGGTAGCGACTCCTATAAAATGTGAGCTGCGCATGTCTATCAAGTGATTCACAAAAGCGCTTACGCCACTTTCTTGCATCTGGAAATACAACAATCTTACTTCTTTTTACGTGAATCTCTTTTTGATATGAAGTCCTGAGCGCAATTTCAAATACACAAGATCATCCAAATCTCACTCTCCCTAGGTCTCCATAAGTGATCTCCAACAAACCAAGCAACTGCTCCCTCCGAGTTAGCTATCTCATCTCACCACGCAAAGTCGACAAACTCACCAAACGAAACGTTCAAATCAAAATGTTTGAGCACATCATCCTCCGCCACATTCCTCCTCTCCTCCTCGCCACAACAATAACCATAGGCGGCACCATGCCTCTCTGGAACGCCGAAAACGCCATCCGAACATTTGGCTTCAACGAGAAAATAGCTGTTTCTAAACCCGCTCATCCCGTGATGGTATCTGGCTCGGCCCGCGTTACTGCTGTTGGTCTAGCACTATGGGGTTTGTATTTGGGCGATCATTTCGAAGCGATGGATGTTGTGATTGCGTCTTTGGGATACTTGGCCTTTGTGGATGGTTATGTTTGTTGGAAGCATGGGGTTCCGGGGAGTGTTGCTTTTAGAACGCTTAGTGCTGGGGTTATTTCTCTTTGGGGGTTCTTTGGTATGACAAGCGGTAAGTAGTGCTTCATTGACAGGAATGAGTAGGTTGGGAACTTGGTTGGTTACTGGGTATGGGTCTGTTTGATAGGAAAGCTATCCGGGCCTTGGCCACGGCAAAAGGAGAATTGTTTCAGAAAAGAACTCAGTTGGAATTTGTCTTTGACCATTGCAATTTTGTGATTCATCTTCCAAGGACTGGTCAGGAACAATCGAATGCGATGTATTTTCATAACAAAAACATTTTTCAAAAACACAATATCATCAAATTTACAAATACTACATCAATAGGAACAAAATCGAACCTTGATCAATAAATGTTCATCCTACGAGAGAGGGTATATCGAGACGAAAATGAATCAATTTGTAAATGAACAGTGGAACTAGAAGAAGCCTAATCTACGACCCCCCCCCCCTTCTAAATACCACACATAACAACGGGAAGTCGAACCAACTAATTAGGATTCTCAATTGTAGACAGATATGCTAGGCACATGCATTCCTCCCCTTGGTTGTAAATATCTGACTTTTTATCAGAGATTCGAGTATGACATCGAGTCGATTCATAGCTGAAGCTTCTTCTTACAAACTGCCACATAAATCCCCTGTAGATCCCAAACACCACATGCGTAAACTTAGAATAGAAACTTTAGAAAATACAGCCAAATTAGCCCCAGAAACAGCCTTAAATCAAACTCCGAAGGTATCTTTTTGAAAAGCTCTCCGATGAAATCAAGAAATACAAGTGGGTATCTAATCTGACATACTGAACGCCGCGTGCGCAATGAAATTTGTTGATCTGAGAATAAGAAAAGTGAAACTGAAATGAGGGCGCCTCAAATTTGCGCAAAGTCTGGCTGTAAAAAGATCGAATGTAGTATAGTAGAGAAGCCAAGGTTTCGGATGATTGTTGTTAAGGGTCGTGTTGTGAGGGAGTTTGCTACTTTGAAGAGGTTCAACATCAGGTGTAAGGAAGTATTACGACAAATCCAGTGATATATTTGACGTACTCTGGTCGTCGGTATTGTTGAATGCCTGCGAGCTTTTATACTAGGTGGAAGGATCGAAAGAATTACAACATGGCGAGAGCAGGTGATAACCATCGGTTAATTCTTTTCATCTTCTTTCTCAGGCTTTGTCTCGCCGTTGCCGCCATCTTCGCCATTATCATTGAGATCTTTCGTTTCTTCATCTGAGATTTGCTCTTCGTCTTCAGCCCAATTTTCTGCGAATTGACTGTCTAGATAAGCATCATATCCACCAGATGCGCGGGTTTGAGATGCTTTGATAGCTTGTTCTATCCAGTCTGGGTCAAATCTTCCGTAACTACCATCTGACTTGAAGTCTGCGGCAGTGGTTGCAATCTCATCTCCAGTCATTCCATCGAAAGGGTATGGTCCACCCTGCTCAGCCATCGTTTGTTTTGTCAATGGATGAGTAAGAACCGCCTGGTAACAGTTAGTAAGATATGGTAAAAAGAATCTAAAATTATTCATGACCTTGATATTCGCATCTTCTTGGAAGATGGGTGATTTGAAGTCCGACAACAAGTGGTCAACATCCGCGTACTTGTCAGGCTTTGGCTTCTTGCGAGCATTACCAGCAGCACTACCACGCCTCTTCTTTGGACCTCCTCCGCGAAGGCAGACCTTCTCCTTTTCTCCTAAATCACCACTAAGGATACGAGGTGCTACTCTTCTGATAGTCGGCTTTTCTTCTCCTCTAGGGGAGGAATCTTGTGCAAGATGAGGGTGAGACTCTCTTCCGGATGCAGTGCGAGGGGTGTTGAATGGCGTTGGGACGTAGGATCTATCCGAGCAGGATGAGATCATGAAATGATCACTGAGCGGTCTTTCTGCATGCAATTGGTTCATCTCCCTGGTAGGAGCCAGGTTCCTCTCCTAAGATTGAATATTAGCTCGTTATCTGAATATTGAACACGTGATTATATGAATGTACTAACTGATCTTGCTGCTGTTTGATACGGGGCGATTGGGTCGAGCAACCCAATCGCCTCGTTATAAGCCAAGGACGAAGCTTCTGACACCGGGATTGATGTCGCTGCCACCGCGGTCTGGGGATTAATTCCAGAATCCGCGGGGCCTAGAACAGGCGAGCTCGGTGGAGCAGCCGTCTCCGGAACAGGAGGCGCACTAGGTAAAGCCATCAGAATAATGGTAGTAAAAATGGGTTGGAAGTAGAGGTTATGGCCGAGAAAACTGAAAAGAAACGCAAAGTCGCAGAATTGGTCCAGCAGATAATGAAGTATAATCCTCTCTTTTCAGAAATAGAGAGAATAAAGTCAGAGAACAGAGGGTTTTCCTTTCTGAAACGAGTGACTCTTTTGAGTGAAAGATTTCCAACCTGAAAAAGACTGTTGTGAAATTGAAAGTTGAAGAGAACAAACAAGAACTCACCAAAATATTCTTTTTAGAATATAATAAATATCTGTTGTAGCCTCCTCCTCACTTAGTGCGTCATTGGTAGCCTCGTGCTATAAGTGCTATAAGGGGAAGGTGTCATGTCGGTGTTCGGAGAGAGTTAATCCGACTCAGGGTTCTGGATATGGATGATGGAAATTGGGACAGCTTTTGAATCCATTGAAGTAACCAGTTCCTTTTAAACACTTCCACGTCTTTGATTAATAAGTTTCTTGATCTGTACTTTTTCTTGAGATTTCTTTTCTCTGATATTTCTACTATCAGATTGAAATCTGCACAAGGTCTGCGACACATGTATTAATATCATAATCATAAAATAACACCTAATAAGTTCGACAAACGTACCTTGAGGAGCTCCAGCTACGACCAAACAAGATGATCAGATCCACGCAAATTGCGAGGCTGGATGGTATGGCGACTCTCGATTATACTGTTAGAATTTGGCTAACCTCGCACTAAAGGCCTTATGTTATGCGCCTCAGTTGACGACGAGCAGGTGCGCATGCTGTTCCTAAGTTGGGGGTTGCGAAGCTGACTTAGGTACTTTCCAGACTGAAACTTCCCTGGCAGAGATCAAGTCGCAAGTCAAGATGGTTCTCCGAAAAATGAATCGAAATTCCGCCGATCAAGCAACTCTCGATAGCGGTCCATATACTATGCAGTACGTACAAGAACATAATATCCTTTGGTCCATTTGGATGCATCTTGTCTCTCGTTGCTTCTGTAGCCCTTACTGTGAGATGCAGCAAGGCCTAGAGCCATGAGACTTCTTTTAGGAAGCACATACGGTCTTACAAAATGGAATGGCAAAGCGAGAATTAGCAAGCGCAGATCTCAATTTTCCTCTAAATAAAATGCGCATGTGAGACACGAACAATTGTTCCCGCCACGAAACTCTTGAACATATCTCTTGATTTTGGCGTTGGGCAATGAGGGATCTTATTGCCAGTCTGAATTCGAAATGGAAATTCTCGATGCTATGTTCTGCAGAGACAGAGTTGCTATCTGCCTTTTTTTTTGCCTGTGATCCATTAGCAGCTAGAATTCATAGTGGATATATCATGCATACCTTTCTAACAATATCTCAGCTATATGATCGCCAACGACATCGTTTTCCTATGCATCTGCGAACGCTCATACCCACGAAAGCTTGCATTCACATACCTCTCTGATCTTTGCACCGAATTCAACACCACCTACCCCGCCACTCAGGTACACTCTCCAACTTTACGCCCATATGCCTTCATGGATTTCGATACGTTCATTTCGCGGACAAAATCCACATATTCCGATACACGAGCAACACAGAATCTTGACAAGCTTAACGATGAACTTCGAGATGTCACCAAGGTCATGACCAAGAATATTGAAGACTTGCTTTACAGAGGAGACAACCTGGAGCGTATGGGTGAGGTGAGCAGCAGATTGAGAGAAGACAGCAAGAAATACCGCAAAGCTGCCGTAAGAATCAATTGGGAACTGATGTTGAAACAATATGGACCAATTGGCGGGCTGGGACTTTTCATGATCATCTTCATCTGGTGGAGATTCTTCTGATCCTTTAAGTGCTCATGGATAAAGTCACGTAAAATAGGGTTTGGAGAGGCGTTAGTGATGTACATGAAAGGAGTTTTCGAGACCAACGGCGGTAGCTTTTGCTTCCATGTATAATGATTCCCAATAAATCGCAATTTGTCTTCCTTCAAAATAATTAGATCTACAATGGTCAGCTGCTTTTCACAACAATCTTTTTTTGGCTCCATTTCCACTTACAGCGCAATTCGGCTTGGAATTTTAAAGTACGAAAACAATCCATCATCATTCCAGGTAAGAAAGATGAATCACAAGAAGGCCCAAAAGCTCGATGACCTGTACATCTGTATTCCCTCCACTCAAGACGTGACATAGGGTCCCTTAGTTCTAGATCGCCCCTCTCTCTCTTCTCGCTGCAAATACTAGAAGAATAAGAGAAGGAGGACTGACACACGAAAGATAATGTAATGACTCGCGAAACGATTGGTTGTGAAAGCCAGAGGTCTGGCAACGATGACTTGAAAGAATTCGAGCAAGCAGCTGCTAGTGCAGTCGAAGTGGAGCAAGTGCATTGTAACTCAATATCAAAAGCACCCACGATTTCTCAAAGAAAGGTGGGGTTTGTTGAATTCTTGTTGCTGACGATTTCAGTTCATGGTAGTAGGCATCGAAATTATCAGCAAGAGGGCTATTACCGCAAGGGAGAGGAGCTATGTAAAGCACCGATGGCCATAAGCGAGATTCACGTCTGTAATTTTGTACCAAAAAAGCAAGTATTCGAAGTAATCGTAGTGTCTAATTGCGTTCTTTCCTTGTTGTCCTGGTTTCATAAGCTTAGGCTGTTCGACATAAACGAATTTCTTTGCTTCAAACACATAAAGATTCTCGACGGAATTTGCATGGGAATTGGAAGAGACTGCCACATCGACTTTAAATTTGCTCAGATGTTTTATCTAAGTTATGCAATAAGAGTATTGAAAATGAAATCCGCCTTTGCTTTGAGTGGCTGACTCTCCACCATCTTTCCTTGCTACAATAGCGATATCGGGGACTCTCTTCACCTGTGTACGAGTTCAGACCAGGCTGAGGATAACCTGGCAGGTTTCGCTCATCTTCAGGAGAGGTATGTTTGCATTGCCGAGAAGCGTTGCGAGAATACCAGCTGAAAGCCGGAGAAATAACAATTTCTGAACAGGAGTGAAATCCTGCAGCTTGGGCTTATCCTGTTGAGATTGGTGTCAGGATACCAAGAAATGGTAAGATGAATGGCCCAGGTGCTGGAAAGATCGATCAAATCGGTTTATCTCCTTGAATGCAGTTTGGTTATTCCGTGCAGTAGGGCCTATGATTTAGTCTCGTACCGTTTGTCTTTGAAAGGGTTGATAATCTTGATAGAAGTCATCTGGTTCTCCACCATCATTTGGATTGACCTCGTCTCTGTCCAAAAAATCCACACAGACTGCCCTCAAGTTTGAAATCATCAAGGCGTGGTTCGGAAGGCAAATACCAAGCCAAGGGGAAGAAAGGCGAAAGTTCATCGAGGAAGAGAATCCGTGTCATGTTGTTCTTATGGGTGTGTAATAGCATTTTCTTGATGAATTTAAAGCGACCAAATTGTTACGCAAAGATTCAATTGGTGCAGTCCGAGTACTCTCATCATTGCGATGACAACATTTGCTACTCAAAGAGATAGAGAGAGAAGTGAATAGGAGTTTTTGAACCATGATGGTCACCAGCTGAGTAGCTTGTAGGTGTGGTAGGACTCGCATTGAAAATCATGTTGTATCCGTCGAACGAGTAATTGGTAGGTGTCACCGGACTCATCTTGAGAATCGCATTCTTGTAGGCAGTACGTACCGGTTCAGGAAGTTCCAAGCACCCGCAGAATGAGGATATGTTGAAGCCCCGTTTGCTTGGGCCTGCTTCAGGGGCTTCGCTCATTCCTCCTGTGTTATTGCGAGTGCCTGGAACTTCCCACCCACAAAGGCACCATGCCTTGTTGTTGCAGGTTTTCTGGAGTGTGTCGCAGAGGATGGGCAGATAGACATTACTTTCCAGAGTCTTGAGTCTTGATGGTGTTGCACCGGTGAGTGCTGTTGGTTTATGGCTTCGAAGATATCTTGGTGGCCCAGATTAGGGGATTGGGCGGCGGAAGCAACATCAGAGTATTCGGATGGAGTTCAGCATGACCTGTGAATTGCTGGGTCCCTCAGGATCTGCAAATTTGCATGTATGCAGTGTTGACCACGTATACCGTTGATATTCAACGGGCTGACGTGCCGGGGCAACGAAAAGGATTGCAAACCCCGTCAGTTCAAAGCTTGTTGGTTCATTCTCATGCCTGCTCCCATAAATTCTTCTATTATGGTGGTGAAGCTGTGCCGTGTCTAATAGGAAATTGGAACCCGGGATTTAATTATCTCCGCAGGATTCAAAGATCAGTTGTCATTTGGCGGCTTGGAAGGTTGGAAACCCTTTGCTTAAAGAAGTAGTTGGCGCGGGTGCTCTTTTCGAGGCTTTGATGCTTGCCGAGATGGAAGTTGGAGTGGAAGAGTGAAGTGCTCGATCTTCCCTTCAAAGTGCTTGCTCCAATTTGACCTCTTGCGAGATTTCCATAGCCAGAGTGTCTTACTTGAGAACGCCAAGTTATAGTCCATCCAGCATAGTTTGGACTAGATGGACTATAATTTGGAGAGGTTGGCGAGTAAGATGGCGAGGTAGGACTATTCGATGGACTGGTTGGTAATCCATGCCGCAGCTTATTGTGGCACTCGACATCTATGTTCTAGAAAGAGCATCTCGTAACCAAGTCAGGGATTCTTGAAATGCAAGCTATAATGCTGCGCTGTCCAATGGGCGTCGGCAAACTTCCTAATGCTCAAGATGAGCACGAAGCTTTGTTTTAAACTTGATGCAACGATGCGAATCACTGAATGGGTTGAATCTTGCGCTTGATTTACTGGTTTTCGGTCTGCCAGTCGCCCGTTGGATGGGGTAGCGTAGTTCTGGATAAATTGTTTCTTTCAAATCATCTCGCACTTGATCATCGATATCTTCGAGTTTGGAATTTGGAATTGAAATTGAAAGGAGGATTTAGAATAGAGCCTGAAGGGAACCCTGGATAGGGGTGATAGGTTTTGGATGAATGATAGTATGAAATACGTCTTCATGCTCAATGAATCCCTTCTCGCTCTTTCGGTATAACTGCAATGATGTTAGCTTTCAATTAGGAATGGCTAAGGATAATGTCATACCACGGAATATATTCCAGGAAGGAGCCACGATTGTTCGTGACCATCCGATTGTTCACGCGACAGCGCATCTTTCGACGTCGATGGGCCTCGTCGGTATTTGCGTGTCGAGTGAAATAGGTTGAGTCCTCTGCTGCAGCCGATGCAAAGAGGTTTTTGTTGTGGGTGCGTTGGTTATTTATCTCTCTGCGCCACGAAATGTGTTAGTATATTGCTGCGTCTTTGTTTTAGGTTGAAGAAACATTACTTACCCATCGAACTGCAAGGTGCAGTAGATGCAAATCTCTTGTCTTGGCTTTTGATGCGCTTCCGGTGGTGCAAACGGCGATCTGAAAATCTCATTGTTAGGCACAAGAAATATTTTAAAATTATTGGAGAGCATTAAGTGTTGCTGGGTCTCACAAACTTATCAGAAAAGTAAAAGAGAGATTCATGAATAAGACTTACATATTCTCAACAATTACTTCTCTCCTAAAATCGCAAACGATTTCTCGTTATTTCTCTCACTATTTCCGCAAAGAACACGATTACCAGTCGAGGGCATACAACTAAACCTACTACGATCTACCCCATTTGTTAGTACGTATCACTTATTGGAAATTGTTAAATACTGAACGAACAGTGGCAGCCTCCATAAAGTACGAAGGCTGCTTCTTGTCGATCTTGGAGGCAAAGAGAAAGTATTGGAAAACTTACAAATAGGCCTACAACCATGCCATGCACAGCAAGTCAGTAAAAAATTGAGGCATTATGGGATGCGAAGGCAACGGAGCAATTGTGAATGTTTGTATGGGGTTGAAGTTGTCGTTGGAGTTGGAGTTGGTGTTGATGTTGATGGAGTGGAAGCTTTGGATTGTTTGAAAGGTGATGCTTTAAAAGGGATTAAAGAGATTGTGGGAGAAAGAAATCAGGTCCAAGGGTAAAAGTTGCCCTAATTACTATATCCAGTCAGATTTGAGGTTCTGCTTAGTCGGCGACATGATGGGTGCCTCGAGGCAGCAACATGGGGATTGCTCAGATGGAAAGCTTTTGGTGTAAGAGAAATGGAGGTGGCCAGTTGTTTACAAGAGTAAACTGTATTAGAACTTATTATAGTTGAATCTATGGGTATGTGACCTGCCCCTTCATGATATTACTATCATCAAGTCTAAAGAGATATGAACTTTTGTCAATAAACCGAAGGCTGGATCTTTGTTCTAGAGCAAAGGTTGATATTATTGTTTTACCAGTGATCATTTGCTATTCATTACCACCCCAGATTATCATAACACCTTCTCAATAATATATGGTTGATGATTAGGTCTTTTGTTACCTTTCCACCACAGAAAACCTGTTCAGCTCCTTACTTTCTTATCCAAAGCACATGCTGAGATTAAGCAACTACTACAGATCTATGAATTTGCTGTCTAATCTAATACAAGAGCAGACAACAATCTAGTTTGATCTAAGAGATCTTTCCCCATGTTCACCAATAAATTGTTTACAACTCAGGAAACTCATTTGACCAACCACTAGCAGGAAGGTTAATCCGAGATATAGTCTAGAACTTCTTCATGTATTTTGCCTACCTCGTTTTGGGCATCTTTCTGGCTTATGGATAGACAAGATGCTCAGAACGAGGTAGATGGCACTTTTTTTGGTTTCATGCCCCTGTATTTGAGATACCTGGTGAGATGAATTTTTTTGAATCTTGGAGGGTTCTGTAGAATTAATTCTAGAATGTTTGTTTGATAGCATTTTGAAAAAGTATTCTGACTTTCTCCATTCTTCTCCATGGGACTGGGGCGGGAGACTCAGTAGCGCTTGATTTGGGTAGTAGGAAGAGAGTGTTTCATATATTGAGATAGGAGTAGAGAGGGTGTAGGAATGACCCTATTTCTCCAAATTTGCTACTAGACCCTATTATCTGAAGTTTTTGATCGATTAAAAGACCATTCAAAGAGTGAAGCCCCAAATACGTTCAGACCTAAATTATTTGTATTTGTTTTCCAAATATAAATCTTTCGCTCCCTCGCTCTCTCTCCTGTCCTAGAACACAATATGAGAGAGGCTTATTCACACTCGCCCTTAGAAATCGGAAAGTAGGACGAGATTCAACCCTACCATTCCCTTTTCGAGAAAAAAAGTTCCTTATTGAAGTTTACCTCCTCCCTCTTCCTTCTTCATGTCCCTCTCTCCTGAGAAACAAGACCATAGCGGCTCATTGAAGCTTGCTATTAGATGTAAGTAATTGCTACTGTGAGAGGAGTAAAGACAAAATTGAATATTCAAATTAAGATTCATAATCCAGGGAAGCAAAAGAGCACGATACTGAAAGGAATCAAGATGTTTATATTTTCTCACATAGTTATTAGATCGTTCTGATCTGAGGCCTTTGACTTTCTCATCGTTTGCGGACCCTTTACTGTATTGTATGATTTTTAGCCTCAATGAACAGGACTAGACAAGAATACGAGTTGGCAGTCTAAAGTTCAAGTTCTGTGATTCTAGTTTAAAATTTTGTGATTGGGATACGTTTCTGACATTTCTTAATATCAACATGCATTCTTGGCACTAAATGCTAAATCGACTACTTTTACTATTCTACTATTGAATATTCCGCAAATAAATGCCAAGTCTAGTAGAATCGCTTCTGCGAAACCCAGAAACACAGACCCACTTACTTCAATCCTTTCATCTCATGACAAACCTCGCTTCAATCCTTGCTTGAAGCTAATCCATGATGAAACAACTTCTTCTCCTTCCTCTCCAAATCCTTTCCCATCTGTAGTTCGAATGCGTCATCTTTCCCTCCTTCTCCGACTCAACCAAGTTAGGAAATCGTTTCCTAAGACAGCCCAGATAGGTATCGACATGAC
This sequence comes from Botrytis sinoallii, assembly GCF_014898435.1. Lineage (NCBI taxonomy): Eukaryota > Fungi > Ascomycota > Leotiomycetes > Helotiales > Sclerotiniaceae > Botrytis > Botrytis sinoallii. The sequence continues at coordinate 1,141,795 of NW_024066040.1, forward strand.
TCCCCAAATCAGGGCTACTCCCCTCACTAGCCAAGCTCTAGCATCCGGACTAAAGCAATAAAGAAGGTTGAGTCTAAGATTTCCACATATTGATTTGTGAAAGGGATAAGGGGAAGCAAGTGTGATGTCTGCATTGGCAGGACGAAGATGCTGGTTTGAGTATGCGTTTAGGAGAGGAGGCAAGGGTATGGGTGGATCTTTCGATCTGTTGTCATTGATAGAGAATAGGTGGATGGATGGATACTAGGCAAAACAAAGCAGCGAATACACTACAGAAAACAACGACAACTCCACATCTGATTATCATATGAACAAAACTTCTGACTGCAAACTTACTCGAAACAATTGTTTAGCAGTAGCTCACACGATTGGTCCTCGCTGGAGATTGAGATGTGGTGCTTCAACGAGTGATTGCTGGGTAACACACTTGTGAGATCAATAAGTTCGAATTCACCATGAGGATCATGTTGTGAACCTAGGAATTGTCAATGACCAGATTCTTGATCCTTATAATTCCATTGTACCAACTCATCAATATCGATGATGTTGATGTCGTCTGAACATCTTCTGAATAATTCCATACCCGAGTCCATCAAATGATCAATTAACCCAGTCGCTCACCGGGAAGCGATTGCGTAGGGAAATTTGCCATGCAGTGAGAGGTTACGATTACATAAGCACAATGACATAACAGCCCTTTCAGCTTCGACCCCTTGTGATCATCCACACACCAATCATACAGCGCTAACAACCCCACAGACTGCGGGGTGGAGTGTATCACACCCAACAATTATCTTAACATTACTATTTCGTACCTCTCCAGGGCTCTTCCCAATTACATATGGGATCAGAGATAATTCACGGTGATTCAGTCAATTCCGTACCAAGAAATCAACACACTCCTTTCTCGAAATTCAAACCACGTTTCCTTTTCTTACAGGTTTCCTTCTCTATTGTGATCGTCACCAGACAACTCGTACCTGCAGATAACATCCACTCTTACCACTAATTCTCTTGGGTACTTAAAGTACGTAACATACTTGATCAGACCTCGAATCTAACAGACAGTATACAACATACAACAACAAACAAGACTTTCAATACACAAGATATTCTTTTAATTCCAACTTCACAAACAACATCACTATCATCCACACTTTTTACTTTCATCTCAATAAAACAAAATGGCATCCGGTGGCGCCTCTCCTCTCTCAGCCGCTTCCCCCGTCCCCTCCCTTCGCGAATCAACCAACCCATCCATTTCTTCTCCCTTAGCCCAAACAACCAACTCCTCCTCTACCTCTCCGCCCCCCACGAAAATATGCGTCTTCTGCGGTTCTTCCCCGGGACTCTCTCCCTCTCACATGGCCATGGCGCGTTCTCTCGCCCAACACATGGCTGCGCAGAACATATCACTCGTCTACGGTGGCGGCACCGTTGGACTCATGGGCGAAGTAGCTCGAACCCTCGTTGCACTCTCAGGTCCCACTTCCGTGCACGGCATCATACCCGCTCCATTGGTGAAATATGAGCGCGGGCCCAACAGCGACGCGGCGAGTATTCACAGCAAGGAAAACGGAACCGGGACACCAGAAAATGGAGACGGGCTTCCTGAATATGAGATTTATGGAAGAACTACTGTGGTGAAGGATATGCATGCGCGGAAATCAATGATGGCTAAGGAGGTTATTGCTGGGGGTCCAGGTTCGGGCTTCGTTGCGTTGCCAGGTGGGTATGGTACCCTGGAGGAATTGATGGAAGTGGTTACCTGGAATCAATTGGGTATTCATACAAGAGGTATTGTCGTACTTAATGTGGATGGGTATTGGGATGGATTAATGGCATGGGTTAAAAATTCTGTAGAGGCTGGATTCGTGGGAGAGGCTAACAAAAATATCGTGGTGGATTGCAAGACGGCAGAAGAGACGATCCAGGCATTGAGGGACTACAAGTTGACGGAAGGAAGATTTAAATTGGAGTGGGGCAATGAGTAGACAGGTGTCCTATTTCTCGAGGGATAGAGATGCCTGATACAGTAGGGAGATGTTGCATTTGCAGATGCGTTAGTCTTGTCTTTACATTTTGGACAGGCGAGTGTTCAGAGCGGGAAAGACAAAATGGATTTACATCTCCGTCATCACGGACGTAAATCTAACTTCTTCCACAGAAAGCACACGAAGCGCTGAGTATGTTGAAAATAGGAAGTACAAGCCCGAAAAAGGAGACGGAAGGTAACATACCCCTTAGCATTTTAGATTTTGGCAATGCATTGTTAGCATGGACTATAGCATATAGGATATCAAAGTATCAGTTTCCTGTTCCCAATCAATAGTTACATACGATAGATCAAATGAGCAGCCATTCAAAATCTTGAAACCGTAACGAAACTATGGATATAATGGAGTGGAGTTCTCGAATTAAGTTATTGTGTATGCGAAAGTTTCATGTCGAATATCAAGGATTAGAAGATATTCACTTCGCAACAGAAAGCTTCTCTCCTGATCCTCTCCACCTGAAAATAATATATTCCATCTCCTCCTCCCTCCCCTCCTCTCCCCCACTCCCAGAATAACTTCAACACCAACTTAGCCTACAAATAGAACAGTATTTTCAGAGGTAATTAGGTGATCTCACCTCCTATATTCCCCCTCCCCTCCCTTCCCCTCTAAGAAATCTTCCAACCTGTACCATGCGAGCACCACGTACGTACACTCTGAACATCCAAGACAATCACCAACATTAAAATCTCATTCTCATTCTTCATTTTGGATCCCATGTGAGATTACATGCATGAAAAAATATTCCATACATTTAGGGCCGATGTCTGAAGCAATCGTCTCTGTGTTCCAAAAAAATCATAGACATTTTTATGGATATTCCAAAATGCGTCCAAAAGTTCAGATTGGGATAGCCACACGGTTAGCATTCCCACATCCTCTAACTGTGCCTACCTTTAATTGTGCATTAGACTTTGAAATTCGAATCACTTTCAGACAACAAGAACACTGCGTTCAGAGCTCATTTCTATTAGCATAAGTCATGATCCATAGTGCCATCCAAATTGTTCAACCTTCATTTATGCATCTACCTCCATCGAATCACCACCCTCCGCAGCTTCGGTACCTTCTGCGCCTTCTGCACTATCCGCTGCCAAATCTACCCATTGCTTTACATCCTGACCATCGAATAGCTTGAAACCTTCAATGCTCTTAGCCCCTTCTGCTTTAATTCCTACAACTCCCACACTTGTGTTCTCGACCGTCAACTCCTTGTCTTGAGCTAGAGATTCCTTAAGTGCTCTTAAACCATGCTTAACCAATTCCTCTCTTCCACAGTCTGGAAACTCCTCCAAATGTCTCTCCAAATAAGTTCTGGCCATTTGACTCCTCGCACCAATCGCACAAGCATTCATTTCCTGCGTCATGCCCGATGGTTGGAACTCGAATAGATGAGGTCCGGTTTCATCAACACCAGCTACGAGAAGACCAACACCATATGGACGCTTTCCGTAATGTTGAGTATTAGTTTGAGCGCGGTCACCGATTGAAGCGACGAGTCGTTCGATGGGGATAGCTCGGTCATATGTTAAACGCGAGGCGAGAGTTTGGTTTTTCATGAAGTTGGAGAGGACGCGGGCGTCGGAGGCAAGACCGGCGAGGGCCAGTCCGACGTGCTCATCGATTGCGATTACTTTTTTTTGGTAGGAGGAGAGTTCTTCTGCGTTTCTCTGTTTGGGAAAGAATGTGTTAGTCTTGATTCAGTACTATAGAATGGGGGCGAAGCAGAAGATAGTAAATTGTGCCGTATCATATACTCTGCTGTTTGTGGTCGTAGCAGAAAGTAAATAGTCCATAACTACTAACCTTTAAAGCCACAAGAACAGCATGAGTCTTGCTAACTATTCCCACAACAACACTACCCTGCTTCACAGCCTCTGAAGCATACTCGACTTGAAAGATTCGACCCTGTGGGGAGCTATAATTGCCATCTCATCAATTTCAATTTCCATTTCCATGCCACCAAGAAGTAGTTGACTTACAAGGTAACAGAATCGTTATCATAATTGTTTCTGAACATCTTGATTAAAAAGCAAGTTGAAACCACTCAGACGCAGAGATAAAAACACGGGTATCTTCAAATATGCGTCAAAAACTTTGGATGTAGTGGTTGAGAAGTGTAAATTGCAGAATGGAGGAACTGGACGCTTTTGTATGAGGCAGACACGATGATGAGGCAAGCTCGAACTGTTGTTAGGTATGATTTAGAATAGGTAGCTAGAAGCTTAAAATGGCAAGACTTTGAGGTTTATTGTTCTGCGTAAAGGAGAAGAGTTAGTGCTGCTTTAATGAGTGGATCAACAAGGCTATGAAGCTATCATTTAAGCGCGTGCTTCCGAAACGTCAGCTCCAAGGCGGTTGGTGATTGATACTTTGAATCTCTTACTAACAACAAGCTTGAGCAATTCTATCTTCCACCAACAATTCTCACATCTACCCGTTCATTCAAGCCGTCTATCGAGAACAAAAAACACACACAAGACAATCGCATAGTACAATTCTGTGTGATACGATAGTTACTGAGCTACACCGATAACGCAAGCAAGCGACCGATAACTATCAACCTCAATCGCAACCTCAATCGCAACTCATCCAACGTGCCATTCCCAGGTTATTCAATATGACCGCCGGCCTTAAAACAATAATTTCCCTCTCTTTCGTACGTTCTCTCTCCCTCATTATATGCCCCATCCCCTCAGTCTCTAATATCCCCCCTAGGTCCTCGCTCTCGGATTCCTCCTCGTAATCCTCTCTTGCGCGCTCTTCCACCAATACCTTCCCCTCCTTGTCGTTCTCACATTCATTATCGCTCTCTCCCCAATTTCTCGCATCCCGCTGTTCTTCTCCCGATGACTTTTCCGATTCTTCCTCTTCTGGAGTTCTCGATCTCGGTCGTTTCGCAACGGGTTTCTTGTGTATGATGGGTGTAGCTCTTCCGGCGGTGTTGGCGCATAGTCATATTATTACTGTGCCAGCCATGGTCATGAGCATTATTGGCGGTGTGCTGATTTACGGCACGGTGATTAGTTTTGGAATGTTTTTCCAGGAGGAGGCTGAGTTTTAGGAGGGTGTAGGAATGGGAGGAGGAAGTGTTGCAGGGGCAGATGTATTGGGGATGGGAAAGGAGGAACTGGAAGTGTAAGGATATATAGGGTTTTAAGCGGATGCAGAGATTGGACTTTTCGTGAAAGAAAGAGATAATGATGATGACAAGAGAAGGTTGCGACCACTATGTAAAAGAAGATGAGGAGCACAATGTAGCCATGGCTGTGATGAAGGGATAAGGTCTATGTCAAGGACTACTTGTCCTTTCAATTCATGGTAGAGACCTCACCCCAAGGAGTGCCCTCGAGTACTTGGACTTCGATTTTGGATTCAAAGTAAAGAATAACACATGCGAATGATTAATGGAATGAAATAACGTCATACGCATGGAATTTAACGCGGTGAAAGACATGATATGATAACGAGCAGACAATTCAGAAAGAGCTCAAATGCACGATGTAGTAATGGTAGTCAGGTCATGCGGGAGGGTTGGGACAAAATAGGTAGGAAATTGATTTCAACATCCAAAGGTTGTCGCAATTGTAGAACCATGCACGCAAGATCGTGTACCAAAAATGAGTTGAGAATGTAAAGTTGGTATTACCAGTCTATGAAATATATCTATCTAGGTATGTAACTGCACATGTGAATCCTTGCGGACCTTTTCTTTTCTCTCTCTATAAAAAGATATATGTCTTCGTTGAGATTTTCTGTACTCCATGTCCCGGTCTCTGTTCCTATCCAATCCATATCCAATACACGAAAGCGCCATCCCAAGGTCATAAGTCGTCAATGCCCCGCTCTCTATATGATAGATACGATACGTTGAGGTATCTCGAACTGGGGACTTTACCATAAATTTGTGTTTGAAAATCTCCCAAGAAACCAAGAAGAAAAGTGAATAGCCCCATGAATAACTCCGGAAAATCTTCCTTCATTATGCATAAACCAACCGACTCGCGTCGTATGAAGAAAATCTCTATCTCATTCAACGAAACACTCCAAGTGTTCCATTAAGCTTTGTTAACATCTCATCTCTCTCGCCAATGGGGGTACTAAGAGCCGTAACAGCTCCGCCCGCACCAATGTGCCATTTCTCTGTATCCTTTTCTTCGGCTTCAATGACGCCATCTTCATCGTCCCAACGGTACATTGATCGGATAGTAACACTGAAGTCGCCGCGGCCGCCAACATCCATGTATCCTACAACACCAGAGTATAGAGAACGAGGTTTGTGGTGTTCGATATCTTGCAAGAGTTCACAGCTACGTTTCTTTGGTGCGCCAGTCATAGATCCAGGTGGGAGAGAGGCTGCTAAAATATCGAGTCCAGTGTATGCTATTTTCTTGTCGTCCTTGATGGTAAGTGATGACATATTTGTCTCGATATCATCGGATCCGGATTTGGTATAAGAACCTTCGACAACAGAAATCATCTGGAAAACTGATGCATATTCCTCAACCACCATCAATCGTGGAACAGAAACGTTGCCAGACCCACAGACGCCATGTAAATCATGACGAACGAGATCAACAATCATGAGGTTCTCAGCCTTTTCTTTTGGATCATTAAGGAGTGCGGTGGCGTCTGAAAGTGTCACTTCGTCAGTCTTACGAACGGTGCCTTTCATAGGTCGAAGAGAACATTTTCCGACGCGATTGTCCCACTTAAGGAATTGTTCTGGAGAACTAGAAACTAAAGTCGCAGCGCCAAGGCGAAGAAAAGAAGCGAAGGGGGCGGGTTGACGTGTGCGAAGATTTTTGTACAAGGACCAGGCGCCTTTAGCTGGAGCTGGTCTTGGAGTTTTGTTGTAAAGAAGGATTGACTCAGTAGTGTTGTGGACTGATGTATGAGGAGGATCGCTGCGAAGACGGGTGATGGTGGTTTGGTCGGTGAGGCATAACTCGTAGGAGTCACCACTAGCAATTTTATCTTGGCATCGACGGACCTTTGCTTCATATGAATCGGCTGTAGGTTGAGTGATAGCCATGGAAAACTTCGAAGCGGGGGTACGAACTGGTGACCAAGCTCGTTTTTCTCGACGAGAAACCTTTATGCGATCGCAAGATAAGACGAGATCACCTGGTCGGAGGGGGATTTGGCGAGTGCTTTTTGGAGATTTCGGTTGGGCTGCTTTTTCAAGCTTGGGGCCAACCGCTTCCATCCATGCAGTGTCGCTTTGGCTATCACCAAGGCTGGCCAATTGCTGAAGGTAGAGAACCTTCTTCACGTGGTCGACCACTATACTTCGAGTGACCCATGCAAAGCAGAGATCTGGTCGGTTGCTATGAGCATCGGGTCTATCAACTTTCACATCAATAGTTTCCAGACCCAGCTCGTATGTCGTATATCCCATAAACCCTCCCCAGAAAGGCGATTCATCATTGCCTGCAGCAACACGCGCAACCTCTAATCGATGTGCTAACAAAGACCAAACTCCGCCACAAGACTTTAAATCAATCTCCTCTTTAGTATCGAGATATTCGCCGGATGAAGAGGGGATCTTGGTTATGTATCCGTCCCCGACACGATATTCGAATCTCAAACAATCATCGATGTCCAGGCCTATGATACTATATCGTCCTTTCACATCGGCAGATCCTGCGGAGGATTCGTCTGCATTGGTGGATTCCAGTAGAATATGATCTCGACCCATGTCCTGGATGGATTCCACAATATCAGGTACAGATAGATTCTCTGGTAAATCAATTGTTCGAGAAATGCACATATTTTTGGGCTTCATATTGCCGGTCGAGATATCGCTAGTCGGAGATACAGGTATTGTTTGTAAAGCTTCGAATTGTTGGAGAAGGCTCACTCGTGTAGCAGATTGGCCGTGCATTGTACCGTCGTAATTTATCTCCGTCTTCCTGAAAGTTTTATTCCAATCTTGTGCCGACTTGAACCAGTTTATAAAGATTTCTTTGCTTGTATCATTTGTGCAGACCGACTCAGGATGATATTGTATTGCCCAAAAGGGTTTCGTTGCATGTCGTACACCGACCAAAACTCTGCTGTCTTTCACACCGCAACTTCTCGCATGTTCAGCGTCTAGATCGGCACTTTCAACCCAAGCCAATGGTATCAAATCGGGAGATTTTTCTGTTGGCTCCCATCGTGATGTGTTCCAATCTTCATCTAGAATGTCGTCCTGGCCTATATCGATACATAAACTTTGATACAAGGTAGCGGTAATCTCCCCAACCCCACAGAATATTGAATCATTTCCAACGGCGGAGACGGCTTGGGCCTCTCCTGCATGTAGAACCTTTCTAATCATTCCATGTTGTGGACCATTTAGCCTCCTTATTTGTCCACCGAATTCCAAGCACAATCTTTGAAATCCTAAGCAAATACCCAATACTGGTAACATCTCCTCATCGGCAAGTCTCCAGATTTTCTTTATAATTCCGATATCACTGTCCGTCTCCGGATTTCCAGGGCCCGGCCCGCATACTACCGCTACATAGTGTCTCAATTCTTCGTGTAATGCTTCCTCAGATGCTAATAGGATGGGATCATTGATTTTGACCGTTCGCACTGAGGCGGTGAGTGAAGTTTCAAGGAGAGAAATGATATTATTCGAGAATGAATCATATGCATCAATAAAGAGTATTAAGGGTTTCTGAATCAACATCGTAATTTGTCTGCACCTGCCTTGTAATTTGAGAGGGTTTCCTCCGTACTTCCCTTGTGATTCCCAGGTAGAGATTTTCCAAAACAGAGGAAGGAAAAAAAAAGTTGCTTTTTTGATATTGTGTTCAAGGAGGACAAAGATCTGGCGGTGTAATTTTCCCGGGCGGTGGCAGAATTCAATTAAATAAGGTTTAGCTTACATGATATGGAATAGTGGGGTATCAGGGGCTAGATATAAATACTAACTAACTATGCTTAGGGCTGATTAGCGGCGATTAGTGGTAAACCACGTGTGCATGTACCGACGTCAAGATATAAAATGATAGAAACCATTTTTGCAAGAATCGTGAGAAGATTCATCTCTCAAATGTCAATGGGCAATTCTGCCTCGTCGATTCAAGTAATGAGCTATGTAAGCTTACCTAGTATGTATAGTTTTTGTGTAACGGTTATCCCACTGCATGAGTTGGGTTTAGTTTGCTTTCACGAGTCCCATCACTGCATGAATTAGCTAATAGTTACTCACAAATACGGATAAGCACTACTAACATCCGAAGTCTTACTCGGGTATTGTTTTGCTTTTCAATTCCAATGACCTTCCAAGATTTACTCGGTGATAACATATATACTTTGATATACTTTACTTGTGGTCAGTACCCTGTCCGGGTAGGTCGATCCAGCGCAAAGGTTGTGCCTCAGTTCTTGTTCATCTCCATGTCCGGACCAACTTGATCATCGTTGATGTAAAGGAGAAGAGGTCACACGAGATGATTACGGCTATTTTGATCTTGTCGGTTTCAATGTTATCGAGAGTGCTCCATGAGCTACTGAATCCGAAGCACTTGGTCAGTTCTCATGCTCAAACGAACCCCAATCAGACATCGACCCTGCCATAATAGTACTCAGAGGCCGGTGAAATGATGTACGCTAGTCATGTCTGATCTTGATATCCTATATTCTAGGGTCCTCCATTCATAGTATGAGTCTTCGTCATCAATTCGAGCTCAAAGACATCGCAAGTGTGGGACCATGTTGAGACTGACCGAAGATCGTTACTACCACTTCGTCTGTCAAAGATGATCTTTGAGCTCACCTAGAAATAAATATAAATAGCATTCAAAAGACTGGTTCGTTAATGCGGTAGCGGTTGATAGCGATCGTCAAAATATTGAGTACCCGAGTTCAGCTGTTCATGCGGTATTTGGACGAACCTCTGTACTCAATATAGCCCCGATTAATAAAACGCCGTTGCAATTGATTCCATTTGTTTTGTCTTTATTTACGTTTCACTTCAATTCTAAATATCGCAATAGCCTAGATTGCTATTGGGGGCTTGCTGCAGTTCAATTATTTGAAAAGAATCAGTGGATTTTCGTACGGAGGAGAAATGCGCTTAGGTACTATATAAGGCGTCTTAAGGAAACATTTCCATCGAGAGCGCAAAGGCGTCAAACAGGCTTGTTTGGTCAGGTCAAATGCGCTCTTGTGGTGGAGTGGTAACATCGCCTGGTTCGGAAAAAAAACCCCGCGGGGGTTTCTCCTCCCGCCCCTCTTATGGGGCGGCAAGGTTTTGCAAGTTCGTACGTTACCAGTAACTACTGATTTAAATCTTGTTTTTATTTTTATACCTACCCAGCCCAACGTCGTGCTCTGGAACTGAATTATGACTGTTGTAGCTTTTCTTTTGAGGGGGGGACGGGGGGACGGGGTTGCTCCAGTGATGCCAGCGGGAAGCGTATGAGTGATCGGTTTATTTTCATGATCATGATTCACTGCATAGTAGACAACCATAATTGACATGCTTCCTGTCAGGTCATTGTGCTATATTTATTAGTTTATATGATTCAATCACTTCGAATGGCGTGTCGTTTGAAAGCTACATCCCTCGATCGAAGACGAGAGATGTGCCTACCTCTGTCTTCTCTCTATGCTTACACGCCTCCAATTCTATCGTGTTTCCCTCGAGACTTCCTGAATCGTTAAAAGGAACCCTTTTTTTCCCAAGAGAGATTTTGCCGCCCCAGCAAGAGACAGCAATTATGGATCTCTCAATTCTTCAAAACTTACACACTTACCTTGAAGGTTTGTTTAGAAATGCATATTGATCGTTCTCACTGTTACATAGCTAATCAAAATCAGGCAATCCAACTTTTAACTGCCCGATTTTGTCGCTAGCATTGTCTTATATTCTTGGCAGCCTGATGATGATCTATACTCCCCCACGATTCTCGTGGCGAGCATGTTCATTTTTACTTTTCTCCGTCTATGGTTGCGCCGCTTTATACTATGGAAAATCCAATGTCGGTTCCTATTCACATTTCACAAGTTACGTGCTTGCAGGCCAAATACTAGGTACCATTAACTATGGATTATTCAGACTAGAGTCGCCGCATTTTTCTGCCGCAACATTCAAGCAGAGACTAAAATGGGCCATGGATGCATATCTCAACCCAAGACAAATCGGAACGACTTCGCAGCCGAGAAACCTGTCGTTGTTCCCAATAACAAAATTCGCTCACCTGACGGATCCAAATGTATTTGTCATTAGCAGATCACTCATGGCATGGTTTCACTATCTTCTCTGGGGAATAGTCAACGACCTTCAAAGAGATTATCACACTCATCTTCAGGTTGGTGATTATAGCCCGGAGAAAGAGCAATTCTTCCGGAGAATATGCCATGTTACTATACGAGAGATAGGCATAAGAATATCACTACCTGTATTGTGGATTCTGCCTGAGATTCTTAGCATTTCTGCGCACCATTATTTTATATCTGCAGTTGCGGTGTTCATTGGTGGTGCCAAAGCTATACCTGGCTGGAACTATCCTGTTTATGGATTATTGACGGAAGCATATACCATCCGAAGATATTGGGGGTACGTGATCATTTCATATGACTATAGAGAATGCAGTCCATGCTAAACTTGTTTTCATTCCCAGTGTTTTCTGGCATCAATTCTTGCGTCGAGATCTTATTGCTTGGGCATCATTCATATCCTCAAAGCTATTTCGTATTCCCCGAAATTCTAGGTTTAACAAAATCGCCATGCTGTATTTGGTGTTCTTCGTCTCTGCATGTATGCACGCCATGATATATATTCCAGCAAAAATGAAGTTTCCGAACTGTGGACTACGTCACATATTTCAGTGGTATTCCCTATGTCCTTGTGCAATTATTGCTGAAGATCTTGTTCAGAAATGGGGGAAGAGAGTGCTGAGACGCTACGGATGGAGCAATGATTCGAGATGGCATTATTGGATTGGGTATTTATGGGTTTGGGGTTTCTTTGCTTGGAGTTTACCCAAATTTGTCTTTCCAAAGGACGATTGCGTGCCTTAAAGAGACTATCTCATTTTACTGCGTAACTCAAAATCTGTTGAGCCAGCGGCTTGGCACCTATCTCCTCAGTACTCGAGAATTGTATATGTAGATTTTCAAATGTCAAAACGCTTCCAAGAATGTTTAATCTCAATCTTGTTATCTTCCGTGAAACCTCAAGGCCCAAATCTGAGCATATTGAAGTAATACTTACTATCATGTCACGTTCTTAAACGTATAGTTCGGGGTCGCTTCTCGGTGATCGGCACCACAATTATTCCGTCGCCTTAGCTTATTATTGTGCCGTAAGCTTTCCATAATTATTTACATCTAGACAACGTACCTGTTGACTCTTATACCTCAACAAATAATTGAAGAAGTCTTATCATCTTCAATATGCCGGCCGGAACAGCTCCTCCAGCTGCGGGTGCGCAAGCCCAAGAAGGCGGTATGAGTGTGAGTCCCTCCTAGAGCTGCCCGATAAAATTTACTGACAATGTCATGAACAGCCTATGATCAAATCCGCTGTGCAAGGCATCGCCATTTTCGTTGGCATGCAATTCTTGATGAAGCAAATTACTGGAAATAAAGGACCTGCGGACTACTGCTACAAACTGATGCATCTGGAGTAGTTATGAATGTCCCAGCAAACAATGGTGAAATCCCCCCATATCTTGCGCGACCAGACAAATTAGATGAAGGAGCAGTATGGAGTCCCATTCCTCAGAGAATTGCACCGATGTGGCCTACGGATAGTCCTCTCGACATCACTATTGTTGTTTCCCCCACTTTTGTAGCGGAACCTATTGCAAAAGTACCAAAGGAGAGAATCGTACTGGATGAGACTGGATTCGCATTTGGAGATTACAACCAACACCGATCGATTGATGCGAGCTTCGATGTTCCATCTGAGGTGCAGAATAATGGTACACTTTGGGGTCACTTCTATATTGGAATTTCTGGAAGTAAACTGGATCCTGCTACACCCGGCTATGATCCTACAAGGGCATTTCACTTTGTGCATCCTCTCACCCAATACATTGCGCAAAAGAAAATCAGAAAGACCAAAAATCTTTTGGCAGCTGCTGAAGAGACGGATGAGGTGAGTTTGTTAGGTCCAATTTCAAAAGATTCCACTAACGATTGATTAGCCTGAAGAGGAAATTCCTACTGGGCCTGTAATCAAATCTCACTATCATCCTAACTTTACAATGTCCTTCATTCCAGATTCTGGCGTCATGGACTTTCCATCTTTACATCCTGCTGTTCGTCAATATGTTCATTTGGAGGCAAGTGGAGCTAGAGATGGCACCGGACTCAATGGATGGTACTATCCACTACTCTTCGTCAACACCTTTTGGCAATTGAAGACTCACATGACAGTACTCAATTCAACCGTCACCAGACTTCCCATTCATATTGACCTGCAAGACTTTGCCAATTGGAAATTTACCTTGATGGCAAGTATGGACGAAGGTGCGAAACAGACCGCCAGAAATGCTGCTCAAGGACAAGCACCACCCGGTGGCGGAGACGGTAGTGAGTTTGAGATGATCAAGGAAGTTTTATTAGATACCAATATATATCTTTTGGCCACCACGGTCATCGTTAGTATTTTCCACATGATCTTCGAGATGATGGCCTTCAAATCCGACATCAGCCATTACCGAAACAAGAAGAACAATGTTGGAATTTCAGTTAGATCGATCCTCGGAAACGTCTTCATGCAAGGTGTTATTTTCTTGTACTTGATGGACAACAATGAGAACACTAGTAAGTTCATATCTCAGCCCCATGTTCATAGATATAAGTACTCACATTTTGTAGGTTGGATGATTTTGTTCACTCAAGGAATGGGGATTGTACTCGAGTTCTGGAAGATCACCACGGTGGTCAATGTTCGTATTCGCGATGCACCAAATTCGATCATACCATACCGCATCGCTTTTGAAGATAAACATGTCCTCTCCGAGACGGAAGAAAAGACCAAGGAGTACGATGCAGTTGCTTTCAAGTATATGTACATGATTGCTGTTCCACTTCTTATCGCCTATGGAGCATACTCCTTGAAATACGAAAGTCACAAATCTTGGTATTCTTTCGTAATCGCAACTCTTGTCGGATCTGTCTACGCATACGGATTCTTGATGATGGTCCCTTCATTGTACATCAACTACCGACTCAAGAGTGTTGCACATATGCCAGGTAGAGCGATGATGTACAAGTTCTTGAATACATTCATCGACGATCTCTTGCATTCACTAGTAAGATGCCAACACTACATCGTTTGGCAAACACTCAGAGATGGATGTCATCTTTTTCATTTACCTTTATCAAAGCTGGAAGTATAAGGTTGACTACACCAGAGTCAATGAATTTGGACAAGGAGGTGACGATGAAGAGGTTGAGGAGAAGATTGCGAATCAACCTTTGAAGAGTATCCCGGGCGCTGATGCGACCGTCAAGGAGGGGCTTGAAGGTGCCAAGATCGCCGAGAACAAGGCAGATGCAGTAATTGGCAAAGCTACAGGAAGTTCTAAGAAAGGCGGAGCAACGAAAAGAAAGTGATGACCTAGTAAAAAGGGTCGGTTCATGTGTATAATGAATATATGGTATATATTATTAGTTACTACTTCAAACATACCAGGGCAGGACACTGGCGGAAAGAACAATTCAGGAGTACTTTTCCCAACTGGGAATCACCAACCTCAGCATCATGAACTTGACCCGCCGTAGAGCCATCTATATTCTGTGAAAAGCTTGCACACCATAGACTTACAGTGTCAACCCTAGTTCTCCTGGTACAAGGCTGCATGGGTAAATGCCGTTTGAGTAATTCTCCGCCAAGTAGAGCACACACGGTGTTGGAATGCTTGGAATATAATGTCTTGCTTCGGGGAAGTTGGTTTGGCATCCGCTGGAAATTGCCGCTAATCGAATTTTACAGCCGGTGCCTGATGCGCCATTCTTTTGTTGTCGCTTGTATTGGATTTCCGCAAGTGATGTTGATTGGTATGCCAGCAGGGGTATACCAGATGTTGACGGCCAAGTGCCTAGCACTTCTACATGATTGTTCTCTGCTACAGTTCGTTGTTCTAGAGATGTTCTTTTTTTTTGAGAGAGAGAGACGGATACTTATTCTGGGGGTTCGAAATGTTTCACTCGAAGATCTGTGATGAGTTTATGAATAATTCTATCGGGATTTGTTTGAATTAGCATTGAAATTTCGCTGTTCTTGGTGAGAGCTCGAAGTGACATAGTCTGTTTCTTTCGGATCTTCTCCGTCTCTTGGGTGGCTGTCTTAGACATCCTTCAAGACCACCAAGCGAGTGCGAGTGATGGCGACTGCGGGGTGGCTTAATGAAAGTAAGGGATGTAATTGTTGTCTTGTGGCATAAGGGTAGTTCCGAGGTGGCGGAAGCGGTAGTAGGTTTCCCCGCTCGTAGTTTCTCTCTTGGTGTTCTCGGCTTTCGAGTTACGACTCCGATACTTTGCATAGAAAATTCTTGGAAACACGATGATTTCGGAATCGTTGGATTGAAATTCATGCTTTCAAGGTAAGAGTTCAGTTGGATAGAAAGGGGTGAGTTGTGATCAAGTCACGACATGATGGATTGTGTACGCCTATTCTCAGGTGGCTCATCGGCTGCAGCATGAATTAAAACAATTGGGAGCGGTGAAGTCGTGACGGTAGTGATGATAGGAGAGTCAATCTATATAAACCACTTGAATCTTGGATTTCTAGTAAACATCGATTTTGACATTGTTGTCAACAGGCACTTATATCATCTCTCTCAAATACCTATTTCTTCTGTAGATCACTTGAACAAAAATGCATTCTCACTTCTACACTGCTGTCCTCGCGGTGCTTTTCCGCATTACCCTCTGTGATACCTTCTACTACGAGGGTATTAGCAGTGTGTTAACCTCTACTTTCACTCCCATCACCTACTTATGACACATATCCCTCTTATCCAACGAGCAAGTCAACTTCCACAGAACAAACGACTTATATACTACCCACTAGCGGAGTTCCAACTACAACCGAACCCACTACTTATGTATACCCCACAACCACCACATCTTCATCATCAAGCACCTGCGTATCTCCAACTTTCACCTGGACGGAACCCACTACTGTTCCTACAGACATACCAAGCTATGGCAGTTATCGCATGGGGAAACGTGCTGACCCTCCCAAGCTCACACCAGACCAAAGTGAGTTCAGCTTATAGCTTTCTTTCTCCTACCAGATTACTGAACAAAGTTAATCATCATTACATGTAACAGTCGAGAAACTAAGAAAGCTCATCCGCATATATGATGCGATAGAGAAGGCAAAGCCAGTAATAGATAAAGCAATCGAAGACGGTCTTACTAAGTGTCAAGATTTCAAGGATTTAGTTGCTATTGTAAGTTTACCTGTTGTTGATGAGTAATGAAATATGATACTAATGAGTTTGCTTTAATTACAGCTCAAATTGTTCGCGCCTATTTTTGATGGACTTCAGGAATGGCTTGATGAACGTCATTTGTGATTTGATAAAACATGGGAAAAGTTTACATCTTACTTTTTTTTCGAACAAGGAATTATGGAATGGTCATTTTTGGATGTATTCAGATGGGATCTAAAGAGGAAGTCTGCTTATCTTTGGCACATTTGACATTCGTTTGGCGTGCTCGAAATTCATCTGTCTTTACCCATTCTACCGGTCTCAATCACTCACGACTTATGATATATTACTATTATTCTCGATTTTTTAACGATCTACATTCCCAAATTGTGCTCGCAGCGTCCATCTCCATTGGCCTTGGTCAAAATATACTGTGACTCTCGAAGATTGAAAATTCTTCAGGGAATAGGCTCATTCCACAGTTCAACTGCGAGAAATGAATTTGAGGTCTTGCTACTTACTTCGTGTCTCTAGGGTGGTCAAAATTATACAGTTATGTGGTATTAATAGAAAGCTTTGACTGCTTCAACATGCATATTCCTACGCGATGATGGGAGTAATTCTGACCTTTGGTGAACCAAGTCCTAGATGATAACAACGGGTTTTGTTTAGGAGAAAGAACCGATATATTTTAAGTTACGCCCTTTTGCAGGCCATCGCAACGTGAAGTTAGGAGAAGTCCTACTGAAGTCAAACAGCACCAGACTTTGGGGGTGTTGGTGTTCCTTCTGTGAATTCCCCTACTCAAGTCATATTCACGATATTTGTTACCTTATATAGCTATTAACTTTTCGGGAGCACAATTTGCGGCCCCTTCCTCAAATCTAGACCTTCGAAAAACATGAAGGTATTTTAAGACATGGCTGGACCCAGATTCTTTCCAGATATGGAGGCTGATGATAAAATAGACTCTACATTTTTGGCACCAACACCACGACGACACCTTTTAATATAAAAAGTATTTAGCTTTGTTGAACAACGGCTTCCAAGCATTCATACTTCTCTTCTCAGCTCCTTTCAATAATATCGCAAGTCTCTAAAGTGATTTAATTTTCAATAGTATTCCACGAAAGCTAATTACATCGAAACCAAGGCTAGATTCTTGAATGCCAAACCTATGTAAATCAATGTCCGTTTGATTTACGTAATGAATCTACTCATCGAAGCTCGATTTATTGAACGGGATCCAAGCTATACATTATGCCACCACTTTTAGGTCGCCTATTAGCCCGATCTCTTCCAAGTTGTCGTCTCCTTGAAACACGTATTGCACAGGGAAATTCTCCTGCCCAGGAATTTTCAAGACGTGCCGAATGCCCACTTCCTCCCATTTTCCAGTCTGGCAATAGCCTTGTTGGGCGAGTGCGCAATTGGCGCGATGATGAGGGCAAATTGTGAATAAATTTCATGTCTCCGGTCATATCGTAGCCTTGGCGACAGGTATGTACCACTCTTTTCCAAAGATCGCCGAATTCCATCACACGGGGGGGGGAGTGCCTCTATCCATGAATTTGGTAGGGTCAATTGAATCACTAGCGCACGTGTTGTTTCCGCTCGTCTTCTGATGTATTGTCGATACTGATCCGCAACCTGATAGTCAGGTGCGAAATATAGTGCCGCTCCGTAGCCTCGAAAATCAGTCGCTCCCTCACTCACTAGAGAGCCAACATTAATCTTGCCATCCCTGTATTTCAACCTCTCTGTCGAGATGGCTTTGAACAAGGTTTGAAGACCCGGGACTCTTGTGTTTCGTGGTACCGCACTACTTGCAACACTAGGATTAATGGTATGGTTGTTGATCGTCCTCTGATCGCTTTCCTCCTTGATTCTTTCCAAACTTAGGTATCTTATTTCCATGGTTTCGGTTACCCAATACTGAGCTGACTTTGTGCATCTTACGTCCGTAAACTCGACATCCATTATTGCAGCAATAAGCTCCTCACTTATTCCCCAAACCCTCATATGCTCCTCCCAGTCGCTGGAGCTATCCTCGAGAACCTGGCGAGGGATATATCCTAAAACTTTGCTGATAAACTCGACCTCGAAGATTGTTCCCTGCTGATCCTCTGTTGATTTTGTTATCTTCCAAGCGTCCCATATTTCAGCAGCTTTATCGGGAGTCCAACCAAGCCATTCAATGGTCTCCTGGCTCTCGAGAAACTCGGGCATCATAGTGAAGCCTTTCGTGTCGATTCCCTCTGATGAACCGGAACCGGAACCGGATGAGGAGAGTGATGCATCTTGTGAAATGGATGATGATACTAATCTTCTTCGGCGTGTAGCTGGTTTGAGGAGATTTCTTTTTGTTAAAAATGCATCGTCGAGGGATTGAAGATGGGTTTTTCTGCCATGGTGAGAGAATATAGTCTGAGGTAAACTCTAAGGAATTTATTATAGACTGAGAGTGTGTTCTGAGTCGTCTACCAGGTCTACTAGATGTGAGAGAATAGTGTGAAGAGATATAGTGTAATGAATTGATTACAGATTGAGAATGTATTTGGAAATGCCTGACAGATTTGATGTCGAGAAGATCAAGTTGTGTTGCAAAAAAATGGGAGCGATGAGGTATATTTATAGTAGGTACGAGAAGACAAGGTTGAGTGGGTAATGTGGTGTATTGGTCTAGAATCTGTGATTCATAGTCATTCATTCTAAGTTGTAATGATATGATATTGTTACCTAGTTACAAGAAGTTTGACAGTAGTTGAAACTAAGTTGACAGTAGTCCAAACTTAATCTGATAATAGTTCAAACTGAGTTGATGAGAAGTAAAAAGAGCCGACAGTAGCTCAAACTAGTTTGATACTCAAATTCCATGTCATGAACTAACGAAAATAAAAAGACGGGATGAGATATTCGAAGTGACTATCAAATCTAGTTCCGTCATAATCAATCAGTCCTTAATCTTAATAATCTTTAATTGTATTACCAAACACATTCTTAAGAATCATAAACTTATAGTTCCAGCTTTGTAAGTGTGCGAAAAATAGTAACGCAATTTTGATGAACTATATGTAACACAACGCTCTCTCCAACAAATCCAGGTACCCCTCCAACTGACCCAAATACTCCTGTCATTCCCGATCCTTATCCACTCACTCCACCTAAGAAAGGACATAGAAATGTGACCGAGAAATTCGTAAGTTGTGCCTTTTACTGGTACTAAACTATATGGAAGAAAAGGCTGATATGGGTGCGCAAAGCTGGATCGACTTAAGAAGCACGCAGGGCCGGGGCTTGGGTTTCATTAAGAATGGCGATTTTAAGACAAGAACTAGTTTGCTGCTTTCCCAATGTTTCAACGGTAAAACGAAGCGGAAGTAAGGGGAAGTGTAGGTGCTTGGCATTACTTGCAGATCTTTGGCCATGGGTAGTATAAGGACAAACCGCATTATTTGGCCCCTGCCTTTGATATATAGATCAAGGTCAAATTTACCTCAAAGTGTTTGTGGGCTTCAATGCGTGTGGTCATGCCAGTAGTACCAGCTCCACATTATCAGTACATTCGGTCACAACATTAATTTCTGTTCCGACATCAATAGTTTACAGTTCCAAGAATTCTTCCACAACTGCATACCCCTCAAGCACACATTCTTTTGGATTTTCGTCAATGAGCACCTCTGCTTCTAGCAGAACCTCTACGAGCGGTATCATATCATCACTTATCTCTTCAGCAACCTTATCTAGCTCAGAAAGCACTCTGCATACATCCACCGCGTTCCCTTCAAGTCTTATTAGCATATCTACTTCACAAATATTCGAGTCAGGCTCCACCTCATCAAATAGATATCAATCGGATTCAGCTTTTTCCAGCATCTTTTCAGCCACCAAATTTCCATCAGATACCACTATTCTCAGCTCTGTGTCTTTCTCCGATATCACCACTAGTACCAAATCTTCAACTACTTCTACTACAAGCTGTAGCGCAACTCCAAGCAGCACTAATCCATGCCCAGAGCTTCAACTAGTCGGCAATGATCCTGATCCACTTGATGAGGATAAACCTATTACGAACAAAAAGGGTATTTTTGACTTCGATTTCTTTTACGTAGATCGTATAGAAAATCCACAATTCTAAAACAAACGATGAATATAGATGTGCAACAAAAAGCTAATCTCGATATCCATACTAGTTGCAGAATGCGAGAATTGGTTAGAATCAAACGTCGAACCTCCCGAGGGCTCAACTAATTCTCCAGGATACATAGCCTGGGACCAGATGCGTTCGTATTGTCCATTCTCTAGCTAGGCAGCTCCACAGTCTGATTTTCTGATCTTTTCCCGCTCCACTTTTCAAATTGAAGAAGCTAACTTGGTTGCTTTCTCACAGGTGATCGATGTAATCGCATTGAGAATGTAGATAAGAATGTTGCCATAAGAAAAGAATACATACTCCAACAATCTTCTGTATTCCGGTATGAATGTGTTCAAGAGGCTGTTGCGTGGGTATGTACTCTTCCTAATCGGTTTCATTTGTTGAGTACTATCTAATTGTTTCCAGCTTAAAAAACACGCGGATAAAATACCGGGTCTTCTTGAGTGGTTGGAGGAGCATAAGGATGATTGGCATTCTCCATGTGGTCCGGGGATATGAAGATGTGTCCATGTAGCACATTTTTATACGCAAAGGCTTGGCTGCAGAGGTACAAGAGGCTCTCAAAGTTTGTTGACTCCTTCTTGTATTGTGATATGATCTCGGTTGGCGTTAAAGCAGGGTATTTAACAGTCCGAACTGCAGTTCAACAATACAAAGATTTCATATCTAAACGCAATTAGACAATTGGAGATCTTCTAATTGAGTTCAACATCATGAATAACTTAAATGTTCTAGTAAGTTTGGAGTTTAAGAATCGTTCTTGTCGGATCACAATACGGACTATTAAATATTCTACTCTTGAATCTCTTATTTACTCAAAAAATCTGATCCGATGTTAATCACTACACATTATTCATGAATTCAAAACAGCTCGAGTGACAAAATCTTATAAGGGAAAGTAGCAATAGACTTCTATCAGGCTCTAATCCTTGAGCTTTAAGTGACTCAATAGATTCAAAATACAAGAAGAGGAAGCGGACAGCAAACAGGTCAAAGTTCTACGATCGAACTTATCTCTTTGTCATTTAAATATAGATTTCAAGCTTTAGACTTGTGAAAAATGGAAGTAATAGACTTATAAGACAGCTATTTAAAGGGACTATCGGATATGGATTCTTTAATGGCGAGTCATTTCTCAATTTTGTTGAAATCCGGTTGTGCTACCAAATACTCCCTCAGAGTCACTACTCCAAAGTCAGAGCTTCATTAGCGAGCAAACGATAGTCTTCTGGTTATGATGAACCATAATTAACAGCTATTTACCTATAAGTTGCTTGCAAACAATGTGAAAAAGATACAGGAAATCAAGAATCATCATATTCATCACGTGATGTGGCTAGATCAAAAGTGGCTAGGTTCGACGTTACCTTGGGACCTCCATCAAAACAAGGCAGGAGGAAACTGACAACGCATCGCACACCCATTATTCTACAAACTTTCATCATCCGTCGAAACATCATCTTCCTCCAAATCGCACTCCTTCATTGGGGTATCCACTTTTAGCACCCCCTCCCCATCCACGCTAGTCCCCTGACCCTTCTCCACAATTTCCCCAAACAACCCCGGTTTCGTCTGCAACACCCCCGCCACCCAACACGCCTTGCGAAACTCGACGCGATAATCCTTCCACTCCGTCGTTTTCTTCCCCTCGTCCCATCCCCCTCTCTCCACTACCTCCATCGGCATACTGTCCAGCCGACTCCACAACACCACCGTCTCATCTTCTATACTCCGCGCATCCAGTACCGCGAATGTGTTGCGGCTGAAATGGTACCCATCGGTTTGCGGAGCCGAAGTCACGAATTCGGAGAGCGTGGAGAGGGAGGCGTTTAGGAAGCCGGTGGGGAATGGGAGGATGGTGGTGCGGGTGCGTTTGCCGAGGGGGTGGGAGGTGGGTGTGCGGACGATAGACCAGATTTTGGAACTTTCTTGAGTGCGTTGGGAGAGTTTGATGAAGTGAGAAATTAGCTAGAAAAATGTTAGTAAGTAGGTAGCGAATGCGATGGTTTGAAAAAAGGGAAGAAGTCATACTTCGGGTGGGATTTCAGCAGTGCAGAAGGTGAGGATATTTTCAGTCATCCTGATGGAGTTTTATGAGGTTGTTTTGGAAATTTGGGAAATCTGTGTTGAATTTTGTTCTGATTAAATACCGGGAAATGAAGTGCTGAGCTTGGTTTTTTTATCACATTGATAGATTAGGATGGCTGATGCCATGAAGTGTATCGCCTAATTTTGTCACGTCACCTTACATAATCAAATCGTCGCTGGTAGGGTAAATAAGGAATTGAGTTGCAGGAAACGAACAAGATATCTTGTATTTTCGGAGAGCTCAGTACCAATCATATCTTTCACATTAAGCAGTGAGTGTGTCATCCCCTTTAATTCAAGAATCTGATAATCAGATAAAGGCACCAGATTTTCGCTTAAATCTAGGAGGATAAGGTCCGATATGATGGTTTAACGTCGAGAATCATTAGCATCGACAGCCGCATGATTTTAGATACCTCTGTATTTTCTCAGAAATATATAGCAAATGAGTGAAAAGCAAACCCCAGTATAATCACATGGCAAAATAGCTAAAAGAAGAAGAAGAAGCCCCCTCTAACACGATTTTAGTCTCATGCTATGCGTATAGTCTACAATCCTCTAGTTGATTTATATCACCCATATATCACCGACTTAATCTTTGACTGAAAGAACAAGATAAAAAAATGTTTATACTTCACCCTATCCAAATTCCGCACTTCGTATCATCCTTAGTGGGATCATAACAAATGATTTTAATAGCCAATAGAATCCGTGGTTATCATAAATATTCCTTGCAGACATCAATGTCAGGAGAGTGGTGTACATCCAACTCTTCATCATGGACCTCTGTCACGAAGCATGCTAATCTGGCTCTCATCGTGTAATTGAAATCTGGGAAGGTCACACGTTCGATATGCTGGCTCATTCTCGAGTGGCATAAGTGCTGAAGATCGATATTAGCATCTTGCTTATTTCCGTAGTCGATGCTGAATAGATCGCTGCCTTGATTGAAGTAGACAGAGAAGCAGAATCTGTATGTTGCGGTTCTGTAGCCTATGTCGATGATTAGTTCAGATATATCTGACAGTTCGGATTTAACGACTTCCGAGACTCCAGACCCGGTGCCTCTAGCTGTATGCAAGTTGAGTGATTAATAATTGAGAATCGGGGAGAGGCAGCCATAAAAGCCAAGGGCTCGTGGTGATAGTACCCAAAGGTTCAAGATATCCGAGATATCACGCACTAATGCTAAGTCTGTGTACACGGCGCATTGCAATTATACGTCATGGAAAGCCCCAGCCAGTTCGTGTTATTTCCCCAATAGAAAAGAAATTCTGGCGTTGATATCTTTTCTAGGCAACGATATACAAAAAACAGAACTGCTCAGTATATTCATCACGAGGCCGACGTATCTCCCCCCTCTCGGGAGGATCCGAAAATGGTGCAAAAGCGGGGTGTAAGCACCCCTACTCCACTTTAAAATAGCACTAGAGAAACCAAATACGAGCCGGCTACCGAAGTTGGGCCCTTGGTTCCTGGAATCTAGGTAACTACAAATTTTAAAAGAAAAACGGGGTGATTCTGACGCTAAGCAAAAGTTATACAGCATGGAGACGTGTCGGCGGGCTGTATACGAGTTGTAGCATTGCAAACAGAAAATTGTACAAGCAACCATTTGGATTAGTTAATCTGCAGGAGTATGGATGAAGCATTCGGTCTGAACATATGACGTTAACACCTTGAAAATGCCTCACTACATTGAATTGATGCAAAATCCCCCGGATGATTCCATTTGCTGAAATCTACTAGGAAAGTATCTCACTAATACTACCCAAGAATCGTGCATTTGCAAGTTACCAAGCAGCTACCAACCATTCACAATCATCGGCCTAATTGCCAGGGTACTCCATTGGCGTTGTGACGAGTGAGAAGTGTTCTGAGGTCATGAGGTGTCGATTCTAGAGACCAGCCCAAACAAATCCCAATGGCGTCGGAGAGTCGTGGTATTAGCGAGTGATGAGTCGCGATCTTTTTGAGACAGGGATACAGATATAGGATTTGATGTTCTATCTCGTGATATTCCGTTACGGAATCGCATAGATAATTCCATACAAGAATACCTTCAAGTTTGGGGCATATATCATTTGCTAACTTCCGTCATCATTGTACAACTGGAAACCGACGTAACTATAGCAAACAGTATTATTTGACCAAATTTTATCAGTAATCTCAGTAAGATGGATACAAGTTTGGCTAAGCCCATAACTGCAAAGCAAAGGGGGGATTTAGAAAATAAAACATAAGCCTTGTGGCTTGCCAATTTGATTCGAGTTATACCGCCCGGCGCACGCCGTATAATCCCATCGTTTTGAAACGACCACCTGGTGGACGGTAGAAAGTAAGCAGAGAATAACTCTCATTGGCTCTACGCACACGAGACGTTTTGGCGAGCACGCATCTCAAACAACGCAATTGCATCGATGAAAGCGGCACAGTAAGCTCGAAGCCTAATTTGCGGCCCACCACTCGCTAGAAGGCTGACATGCTCTTTTAATAAACATGAGCCACCACATAGTTGTGTTGGCTCAAGATTCCTGGCTTGCCGTGCCGCCTCGGCTTTGTCCCAAAATGTTCGGTAGTTGCTAGTGCTATCTCACGCCGCAAATGCCACCACTAGATGGCTTCCTCCTGAGAATAGATAGCATAATGTCTGCCGGTGAACGTTTTTGCAATATAAATAGTATACTGATTACTTTACTAAGCATGTGTCAAATTCAATGATATCGCTGTTGTAACATGTTTCTCATCACACAATGGCGCAGTCCGAGTGAATTGTTGTGACATGTTTCTCATCACACAGCGGCGCAGCCCGAGTGAACTCAATGTAGATTCCCCGCGACCCCATTCACTTGTGTAACGATAGACATAATTGAGTAATTAGGGTAGAGCATTATCCTCTCTTTGAGCCTTGAATCTTGACGTGTAATTCTGCATCTATTCAGCGCCACTGTAAAGAAATTTGAGAACGAAACTTGAGAAGCCTTCTGCGTGGTGTCAAACTCCGAGGACTATCACCACCCCCACAAGACTCAGTAACTTGTTTCGGATAAGCTCAAGAATTTATTGTGCCTGCGTATATCAACGAGCACCATGCAGTTGAAGAAAGATGAGGCATGAGAGCAAGCCATACGTACTATCGATACGGTATGACGAAGATGACAATAACCGCTGCGAAGGATTCAGGGGCTATGTATCTTGATACTAAAGCCTCAGTGAATGTTGGCATGTTTTCCTTTAATATTTAATGCGTCTTCCGATATATCGTAGTGATTCATGAGGATTGGCTTTCTTATTGTATTTCATAAGATAGCGCTGCAGCACAGTCGCTCTTCAGAATGGGTATTCTCACAAGCAATACGCAACCCCGAACAACAAATTCGACATTTCGACTATTAAATCGACCAAGTTACGCTCATTCTGAACATAGTATCAGCGATATGGGCGACAGTATTGATAAAAGGCGGTGTTGCCTACCTATCTACCATCGATCGGTTGATGGTCTTCCAAATCCAATGAAAGGGGCATGGAACTGGAAACGTAGATTTTGGGTATTGCTTTATCTATCAGTTCTTGGCAGTATTGCCATGTTGTCAGTATTGCCATGTTGTCAGTACTCTCACAAATCTTGTTTGTGTTTGTAACTACTGGAATTCTTCGAACTAACCAGAACCTTAGGCTATGGCTTATGCTACTTATGACCCTTCCCCGTCACCACATGCCTCATGTGCCATCGAGCGGAATAAATTATTTGGTTGAGCAGTGGAAAGATCCCAGCGATCCATCTTCTCTCCTTGCACCTTGGAAGCCAGATTTCACAAAGGATATTGTACCGCTGTCATGCCATTCTCACAATGACTACTGGAGATCCGTTCCTCTTTTCGAAGCTGTCGCTGCAGGTTGTACAGGAGTAGAAGCAGACATATGGCTAAACAATAAAGCCGGTAGCGATGGCTTGTTAGTTGGCCATTCTTTGAGATCGCTCAGAGATGATCGCACGCTCCAGAATTTATACATCAAGCCCCTCCTCAGCATCCTTGAGAATCAAAACAATAATTCTACAGAGTCAGACGGAGGTTCCAGCAATCCTAACGGCGTATTCGAGTCGAGTCCCAATACTACTTTAACTTTAGTCTTAGATTTCAAGTCCAACGGGTCTGAACTATGGCCTATAGTGAACCAGGAACTTGAAGCTCTTCGTTCCAACGGTTGGCTCACCAATTGGAGTAACTCGACTGAAAAAATCAACTGGCGCCCAATAATTGTCGTCGCTACAGGAAATGCCCCATTTGACCTCTTGATCTCGAACACTACCAACCGCGATGTATTTTATGATGCCCTTCTCAAGGATATCGCCAACCCTAAATACAATCAATCG
The DNA here is from genome assembly GCF_014898435.1 of Botrytis sinoallii. Lineage (NCBI taxonomy): Eukaryota > Fungi > Ascomycota > Leotiomycetes > Helotiales > Sclerotiniaceae > Botrytis > Botrytis sinoallii. The sequence goes on from NW_024066040.1 coordinate 1,168,867, forward strand.
AATTCGTATTATGCAAGCGTTTCCATGAGTACTTTGGGGAAAATCTGGCTTTGGAAATTCAGCTCGTCGCAACTAAACCAAATCAAGACTCAAGTCGCTTTGGCAAACGCAAAGGCTCTCAAAGCTAGGTACTGGGACACTCCAGCTCTGCCAGTAATCTTCAGGGAATATATCTGGGGAATTTTGGTGGAAAATGGAGTTGGAATGCTAAATGTTGATGTGTTTCCATCATCGCTGTTCTATCTCTTGGTCACTAGACTTGGTCAAAATAGACTTGCATGTTAGATTTCTTGCAGATTTGAGCGCAAGACAATCTTGCGAATTGCCTTCTTTGACTGGACTTGAGGTCTTTCGGACCTATATTTTGGGTCGCTGGATAATCTGACCTCGAGATATGCCGATACGAGCGTCGACAAGTATGCTATGAGCAAAAAGCCTGTTTTGTTGTTGCCTTGAGGAATTTGATCCATTTTTGGAGCCAAATGCAAGACATCCTGCAAGATGTCGAGGACGATGACGCGTCTCCACAAGGACGGAACGAGGTTAAGCTTAAGCCATCAAGATTTCCAAGAAGGATTGTAATGTCGATCTCCAATTGAATGATGGGAAGCATCTGATTCAATTGATAGATTTTAATAGAAAAACCAAAGAGTACTACTATAAGGTTTACTTGATCTGCAACTTTTTTTTGTTCTGTTGTATGCGCGTGTAGGAATAGGAATTGAGTTGCACGCGAGAGGATGGTCACGAGTCTAAGCTAAGGTTACGTAAGCGTGTGTGACTACCTCGCTACCTACCCACAATACTTCTCTGTCGTGCTAAGGATCTTTTTCCTCGAGAATAACTTCAACCATAATCTTGAATCGGTCTTTCGGACTTTCCATCGTTGTCTTAAATGGCCGATTACTGCACTGCTCTGTTTCAAAGAATTTTACACTTTTCACACATCAACCCGAGGTGGAGTGGTCGGAAAAGGCAGATTCCAGCAATAGACACAAGCGGCGTTCCAATAATGGAGATGCTCATATTGAGTTTAAGCATCACTTCTCCCTGTTGTCAGCTCATGTCAAAGGTTCACTTGATTCTCATGGTGTCTATGAAGTCATCACCAGTTACAAATGCAAGTGTAGATCATCGCACTCCGATACACCCCAACTACCCCGCATTGTTGTGAGACCTGCAGTAGTTCTGCCGCTCTTGATATATATCGGTACATACCAGCCCGAAATTCGATTTAGCAAAAGATATTTTCCGTACGCTTACATGCGATAGAAAGTTTCTGATTCGTAATGATCATAATAACACACAGCTATCGCTGCATCTTGCCCATTTAGTATGCATATAAGAATGGTGGTGGGAGACAAGCAGAGGGAATTTCAACCCTACTACAAAGCAAATGGGCATAAGACACCTTAACAGTCCCATTCTGGTCGTGTAAATATGATTTTGACATTTTCATTCTGATCGATCAAAATATCCTCGATTGGACGTTAATTTGTGATTATGCTGCTTTCTCATTTCCTTCTACTATTTTCGGCAACAATCATAACATGTTCGCCGGTAGAAATTACTAAATCGCAGTTCGGTGAACGTCAAAGTAGTAATACCTCATCTCCAATAGTTGACCTCGGATACAATGTATATCAGGGATATTACAATTCCACATCACAACTCAACATCTTCAAAGGGTATGTATCGCGTCAATTCAATCGTTCGTAAAAGCAGGAAACTCACAGATCCAGGATTCGATATGCGGCACCTCCAACAGGAGCACTGCGCTGGCAAAAACCACAATCTCCTGCAGTGAACAGAACTTCGATGATAAAGGCAACTGCCTACCCTCCTCACTGCCCCCAAAGTCCCAACGCTCCTATGTAAGCATCAGTCAAGTGTTCCTGATATTCCAAAATACTAACAATCCAAGGGCCGCAAATTACAATTTTACCAGATCAGGTCTTGGGAATGAAGATTGTCTATTCCTAAGCGTGTGGGCCTCACCAAATGCGACAAATCTTCCAGTGATGGTTTGGATTCGTAAGTCTATGGTTTATGTCCATTTCTTTCCCTTTCGACGATCCAAGTTAACTCCCTTTAGATGGCGGAGGCTACGGCACCGGCTCCGGTAACAATGATTTTTCGGAATTGGCCAACACCAACTCAAACGCCTTTATTCTAGTAGCGATCCAGTACCGGCTTGGAGCCTTTGGGTTTCTTTCATCGTCAGAACTTGTCGGCTCGGGCGGTATCCCAAACGCCGCTCTTTATGATATGAATTTCTCACTTCAATGGGTTCAAACTTACATTTCCAAATTCGGAGGTGATCCTTCCCGTGTGACTATTGCCGGAGAATCAGCAGGAGGCGGGGCGGTAATGTTACAAAGTATGGCTTTTGGTGGAAGTTTAGGGACGAGTTTGTTCAATAATGGAATTGTGGCAAGTCCGTATCTGCCAATGCAGTATGATTATGACGGATTGTTACCAGAGGAGAGTTATAAAAAGTTCGTGGAAGCTGTGGGCTGTGGAACGGGTAATGGGAGTGCTTTCGATTGTCTGGTCTGTGCGGATACGATTGCGTTGCAGAATGCAAGTGCATGTATCTCTGCAAGCGTGAGTTACGGACAATGGGCTTTCTTGCCAGTAACAGATGGCGAATTTGTAGTAAAGAGACCATCGGAGCAACTATTAGCCGGCGAGGTTAATGGTGTGAGAATGTTATCCGGAGTGAGTATTCCTTTCAACTATATCCTCAAAAATAGGACGCGCAGCTAACCTTTCCTAGAACAATGCTAATGAAGGCCCTGTATTCGTCCCACAACACATCAACACAACTACCGCTTTCAACACTTACACACAATCCCTCTTTCCTCTAATATCTAACTCAACTTACGATCGCCTCCTCAAAATCTACTCCATCCCACCAACGATCCCAGGTCCTCTCTTCGCATCAGCAGGTAATCATGGTCCCACGGCTCTCAACCAATCTGTCTACGCTATGGGTCAACAGCAACGAGCCAACAACCTGTATGCTGAAACTACCTTTGTCTGTCCCTCTTACTGGTTAGCCTCCGCATATCCCCAAGCCTGGAAATACGAGTTCAGTGTTCCTCCATCGCAGCACGGAGGAGATTTAAATGCATATTATGCTGTAAACCGTGAATACATCGGCTTCGGAACACTATCTCCTGGCTTCCGTACTGCGGTGGAAAAAATATGGGGGAGATTTATCATTTATAACGATCCAACACTACCTAATGATGTCATTACATCTATCACCACTCTTGGGAATGGAACTCAGACGGGAGATAATATTTCTGCAGCAGGAGCCGACGTATGGCCGCTATGGAAAACTGATGGGTATGGCGCATATCAGATGTTAAAACTGAATATGACTGGAGGGCAACCGAAAGAGGTTGTATGGACAACGGCAGATGGATTGAGTTTGAATGTGACAGAAAATACAGGGTCAGGATTGGAAGCTGATTTAGCAATCGTGAATGCTTACGATTGGGAAGGGGGGAGGGGAGCGAGATGTGATTTCTGGGCAGATATCGGAAGCGAAGTGCCAGAATAGAGCAGAGACGATGAAAATGAGGATGTTATTTTGAGAAAGGATGCAAAAATGTTTGAAAAAAACACTCAAGTCTTATTCACGTGCACAAATGCAAACATGTTCCTTCTGCTATCATGTTGATGCACTAACTTAATATGAATTGATACTGTGTATATGCGTATTTTTGAAGACGAAAATTAAAAGAACTGATTATAATGCCTAGAGACGAAGCTCTTCTTATACTTCATGAACGAACGATCCAGACTTTTAGTATCTGCTATGAGAGCACAATTGAAGCTGGATTATCATTCACCACAAAGAAAGTTAGAGACTAAACGAGAATAGTAAAATCAATATCAAATCCCAAGTCAATCTCATCCCCAAACGAATACGAAAATATGAAGCTATTCCAGGATCTGCTTATCTAATCACGATAAAATAATCCCTGTCGTTGCGAATTATAGATAAGATAGCGTCATCGATTCCTATCCACCAAAAGATATATGTCGGACATCACCCCACTATCCCATCAACTCATTAAAACAATTACAAATAAATTCATATATAAACTTTACTCTTGTACTTTTTCTTCTTTGTTTTCGGACAATCTCTTTCTCCCTTCTCTCATAATCTCAATCGTTGAAATCGAATTCCGCCAGAAAAGAAAGAAGCAAGATAGAAACGAAGCACGCAAAAATGGTTAATTCAGTAGATGATCAAACGGCAGCCCCGTCAATTGAAGTCAAGAACCTTACCTATAAATTCCCGGATTCGACTTTGGGTCTTACGGATATCACGCTGAGTTTGCCGCCTAGCTCGAGGACTTTGTATGTTGGCTTATTATTCCGGTCTGCGCTGTCTTTTGGCAGATGGATATCCCTTCACTCAATCTCTCCGCACAATTCTCATAATTTACCCTCCATCTTTGTGAATCATAGCTAATCTCCTCCCTCTCAGACTCATTGGTGCAAACGGAGCTGGCAAAACCACACTCCTCCGTCTCCTCTCCGGCAAACGACTTGCTCCCACCTCTACAATTTCCATCTCCGGTCTCGATCCCTTCAAAGACTCTCTCGTCGGCGTAACCTATCTCGGCCTCGAATGGGTACTCAATCCCATCGTACGAACCGACATTGGTGTGCGTGAACTCCTCACTTCCGTGGGCGGAAACCACTATCCCGAGCGAAGAGACGAGCTTGTGCAGGTTTTAGATATTGATTTGGAATGGCGCATGCATCAAGTATCTGATGGAGAAAGAAGAAGAGTACAACTTGCCATGGGACTTATTAGACCGTGGAGAATTTTGCTACTAGATGAGATTACGGTGGATTTGGATCTCTTGAGTCGAAAGAGATTTTTGGATTTCCTGAGAGATGAGACGGAGAAGAGAAAGTGTACGATTGTGTATGCGACGCATATTTTGGATAATTTGGCGGGATGGCCGACGGATCTGGTGCATATGAGTCTTGGACGAGTGAAGGAGTGGGGGAACATAGAGAAGTTTGAGAAGGAGATGAGTGGAGATAGTAGTGGAAATTCGAGATTGGGAGAATTGGTTCTTAAGTGGTTGGGAGAGGATTTGAAGGAGAGAGGACCCAGGAAGAACGCCGGCAGTTCGGGCACTAGTTATTTGGTGGCAGGTGTCGGTGGTTATGGAAGTGAGAAGATGGTTTAGCTGAGGGGATTGACGGGGAGCAGGAGGACAGGGAAAAGGTTAGATGGATTCCAGTGAGAATAATGTGGTGAAGCGCTTTAACGCGTATATACACATGGGACAACACAGCACTCGACTTCAACTAGAGAGCAGGTCCAAGGGATGTTTCATATTTCATACTTTTATTTTTTATTTTGTCTATTTTCTTTAGAGTGCCTTAACGCCTTTAACTTTGTATGTATCTATGTATGGGCAGAAAGGTTTGGCGTTCAACAAAAGTATCACAGGAGGCGTACTTTAACATACGATACCCCTTAGAATTATTCAACATAGAGAATAAATCCTCAAAGAACTATCTTCACTTGCAATTGCAAGTTCCATGCTTGAAGTGTTATTCTCTGATGTTTCTTTTGAAGATGGTTTCCATGCTAATTGGGTGATGGCTTTGGAGGGGTAGTAGTTATTGCTATGACATCGAGTTAGTATATCTAAATAAGAGGAAAGAAGAATTAAAGTAGAAGTTTGAGGGAAGATCAAGATCAAGATGAGAATCATTAGGGAAGAAAAATAACACATACCTAATCTCCAACTCCAACTCAGCAACAGTAATCTCATCTCCAATCTCCACCCGATAAACCTTGAATCTCCCAACTTCAGTCCCAACAGCTAAATACACGGTACTTTCCCCCACCAGCTCATCGCAGAAATCAATTGCGGTAACAGGCGCTTCGGATGCGATGGTCGCTTTACATACGAATTTGTCTTCTGCGTCGCGGCCCCAGATCTTGACGCTTTTATCGCGTCCTGCGGTTGCGAAGACGGGGGATGTGCTACCAGAAGGAGAAGGCGCCCACGCCGCATCAAGAATCATTCTCGTGTGGCCTTTCGGGTTACTCTCCGCCAACGCATAGGTATTTCGATCTGAATCATCGCGTTTGAAGATCGCCCATTGACGATCGCGTCCGACGGAGAGGAGATACTTGTCATCGCTTGAGAAGCGGAGACGCGCGACGGTGAGAGAGTGCGCGGTGAGAGAAGGTTTGAGTTCATGCCATTCTTTCGTTTCGAAGAGTCGGATGACGGCGTGGTCGATCGAGCTGGCTTTGCAGGCGGTGGCGATGATCGAGCCATCGTGGGAGGCGGCCAGCGCGGAGATTTCGTAGCCGTGGCCGTAGAGTTTTTCGGTTTCGGGCCAGAGCGTGTGTCGGGAGAGATGGTCTTCGAGGGGAGGGGAGGAGAGATCGAGGGTTGATTTGTGCACGATGGATGCGGGGTCTATGGCGTCGCGGTCGCGGTCGTCGGGTTGTGAGACGGTTTGGTCGTCGGTGATGGCTTCGATGGCTTTGTTGGAGAGGCCGAGGACGGGCATGTTGGCTGCGTCGGGCATGTTGGTGGGGTTTTCGTTGCCGATGCCGCAGAGTTTGTGGAGGAGCGTGGCGACGGCTCTGGGTTCGTTGAATACTCGGAGGAGTTTCTCATCGGCGCCGGAGACGAATTGAGAGACGCCGAGAGAATCGATACAATTCAAATCATAGCCGTGGATCTGCGGTCTCGCCATCTCATGCCAACTGCTTAGTGCATCTCTCTTCCACTGGGCGTGTAAGCGAGTAGTTTGATCCGTGCTAGTCGAGAGTAAATAACTTCCGTCTTTCGACCATGCGATTCCCATGACAGGTTTCACATGGCCTGTGATGGCAGTATTTTGGGCCCAGCGATCGGAAGATGTATCGTGGTTCCATAGACGCCAACTTCCCGTTCGGCCGAGCGAAACGACGGTGTTGCCGGTGGGAGACCAGAGACCGGTCCAGAAACCGCCGGTGCTACCGGTGGCGGTGGTAGAACCCTTTTCCGCACTGATCTCGCCAAGTCGTGCGATGGTTACCCAGACGCCGGTGTGGGTGTCGGGTTCCCAGATGGCGAGAGAATTATCTGCTGATGCGGATAGGAGTTGGGGTTTTTGGTTGGAGGTCAAAGATGGAGAAAGCCAGCGTGTACTGTAGATCCAATCTTCGTGTCCGAGCAGTAAAGCTTCGAATGTAGCTGAGAAATCTAGTTCTTGAGCTTGGAATCGATGAGCCTTGTTGGATAGAGATTTTCCAGGCATAAATGCACCGAATGTTGGATCGGCTGCTGTGGCTGCGGCTGGCAATTCTTTGCCTTGATGGATTCTCCAGAGTCGGATGTATTTATCCTGACTAGCTGATGAGAGTAGTAAATCACTCGTGAGACTATCGCTCTCTTTGGTGAATTCTAATGATCTGATCCATCCTTCATGTCCAGATAATGTGGCTTTGTACTTGAATTCTGACCCTGCCTGCGCATCAAGCACATGAAGTTGAATAATATCCTTAGTACCTGCAACTGCAAGAACCAAAGAATCTGAAGCTCCAGTCAAAGGACTCAAAGCCAAAGCCAAAGGGAATAATCGGGGAGTAATCGTGATAGACTGCTGCAAACTTGCAACACTGCTGTCATCCAGTTTCCACACATTGACAATAGCATCTGCTGATCCGGTAGCAAAGATTTTGGATCCTTCCGTCACAGCTATACAATTGATTGTGCTCTGATGATTGGTAATAGTTTGAACACAAGTAAAAGTCTTGGATACTTCATCCCGTTTCCAGATCCTGATCGTCTTATCAACAGATCCACTGAGTATGAGACCATGTGATTTCGGCATGAATTTTACCACATTAACAGTATCCGTATGGCCACTCAGAATTTCGAAAACACCTCTGGAAGTTTCACTCTAGAAATCATCAGTATCTTCTCTTGATAGGCATCATGGGACCAGTCATAAATCTCCATGATCCGGATCTTCATCAAAGACATGTCAAAACTTACTTCGGGATACCATAATGCGATATTCCTATCTGTTCCATAGGCCAAAAGTCCAGACTCGTCCCAATCGGCAGCAGAAGGATGTCTATTGGCACCTGCCGCAAGATATTCTGGAGTAATTTTATCCATCATATTTAGTATTGTTTCATCAACGCATTCACGAAAGAAAATAAGATTTATCGTAAAATCGTTCGGATCATATCCAGGTGGAACGCCAATATCATATAAAGTCGTGAATTCGTGGTGGGTTCAATATTGCTGTTCTGGAGATATTTTGTTGATGTCGTGAAAATTGTTTTCACCCATTTTTACAGGAATTTTTGGTTGGAGTCACATCACCACAATGCATTTTGAAAATCGGTTAAATATCCAAATTTCATTGAAACTCTTTGATATTGATATGAAAAGAAGTGTAAGACTTAGAATTAATTTTATACATCTTGTAAAACTGGGCATTCAATTCTTCTATAATTCTTTCCATCATAAACTCAGGTTTCCACAAAGAATAAACGTTGCTGTCTGAAGCTACAAGTCCAAAATAAGCGAGGCTGTGAAGCGTCGCATTTCTGCCGCTGCCAAAATTTCCCCGACGCAAACCACCACTTCAATATCAAAACCTCCAAGAATTCAAAAGTCCACAACATAACTTCAAAATGGCGACAGACACCCTCTCTATCGTGGTAGAATTTACGTACGCCTCTCTGCTCCGCCCCAACACTCCCTAAAACAAATCCAACTAACCCTCTAACAGTGGCGGTCTCGAAATGTTATTTTCCGACCAACGATCCCACAAACTCTCAATCCCCAAAACAGATTCCAAGGGCGATCCCGTTACAGTCGGCTGGTTGGTAAATTATCTGTGCGACGAAATCATGCAAGATAGTAGAAAAGGCATGTTTGTTCTGGACGATCACGTGTGAGTCGCAAGTTTATTATTTTCCAATTTCCTCAATGTCTCGAAAGGCATGGGAAGGGAAGGACACTAGTGTGTTACCATGGGTTGGTTTCGATGAAAGTATTTTTGGATTCTCTTGGGCTTGGGTGTCGATACCATGTTATGCTATGCCCCTAATGTTCATCTGAATTTCCATTATCTGCACCTTCCGTCGACTTTCTTTTGAGCTTTCACCGTTTCAAAACTATCCCCGGTACCAAGCCACTTCCCCGTATGCACCAGAACATACTAAAATTCCATACTAACCACATATTGCGTGTCCCTAGGCGTCCCGGCATCCTAGTCCTCATCAACGACGCAGACTGGGAATTAGAGGGTGAAGCTTCATACGCATTGCAATCCAATGATAATATATTATTCGTGTCGACGCTCCACGGGGGCTGAATCTGATGGATACCGGGTTGTGGGGTCGCGGTGAAGTTGCAGCTGAGTTTGTTTGCAAGCTACATACAATATATCATTTTTTTTAGATGGTCTGAGAAATTTATTGGATACTGAAAGGACCCCCTTATTTCACTAAGGCGAGATACTTGAGTCAGGAATTTTCATCATCCTGGTTATATGATAGCATACGATTGTGAGGAGCGACCGATGTATCATATATCAGCCAGCTGATGATCCGAGAATTCGATGACAAGAGATTTCGCCTTGTCTCGGCTCAGCAAAGTTTGATCATCGGGCCGTCATACGATTATACATTGTACATTCTAAATACATTCCAAAATGGTTCTAATCCAAATGATACCTTCCATTCCCTTGCACGTGATGTACCCGTGTTCTGATCTGCGTCATGGGTTAAAGGTTATCGCGCAATTGACAAACAAGGCTCACACACCCAACCCCTTTCTCTTGACGATCCCACTCCAACATGAAGTTTTCAATATTCAGCCCAGAGATGTAGATATAATTAAATCTGCTATACCATTTTTTGGAAGCGTTTGTAGTAGAAGCAGGACTTGACATGATGTTAAAATTACCTATTTATTATCCCTAAACTAAAAACCGGCTATTCACAGGCTCTTCCCGTCCGTCCGTAGAGATGGGACCATACATAGTGTGCAGTGTGTACCCAAAAGCTAGTTTCTCGAGCATCCTCCAGTCTGTGCCACACATGTACCGTCCCATCCGCGCCGCGCCATAGGCCAAGCCGTCAAGATCGTAGAATCCATGACATGGACAATGAATCGCATTGCGAATCGAAAGAGCCCATGTCCTGTTGTACACAGACGCAGACAGGAAACGGGAAATCGAGCCAGAATTGAACAGAACCCCACACTGGGTTTGAATGGCCAAAAACCATCAGCACTTATGCCCAAAACGACCGATTATTTCCTAAATTTGACGAGCCTAGGGGAATTGCCTGGTTCAGAATTTTTCCCTTGCGCATACCAATCGTTGCCATAAGCATGCCAAACAAATCCAGACCTGCACACTAGTTCCAATTCAGATCTCGGACGAATCGAAAGAAAAGTCAAAGACAGGTGCAACTAAAGGGGGGAGCGCGGCAGATCTAGATTCCATCCCGCTGCTAGCTGCCAGTTTAACCTTACTGACTACTGCTAGTTGCCGGGTTTGCTAAATTTGTTAGACATGCTGGGATTGTTTCCCGCGTTTTCGTTTGCAACGAGATGAGATCATAAGATCTGTGCGAGATGCGGATGGAGATGAAAGAGGGAATGCAGACCCGTAACAAGCTCAACAACCTGGACTCCACACATTTCCCAAAGGAGCGAAATGGTTTCTGCAGGTATCGTTGAGTGATTGAAGGATTGCCAAAGTGGCTCGAGTGGATCAAACACTCGAAGACTCAGCAATTTATTAATCATTCCCCCATTCAGCCCAGTCCGGTGATAGGAAATAGGAGATAAGCTTATTTGAAAAGGGTTTAGTGTGATGCGACGCTTGTTCAATTTACATACCCACCTAGTATACGGCATATACGTACGGAACGTTACTTCAAACGAAGAAAGACATGGAATGGAAGGATATTAATCCTGCGTTTAAATCGCACGTGGGGATGTGAAGAAATGGCTTGAGTCAGTCGTGCGATATTTGTTTGATGCATGCCAGATTGACCACGATTCGTTTGTCAAAGTGACGATTTCATATCGCCATTCCCAGCATCGGTAGGTGGTGTATGTAACAGAATGTAACCTGGGGTGAAGCGGTGAATGCTCGAGTATGCATGCAGAACCGCATCAATCGTACATACCCTACCTGTTCCCCCGGGTACGTCCTATGTACTATGCACCATGTACGTATGTGTGTGTATGTAGAAGCAGTGCAACATCAGAGATTTCGTCAGTGCAGAGCAGAGCTTGCTTGCTTGCTTGCTTGCTTGCTTGCAGATAGGTAGGTACTCGGTGTGAAGATCAATGCGAAAGCGAGGCAATTGCCGTGGTTGAAGACACTGTACCTACATACCGTGTAGAACAATTCATACATTCTTTCACGTGCTGTTTGCGCAGTAATCTGTACACATACGTGCGTTCATTTTAGAGATTTCTCTCTGCAGTTTTTCGGTGTGTTAGTTCACATTGAAATGTTAGTTTGGGAGGAAGAAATCGGAAACAGGCAACTCCCTACCAAGATCTCCTTCTCCCTCGCGTCGGGTTCCAATAATCGGTACGGGATGATTCGAGGCGAAAGCTGTGAGGCTGGCTGTTTAAGGTAAGGGATGGATGAGATGTCAATACTTGCAGCCTCATGGCATTCGGTCAGTGGTCACTACGTGTAACTTCTTTGAGGGTCTGGAGAAGATTCAATAGCGATATACTCGCACCTTTTGTTTTGGTATCCATATCTTGAGTTCTAGTCCTTCAGTAAGTGTAAAACATAAGATTACTCCACAGCAGTATTTAGAATAGCGCATGGTTATCACCATGGGATCTTGGAAATATTGAACAACTTGAAATGGATCAAGCTTAATTGATAAGAATGTGGTCATATTGTTCGTTAACAAATCTAATTCGCTCGACTATCTGACTATCAACTATTGTGATAATTATACTCAATATTGTACTTCTCCTTTCCCACTTTCTCTCCACTTATTCCCCCCCTCATCGATTCCTCAACCTATCCATACAAGATATACTCCATCCCTTTGCCCCACTCCCATTCTGTCCTCATACATCTACTAATACCTCCCCGTTCCACTATTGTCTGCCCAAAATACAAAGATCCCTGCCCTTCCTAAGAAATACATGATATCCGCAGTTTGTAAGATTTTGTATTGACTGTACCACCCGGTAAAAATGAGTAAAAAATGAAAAATGGAAGAATGAAATGATTGTGATAATGAAAGATATAAAAAAAATAAAAGAGAAAAATGTCCAGATAAACTACTTCTGATACAGAAGTGATGGGTAGGTACTCGGTCTGGTGCTGTAAAAATACAACGCTTTTTTGTAGATGGTCGTGTGCGCGGTCGTTTGATAATGATGATAAGAATGATAGTCGTGTTGATGAAGATAGTTTTCTACCATTCGTCCATTTTCGTTTTTCTGCTCGTTCGTAACTTGCATTTCTCGTAACTTTGTACGTTTGTTATATGTGCTCGCCCTCCCCTCACCAATCCCCGAGCTTTCTTGTCTTGAACTATTAGCAGAAGCTTAGTACAGCCTCTCTCCAAAAGAGAATCCGCCTCTTGAGTTTTCACCACGATGATCCTCATAATCTGAGGTAATTTCGTCTGATGAACTTGAGCAGGTAGATGCCGTTCCATCGCTGGAGACAGAACCATAACTACTATGTACACTCATGCTTCCACTAGTATGACTCCTCAGACTCGCATCGGAATCGTACATCGTTACATCACTACTGAATGGTGAGGTTGCATCCACGCCCATGAGTCCATGACAACTCCGCATGTTAGACGAGATATAACGGCTAGCATTTGTACCAGTACTTGCATGGCCGCTCTTGGATAATCGACTTCGGGGACTGATGTTTCTATCTTTGCCTCGTCCTTTGATGCCCTTGTTACTGTTTTTGTATAGATCGGAGAAGTAAGACCAGAATTCTTTGTTAGCCTCCAGGTCGATTTCGCCGCTTTCAAGTTTCAACAAGAGATTTTCAATTGTTTGCTGGTGAAAGTTGTTGTGGTGAGTCTGATTGACGAAATGTTAGAGCTTATTCCATGAGTGGGACGATGAAAGGAAAGGTAAAAATAAGAAGTTAATGAGTTAGCGTACTTTGAGGTTACCACGTTGTGTGAAACGTTTCTCGCATCCGTCGAGTTTGCATTCATAGGGTTTTTCGCCAGTGTGAACGATTCCATGAGCACTCAGATTGCTTGGTTGTCCGAAACGCTTGCCACATATTTCGCAAGAAAAGCGTCGTTCGCCACTGTGACGATTCATATGCGTCTGAGGAGATTCTTGATTAGCATGAAATTTGACAGATGAGAGGCAAAAGGGAACTCTTACCTTGAGGTTTCCTGCTTGAGAGAATTGTCGACCGCAAGATTTCCAGCTACATGTCTAAACACATACTATTAGTTTGGTGTACATATTAAGTGACATGCATAGATTCTGACTACTTACATATGGTTTTGCACCGGTATGCTTTCGGAGATGGATTTGCAAGTGTGTCTTCTGTGGGAAACTTGATGGACAATTCTCGAAAGTGCATCGATACTTCTTCTCTTTTCTCTTGGAGTGTCCTGGTTCACTCGAAGCCTTACCAGATGTGAGCATTTGCTTTTCTTCTTTTTCATATCCATAAAATCTTCGATACATTGAATCCTGCCGAGAAAGGGTGTGGGGTGCACCTACCACAGTTGTAATCTGAGGAATAGGTGGTAATTGCGTTTGCAATGTTTGTGCTTTAGTTTGAATGACTTTCATAAGTCGGTCAATTGCTGTGCTCCCAATGTGTGCCTCATCAGAGCCAGTCAAAGGAAGAGGATTCATGTCTTTGCTAGGTGGTGGGGTTGATTGTGTTTTCGGTGGTGATTTTTGACCTGCAGGTGTTGCCCATGAAGGTTCAGGTTTGATTTGAGGACTTTGATTTTGATGCGTACTTCCCACAAATCCTTGTCGGTTGCTTCCGTTGAAAGGTGCCTGTTTTGGAGTAGGAGCAAAAGATTGCATCATGCCGGGAAGAGGTCGTGGCTGAATGTAATTGGCTCCGTAAGTTGGGATGATAGTGTTTAAGCTACCATCATTGTAAGATGTGAAACCATATGAGTTCTGTTGAATCTGTTGATGGCTATTGGGCATGTTGAAAGTGCTGCCACCATAAGAGCTTATTGGCATGATGGGAGCAGCAACGGTTGCTCTCCCTAAGCCTGCTGAAGTTGTTGTTTGGGGATTCATAGATTGAACCATGCCGGCTGTATCCATATAGCAAAATGGAATGTGAGAATCCTCACTCCAGCGCCAGGCGTTGCCTGATGTGTGTGATATAATCGTCATTTTTTCGAGTTTTCTTGCTTGATGCAAGACTTGTTGTTGCTGATAGTGTAAAGATTGATCTGAAGTTGATACTTCGTCAAGTTGACACAAAAGCTTGAAGAAAGAAGTGACTTGAGAACAGATATGAACTGAAGATGATCAAAGAGGTTGAAGTTATTGAGAAAGTGTATGTATTGAGGAAGGAAATATGTTCAGTATTTGTATATGCGTCACACCTTGGAAATGAATGCGTATTGTGAGATCTGGACAAGTCTTTTCCGGCCTTTAAAGCAATGGAAGGAAATTGATTCATATAGACTTGTTCCCCACTACTGGTGAAAGTGCCGGTAGACAAGGTTGTACAGTGCGATTCCAACTATTCCAATCGAGTGCCTTGACCGGGGAGGCAGAGATAGTGAAACAAAAACAGACAAGGCTGGCAATTCACTAGTATGCTTTACTGCTGAAATCATTCCCATACAAACGATATCCTAAAAGGGTGATTGATAGATTTGCTACTGGCAGGGATCTATGAGATACCTGACCAAGGCTGCAATTTCGAAGACATTGTAGCTAGAGTGATGGCCAATCGGAAACTGACATGGTCGTGATCCAGAAGGACGCTAACATCATGCCAGCACGTCAGAATTCGAGGCAGCATCGGCTACCTTGTGAACCTACAGTGTGTGGCGCTGAGGCTTTTGATGAAAGGGATATACTACCATCTTTCGAAAGAGGTCAAGTCCTCATGGGTCATGGATCTTGCGAGGCACCAAGCAAGATCTACCATGAGCCATGATACAAGAAGATATAAGCACTGGGATTAAATCCATAGTGGAGGCGGGAAGGATAAGGTCTAGAGATCTCATGGGGGAGTGATGAATTCGACCTTGCTTAAAGTGGCTTGAAGCGAAATCTGTTGGCGACATTTGAGGTATGGATTATGTCGAACGCCATTACTATAATAACTAGTTCTAAGTAAATTCTTAGCATCAGCCTAGAGCCCGATCGGCTGATATTATCGGATCGGTATGCATAGAATAACTTATTCCACGGTCAGATAAAATCTTTTCCAGCGCACTACGCGGCCTTAACAATGAAAGAAATGTTTGTATATGCAAATACCATATCAAATTGTGATAGAAAGATGTGATAAATTGGCGGGGCTCGGAAAGCTCGCCGCGGAGTACTTTTAGATCCATGCATATGTGATGAGTTATTCGGGCTTAGTGGAGCAAACATTAGCAAACGCTCGAGGCTTCGAGTCAATTGCTGGTCTCAGGAAATCACTGAGAAGAAGAGGGGCATTATATTCAAGCCTGAACAGCCCTATGTGGTTGAACAAACTGTACATAACATGCGCCCATCTGGACGGTAAATTGTTTTCGCTGGGTTAGAGTAGAGAGTCGTGATGTGCCATGGGAGGAGAATAAAGAGCCAATACGAGACGCGATACTAAGCCGGGGGGGGCGGACGGCTTGATCCCGTGGAAATGGTACTGTACGGATATGGCCGTGTCAGACTGACTTGTGTCCCGGATAATTGCATTTGATCAACCCTTGTTGAGGGCTGAAGCCTTGGAAATTCTCACCAATGGTTGGCTCTATACCCTGACAACCATGCATGGCACTGTTTTTGAACCAAAATAGTGACAGAATAAGTGCGACTTTAGGTAGACCAGCATTTCGAATTTAGGGGCATTGCAAATTGGAGAAGATTGAGCATCGAGATGCTGATTGCTGATTGCCACAGCTTGTGGCGAGAGAACAGATTATCTGGATCATAACGCGTAAATTTGTAAAACTTGCAAACTCAAAACCCAAAATCTGAGATGTTGTGGCATGTAGCTAGTTGCATGTGTGTGCCACACATCTCAGTCAGTCGTGACTGTGTGCATTGACCTCCATCATAGATTTGGGGGATGATAGATTCGTGAGACGCCAACCATGCAAACTTCGTATGTGATTAGTTGTGGGGAATGCTAGACGGATCTCACCAAGAATCTCCACGGCTGGGGCTCGAAATCTATGCCATCACAAATCTACTGCAAGTGACGTTCTCACGATGTCACCCATCCAATTGACCCATGAAATGCTTACTCTTCACCCCCTTGCTTTACTGGAGACCCGACACTTTGGTTGGTGGTAGATCCTCGTGGATTCAACTCAATAAGTCCAGTCTTGCGAGAATAATGGGTCGGCATCTCCAAACTTTTTCGTCAAAATGGATGTTGGGAAGTCGTAGAGATGTCGATGCGTAAGTGGAGCGCATACATTCTCATCTTTGATAAGATAACGTGAAGTCGCGAACCGGTTGAGTATGAAGAAACGAAATCAAATTGCATGGCAATACATTAAGTGGGTTGGATCTACAAGTGGATGTTGGGCCCAGGTGCATTTTGGCATCACCTGCTCGAGACTCGTTCACTTGATAAATTCTGCATTCGAGTATCCTACTGTATATCTTGTATATCCTGTATATCGAATGTGGTTGTCGCATATATTTCCTTGTTTATGACCCTGTCGTGTTGGTGGGTATTTTCCCTAGTCAAGTCTCACAAACGGCTGGCTGCATATTCCCTTTGTAATTGCACGAGGATCGTTTCATTCGTTTGTAGAGAGATCGAGATTCGAGATAGTGGTATGAGTATCTAGCAAGATGATTAGTTGGATGCTTTCAATTGATCGATGAGGTCAATATTGCGAGAGGAAAGGAAGGCAGGAAGGTATTTGATAATTGATACTACCTACCTGAGCAGAGACAGACAGACAGACAAGACATCTTTTAGTAAGGAAGCCAAAATGTCTCCAATATGGATCGAATTAATTATAAAAATGCGGTAGCTACCCGCAGAGTGATGGGATTGTTTACCCCGCCGACGAGTGTATGACGAGAGGGAGAGGGAGAAGGAGAAGACGGAGGAGAGATTGACAGGAATTGATTAATTTTGAGGTAGCTAGGCAATAGGTCGTAGGGAAGTAAGGTAGTAAGGTGGTGAGGTGGTAAATTAGTAAGGCAGTGAGGTCGTCATCTCTTGTCAAAGTACCGTGCGATCATACAACCTACCGTACTCCCAGCTAAAGTGTCTGTGCGACAGGTAGGTAGGTATCGATGACCAGCGCCAGTGAACATTTCTATTTCCATTTCCATTTCCATTTCCATTATTGACAACAACAACAACAACAACAACAACAACAACATCATCATCATCATCATTATCATCACCATTATCATCATCATTATCATCAACATCAATAACCTCAAAATCAATACCGACAACAATATCAACAGCAACAGCAACGACAGCTCGAGATTTAATCAACCCCCAATGCATCCATCCATTTTTTTTTATCATCTTCTCTTTCTTATCACACCACAGCCATCATTGCATACGAAGAGGGCCACCAATTCAACTCCATGTGGAAGATAAATCTATATTAAGAGTGATGGTCCAAGGATGCATTCATAAAAGCGATCAATTCATCATAGAACCACTGGTCTACCTCCCTACGTAAGATGTCTGATCGGTTCAAATCGCTTTCGATCTTCCTCCCTCTACGCTCTCTCCGTCCTAGTCTTTGATATATCCTAGCTACCTTACGCGAGACCCGAGCAAGAAACACTTGGTTGACTATCTTTTAGAATTAGAAGCAGTCTAGTCCCGACTTCTCAAGGGTCTCATCCGATAAACTTATGCCTTTTGCACAGACTCCCGAGTTCTCCATTTGGTGCCGAATCGAAACAGTAAATATCTTGGTCACACATTGCCTTTACAACCGACCATGTAAGTCTCACCTCAACCTGAAGGCCCCCCTGCTCTTTGAGGCTTTTGCACAGACGTTCATCATTCTAATCGTTTCCTATATCGAATTGCATCCTCTCGTCGACATACCAAGGTCTGTGCGGAGGCAGATTGAAACCCTACAGGGTCCCCAACCATCTGATTACGAACCATGCAAATATCGCTGTCAACACAATCAATCCATATCTCACATGTTCATACTGCTGTAATCGGCTGCTCTTCCCGCAATACACGATTTCACAGCCATCATATTCGCAGGTTGTGCAAATCACAATTGACCTCATTGTACGGTAATTTCACTTTGAGCCTCTATCACGGGATATTGATGGGTACGAAGATCATACTACAAGCCACTTTTGACCACATAAAAAGCAACCAGACACTGCGGGTCAAACGCGAGTTTACGAGGCAGTACAGCTTTTGCCCAATCTTGGTTTAGCCTTTTCCTCATTTGATGCTCCATAAGCTCGTCCTAATCTTTAAGGGCCTATTTCAATTGTATTTGGGTCATCAGATAGTGCAATCTCCAACAAGATTTTCATGGATTTGAGAGATTACGCAGGATTAGTTACGGAGCGCTAGGCCGCTCCCAGACCCGAATCACCCCTGGAAAGACTATTTTCGCTTCCATTCTCATGATCTTACTCCGTACTGATGCATGCGGTTTTAAGTGACAATTCTTATGCATGCATTGGTTCAAGTAAGATCCCAAAATCCTCGAAATATGCACGTTTGGATGTTTTTCTTTTGCTTAATTCGCAAACTTCAACCGTTTAGGTTCGTCTTTCAATTTCTAGAAGAGATTTCTGGCTAGAACACGATCGATCACAACTGCCATTGCGTCGTATTGAAGATTGATGATCTCGTGTGTATTGCGGACATCACATCTATTTTGATTCGCTACCGCTTAGATTCCCAAGTGTCTCAAGAGGATTAGCAAAGAATGAATCTGCTGAAATCAATGCTCTGAGCTGCAGAGGGTTTGCATTCCAAGAGACCTTGATTTTTCTTACTCGCGCTATCCGTTAAGGGCGCGGCAGATAAAACTTCCATGGCAGTATCAACCATACTACTCTTACTCATGCTTAGGGCTTTGACTCAAGAATCATATATGAGTGTTTGAGACCACCCCGCGAATTTAATCTCATCGGAGAGACTTGAAGATGGGGGGCAATTTGGAGTTGGTCTATCACCCGATTCCCTGTCATTAAGCACCCGTTTCATAAAAGTAAAATGAAGCTTCTCATCATATCATCTATATACTGTTGTTGTTAATATCAATATGTTTCAATCAACTCTCGTATGCCAACGTTGAAGTGATTAAATTTTGAGAAGACCCTCAATCTTGATTGATAATTACCAACTATCCTTCCCATGATGGTTAGTCCTCAAGTCTGATCACCCAGAGTAGACAGGGTAGAGAGTCTTCATCGTACCACTTTCATGCATGCAGCATCTGAGGATTTAGTAACTCTACTGTGAGACGGTCCACTTTGGCTACAAATCAGTTGCACTGAATCTTTCTTAAACAGGAAACAAAATATGAATATATTCGTGTAATTGGTTCACCGGCCGAATATCATGAACGTTTCCAATTGTACACAAGGCAAGAATTACCCCTCGCCCTCGGACTTGGATTGAACCCCAGAAATGAGAAGGGGAAGAGCCGAAACTTTAATATATTGTGGCTGTCAAGCGCGGTGCGCAACCGCTGTCATTTATCGAGTTTCATCGTTTAGCTCGGATGAAGGTTTAGCGATATTTCGGATTGCTGGATAACTACATTTCAATCCACTCCGCTTTGGTGAGTGGGGCGGAATTCCCCACTTCATGTTTGCCGGTATAGCCTGTTGCCCCTCTCTTCTTCCTTGACAATTTTCCTTTTCACACCGTACTTCACTCCACAATATCCCATCATGACGCCCCTTCAGGCCGTGAGCCTTCTCATTCATCTCCATTCATTTA
The DNA here is from genome assembly GCF_014898435.1 of Botrytis sinoallii. Taxonomy (NCBI): domain Eukaryota; kingdom Fungi; phylum Ascomycota; class Leotiomycetes; order Helotiales; family Sclerotiniaceae; genus Botrytis; species Botrytis sinoallii. The sequence continues at coordinate 1,189,030 of NW_024066040.1, forward strand.
ATAAGATAGCAATTCTTTCATGGCAAGATGTTTTCGGCTATGGGAATCACCTCTTAGGCTTAAAGAAACAGGAGCAGGGACTTGCATTAACTCTCCCTCCTGCATGATCTGGTTCGCAGATCAACTAGGCCAACTGCCGTAAGACATATTAATGAACTAACTTACCACGTTGTATACAGTGAACTCCTCTAATCTCGCCATCCTTGTTACTTTACTGCTGAATGTTTTACATCCGCCTTTAGTCAAGCTAATCAATCTGACTACAGAAATGTTAGCTCATTAAACATTCGCGAGTATAACCAAATGTGTCACTGGAAAAATGGCCATCTCAATATAGATCAGACAGTATCATAGAGTTCATGTTGAATGAGAAGTCATCTGATAACAGAAACAGGGGATAGAAGGTCAGAGAGGTCACTATGTGATTATGTTCTTGGAGATCCCGTTTCTCAAATTGCCTGTTTATGATTTCGAGGTGAGAATACAGAAAACGACCATCTGAAACTTGAATTCAAGTTCGTATTGTTTTACACGTCCAAGCGTTCTATGGTTCAGCGGTGTTTTTACTCTTCACGACTTCCACTGCATACAGCTTCTCCATTGGGTTATGATATCTGCCAATCGCATCTACCCTCTCAGGAGTTACATATCTTCGTGCACGTTAGCTTCTTGACCTCTTCTTGGTGGCGTCAGACATTACGAATCTTGCATTGTTTAGCAGTGCTAGCTGAGAGAGCTTGTTGAATATTTTGTGGCGGAATTCGATAGTTGCTCGATACTGCAGTGCAGCCTGTACTGCAGGGCGTTCTTTACATATCGAAAATAAGTATGGGATATCTGCAATCCATACCGCTTGGATGGATTCCATCTTTTCTACGGAGGCATCTCCGTCTCGCCTCGGTAAGTGGGCAGGGTTTGAAAATCTCGGGATTTTACTGGGTTTGCGAGATTCAATCCACTTCATGGTACTGCTTTGGTTCCTTCCTGCATGTTCACGTGATTTAAAAACTTCTTAATGATATATCCGAAAAGACTTGAGGATATAATTAGATGCAGGTGTAGATGTGCATACGAGCATCGTCGCCAACATGAAAGATTTAGGTGAGAGGAACTTTCTTTTATCCACATGTCTACTGCAAACCCCATTTTTGATACTGCAGTTTTCGAGCCGCGATTGCCCCACGCTTGGGGATTGAATCCTTTGCTTTGTCTATGTACTGTTGTTGCTGTTATTACCTCTTGCGTGTGTTTAGGTTGTAAGAAAAATGGATTTTTGAAGAATATCTTTTGAGAAAGATTGAATGGAAAATTTTGAGGATGGAGAGGGGAGCCTACGTGTTGAATTGATTTCTTGTCTTGATTTTCAATTTTCATACGCTAGTGCAAATGGAGGGGAAGGAGAAGATCGTGATGTAACGGAAATTTTATGGAGGGATGCGAAAGATATATGCTATCCAGTCACTCAGTAGATTTTGGGATACTTACATATTGTATATGATCTTAGTACAGATAGTTGAGTTTCTGGTTTGGTGCAAGATGTTTGGGATGGAGGGGTTGGTGGGTAGTGGAAGATTGGGGGAGGAGAGATGGAGAGTTGAGAGATCTTGTACATGTAGACAGTCGACTACGCTGACATAGATTATATGAGTACTGTAGGGGATAGCTGTTGCCCTGGGGCCGGATGGCCTTTGGTCAGGTAGTTGACATTTTATTTTACTTTGCTAGTGCATTGGCACTATGTTCAATTTTCACACTGAGACTTTCATCACCTTTCTAATCAAGACTATCTCATTCCTCAAATTCTATTCTGGTTTTTATATTTTATGTATTTTTGAATTTTTATTCTTGTTTTGGTTTTCATGGAAAACGCTTTCATAAAGAAGAGACCCAACTCCAAAGTAGGAAGAGGCTCGAAGGTGTTTTGTATCAATAGACATCAGCAAACTAAACTCCAAGCCTACTGATGACATTTGAGATATCTTAGCGCTAGCGCCTTCTTATCTCGTTACCGAGAATCACTCTTCAAACTTCTTCATCAAATTCTTTACCCTCTCGCTAATCCTCCTAGTGACTTTGGCCGGGGCTGCTGGGGGAAGTTGGGGGGGTTGAGGTTTTTGGGAAGGAGCGTGTGTGGTGGTTGACTTACCTTGACTAGGGGCGCTTTTTTCTCTCTCGAGTTCGGTCGAAGCTTTCTCCTCGCCTAGTTCGAAGATCATGGCGCCAAAAATGGTATGAATTTGTTCCAAACATGTATCTTCTGTACCTGTTCCCGTTCAAGCTCTCCGCGTGATCAGCGCACAATCTGCCGATGGGTCTTCCGTTTACGGTCCCCATCAACATTTTGAACTCATCACTCGATGGGTCGTCAAAAGTTCGCTTCACCGTCACTTCACTTTCAATTTGGCCTTTCGAGACACCTTGCGAGAGAAGAACATCTCTCATGGTAGCAAGGGTTCCTGAATTACCAATTGGAGCACGGATGATGTACTTTAAATCTGTAAGTTTTGACACTACTTGGGGAGATGAACCTGTCACATTCGCAGTGACCGCATCGCGCCAAGCTTGGTAGATGAGCTCACTATTGTAGAGACGTGGTGTATCTAGTCCGGGAATGTCAAGATCAGTCGCCGTAGCTGACGTTTGCACAATGACTGTACCCACCTTCGCAGATACCCACACGTTGCAGACACAATTGAATCCGGGCCAAACTGCGTCAAACCCCCTGTTGGTGTATCCTTTCGAATGGAAATTGACTTCGGACCAGTGATAGCCTTCGAAGTCGATAGGATGCTTTGGGTCGGTGAGGATGTTGCGCATGGCGCCGAAACAGAGTCTTTCAATACTGTCTTGACCATGGCGTCCGCCGGGGGTTGAAATAGCGGATGTTCCAATCGGGAAATGGAGTGTCTTGACGAGGGGTGGTGTTGATGGCGTCCTCGATGGCGCGGATCACTTTGATTCCGCGATTGAGGTATTCTGATGGTGTTAGAATTTCTCCCAAGCCTTTATCTTGGTTTGCTTCGCTGAATCGTTCGGGTCGATTCATAATGTTGTCCATGGTTAGAGAAATTAGGATGACTTACTTTGACTTGAGACTAGAGTGACTAGACTAGACTTGATTGGTTTAGCTTATTAAGGGACTCGTTAGAATGTTTGATTTACTTTGTCGCGAATCTAAGTGGATGGGGAAATCTAAAGAGATCGACAAGGGGTCCTATATGTGGCGTTTTATAGCCACGTGTCCGCCTTTGTTTGAGAACTATTGGATTGTTATTGGATTGTTGTTTGGATGTTGTACCGGTGCTCGATAATATAAAGAAATTATTGAACAACGTTTATTGTTACACGGCACTAGAGACTTCTGGAACAAATGGAGAAAAGTTAACTATTGGTGTGTACTATTGTATCGGTGTTGTTTTGTGTCCCTTTGTTGCAGTCCTCAAACTAGCGGTAAATGGAAGAGGTGATTCACAAGATATAGTGCGCAAACTAGCAGCTGTCAAGCAATAGATAGCGTCGATTCGCACACCCAAATTCACATTGTGAGACAGCGATACAGATCGGAGGACCCTGAATCGAAGGGTCTTTGACAAGATCTTCAAAAGGGTCTTTTTGGTGTCTCGGAGTCCCCCAATTTTTTCAATAGGATTTTTAAGTTAGAGAGTGAATAGCTTCACTTTCCTCGTATATATCACACTCCGTGTTTTCCGCTCCACCTCCTCTCCACCCATTCTTTCCGTGTTTCTGGAATTTCAATTGGGAATCTGCATTTTGGGTCTGGATGGTGGGGATTAATTTTTAGTGCGATCTGATAATGAATATCACTATTTGGAATTGTTTGAAATGTTTGAAATGTTTGAAATACTAGGTAGGTAGTCAGTCGTCGTGAATGATTTACATACGTACATGCATGGATTGGCGGAATGATCAGATTTGGTAAGTCGTTAAGGGTATTCTGTGGGTATCTGGGGAAAAAAAGGGGAAGTTGGCGCGGATATTATTATTTACTCATTTTTTGGATACTGTGTAGTTAGTTGTATGTATATCCTCAATCTGAGATTTTATTCCTCGCTGTTTTGATTTCTTTCTTTCTTTCTTTTCTTTCTTATTTCTGTATTCTCATTCTTGGATACGATATTTATACATCACTCCTTCTCCCTCCCTTCCTATTCCATTCCATTCCTCCCAATTCCCACCCCTTGAATCTGCCTTCCTCCTCCGCTCTCTCCATCCCCTCATTCTCTCCCTTACCAAACAACATTCCTCTCAGACTCCGGAATCCAGACTGCAGGTTCCAATGTATCCTATGCATATATTTAAGAAATTATACTCTATCAACATCTCGTACTTTTCTGACTGATGTAATTACGACTGTGATTCCATTATATATAAGTTGTATGAGAATTACATGTGTAAACTGTATATAGAAATCACACATATACGTACATACATATACTATAATCAAAGAACAGATGAGATCAGTTCGATTTTATATCTACACAACATCCATATTATATAAAACCAATATCCATACAGAAGACGTTGGATATCTAGGTATATAAACTCCACATCTATAAATAAATAAATAAATGTCAACACAACACAACACAACACAACACAACACAACACAGCAAAAGTAAAAGTAAAAGCAAACACACACTCACATAATCATATACTAGACCCCGCCGCCCTTCACCAACGTCTATCCATCTCATCTCCTCTCCTCCACACTCCTCTTCCCATTCCCATTTCCCATTTCGTTTCCCTCCTTTCCATCTCCGATCTTTCCCCTCCATCATCTTGCACAAACATCGACAAAAGAAAAAATTCAGCCCATTCAATTCTTTATACTTGTATAACCCATTCCATCAAACCCAATCCCAATTAATCACAGAAAACCCAACTCCAACCTCATCATCTACATCATCCTCACCCATATCATCCTCACCACATTCAACCTCCCCACCAGATCACCTCCCCACCAAATCAAACCTGAAACCTAAACATTCCTCAATAGCGATCAAAGCCAATACAAAATCCAATCTCATCACATCCAACTTCACCATATCCAACCTCACCACATCCAATCACAACAAAATCCAACCACCATAACAAAAACACAACCATACGAGACAAGACGAGCCGAGCCGAGCCGAAACAAAACAAATTAGATGGGACGAATCCGACTCACCCCCCAGAACCTCCTCCCTTCAACCTCCAATCCCCACTAATAATAATTAACCCCCCCCCCCCCCCCCCCCCCCCAAGATTATATTTTCCCCAAATTCCCAAATCTATATATTTATATATCCATACATTCATATATAATAATATATATATATCCATACATTCATATATAATAATATCTATATATCTATATATCCATACATCCATATATCCATATATCCATACATACATAGTAATACACAGTACACAGTACACAATACCAATACCTATATCAAACTCCCTCCCTCCCTTCTCCCTCCTACCAATACCACCCTACACACCAAAACACCAAAATCCCCCCCCCCCCAAAAAAGAAAAAAAAACATATTCATTCCCCTTCCACGTAGTAAATTTTACAAAGTGACAAGTAACCTTATAGGATTACATACATTATTCGAGTAATCATCCATTATTTAATGAAACGTGATATGTAGGTAGGTACCTAGTACATAATTCTCTACAAACGATTTCGAATATGAGATGTTTTTGTGTGTGTATTTTATTTGATTTTATGGATTATATCGAGTTTCGTTCATTGATCTATCAATCATGGAGTTGCTGGTTCCCCTTCATACACTAGCTACCTAGGTACCTACCTACACAGATCCTCAAGAAAGATAAAATACGAACTCCTAATCTATCATCCTATCCACCAAAAAAAAATCTCAATCTCAAAAATTCATTCTATTCCAGACATGACATCATCATCAAAATGTCCTTCCAAATAAGCGGGAAATCAAACCCGCTTCCCTTCCCCCTAAATCTCATCCTCCTCATCATCAAAATCTTCTCTATCCTCCGCCCCCATCTCATAGAGAATCTTTCCACCACTCCCAATGCCTCCCTCTTTCTGCGCATCGAAATACGGTAGTACAACATTCTCCCTATCCCTCTTCTGTTTCTCCGTCAATCCCAGCGAAAATGTTACATCGCCCTCTATTCCCTCCTCCTCCTCCTTCCCCATCGCAGCATCCGAAATATCCGGGACCGCGAATGCGGGATGCTCATCGAGAAGTTGAATACTTCCTATATCTTTCGTCGTAGGAGATGTGGTATGATGTGAGGGCGGTGTGTAGATGAAAGTTTCACGAGTTCCTCTCCCGGATTTCCGGCGCAGTTCGAGGATTAGGACGATTTCCCCATTTTTCGCATCGCTGGTCATACTGGCATTATTGCCAAAACCCATAAGTACACCTTCTTTTCCTTCTGCGGTGCCGAATTCAGGCTCGCGTGCTGACTTGTCGCGCGCTCGTTTGCGTGCTAATTCGTGGGTGAAGTTTTGAGGGGTGATAATGGCGGTGGCGAGGAAGAGGAGAGTTGTGAGGGGAGTGGGGATGTAGGGGTTTGTTGTTGAGGAGGGGAGAGGAATATCGAGGTGGTGTGTGCAGAGGAGAGAGATTGTGGGGTGGATAATTAGGGAAGAGAGGAAAGGGGAGAGGTGCTCTGGATGAGCTGTGAGGGGATGGAGGTTATCGATTATGAGGAGGATTTCTGGATGAGGTCAGCTGATTGATTCCACTATTAACCATTCCAGAAGAGAAGAAGAACATACTTTGTTGAGAGCAGAAGGGGGAGTTGTAGGCGAAGGTAAATGCGCCACGATTTCTCGACGAAGTTGAGCAAGTGGTTTACTATGAGCCGAGACAAAAACATCTGGAGAAAAGGGTAAACGTTTCTGGAGAGTGGAAAATGATATGAAGATGACTTTTGATTTTGATATCTGTATATTTCGGTCAGTGTAGCTGAAGACGTACCAGAAAACAAAATCCCAAAACAATCTATCAGGAAACATGACGACTCGTTCATCCACGTGATCATTGATCCAGCACAAATTTTCCACACGATACGAGAACTACTCGTACACAACATCCATCATCCTGTTCCCCTCATTTCACTCCTCATCATCCCAGCCTCATTCTCCCTATACAATCCTCCAAGTCCAAGTTCTTCCCATTCCCTCCCTCCCTCCCTTCCCAATCAAACCCCATCCCCAAAAGAAAAAAAAACCCCTCCCCCAAAACTCACCAAAGCTCTCCTCCAAAACTCCCTCACAACCAACCTCCCACTCTGCTCCAACGAATCCAGCACCAGCGTAAGCGGACTCGCTCCATCTCTCAAATTCAGCAGTTTCTGAAAAAGTAACGTATTATGCGTTCTTCTCTGTTGGAGGGGTGAGGGCGCCATGCTCGTCTTCAGGAGCTTCAAATGTATGTATGTATGTATGTATGTATGCGTATACTTCTATGAACCCCCTAACTGTATGAGATGAGATAGGAATGGATAAAAGAAATGTGCGATACAAAATCCCCAGGCGGAGCGGAAAGATACCAGTGGGAAAAAAACTCGTGATGCGATGATCAGCGGGAAAGGGTGAGAACTTTTTTGAGCTTTAGGATGTGGTGGGGGCGGGGTAAGGAAGGATAACCTTGAAAAGTAGTACGGTACTGGAAATTTTATTAGTTTCCTAACCTTAACCTTAGCTGTACTTAATAAATCGTGATCTCGATAATTCTTTCAAGATATGTTCAAATTATTTAATACATCGATATCAGACCAAATATCTAACAAGTATGAATATGCATCAAAGTTTATCAATACATTTTCAATTTTCCATCACGAATTAACACAGATGAAAAGTTGTATGCGAGGGGAGAATGATAATATCACGTGATTTCTTTCCTCTTCGACTTTATTCTCCAGGAGTTCGTGATTATACTAGGTATGTATTGAACTGGAGTCATGTTGATCGACATTACAACCGAGTACTTATAGAAACTAGTATATCCTATCAATAGTGAAATTAGGACCTTAACCAAAGACTTTGTAGCAATGTTCCACACCTCGCAGGCAATCGGTAGTGTTCACCAAAAGCTGTTTCTCCCATTGATCAAAAGCTCAACTGTGACTCTGCAGTCCCTCTTGTCCTAAGGTATATAAATCAACATGTCATTCCATTCTCAAAAGTTATATACAATCACCATCACCATCACCATCACCATCACTCAATCTTAGATCTACAAGGTCCTCTTCTATCCCAGCCCAAGGAATCGAACCTCTTGACACGTAGATTGATGCGCACTCATGAACTCATACCAGACGTCTAGATTTAATTTCCATGGTTTTCTTAATTACCACCATCAACTATAAACCATCACCTAGCGATCAACGACACCAAAGTCCTAAGACCATACCATACATTTCCTCAACTGCCTGACAATCCCCATACATCTTGTCAAATCCATCCATCACTCCTAGAACTCCACGCCAAATGCATATCAACCAATCCATCCGTCCCCCCATTTATTCATTACCCTATCCCAAGGAGTGTGATGTAAGCTTAATTTATTCCACCTCTATGTCCTTCTTCCTTCTCTCCCCTCTACTCTCTTCCTGAATTTCCAGCCCCACTTAGCTCTGCCACATATGCTCACTCAACTGCAACATGCACTCTCCCATTCCCCTCTTAGCTACTGTCGTGATTCCTCTCTCGTTACTTCCCAACTGTTCACTAAAGCACAACTCAACCAACCCCTTCAACTCATCATAAGTAAACTTAACCCCCTGATCCTCACCCTCTCCATCTCCATTCGTATTCCCAGCATTTGCACCACCCTTCTCCTTCGCCCAGCCCACAATCCCATCAGGTCCCTCTTCAAACAATCCCCAATATCTTCCGCTCCTAATCAAGCCCACGCCATCTTCTACACCCTTCAAGTTTTGCTGCAGCACTAGTACGTTTAGTCTCATCCTTTTCCCTCCTTCTTTATTGATTCTTTGGATTTTCGGCGCGTTGTCGACCATGAATGTATCAATCAACAATCCCAGCCCCTTTCTCACAAAGTTGATTTCCTTCTCCCTCAAGAACTTCACTATCGTTTCATCATACGCCACTAAATCTGCGTTGAGAGAAAGGATAGTTGGGTCAGGGTCTGAGACAGGTTGAGAAAGAATATATGGGTAAGTGTTTGATCCCGAGGAGGGCGAGAGAACGCGTGCTAGGGAGTGGAGGATTTGAATGCGTGTTTCCATGTGCAGGGTTAGGAGTACAGTAGCGGCTAGTTCTTGGAATGAGGAGACAATTGAATCGAATGCGCTGTATTTCACGTTAGCCATAGATCAAACCATAAAGGGAAAAAGACTTACACAACAGTTTCTTGCGTCATAGGAAGATAAACCACGACCTGTTCATCTTGTGCTCTCGTGGGATCATTTAGTAGAGTCCAACGTCTATGCGGTGGTTTCTGCATTGATGGTGTACGAGATGAATCTGCATCATTCCTCGTGATATGTCTTAGCTGACCAATTTTGATAGCTAACCACTTCATACTGGTGTATAAAACGCAAAGAGACGAGATGGTTTCTCGATCCGAGATAAGATCATCCGCCTCAAGAGGATTCTCATTTGTCTGTAGAATCAAAAGACCAGTTTCCTTGTCTAGTAACCGATAATCGACTTCTTCACTGGTCCATATTTTCTGCATGGTATCGTGAATATCACCAGATTCACTGGCAAGCAGTGCAGACAGCTTCAGTGTCGACCCTTCGGAATCTCGAACTCGAGATACGAGCGATTTGAACCAGTCATAACATCTATCATAATATCTCATCATTTGCGTGATGATAAGTTGACTCAATGCTTGATCATGTGGAATTGTGTCCAACATCCTGCAAAAAGCTGTAATTAATGTAAAGAAAGCAGCTGTACCTTTGAAAACAGGTCGCCTGGCAACTCTTGCCCACTGTGCATCTTGTTGGAATGCATCCGTCTCCTCAAATACTGAATCACTAAGCTTGCCTAGAGTTTCGTCAAGTTGAGGTAGAAAGACATTGACAAGAAAGTTATCCAAGAACGACGTCAAAGTACTTGTGACCAAGTCCGAACCAGGTGGAACAATGGCCTTTAATCTCTGTAAGAAGCTCAAAGTAGGAGGCAACAACAGGCTCATGTTGAACACACTTGGCTCTACCAAAGACTTGTGAGTTCCCATACCACCCGTTTTAGCATCGAAAGCGGAACCAGTCAAACGTTTCGTTCCATTTCTGCCAACGGAATTCTCCAAGAAAGATTTCGCTTTCTTACTATCGGCACCTGATTTCCTCGAGCTCGACATAAGACCCGGTACGGCAGCTCTGATGATGTTCTCTAGATCGTCATATTCAGTCGTCATAGAGACAGACTTAGCATCCGCATCCGAAAACCTGAAAAGCTTCTCTAACTTGGACGATTTTGATGCACCAGGTCTGGGAGAATCGAATTGATAGACATCTGCATCTGTAGTGACATAATTATGCAACAAGGAGCGAATTTCGTTCTGGTATAGATTCCATAGTTCCCTGAAACCACCAAGAAGTATGACTGAATTCCTCATGCCTTCTCTTTTTGTGATAGCTTTTACCACATCATGAAATACACGATGACCCTCAGCAATAGCCTCGAACTTTGCGTATAACGTCCACAATAGATCATAAATGACGTCGGTACGAATCGTATTCTCTCGACTAGAGAACGTTTGGTTTCCTTGTGTGGATGCGAGTCCACCACGTAAAGAGCTTGGATGTTTTTGATCGACTTCGCTATTAGTCTCATTGACGATACCAAATAGCTCGACAGGAAGTCTCTGTTTGATAGTATTCACGGCAATATCCAAACGACCCAGCTTATTCAATGCTTCTGTCAACAATTCCACATAGTAGAACGTATCCGCTTCTGGATTTCTGGACGCATCTTCTACCATCGGCTCTGCC